>NC_091064.1:115901809-116515809 GCF_000393655.2 Nicotiana sylvestris | reverse complement strand
TGTCTTAACTTACGTCTCGCACTAGCTCCTTATTTATTAATTACAGCTCGGGCATGAACCTTTACTTCCTCTCCTTGACGTCTTGCTTGCACAATATTCTTGAATCGTAGCGTATCTGTAAGGTTTGGATAAGTGCCATCTCATTCCTCTTTCATTTATTGCATTCTTCCTTTACCATTCCATAGTCACTAGAATCCCTTTATTTTGACTTAATGTCACATCACTCCATATTCCGTCCATTAGGGGTGTACTAAGAGTTGAAGCCACGAGGATCTACCTATAGATGTTCTACCTCTTCATCTTTGGCATCGTTTCTCAAAATCAATGATCCTTACTCGCCTTGCGGCAATCCTTCTGTACCAAAGATGACAAATCCCCTTACTCGCGAGGGTGACACTTAATATAATTGGTACATACACTCTCTTAAGCTTAACTTTGCTAACATTGCTTGCTTTAGGGAAGGGTCTTCCTGAATGACCATTTTCTGAATTCATCATGAATCTCCTTCTATGGTCCATTCTATTACCGTCACAATGAAATCTAAAATTACCATGATGCCGAGTACTTTCCAATCATTCACTCCCTAATTCATGTTTAGTTTATCCTGTTTACCAGCCCATACTAATTTTTATTACTCTGGGGATTAACTCTCCCCTCTGGTAGTCGCGTTGGAATCACGAACTTATCTACCGTTTTCATCCATGTGTCATACATTATTCATAATGTTTCCTTATCCCTCTTCTCATTACTCTGCTAATATTTTTGCATATCCCTTTTCTTGTGAAAACTTCAATACGACATTCTTTTGCTTTTAGATTCCCTTTGTTCCATCTAATGGCTCTTTGGGTTGCTCAACAACCTCACTCTACTAGGGATCAAAGCCATACTTAAGGTAATATTTATCCCTTCAAGGCTTATAGTGCATGTCTTTATATTACTCATTTCTGGCTGCACTATTTTGGAGTGCACCATCTAGGTGTCTCATAAAGAGATCTATTAGCACACTTGCAATATCCTTCGGAAATGTCAACTGATGCAATCAATTCATCCATCATATCTTCTTATACTACTTTTGTTAACCCTATAGGGCATATCTGGAAGGGGTGAGACCAATTGTATATACTTCTGTTACTATTGAATATAACTCAAAAAGCTTATGTTCCTTTGCCTCAGTTATAAACGATGTTAACCGTTATTAACTGGGTGCCTCGTACCCTACTTCATCGTGCTTCTTTTGCTTGTTGAAACTTGTATTTATCTTCTTAATCTGTCAATGTCTTTTCTCATAAAGATGGATAGGCATTCTTGCCTTGTGGCTTCTTATCAGGAAGCTTACACCTTTCAGTATACCCATGATCTGCTAAAGACCTCACATTTACCTATTGTAGGCATTATACAAAAATCCAATTCCTCTGACTCAACTCTTCCACAACTATCTCTCTTTCTACCCTTCTTTCTGGATGTAGGTATCGTCTTATTACGAATAAAATAGAATTTTTTAAATTTGAATTCTTATATGTAAGCTCTACCACACGATCTAGAGTAAGAAGAAAGAGTGACAATCCTAAATGCCCTGTAGCCTCCTGCTTATAAGTGTTGTCCATGACACACCCATAAACAAGACTCTACTAGATACGACTTGTAGATTCTCTAGGATAGAACTACTCTGATACCACTTTTGTCACGCCCCGAACTTGGGGGGCGAGACCGGCATCCAATGCCTCACCTATCCTTGCGTACCAACTTGCAACTAAGGGGCTTTGAACATATTATGTCATACTTTGGCCATGGGCCACATTATAAGACGACTGCGAATGATGACTAAATGTCAATATAAAAATTGGCTGACAAGGTCGTCATAATTATTATAGCTGACAAACCAACCAAGTATACATACAAGGCCTGGAAGCCCAACATACTACACTAACTGATAGGATATGTCTACTAAACTCATGGTGAAGTTAATTTATTTTATGTTTGGTATAGAATATTGAATTGTGCGGTTCTGAATCCTCTAAGCTATAAGAAGATAGAGATTCTATCTTAATTTTTTAGGCTATTTCTTAGTCATGTTTATCAGTGGTTTTTTTTGGATAGATTGAGTATTGTTTGATTATACAAATTTCATGCCCATTTTAGAATTGGTTTTCGTTGCCAATTATGTCGAATAGTATTTTATTTGGCTGTACTTGGATATGTTTAATTGCTATAGTAAATCCTTCTTTGCTAGTTAATTTCACTAGAATAAGTGTTTGGATTTAAAATAATGATAATATTTTTATACTAAGAGGGTTTAGGCTAAATTCATAAGTGTTGGTAGATCAAAATTCATTAACTTATTTGGTTGGGCTTTAGAAATTAGCTAAGTCACGATACTTTGTTACTGACAGTGAATTAGAAAGGTTTATTTTTGACTTATGAAAAATTGCAATACTTCAAAACCAAATGACGCTTAGTAATGATTACACTTCTTTCACAAATTCTATAACTATAAATCATGGCATTCGCTATAATCTCAAATTAGTTTATGAAAAAAAAATAACTCATAAATCTCTAGTATACTTTAGGCGCGTGTTAACCAATCAATTATTGTGATTATATACACGTTCACGTGATGTAATTATGATTTTCTAAATTAAAGGCAAAGTATGCGTTCACGCGACTTTGACAAAAATAATATTATTAATAATGAAGTGTAATTAATTGTGTACAAGTGGAACGTTTGATCTCAATACCAGCCTGAACCAGTTTTGACATAATGCATGCAGAGACATAGGGTCTCAATATCCATATTCTCATCATCTGATCAAGAAACAGGCTTGTGAGAATATTTCCTAGTCTATTGCATCGAGAGCATCAAGTTTCAGTCTAAAAGTCAATGAGCCAAGAATCAAGACAAGATTCCAGATGGCATTTACATAGGAATTTTGTAACACTTAGATTTCAAGAGTATGTAATTTTCTTTTCATTTTAATGTAATAGTAGGAACCGCGTATCAGAACCTTGACGGAACTTCGTTCGGCTCTCCATCTAAGCATACTCTATCTGTCATATTTCACATGAACTACACGGGACCTGATTCCCTTATAACCTAGGATATGTAGGCAGCCTAAAACCAATGCTCGATCACAACCTCTTTTTTTCCTTTTTAAATAATAGTGATGTCAAAAATCACTCACCTTGTTCATTTTTCTTTGCTTGAACACTCTTCATGTTTCAGAGCAAAGAAGGGCATATTGTGAATAACTAGTTTTTTATCACACCCAAATTCTATATTATAGTGTAAATATTTCTTTAGGTCTAATGTTGATGTTTTAAACTTTTATCTTACTCAGAAAAGATTTTATTCGATTTAATTAAAGAAATACTCACATTCTTGAAGTTTAGATTTTATTTTCTATTTACAGAAAAAAGGAATTCACAAATATATATATCTTTTAATTAGAATTTTGAATAAATAAACTATTATATCTTCTTTGTATAATTTAACTATAGTGCAAATATTGAGTTTTTTTATTTATGTAGTTTTCTTTAGGTCTAAAAGTAATTTGGTTAATATGTATATATAGATATGTACTTTAGCTTCTTTTTATTTAATGAAAATGGGTTAGAAAAAGGTTTTATAATAACTAACGAAAACAGAAAATACAAAAAAAAATGAGTAAATCTGAAAGATACAAAAAAAAAAGAACTATATCCTAACTACTTCCACGATCTGCATTGTCACGACCCGGATTTTCTACTCTTGGGAGTCGTGATGGAGCCTATTAATGTGAGCTAGACAAGCCAAATATTGAACAAATTACCTTTTTACCCATTTTATACTCTTTAACATTTATAAAACAATAACATGTAAACAACGGAAATTTAGAATAAGCGGAAGAAGCAACAAAATATCTGAACATGTAACTATTAAAACTGTTTAAGCCTTAACCATCCAGAACTGGTGTCATAGTGTCACAGACGATCTAAGATTTACTACATACAAGGTCTGAAAAATAAACGATACACTGTTTTTGAATTAAGGAAAATGAAACAGGTAATAAGGGATAGAGGGAGACGCCAGGGCCTGTGGACGTCTGCAGGTCTATCTTGGATCTCCGCGCAGACTAAAGGTAGCCACCCAATCTACGGTCCAAAAGCTGCTCCGGGATCTGCACATAGTGTAGAGTGTAATATCAGCACAATCGACCCCATGTGCTGGTAAGTGCCAAACCTAACCTCGGCAAAGTAGTGATGAGGCTAGGACCAGACTACCAAATAACCTATGCAATTCAACTATATACAACGGAAAGGAAGAACAGTAATAAAAAGTCAAATGTGGGAGGGGTAGCATGCTGCGGGGGAGATATCAATTCCAAATAGAAAGACAACAAGTAAGTGAAAGAAACAATATATCTTAGATATCAACAAAGAATCAGAAATCAATAAATGCACGGCATCACCCTTCGGCTTTTATTCTCGTTCTCACCAAAGCAATCATATAATAAAAATGTGCACGGAATCACCATTCATAATTTTACTCTCTTTTCTCACTATATAATCAATATAATCGGCACATAATGGTACATTGTGCGGCACGCCATCACCCTTCGTGCTTTACACTATTTCCTCACAAATCATACACGGCATCATCATTCGTGCTTTACACTCTTTCCTCACAAAATCAATTCATGGCATCACCCTTCGTGCTTTAACTATCTTCCTCACCCAAAAAAAACATTCACAAAAAAAGGGCAGAGAAATAAATGAAATTACAACAAGAATCCCGGCAAGGGAACAATAATTCAACAATAAGTCCCGGCCAGGTACAACATCAAAACAACAACCATATCCCGACAAGGGAGCTAATATAGTGATTCTTTATTTTTTTCACGTTTACTTCACAACTCACTTTACAACTTAAGTCAATGCTCCAAAGGTTTAATTACCACTTATACTTTCATAATTCGTTATACAACTTGAGCCAACGCTCCTCAATGTTCATACGTCACAATCTCTTCAACAAACTTTGCACAACAAATGGAAATCTTCACCAAGGCATGAAAATACAACGAAGTCATGATAATCACAAAATTAGACTCACGAGCATGCTAGACACCAACGTATAGACACTCTTCACCATGCCTATATGTCATACTCGACAAATTCCACATAGGAAATAGGACTTGACTCCTAATCCCTCAAGCTAAGGTTAGACAGAACACTTACCTCGATGCCATGAACATAATTCACGTCTCAATTATCGCTTTACCCCTTGATTCCACCACCAATTGCCTGTTATATAAGTCACAAGTTACTTAATTACATCAATAAACGCTAAATGAATCAACCACAATGCATGAAAATGAGTTTTCTAAAGTTTTACCCAAAAAGTCAAAAATTGCCCCCGGCGTCACATGGTCAAAACTCGAGGTTCGAACCAAAACCCGATTACCCATTCCCCCACTAACCCAAACATATAATTTGTTTTGAAATCGGACCTCAAATCGAGGTCCAAATCCCCAATTTTTTAAAATCCTAGGTTCTACTCAAAACACCCAACTTCCCCCATTAAAATCATTAATTTTTAGTCGAAATCATGTGAAAAGATGTTAATAATTTAAGAAAACGAGTTAAAATGGACTTACAATCAATTTGGAGGAAAAGTTGTTCGTGAAAAAGTACCCTAGGGAGTTTGTGTTTTGAAAAGATGTGAAAAATGGTTGATTTTCGGCTAAGTATAAAAATTGCAAGCCGCAGATATGGGAATAGCGAACAGGTGTTCGCAATTGCGAACCCCGCCCTCTGCTATGTTGGGAATTGAGAAGGGGGGGGGGGGCTCGCATTTGCGATTTGGGAATTGTGAACCAAGCATCGCATTTGCGATCACATGCCCAAATTGGGGACTTTCGCATTTGCGATGGAACATCTCGCATTTGCAAGCAATGGCAGGCCTGGGCTGTTTCATATTTGCAAACTCGCAAATGCGAAGCCTGCAGGCCTGATCACTCCTGCTAAAAACGTGTAACTTTCTAAGCCCAAAATCCACCCCGTGGCATATCCAAAACTCACCAGGGCCCTCGGGGCTCCAAACTAAACATTCAAACCAACCTAAAAACATCATACAGACTCGCTCGTGCATTCAAATCACTAAAATAACATCAACAACTATGAATTTAGCATCAAAATCATGAAATTTTCTTATGAACTTCAATATTTCGAATTTTCTCAAATACAATCCGATTCACGTCGTTTCAAATCCGTTTATTACCAAACACCATAGAATTATCTTAAATCGCATATAAGACATGTATCGGGCGCCGGAACCAAAATATGGGCCTGATACCATCAAGTTCTAATCACAATTCATTTCCAAATCTCATTAATAATTTTAGAAAATAATTTTCTTTAAAAATTCATTCCTCGGGCTTGGGACCTCGGAATTCGATTCTGGGAGTACGCCCAAGTCCCATTTTTTTTTACGGTTCCTCCGGGACCGGGTCCGTTTACCCAAAATGTTGACTAAAATCAACTTAATTCATTTTATAGTCAAAATTTATCATTTTTCACAGATTTTCACATAGTAGCTTCCCGACTACGCGCCCGGACTGCACAAGCAAATCGAGGTGAAGCTGAAAGAGGTTTTTAGGCCTCGGAATGCATAAATTTTTTTTAAAACAAGTGATGACCTTTTGGGTCATCACATTCTCCACCTCTAAAACAACCGTTCGTCCTTGAACAGACAGAAGAAGGAAGTACTTGAGTCGGGGAAAAGATGAGGATAACGGCTTCCCATATCGGACTCGGACTCTCAGGTTGATGCCCCAGCAGGCTGACCTCTCCACTTAACACGAACAGAAGGAATACAGTTCGATCTCAACTAACGAACCTGCCGGTCCAGAATAGCTATCGGCTCCTCCTCATAAGACAAGTCCTTGTTTAACTGGACAGTACTGAAATCTAAAACGTGGGATGGATCGCCATGATACTTCCGAAGCATGGACACATGAAACACTGGATGCACGGCTGATAAGCTCGGCGGCAACACAAGTCTATAAGCCACCTCTCCCACTAGGTCAAGAATCTCAAACGTGCTAATGAACCTAAGGTTAAGCTTGCCCTTCTTCCCAAATTCATCACGCCCTTCACAGGCAACACTCGAAGTAATACCCGCTCACCGACCATGAATGCCAAATCACGAACCTTGCGGTCGGCATAGATCTTTTGCCTGGACTGAGTTATGTGATGCCTATCCTGAATAATCCTGACCTTTTCTAAGGCGTCCTGCACCAGATCTGTAACCAACAACCGAGCCTCTCCCAGCTCAAACCATCCAACTGGCGACCGACACTGCCTATCATACGGAGCCATTTGAATACTCGACTGGTAGTTGTTGTTGTAGGCAAACTCTGCTAAACGCAAAAACTGATCCCACGAGCCTCCAAAGTCAATGACACAAGCTCGGAGCATATCCTCCAAGTTCTGAATGGTTCGCTCGAACTACCTGTCCGTCTGAGGATGAAATGGTGTGCTCAACTCAACCCGTGTGCCCAACTCTCGCTGAACTGCTCTCTAGAAATGTGAGGTAAACTGCATACCTCAGTCCGAAATGATAGACACGGGCACACCATGAAGGCGAACAATCTCCCAGATAGAGATCTCCGCTAACCTCTCAGATGAATATGAGACTGCCACAGAAATGAAATGCGATGACTTGGCCATCCTATCAACAATAACCCACACTGCATCGAACTTAGTCTGAGTCTGTGGGAGTCCAACAACAAAGTCCATAGTGATACGCTCCCACTTTCATTCAAGAATCTCAATCTGCTGAAATAAACCACTGGGCCTCTGATGTTCGTACTTAATCTGCTGACAATTCAAACACCGATCCACATATGCAATGATATCCTTCTTCATTCTATACCACAAATAATGTTGCCGCAAATCCTGATACATCTTCCCGGCGCCCGGATGAATAGAGTACTGGGAGCTATGGGCCTCATCTAAAATCAACTCTCGGAGTCCATCCACATTAGAAAGACAAACTCTACCATGCAATCTCAAAACTCCATCATCACCTAAGGTAACCTGCTTGGAACCTCCGTGCTGCACTGTGTCTCTAAGGACACAAATGGGGATCATCATACTATCGATCACGGATACGCTCCAATAAATAAGAACGAGCGACTGTGCGAGCTAACACACAACTGGGCTCAGAAACATCCAACCTCACGAACTGATTTGCCAAAGCCTGAACATCCACAGCAAGCGGTCTCTCACCGACCGGAATATAAGCTAGACTGCCCATACTGGCTGACTTCCTACTCAAAGCATCGGCCACCACATTGCCCTTTCCCGGATGATATAAGATGGTGATATCATAGTCTTTCAACAACTCCAACCACCTTATCTGCCCCAAATTCAACTCATTTTGCTTGAACAAGTACTGCAGACTCTTGTGATCCGTGAACACCTCACATGCCACGCCATACAGATAATGCTTTCAAATCTTCAACGCGTGAACGATGGCAGCCAAATCCAAATCATGAACCGGATAGTTATTCTCATGAATCTTCAACTGCCACGAAGCATAGGCAATGACCTTGCCATCCTGCATCAACACAACACCAAGTCCAATACGAGATGCATCACAATAAACTGTACAAGGCCCTGAACCTGTGGGCAAAACCAACACCAGTGTCGTAGTCAAAGCTGCCTTGAGCTTCTGAAAGCTCACCTCATTCTCGTCCGGCCACCTGAACTAGGCACCCTTCTAGGTCAACCTAGTCATCGGGGATGTGATAGATGAAAACCCCTCCATGAACCGACGATAGTAGCCTGCCAATCCCAAGAAACTCCAAATTTCTGTAGCTGATGCTAGTCTAGACCAGTTCTTGACTGCCTCGATCTTCTTCAGATCAACCTGAATACCCTTTGCTGATAAAACATGACCTAGGAATGCAACTGAACTCAAACAGAACTCACACTTAAAAAACTTGGCATACAACTGACTATCTCTTAGAGTCTGAAGAACCACTCTAAGATGTTGCTTGTGCTCCTCACGGCTGTGGGAAAATATCAAAATATCATCAATGAAGACTATCACGAATGAATCCAAATAAGGCCTGAACACTCGGTTTATCAAATCCATAAAAGCTGCTAGGGCATTTGTCAACCCGAATGACATCACCAATAACTCATAATACTCGTACCGAGTGCGGAAAGCTGTCTTAGGGACATCGGATGCCTTAATCCTCAACTTATGGTAGCCAGATCTCAAGTTAATCTTCAAAAATACCTTTGCACCCTCAAGTTGATCAAACAAATCATCAATCCTTGGCAATGGGTACTTATTCTTGATTGTAACCTTGTTGAACTATCGATAGTCAATACATATTCTCATCGATCCATCCTTCTTAATAAATAACATCGACACACCCCAAGGCGAAACACTCAGCCTAATGAAGCCTTTCTCAAGCAAGTCTTGCAACTGCTCCTTCAACTCTTTCAACTCAAGCGGGGCCATATGATACAGTGGAATAGAAATGGGCTGAGTGCCCGAAGCCAAATCAATACACGGTCACAGTCTCAACTCTAAACGAGGTAAACCCGGTAAGGCTAAGGTCACAGTCTTGGCATGACAGTCCAAGTTAGCATGGTAAGGTGATAACCAGTCCATCAATAATATGACATTGAAGACAACCATGTATAGAAGAAGCAAATCTACACGAGTCTAAAAACCTCCAATCACAACTATACATGAACGATGGACTCGATCTACCACAATAGAATCACCCACCATTGTAGACACATAAACACGGGCACTCAAGGAATTAATAGGCATGACCAGATATGGTGTAAAATAAGATGACACATACGAGTATGTAGACCCTAGATCAAATAACACTAAAGCACCTCTATCAGAAACCAGAACTGTACCTGTGATAACTGCATCCGAAGTCTCATCCTCAGGCCTGGCTGGAAAATCATAACATCGGGACTAGGCCCCACCACCCTAAACTACATCTTTGGGACGGCCTGCTACTGGCTGGCCTCCACCTCTAGTCTCTTGAGCTCTACCTCTAATACCTCTACCCCTACCCCTAGCTGGCTGGGTGGGCTGTGGAACACTTGGTGCCTAAACCATGGCATGGGAACCCTGATGCTGAGAGCTACTCGGTGCCCGAGGGCAAAACCTAGCACTATGACCCATGTTACCACAAGTGTAACAAGCCCTCGACTGTTGAGACTAATGGCCCTGATGACATGAATGACCACCCCAAAAACTCTAAAGCGGCGGTGCACTGATAGGAGCTGGTAGTGCACAGTGGGACTGTTGATCAGAATACTGCATCTGAGGACCACGGTCACCTGAAGCACTGTGAGAAACCTGAAGCGCCGACTGAAAAGCCTAGGAGGATGGCCTCTACCATACTAATCCCTGCATCCAGACGAGGAACCACTGAATCTGCTTGAATGACGGGGCCTCTTGTCCAACTGATGACCACCTCCATGTGACAGAACCATCTCCACTCTCCTGGCCACATTGATCGCCTCGTGGAAGGAAATATCACTCCCTGTCTCCCTAACCATCTGAAGACGAATCGGCTGAATAAGTCCATCAATGAACCTCGTCACCCTCTCTCTCTCGATAGGAAGTATGATAATAGCATGACAAGCCAAGTCGATGAATCTGGTCTCGTACTAGGCAACAGTCATAGAACCCTACTGGAGACGCTCAAACTGCCTCCGATAGGCCTCCCTCTAAGTGATGAGGAGATCCAGATGGTCTAGCCAAACATCTCCACCATGTATTGGTTGATCCCGACAAGTTAAAAGTAGCAAAATCGACCCTATTGGTCTCAACTATCCACATGTTCCTAGAACCTCATGACAACTATCTAGATAATCCTGGGGATCCTCAGAAGATGCGTCGCTGAAAGTGGTAGTGAAGAGCTTGGTGAACCTGTCCAATCTCCACAAAGCATCGGTAGACATGGCTGCTCCATCACCGGTCTGAGCTACCACACCCGGTTGAACTGCTCCAATTGGTTGGACTGCTGGAGTCTGAAACTGGGGAGCTACCTAGTTCGGAATGCGATTAGTAGGAGTCTGGGCTCCTCCTCCAGCCTGAGAGACAGCTGGCGCTATAGGGAGCAAGCTTGCCCTGGTGACACTCTCCATAAGGCCTACTAGATGGACCAGAGCATCCTGGAGTACTGGGGTAGCAATAAACCCCTATAGGACCTGAGCTAGGCCCGTCGGAACTGCTGGGGCCGGAACCTCATCATCGAAGTGAACTTGAGGATCCGCCGTTGGTGCTGCTGCTCTGGGCTGAGCTCTGCCCCTACCTCGGCCTCTAGCACGACCTCGACCTCGCCCTCTGCCCCTCATTGGAGATTCTCCTGGGGGCTCAGGCTGCTGGTCAGTGGATGAGGAAGCGCGTGTTCTCTCCATCTGCGAAAGAACAGAGTAAAATTTCAATTAGCATTGAGAAACCAAACCGAAGGACAAGAAAAAATAAATGTGAAATGTTTCCTAACTCTGTAGCCTCTGGGGGATAAATACATACATCTCTGTACCGATCCCTCAGACTCTGCTAAGCTTGTCAGTGAACTGTGAGACCCATGTAACCTAGAGCTTTAATGCCAACTTGTCACAACTCGGATTTCCCACCCTCCAGAGTCGTGATGGTGCTTACTAATGTGAGCTAGGCAAGCAAAATATTGAACAGATTACCTTTTTACCCATTTTATACTCTTTAACATTTATAAAACAATAACGTGTAAAAAGCGAAAATTTAGAATAAGCGATAAAAAGCAACAAAATATCTAAACATGTAACTATTACAAATGTTTAAGCCTTAACCACCCAGAACTGGTGTCACAATGTCACAGACGATCTAGGATTTACTACATACAAGGTCTGAAAAATAAACGATACACTGTTTCTGAATTAAAGAAAATGAAACATGAAATAATAAATAGAGGGAGACGCTAGGGCATGCGGACATCTGCAGGTCTACCTTGGATCTCCGGGTGGACTGAAGGTAGCCACTCACTCTAAGGTCCAAAAGCTGCTCCGGGATCTGCACATAATGCAGAGTGTAGTATCAGCACAACCGACCACATGTGCTACTTAGTGCCTAGCCTAACCTCGGCGAAGCAGTGACGAAGCTAGGACCAGACTACCAAATAACTTGTGCAATTCACCTATATACAATGGAAAGGAAGAACAGTAGTAAACAATCAAATGTGGGAGGGGTAGCATGATGTCGGGGAGATATCAATTCCAAATTGAAACACAACAACTAAATGAAAGAAACAATATATCTCGGATATCAATAAAGAACCGGAAATCAATAAATGCACGGCATCACCCTTCGTGCTTTTACTCTCATTCTCATAAAAGCAATCATGTGATAAAAATGTGCACGGTATCACCCTTCGTGATTTTACTCTCTTTCCTCACCATATAATCAATATAATCGGCACAGAATGGTACATCGTGCGGCACGACATCACCCTTCGTGCTTTACACTCTTTCTTCACAAATCATACACGGCATCACCCTTCTTGTTTTAACTATCTCCCTCACCCAAATAACAATCACAAATACTAGGCAAGGAAATAAATGAAATTACAACATGAATCCTGGCAAGGAAACAATAATTCAACAATAAGTCCCGGTAAGGTACAACATCAAAACAACAACCATATCCAGGCAAAGGAGCCAATATAGTGATTCTTTTTTCTTTTTCACTTTTACTTCACAACTCACTTTACAACTTGAGCCAATGCTCCAAGGGTTCAATTACCACTTATACTTTCACAATTTGTTATACAACTTGAGCCAACGCTTCTCAATGTTCATAGGTCACAATCTCTTCCACAAACTTTGCACAACAAATGGAAATCTTCACCAAGGCATGAATAATACAACGAAGTCATGATAATCACAAAATGAGACTCACGGGCATGTTAGACACCAATGTATAGACACTCGTCACCATGCCTATACATCGTACTCGACAAATACCACATAGAAAATAGGACTTGACTCCTAATCCCTCAAGCTAATGTTAGACCAAACACTTACCTCGATGCTACGAACACAATTCACGTCTCAATTATCGCTTTACCCCTTGATTCCACCACCAATTTGCTTGTTTCTAGTCACAAGTTACTTAATTACATTAATAAACGCTAAATGAATCAACCCCAATACATGAAAATGAGTTTTCCAAAGTTTTGTCCAAAAAGTCAAAAATCGCCCCACATGGTCAAAATCCGAGGTTCGACCAAAACCCGATTACCCATTTCCCCACGAACCCAAACATATAATTTGTTTTGAAATCGGACCTCAAATCGAGGTCTTAATCCCCAATTTTTGAAAAACCTAGGTTCTACCCAAAACATCCAACTTCCCCTATGAAAATCATTGATTTTAAGTCGAAATCATGTGAAAAGATGTTAATGATTGAAGAAAACGAGTTAAAATGGACTTACAATTTATTTGGAGGAAAAGTTGTTCTAGAAAAATCGCCCTAGGGAGTTTTTGTTTTGAAAAGAAGTGAAAAATGGTTGATTTTCGGCTAAGTATAAAAATTGCAGGTCGCAGGTAGGAGAATTTTTAATAGGGGCTCACAATTGCGAACCTCGACCTCTGGT
Organism: Nicotiana sylvestris; assembly: GCF_000393655.2. Taxonomy (NCBI): domain Eukaryota; kingdom Viridiplantae; phylum Streptophyta; class Magnoliopsida; order Solanales; family Solanaceae; genus Nicotiana; species Nicotiana sylvestris. Next base: position 116,502,154 of record NC_091064.1, on the reverse strand, counting down.
ATGTTGGGAATTGCGAAGGGGTGGCTCGCATTTGCGAGTTGGGGATTGCAAACCAGGCATCGCATTTGCGATCACAAGCCCAAATTGGGGAGTTTTGCATTTGCAATGGAACATCTCGCATTTGCGAGCAATGGCAGGCCTGGGCTGTTTCGCATTTGCGAACTCACATTTGCGAGCCAGGCTTCGCAAATGCGAAACCTGCATGCTTAATCACACCAACTAAAAACCTGCAACGTTCTAAGTCCAAAATCCACTCTGTGGCCTATCCAAAACTCACCTGAGCGCTCGGTACTCCATACCAAACATGCACACCAACCTAAAAGCATCATACGGACTCCTTCGTGTATTTAAATCACTAAAATAACATCAACAACTATGAATTTAGCATCAAAATCATGAAATTTTCTTAAGAACTTCAATATTTTCAATTTTCTCAAATACGATCTGATTCACGTCGTTTCAAATTTGTTTCTTATCAAACTTCACAGAATTATCTTAAATCACATATAAGACCAGTACGAGGCGCCAGAACCAAAATATGGACCCGATACCATCAAGTTCTAATCATAATTCATTTATAAATCTCATAAATAATTACAAAAAATAATTTTCTTTAAAACTTCATTTCTCGGGCTTGGGACCTCCGAATTCGATTTCGGGCATACGCCCAAGTCCCATATTTTCCTACGGATCCTCCGGGACCGTAAAATCTTGGGTCCGGGTCCGTTTATCCAAAATATTGACTGAAGTCAACTTAATTCATTGTATAGTCAAAATTTATCATTTTTCATAGATTTCCACATAATAGCTTTCCGGCTACGCGCTCGGACTGTGCACGCAAATTGAAGTGATGCTAGAAGAGGTTTTTAAGGCATTGGAATGCAGAATTTTATTTTAAAACAAGTGATGACCTTTTGGGTCATCACATGCATTTCCTAACCACCTCATTACCCATGTTCTTCACATATCGCCTCAAAAAGCTCCCCCACCAGCCTCACATTCCCTAATTTCCCAATCCCCACTTCCCCACTTCCTCACATAAGTTATAAAGCATATACACATCTATGGGACTTGCATATGTAAAAGGGGTTTTAAAAGTAAAGAGAAAAAAATAGAGGAGATCTTGGAAGAAAGAAAACCATCCAAAAGTACCACATAGCAATCACGAAACTGCCACTCTAAATCAGCCGAAAGATATCGTAAAACAGTTTCTCCATTCTAGATTAAACTGTAGCGACGAAAGTGGGGTTCGAAGTTTCCATTGAGGTTTCCAATCACCAGCTCCGTTCGTAGTCACCAGCGAAAGCTCCGGTCTGAAATTGCCCAGTTGCTAAGCTTGTATTTTCAACTCAAACTTGGATGGGTAGTTGAATCATTGAATACAAAGGTCCAATTTCTGTCTTCTCACTATGTTGCTAGCTTTGAATATCATTTTTTTCCTTTTATCCCATGGAAATTGTTTGCTAAACTCATGGTGAAGTTCATTTATTTTATGTTTGGTATAAACTATAGAACTGTGCGGTTCTGAATCCTCTAAGCTATAACAAATAATTTCTTACCCAGTCTTCTTTCTTTCGCAGATATAAACAGAGTCAATTTTCTTGAATTGGGATTTTACAATAAATGGTGACTTGGGACACCATAGACACTTATTCCAAGTGGCAACTTTTTAACAAATAAAAAATAAATTAATCCCTTTTCAACTAATGTCACTTAAATTGGAAAAACTCATTTGGCCCATTTTTCGGGGAAAAAAGAGGTGTGACACTTATCTCACTACGACAGTATCATAACAGTTTTCGCGCCCCCTTTTTTGCAAAATCGGGTTTATGACACTTGGAAGGACAACTCGTTCCCTTTTGGGAATTGGGTTTGAATTTGAAGAGTCGCCACCTAATGATTAAAGTGCATTAGGACACTAAAAAGGATTTTGATTTAGAAAACCAGAAATTGGGTAAGGGCTAGAAATTATCTCGAGGGGAAGGTGTTAGACACCCCTCGAGATCCACTAGTGTGGTTCCTGGCCAGACAATTATTGTGACTTTAAGCGCAAACAACACGTAGGCAAATAAAACTTCAATTAACAGGGGGTTTTCACATGATAGTTGCAAATAGTTGAAGTTGAGAGAAAATAGAAAGAAGCTGAAGCTGAAGTAGTTAAAAGAGTTCTGAAAATTAAGAAAACAAGTAAGAAAAAAGGAGGAATCTTAGGTTTACAAATTATATGGATCACATAAATGCAATACCCGGCAATCACTCCTCAGAAGAGGGGTTACACGTGGTATTAGTGCACCGGTCATCATATCCATATCTACCCTTTTCCACCCCGTTAAGGTATTAAAGCGCGGAATGGTTTCATTACTTATTGCATGCTATTACCTGCCCCAATCCTATCAGTCCCGGAGGCATTTGGGACTACTAGTCCTAAAGGGAAGGGAGATTTGGGCTTTTAGGTTTAAAAGGACAAAATCTAAGGCGACAATCAAAAACACGTAGAGCAGTTATGAGGAAACATATAACAGTTAAAGGCTCAAACAAGCCTCTTCAACTTAAATACAGATTGTTTAGCATGTCTTGCACGTATTGATTATAGTCTAATTAAACTCAAAAGGGTGAGGCAGGCTGATTTATTACATACTTCAGATAAGAAATCCGAATTAGACCTGCTTGCTAGTTGTAATTAACGAAGTCTGATTCAGCTAGCTAATTTACCTTATGGCTTGCTTAGGTGAAACCTATAGGCATGATATCTATTAATGTAGAAGTATACTAGTTCTAGAGAACATGACTTATTAGTTACAGAAAACATAAGTTCAGCAAATGTTAAGCATTGCTACTACTGATTTTTAGACTCATAAGCGAGATAGACGATTCAGATTTGGTTGATTACTCCTATGGGCATGCTTTCTAGGCGTTATTGATTTTTAAACGTTTATAGAAATGCAGAAGTCCTATAGGCATGGTATCTAGAATGCTGATTGTTATTCAAACCTATAAACCGTTTGCCTAGTGATAGATGCATATGCAGAATTCAGGAAGTCCTATAGGCATGTTATCTATATGATATGCAGCATTTGGGAATGCAGAACCTATAGACATGTTTTTTTGTATAAAATGCAGATCCTATAGACATGGTTTCTACGTGAAAATGTAGATCCTATAGACATAGAATCTATATTAAATGCAGAAACCTATAGACATGATTTCTATGAAATGCGGAAGTGTAGAAACCTTTAGACATGGTTTCTACATATGAAATGCGGAAGTGACAGCAGTAAGTAGGATATGAGTGCAGAAAGATAACAACTCCCTATGAACATGATATCTACCCCTTTTGCATGCATGATTGACCCTCCCCTTTTTGCTAAAATCCCCATAAGTTATTACAAATTGTTACAGTATACGAAAATGAAAAAATTACATCAGAAACTTAAAATTCCAACCAAGGAGACCTTATTCAGACTTCTGTCTGAAGCATGAAGTAAACCAACTCCGAAGATCAAATTTCCAAAGCCTTTCTCTTATTTGGGATGTGTCAGAGTTCCCTAAGAGTCTCAAGTGGACTCTGGGCAGTGATTACACCCAAATATATTGCAGAATTGAGTTATAGTGCAGTATGGAAGGGCCATCCCTCGGATGTCCATGTTCGGAGGGAACTCAATGTCCTAAAGCAAGGCTCATAGGAGGGGGGCAGAACTTAGAATCTAAGAGAGAGTGTAAGTGTGGAGAGGGGATTCTGAGGGAAAGACAAGACAAGCTAGTGGTCATACCTAGCAATTGGAGTGCCGGCACACCCCAACCAGCCTGTTATCCACATTGTTTAGGAGTTAGGAACCCCTAAAGAATCAAGTGCAGACATGAGCAACAACTTGGATGTTGCCATGTTCTGAACTTCAACTCAAACACATAGAAGGGGACAGGGGTGCGGGGATTCACAGTAGAAACATATGCTAATTAACATTAAGCATAGACAGTAAAGCAGACAGGGATGTGGAAGATGTAAAATAAACACATTGGGATGAGGCTGAAAATCAAACTAGAACATACCAATTTCAGTGAAACAAGAAAAGAAGGTAGTAGACATGTAAAACCAAAGTGCAAGCAAATAGTCAGAATGCTATGATTAGAGAACTATGATACTTGAGTAGTATAAAAAGTGTTAAATTTTTTTTTGTCTCGGTGAAAAAGGAGTCGTGCCCCTTTTATAGTGTAGAAGGCAAGTAGAATAAGGTAGGAGAATAGTTTTTAAAACAAATCAATTACAAAATTTCGCTTTTAATTGAGGGATTCTGATTTCAAAAGGGTAAAATAATTAAGGAAAAAGATTGATCAAAACCTTTTCCAAAGCAGTACAAAAAGGGTAAATACACAGAGATTTATTTAAGGCAAAAGTTCTGGTACCACGCGGTTTGTGCAAATAAGGAAAGGAAATCAATTAACAGCCAGTAAATCACAAAGTCTGAATTTTAATATGAATTAATACAGTCAGAAAAGGTGAAGAAAGGTTTTACTTAAGGAAGATCAGTAACAATCAATCAAACCTAAAAAAAAGGATTCTGAATCAATCATAAGTTGGAAAACCTTTTCAGAAGAAGGAATTCATCACACATATAAAAACATACAACCATGCTTAAACACGAAGAGTTGTCATGCTAATCAGTAGAAGAGTCTAGCATAGAAGAGAAAGTTCAGAGTCGTAAACAAAGAAATTCAAATTTAGTTCACAGACTCAGGAAGAGTTTGAGAGAGTCAAGGGTTCCAAAATAGAACCCTAGTCCAAACACAAGATTAAAACTCGCCAAAACCCCCAAATTCGGTTTCCCAACTCGAATCAGATACAGAGACGAGGAGGGAAGTAATTGAAATAGGCTCAGAGGTCTCTTTCAGAGACTCATGAGAAAACAAACAGATACAATAGCGAGTTTGAAGCAACAGAGTGAAGAAACTGATTCGAAGCATAGTGAGAGTAGAGGGAACATGTTTAAGAAAAACCTTTTAGAAGGGGCTTATAGCATTTAAGAAAATAGTAGAAAAAACATGTTTAAAGGGAACTCAAACAAAGGTCCAGTGAAAGGCAAATAAAGAACTTAAGAACTCAGTAGGATATATATACAGTAGGAGAACACAAAATACCAGAAAAGTATATCAACAAGACATATAGGAAAACACAGCAAGATGAACATGCGAGCATGGTGTAGAAACACAGTAGAAAGACAAGGCACAGAAGAACATATATAGTAGAAAAACCTAAGAAAGCGGTAGAAGCACACACAAAGGGACAGAAAAGTCAGAGAAACATTTTTAACTTTTCAGGAACCCTAAATCGAAGAGAAGTAATTTTTGAAAGAAAATTGGGGAAAACGTTTAAGAACTCAAGTAGAGCACAGAAATACAACCGATTTAAGAAAATAATCAAAGGAAACCTCGAATAGCTAGGATTTCAGAGGAACCCTAAAGTGAGAAAGGCTTGGAAAATGGTCTGATCTTAGTCGGATACGTTAGACATAGGCTCATAATGCTTGGATACGCCGGAGCAAGGCCGGAGGGTCCATAGAACCTTAAATCAGAGAAGATCTGAACGGACACCATCGAGGTCAGACCTTGAAACTTCGAACCCCAAGCGCTTAAGAGAGGAGGGAGGTGAGTATAAGCCATCCATGGCGTGAGAGGCCATGGATTCTGGTGAGATTGAGGTTGAAAATGGTAGAAGACGATTAGGGTTTCAAGAACCTTCGAGAGAGTTTGATAGACGGAGGGTATTCAGAGGCGGCTGATAGAAAGAAAATGAGGCAGGGTTAGGGGTGTGGGCGGATTAAAAAGGAAAAAAGAATTCGTGGCCGTTGATCAAAATGATCAACGACCTGGATTAAAAAGGGAGCTGGGCAGGTTGGATAAACGGGTCAGGGGTCGGGTGAAATATAAATCGGGCCAGTCTATTTGGGATTCAAATTTGGGTCAATTAGGGGGGATCAATTTGGGCTATAGTTGAAATAAAATAGGGCCAGATTTTAAATAGCTAGTTTTTCCCCTTTTATTTTATAAAAATAGTAAAAATGACTTATGAAAATAAATTAAAAGTAATGAGTCAATTAATAATATATAAATATTAATTTAAAAATATTGGAACCAATTTCATAATTATAAAATGCTATTAATTCTTAAAATAGGCTACAATTGCAATTATATGCAATTTAGTTTTTAAAATACCAAATAAATTTTTAAAAAATGTGTAAAATTTACGCTAGCTATATTTGGGTATAAATATGAGAATAGAATAAGTTATTCACCAAAATGATAATTTTGGGAATAATTATTGGTTTTTCTATTGTTAAAATGGGTAATAAATTGATTTAAATTTTTTTTTAAAAAAATAGAAAAAATACTAAGATACTTTAGCATACTTATATAAGTTATTTTGAAAGTATTTTCATGGTAAAATACATACTAAGATACTTGAGCATACTTATATAAGTTATTTTGAAAGTATTTGCATGTAAAACTACATAGGAAAAAATTGGGTATCAACAACAGCCACCCTTATTGCACGGCCCCGGCAATATATCAATAGCAACATGTATCGCTCCACCTTAACAATAACAAATAATAACCTGTATTATTCCGCTCAAATAATATACAAAATAGCCACCTGTATTACTTCGTCTAGACAATATATCAATAGCCACACGTATCACTTCGCGCACACAATATATCAATAGCCACCCGTATCGCTCAGCACAATTAACAACAGTGGAATGTCACTCTTATGCTCAGCATAACCGCAATCAATCCACACAGCAAGTCCACATATGCCATGATATTTCCAAACAACAATACCAATATCACAATAAAGCATATCACATGCCTCAACAACAATGTGTGCGATAATTTCAACAATGTCACAATAAAACGCGAAATAACTCAACAATGAAATATATTCCATATAACGAAAATTTTAATTAAAAGCACATTAATAGCCTAAGAATCTAAACCGGTCAATTACTGAAATATATGCCCGTGTACATACTCCTCACCTCGCGTACACGTCTTTCACAAAATTCAAATAAAGCAATTAAACTAAATCCTACGGGGTAGTTTTTCCCACACGAAGTTAGACAAGATACTTGTTTGAAAGAAGCTAAATCGATACTCTAAGAAGTATTTTCCATGAGAAAAGACCTCCCGATGGCTCAAATCATAAATAAAAGTCATAGGAAACTATTCTGAATAATAAAGCTTCGATCTTTAATGAAAATCAAAAAGTCAACCCCGGGCTCGCACCTCAAAATCTGAAAAAAAAAACTCACAAATTTCGAACACCCATTCTGATACGAGTTCAATCATATCAAAATCATCCAATTCCCACCTCAAATCAGCCATCAAATCATAAAATTATATTTAGAGAAACTTTTACTAAGATACCAATTTTCTACACTTGGATTCATCAAACAAATGCCAAAAACAATATAGTATCATGAAATATAACTATATCCGAGTCAACAATACCTGTCCCAATCCATATCGTGAAAATCCCCTCCAAAATCACCCAAAATCATGATCTATAACTCAAAATGTGATAAAATGAACAAACCCTCGAACTAAATATAATCTAGCATTGAATCTTCTTTTGCGTTCACTTAGTCGGATATGCAACAGCCGCTCATGCGGCACAAATCTCACATTTGTGAGTTCTAAAAAAAATGCCGACCAACCAAACCTACGGTCAACAACGCGCATATGTGCATCTGCATCTACGGACCTTCACCGCAGGTGCGCTTCCGCTTCTGCGCCCAGATAACTACATCTGTTGTCCCTGGCCTCTCCAATCAATGTTTGCACTTGCGCTCTCCTGGACGCTTTTGCGGAGCCGCATCTCCGGTCCCTTATCCGCATGTGTGAAAGCATTAACACTCAAAATCTTTAGCAATTAAACAAGGTTGAAAAATGATCAACAACTCATCCGAAACACAACTGGGGCCTTGAGACCCTGTCCAATCATACCAGCCACTCCCAAAACATAATGCAGGCTTACTCGAGGTCTCAAAGTACACCAAACAACATGAAAACTACAAATCACATCTTAATTCAAGCCTAATGAACTTTAGACTTCTAAAACGCATGTCGAACCATGCCAAATCAACTCGGAATGACCTCAATTTTTGCTTGCATGTACAAACTTACACAACAAGCCCATACCAACTCCTCTTGTGTAGTATTAAAGTACAAAACATCATGTTCTAATGTAAAGTGTTTGGGATTTTTACCTTACTATACACTATTTGAAACTTTATTACCCTTCCTACTCATATTTTAATTTAGTTACATAGGCATATACAATTTACGAATTATATACATTTTAGAAATTATATGAGTATCCTTTTACATTAGGAATTGAATAAGGAATCAATTATTTTCCATCCTTATTCTCTCTCCCTCCTACGCTCTCTCTCTCTCATGCGCTCTCTCTCTCTCTCTCTCTCTCTCTCTCAATCTCTCATTCTCCGTTCTTTCCCCAATTTTTCTTCCTCTGTTGTCCTCTATTTTTTATCCTTTCATGTTGTATATATTTTTATTGAAGTCATCAATGGATTTCAATCATTTTACTATAGAGTTTTAAGTTAGCAATTTTCTTTCATATTGCACAATTGGTGTTCAAGTTGAAATTGTCAATCAATAAATTTTGAAGGTGTTTGATTTTCCACCATTGACAGCCATTAAAAAGCTTTGAAGCTTTGAAATTCGAATTTGATTTTTCAAAAATCATTATTTGTTTGGATTGGGTGTTGTTGCAAACAATTGGGAATATTGTTTGGAGTTTATATCTCAATTTTGAGGGTGTTTGGTAAAGATTAGACTTCGTTTTGGCTGAATTTCGGATTGAAACTCGAAGAAGAAGAAGAAAAAGAAGAAGACATGACATACAATATACTTATGAAATTGTAGTAAAGTTGTAGTTTAATTGTATTCTATTGTATTTGTATATATTTTTTATTTAATTGTTGTATGAAAGTTGAAAAATAGTTGTATAATGTATGAATCGTTATATAAAATTTGAATTTAAGTTATCAATACAATCTTTTTATAAAAAGTTATTGACATGTATCAAAATTGTATTAAGAGAGAAAGTTTTGATTGGAATTTTAGAGAGGAAGAGATAGGTACCACATACAAAATACATACAAATCAGATACAAAATATACAAAAGACATATTATATAAATTTTTTATGAAAATTATATTTAAGTTGTATGATGTTATAAATGTATTTTAACTGGGTTAAAATAATGTATGAAAGTTGTAGATAAGTTGTAAATAAGTGTATACTATATTATTAGTTGTACGAAATTAATTTTTACCATGTATGTTGTTTTTAGATATATCAATTTGTATTAAATTGTACCAAATTTATTTTTAAATTTATATGTTGTTGTACCATCAAATTGTATAATATTAATTGTAAGTACGGTGTATCCATTTTAGTGCTGATTTAAATAGGTTTTGTTAATCTGTGATAGATTAGTGTACTGGGTAAGTTAACCAATCAAGTGAAGTAGAATACTTTACTATCCCCGCACGATAGTTATTAACCTCGCAAAATCTTTGGACAAATTTTGATACATATCAACAACTTTATGTAAAAAGATAGTATTGATAACTTAAATGCAAATTTTATTCAATGATTCATACATTATACAACTATTTTTCAACATTCATACAACATTGAAATTAAAAAAATATATAACTACAACAGAATACAGTTAAACTATAACTTTACTACAATTTCGTAAGTATATTGTATGTCATGTCTTCTTCTTCTTCTTCTTCTTCTTCTTCTTCTTCTTCTTCTTCAAGTCTCAAACTGAAATTCAGCTAAAACCAAGTCTAATCTTACCAAACATCCTCAAAATTGGGATATAAACTCCAAAAAAAAATTTTAATTATTTTCAACAACACTCAATCCAAACAAATAATGGTTTTTATGAAAATTCAAATTCGTATTCAAAGCTTTATGATAGATTAGTGTTCAAATCTTTGATTCTTACTACCTAGAGATTACTTCAATAGGTTTATTGAAAGAAGACAACTTTTAGGCTTACGTTATTGAGGGAGAGAGATAGTGAGAGAGTGCGACGAAGAATGAAAGAAAAATTGATTAGATAGGCGGTGAGAAAAGAGGAGAGGAGAGAAAAAAAAGGAAAAGTGTGTAACTAAATCCCCTAATTTAAGTCACTAATAATGGATTGTATGTAATTTGTAAGTAATCCTTGTTTAGGGTGGGTAATATACAAAACTAGGACAATTTTGGTAAATAAGGTTCAAATATTGTATAGGAAGGAAAAAATCCAATATAGTTTATATAAATGAATCTTTTTATTTCATTCTTTGTAACAATATACAAAGAAAGAGCCCAAAAAGCAAAAGAAACAAAGCCCAATTCCCTATTTTTAGAAGAATTAACCTAAATAGCTGCTCACTCAAAAACTTAAACTAAAATTAAACCACTGAATGTATAATGTATGTATAATTCATGTGTAACATGAGTATAATCATTTAAAAGTAGTACAATCTATATATACTGGCTAGGAAAAGTAATTAGTAAGTCCGGCGGGTTATTTCATAATTGTGTAGAGAAAATAAAGCCTAATTGACTATAGTAAAAGAGCTGTTTTTTGAGAAGCTTTCAAAATCCACTATGTTTTAGTAGTTATTAGCTAGTTGTGGTACTATATTACTTCCTATAGCTATATTTTCAGATTTTTTAGAGTGTATTCGATGTATTTAAGCTACTATATTCATGAATACAATAGCATTTCTAGGCGTGAAACAGGGGATTACAGCTAGATAGATTTTGTATTCGACTGTATTTATGGCGTGAAACATGGGATTACAGCTAGACAAATTATTGTATTCGATTGTATTTACGACGTGAAACAGGGGATTACACTGTTTTCAAACGGAAAGTGAAACAATTAACTTAATAGACTCCGAATATAACTCAACAAACTCAATTATAACACACAAATTTTCTATTTCCAGTTATAAAAAAGATTCTCAACCGAAAAATACCCCAAAAACATAGCAATATTCAGAGAAATTATATAATACATGTGAATATATAAATTATATTAATTAAAAAAAATATATGAATACATTCATGGAATATAGAGAGACAATGAATACATTGAAATACATAGAATACATGTCACGACCCCGGTTCGCCCTCCGTGAACCATCATGACGACACCTAGTCTCTACGACTAGGTAAGACTAAATTGCAGAATATAACCAAAACTTGCGAAACTAAAACAATTTAAAAACAGAAATAAGGCAATAACAGTGTTTAAATGTGCCGCTCGACATACACCATATTTATAAATCTCAAACCCAATATCTAAATCCAAGACTCGAAAACCCACGAATCACAAGCTAAGATAAGTACTACATAGCTCTAACTCCGGAATGTCTAATAAGAAAAGAACAAAACAGAAGGGCTAAATGCTAAAGGCAGGAATAGAAAGGGACTCCTTGGTCTGCGGACGCGGCAAATATACCTCAGAGTCTCTAAAGCAATCGTCTCTCTCAAGGATGGTAGGCTTGAGCAGCGGTACCTGGATCTGCACATGAAAAACATGCACAGAAGGGGAATGAGTACACCATAACGGTACTTAGTAAGTGCCAAGCCTAACCTCGGTCGGGTAGTGACAAGGAAGGTCAGGGCCCTACTGAGGTTAAATAAATAATATAATGACCGGATGAGATAAGCAACAAAATTGAGCATTTATATTCAGAATCTATATAGTAATATAAGAGTACAATAACAAAAAATACAGATAAAGGCAACCACAAGGAAATATCACTCATAGCAAGGATGATAACCGGGGATCTCTTGATATCCCGAGGATCTCTGGTATCCTCAATGTACACTAGGGATCTCTTGGTATCATCAATCTATATGCTAGGGATCTCTTGCTATCCCGAGGATCTCTTGGTATCCTCAATACACGTGTCAGAGATCTCCTGGTAACCCGCACCTCAGTCCAGATCATAAATACGTATAAGGGATCTCCCGGGATGCCGTCCCGTAGTCTTAAATTAAAAACACACAACAACAACACAAAGATATTCAATTAAATGCTAATTTCGTACTAAGTAAAACAGATAATTCTAGCCTAACATGCTTCACGTAATGCAATTAAGGCAGTTTAAGAAAATAAACAATTAAGTCAACTAAACATGCTTTTCTAAACTAACAACAGGCTAAATTCTCTAGTAGAATAAGATAGGAAAAAGGAACTCAATTGAAATCCCTAAAGTAAAACCGGATTTTCAACAATTAGCTCAAGTACGCACTCGTCACCTCACTTACAAGGCATTTAAATTATCAAATGTATCATATCCTAAGGGGAAGGTCCCCTACACAAGGTTAGACAAGCCACTTACCTCGAACCAACTCAAAATCAACCTGACACGACATCTGATGTGATTCTTCAAGTTAACAAAGAACCAACCGACCAGGATCAAGATCTTGAAACGAAAATGTGGTTTGTGGGCCGGTTCCAATATACAACGTATCTCAAGTTTTAGGACTCAGAATCTAATGATTCAAAAACGAGGTGAAAGATGACGATCTAAACTATAAGAAAGACTATTTACTCGTTCAAAACAAGTAAATATTGATGCTGCACCAGTTCAATAAATGTTATGATTCTATGATATTGAATTCAGATCAAGAAACGTATTCTTGAAAGATCAAGAACTAAACAAGTTCCTAAACTCACTACTTGGAATCAAGTAACGTGATAAAGAAACACCACACGCAATTGAAAACAAGATAAAGACTATCACCACCTTGTTTGGAAGAAAAAACAAAGATAAAGAAGACAAAATAGAGAAAAACACTCTATTGTAAAACCAGGGCAAGCCTCAAAAACGTGAATTATCTCTACAAAGGCATGCGAACCCTTTATATAGGCCTAGGGTCTCTTCTTTGATGACTACAATTCCTATTCTAATAAGGAAATAAAATAACTAAAGACAAGGAAAGTAAAATCCCTATTCTACAAGGAAAAGAAACTAGAATCCTACTAAAATGAAAATCCTTATTCTAAAAGGAATAAAATAAATCCTATTTTAAGAAGGAAAGAATCTTGGCTTCTTGAAATCAATCTTGATCTTCTTGGACTTCTTGTGCTTCTTGAAATTAAATCCATCTATTTGGGCATGAGCTCTAAAACATGATCTTGGCCAAATTTAATGAAATTTACATAGATTCTTCTTTTACATCATTCACCCCTGGTTGAGAAAGACTCGTACTCGAGTCTAAAGGCTCCACAAATGGCACAAGCTTGGAAATTTCCATTATTTCATTGAACTCATATTCACCAGGCTCTAAGTTTTATTTTTCTAACTTGTCAAAGAGCTTCATCTTATTGTAACCAAGCTTAGCATGTGGCCGAACTAAATCCCACTTTTGCAATAGTAACTTTGTACCAAAATTTATGCAATAAATCCTCCTAAATAAATTTTCAAACACTAATCTATAATTATAAGTTATTTTCTTTTTATCTTCGGGAATCTTGAACTTCCCCATGTCAATGTGGTGCTTATGGGATATGGCCAAAAAAGTCGATTTAGAACCACAAAAACCCTTAGAAGAGTCAAATTCAAGTACCTTTGAATCTATCTTGAAAATCGAAATATATCTTCTTGAGAATTCATCAACAACAATGCTCTCATATTTAACTAGATCATATCCATTGATGGAATTCGTTTTGAGATCTCATGTACCAACGTATTATTGAAAATATTCATCCTTTGGGATCAAGAAAAAAACTGGAACAAAATATGAACTCAAGCCCTCTATTAGGGACTCTTTTTTAAGCAACCCTTCTTCTTGTGTTTGCAAAGTTTCATGAACTTCTAGATTGATGCAATATGCTGCCACGTTTGGAAGGATAGAATCAACAATCAAATTAATATTATGTTGAGCATCTCTATTAGGAGAAAATTTAAGCTCACATATGGGATGCTCAAACGGATCATCATCAAACTTCGAAGGTAAATCCTCAACTTGTAGATCCAGTTCATGCTCCTTCTCCTTGATCGGACCAACATTCAAAGACTTTATTCTATTGATTGGACCAATTATTTGTAATTTGGTCAAAAAAGAATCATCATTGAACTTTAGATTTTTTAGCAATTTCTTCGGGATTCAATGGTACTAAAATAATCTTACGTCCATCATCTGTAAAAGAATAGGTATTAAGGTCTTCATCATATTTAGCACACCTATCATATACCCATGGTCTTCCAAGTAATAAGTGACAAGCATCTATATTTACTACGTCACACCAATTCTTTTCTTTATCAATTTTACCAATATAAAAAGATACTAGGCATTGACGAGTTACCTCTAAAACATCATCTTCAACTTCGATGCTGTAAGGATATGGATGAAATTTTGTTGACAAATCAAGTTTAATAACCATCTCCTCAGAAATAATATTTGTGTGACTCCCACGATCAATAATCAACGAACAAACTTTTACTTGGGAGGTACATTTAGTGTGGAAAAGAGATTCATATTGTCTCGTTTCTTCATCTTCTTGAACCAAGAATCTTCCTCTTGGTTGAATCTTAGACATGTTGATTTCTCAACCTTTGGACATATGGGTTATAGCTCTGATACCAAATTGATGTGATTCTTCGAGTAAACAAAGAACCAACCGACCAGGATCAAGATCAAACGAAAACGAGGTTTGTGGGCCGGTTTCAAGATACAACGTATCTCAAGTTTTAGGACTCAGAATCTAATGATTCAAAAACGAGGTGAAAGATGATAATCTGAACTATAAGAAAGACTATTTACTCGTTCAAAACAAGTAAATATTGATGCTGCACCAGTTCAGTAAAGGTTATGATTCTATGATATTAAAAGAACCAATTTAGATCATGAAACGTGTTCTTGAAAGATCAAGTACTAAACAAGTTCCTAAAGTCACCACTTGGAATCAATTAACGTGATAAAGGAACATCACACGCAATTGAAAACAAGATAAAGACTATCACCACCTTGCTTGGAACCAAAAACAAGGATAAAGAAGACAAAATAGAGAAAAACACTCTAATGTAAAACTAGGGCAAGCCTCAAAAACGTGAATTCTCTCTACAAAGGCATGAGAACCCTTTATATAGGCCTAGGGTCTCTTCTTTGATGACTACAATTCCTATTCTAATAAGGAAATAAAATAACTAAAGACAAGGAAAGTAAAATCCCTATTTTACAAGGAAAAGAAACTAGAATCCTACTAAAAGGAAAATCCTTATTCTAAAAGGAATAAAATAAATCCTATTTTAAGAAGGAAAAAATCTTGGCTTCTTGAAATCAATCTAGAGCTTCTTGGACTTCTTGTGCTTCTTGAAATTAAATCCATCTATTTGGACTTGAGCTCTAAAACATGATCTTGGCCAAATTTAATGAAATTTAACATAGATTCTTCTTTTACATCAACGTCTTTGCCACGAGTACTCGACTCTAAATGGCCCAAATCTATTTAATTCAATTGCATAATGTAAATAACATTTCAACTAACTGATTCTACAATTAAGTTTTAAGCTAATACGCGAAATTATGTAAAATAACCAAAACGCTCCTCGGGCCCATGTCTCGGAATCGGGTAAAATTTATATTTCTAGAAACCTTGCACTCTCACGAGTTCAGTCATATCAAAAGTACCAAAATCGGACCTCAATTTGTCCCTCAAATCAACACTCAAAGGTCTACAATTAAACAAGCCCTAAACCCCAATTACCACTTATTTTCCTTAATTTTTCATGCTTAAATTTATAAAAATCATTCCAATAATGAGTTTCAAGACCAAAGACATTACCCCAATGAACTCCTCTGAGAATCTCTCTTGAAAAGTGCTCCCCAAGCTTCTTCCCGTTTTGAAAAAGATGAAAAATGGCTAATTTTCGCGAAGGTAAGAATTTATATGTTTTGCCCAGCGATTTCTGCATTTGCGACCCTGGGACCGCATCTGCGGTCTCGCTTCTACAGAGACTTCGTCGCATCTGCGACTTTCACTTAAATGCCAGCTTCCGCATCTGCGACTCCCCGTCCGCAGATGCAGTACCGCTTCTGCGGTATGATCACCGCTTCTGCGGTTCCTGAAGAATTCCCAAATTCCACTTCTGCGGTATCTACACTGCTTCTGCGGCTCCGCACCTGCGGAACCCAAACCGCAAGTCCGGTTATGACAGAAGACCAGCTGCTGCAGAAAACTTCAAACCCCAAATCCTTCCGTCAGCCATCTGAATTCATCCCGAGGCCCCCGGGACCAGACCAAAGGCATCAACATATCGTAAAACCTTATTCAAACTTGTACCAATCTTCAAAATGCTTCAAACAACATCAAAACAATCAAAACTCATCGGATTCAAGCCTAAGTTTCTAAAATCTTCTAAATTCTGCTTTTGATCAAAATCCAATCAAATCACGTCTGAATGACCTAAAATTTTGCACACATATCCCAAATGACACAACAGAACTACTGTAACTATCAGTTTTCCATTCTGACCTTTGGATCAAAATCTCACTATCGGACCGAAAACTTCAAAAATTCAACTTTCGGCATTTGAAGCCTAAATTAGTTACGGACCTCCAAAATACAATCCAAACATGCTCCTAACCCTGAAATCACCCAACAGAGTAACGGAATCATCAGATTTCCATTCCGAGGCCGTCTTCACGTTGTTCCAACTACGGTCAACTTTCCAACACTTAAGCTCTCATTTAGGGACTAAGTGTCCCAAAACCCTCTGAAGCTCACTACCGAACATCCCAGTAAATCAAAATAGCATAAATAAACTAGGGGGAAGGCAGTTAATAGGGGATCAGGGCATAAATTCTTAAGATGACCGGCCGGGTTGTCACAATACAGCGGGATATATTGAAATTGTCACGACCCTAAACCCAGACCCGGTCGTGATGACACCTCTCGTGAAGTCAAGGACAACCGACACTACACCCAATTCATTTTAACTATAATATAAAAAACACAATTTAAGTCATTAACATGATTAAATACCAAAAGAAATAGTGAAATAATACACTTTTCGGAACAAACACAGCCCGACATCGGGATATCACCAGTCATGTGCATCTAACATAACTCTACAAGTCTGAAAGGGTTTATACAGTCTATTACAGAACTAGAAATAGAAAGTAAGATAGGAGGGAGAAACATTGGACTACGAACGTCGAGCAGCTACCTAGTGGCCTCCGAATGGCCCCGGGAGCAATCAACTCTCACTGACGGGACCTGAAGCTCCAGAATCTACACACAGTGTGCATGGAGTAAAGTAAGTACTCCAACTTAGTGAGTAATAACAATAAATTAAGACTGAGCGATAAGAAATCACGTAAAGCACAACAACATGCTATAAAGAGGCAGTGTAAAACTAATAAAAATGCAATAAAACACTGAGATCTTATAAAAATACCTCAATTCAGTATAAGCTTCTCTAAAACACATTTTTAACAGTTAAACAAGTAAATGAAATGCAGCTAGAAAAGATAAACACATAAATTTTGCCTGTCGGACACAATGTCAATAGAACCAGCCCCCTGGGCAATTACATAGAACAACACCAGCCCCTCGGGCTATATCTCATATCACAATGGGTACCCGTGCTCACTGGGGTGTACACACTTCGAGAGAGGCCCCTTATGGCCTAAGCACAATATCAAGCCATCTCATGGCATAATCAATAGGCTATCGGCCTCAAATCTAGTGCCACCTTGTGGCGTACAATTCGGGCCCTCGGCCTCAAAATCATAATCAGTACAACACTGCTGCGGCGTGCACCCTGATCCCATAATAATCCTCACAACACAGGCCCTCAGCCTTACTCAGTTAGAAATCTCTAAAAGCCACTCGGGCACATTAAAACATGATGCTCAGCCCAAAATATCATTTAAAGTGTTAAACAGAGTAAACATGACTGAGTTATGAAAACAGTAGAATATAGCATGATTGAGTACAGATATAAAATCAAAAATAGTGAGAAAATAACAGTAAAAATCCTCTAAGGGTCCAAATAGTTGGCACGAGGCCCAACTATGGCATTCAACCCAAAACAGGATGATAGCAAACAGTTTTCAATCAAATACGTGGTAAAATAGTCATTCGGGATGGATTAAGTCACATTCCACAACGGTTCACGACCCCACACTCGTCATCTAGCGTGTGTGTCACTTCAATATAGCACAACAATGTGAAATTCGGGGTTTCATACCCTCAGGACAACATTTACAATCATTACTCACCTCAATCTGGTCCAAACTCTAGTCTGTGATGCATTTGCCCCTCGAATCGGCCTCAACTCACGTCGAATCTATCCAAAATCAGAATCATGACGTCAAAACATGCTAAGGGAACGAAGCCCATGCGAAAATAATCAATTTACAACATAAATCCCGAAATTAACCAAAACTCGACCCCCGGGCCCACGTCTCAAAATTCGATAAAATTTACATCAATAGATTCCTTATCTCCCCACTGGTTCATACATATCAAAAGTCCCAAAATCTGACCACAATAGGCCCCTCAAATCCTCAAGTCAAGGTCTCTAGTACCAAGCCCTAACCCCCAAATTTTAACCCTTAATTTCCATTAATTTCAAGCCAAATCGGTGAAATAATGCCATAGGATAGATTATTAGGTTCAAGAATCTTACCTCCAGACGTATCCCTTGAATTCCTCTTCGAAATGGCTTCCCCAAGCTCAAACCCGAATAAAAATGGTGAAGAAATAGCTCAAAATCGCGAAGGAAGTCTTTTATACATTCTGGACCAGGCTTTTCGCACCTGCGACCCAAATCCCGCTCCTGTGATCCCGTTTCTGCCATCTAGAGGACCGCACCTGCAGTTTTCACTTAAGTCCTCAATTTTCGTACGATGCACAATCCGCACCTGCGCCATTGCAGGTGTGGCTCCATAACCGCTTCTGCGGTTCTGCCTTCCTTGGCTCCTTCCGCTTCTGCGGATGATCTTCCACATCTGCGGCCTCCCAATCGCAGATACAGTTATGACAGCAGTCCTACAACTTCAGTTGCCATTTCCAAATTCCTATCTTTCTGTCAACCATCTGAAATCACCCCGAGGCCCCCGGGACCTCAACCAAAAGAACAAAAAAGTCATATACCACCATCCAAAATTATACTATTCTTCAAAACACCTCAACCAACATTGAATCAACCAAAACACATCGAATTCAAGCCTAAGGTTCCAAAATCTTCCGAATTACGCTTTTGATAAAAAAAAGTCTACCAAACCAACTCCGAATGACCTGAAATTTTGCACACACATCCCAAATAACACAAATAACCTACTGCAACTTTCTGGATTCCATTCCGACCCCTATATCAAAACCTCACCTATCAATCGGAAAATGCCAAAATTTCATTTTCGCCAATTCAAGCCTAAATTTACTCCGGACCTCCAAAACACCTTCTGATCACCCTCTTAAGTCCCAAATCACCTACCGGATCTATCTGAACTATCGGAACTCACATCCGAGCCCTTCAACATATAAGTCAACATCCGGTCGACTTTTCCAACTTAAGCTTCCTCAAAAGAGACTAAGTGTCTCAAACCTTACCGCAACCTCTCCGAACCCGAGCCAACCAAACCGATCACACATAGTACAGATCAACAAAGCAATAAGAAGCAGAAATGAGGGAAATGGAGCGGTAACTCAGGGAACAACCGGCCGGGTCGTTACATAAATACAATAAAATGCATAGAATACAACGAGATACATTGAAATACAATGAGAAAATACAATGAATACAGTGATTTCTGCTTATTAACTGGTTTTGAGAACAAAGATTTTTCCCAGGTGTGAGTAGCAATGCTATCAATAGTTAATAAAATTGGAGTGAAACTAAACGCAGAAAAAATACAAAGAAAGCTGAAGCAGCCGTCTGCTAGAATTTTGAGACAGTTAATACCTAGATAGATATGGGGTAGGGGATAAGAGAAATTTCAAGGGATATGAGAGAGAAGAATAATACAAAACTTATTTTATGGTGTAAGGGTAGGAGGTGATCATAAATAGATATTTGGCTATATAAAATCAAAAGGTAGCTACGGAATATAATTTTTGAAAAGGATATTTATTTAAAATAAATAAGGTATCAACCTTTGCTATAGGAGGTAACTAATACTTGGTTTTTTGTGTGTGTGTGTGAGTGTGGGGGGGGGGAGAATTGCACAACTGGTCTTTTTGTTGCGACTCAATGAATTCTCTCATCCGTTTCGTTCTCAAATTTTTCTGCAAAGATAAAATCGTCAAATTGTTTTTAAATGCGACAATTAGCCTAAAAGAGAACATAATTTGAAGAGTGACATAAAAAATGACCATACAGTGCAAATAAACCATAGTTCTGTCCTCTAGTATTAGAGATGGATCAGTTATCTCCATATCCTTTTCAACTTTGATAATCATTAGCCTTCTCTTTTTATATTTAAACTTTGACAACATAGAATTATAAATTTTGGAAGATTAATTATCTTTTGTCAAAAATAGCTTTCACATCTAAGCGAAAAAGGAAAAAAATTACGGGAATTAGGATTAAAGATCTCATATCTTTAGAAAGGGCTAGCTTGGTTCAGAAACTTGTCATATGAAGAGCTTCTAGCACTTTTCCTTTATTACTTTTATTATTTATAAATAATGTTGTCTTAGGATGAAGTTCAATGGAAAAAAAGATAAGTGAGAATTGAATAATTGAACCTAACTTGTTTTGAACTTGTATACTGGTAAAATCGGGGATAATGCATAGCAGGATTTCCTGATGAAGAAAATGGAAGAAGTGCATGGATGCACGAGATTGAAATTGAGGCTGGGAGACCTTCGTATCAATATCCATGAAAGGTGAACGATGTGTTCATCATCGGTCATGATAAAGCGACGCTCCCCAGACCCAACGGTTACACACTACGGATAGAGGGTTGTGATATTCGTACCTAACCTGATATCACATGTACATCTCACTCGATGTCAGTTACGGATCAGTAATTAACGAGAAAGGAAGATTTTCACCTTTTTAAGTCTTGTACTAGGGATGGAACTCTCCTACTATATAAAGGGGAAGTTTTTATTTTGTAAGACACATTGTAACACGCGAATCAATGCAATAAAAATTTATTTTCTGCTTTTTAGCTACTACAAAAATTCTTATTTAATTATCATGTTCTTCATTCACAATTGGGCTCGAACCAAGGGACAAATCGAGGCAAAATTACTGTTCAACCTGGGTTCGGGCTAGGTCATAACATTACAATGTGTTTGATCATTTATATTATCTTTAACTTGTTTATCTAATATTATTGACTATTTGTGTTGAATCAATCCATGTATCCTTAAAGCTGTGTACAAATTTAATCGTTATCCGATTTAATGGTAAACAGTTTAGCTCCCACTGTGAGACTAAGGATATTATTGGTGATATGATACAAAACTCCATAACACACCCTATTTATGCTTGTTATTTAAAGTCTTAATTTCAGGTTAGCTTAAAAATCTCGAATTCTTAGTCTGCCCACTTGAATGTTGATGTTGAATCTGGCTATCATGGTAAAAATAATAATTTGGTGCCTAGCAACGAGATGCCTCCTACTGATCCCAACGATGTCCCAGTTGCTAATCATGTCGGTGTTAACTCATAGGTGGCCATCGACGTCAATTTTCGAACTGACCCCGAAAATAGCGTTCGTGGGGGACCTCAACCAACAGCTCAAGAAGCGCCCGAAGGCAAAGGAGACGGGGTAAGACTACGGTTAATCTTTGAAATGTTGTAGGCTCAACAGGAGGTGATAGCGCAGCTAAAGAATCAAAACCATGCCCCTAGCAGGGGTCGAGCCCAAATAATTCCGGGAAAACACCCAAAGAAACGAACAGATCAATGAGAGATTGGGTGAAGCCAAGCCCGGGGTCAATTCCAAGATAATGATTGAAGAATTAACAAAATGGGTAGAGCCAGGCGAGAAGAAAGTTGAGGCCAATGACAAGAAGGTGGAAATATACAATTCCAGGGTAGATCAAATCCCGGGAGCACCCCCGATATTGAAGGGGCTGGATTCCAAGAAATTTATCAAGAAGTTTTTTCCTCAGAGCGCAGCACCGAAGCTGATCCCAAAGAGGTTTCCTATGCCCAATATCCCCAAATATATTGGAACCACGGATCCGAATGAGCATGTGACCTCCTATACATACGCAATCAAATAAAATGACTTGGAAAATGATAAAATCGAGTCGGTGTTACTGAAGAAGTTTAGGAAAACTTTATCCAAATGAGCAATGATATGGTATCACAACTTACCCCCAAATTCCATTGACTCATTTGCTATGCTTGCAGATGCTTTTGTAAATGCCCATGCTGCAGCCATCATGGTTGGGACCAGAAAGTTAGACCTTTTCAAGGTTAAATAAAGAGACAATGAGATGCTCAGGGAGTTCGTATCAAGGTTCCAAATAGAACGGATGGACCTGCCTCCAGTGGCAGATGATTGGGTTGTTCAGGCATTCACTCAGGGGCTTAACCATTGAAGCTCCTTCGCTTCTCAGTAGCTAAAACAAAATTTGGTAGAATACCCGACGGTGACTTCGGCCGAAGTCAACAACATGTACCAGTCAAAGCCATGGTCTAGGACGACCAACTCGGAGCTCCTTCTGAGTCTGTTTATCCTATCAAGGCTGATGATAGGTCTAAGAGAGTCGTTGATAATGAGCCTAGGCCGGTCCAGGATCAATACCAACCATACAACACGAACCGTATGGGAAATGGGTCCGGGCATCACCCTGCAAAGAATGAAAATAGATGTGATCGAGGGCCCAATAATAGAGGTCTGATGAGAAAAAATGGTTTAAATAGGATGCTCGAGAGTAGGGAAGCACCGAGATTATCAGAGTGTAACTTCAATGTTGATGCTGCCAGCATCGTGTCAGCCATCGGGTGCATCAAAGAGACCAAGTGGGCCCGACCATTGTAGTCCGACCCTAACCAAGGAGATCGTAACTCAATATGTAAGTATCATTGCACTCATGGTCACAAGACCGAGGATTGTCGATAGTTGATAGAGGACGTTGCCCGATTATTCAACAAAGGGCACCTCTAAGAGTTTCTGAGTGATCGAGCCAAAAACCACTTCAGGTACAGGGATGCCAACAAATAGGTCGAACAAGAGGATCCTCAGCATGTCATCAACATGATCATCAAAGGGGTCGATGCCCCCCCAAGTCCCAATGATAAAACGCCCTAATGTATCTATCATAAGGGAAAATCACATCAGAGATTATGTCTCAGAGAAAACCATTTCATTCAGCCATGAGGATACCGAGGGAATTGTGTAACCTCACAATAATGTGCTGGTAATATCCATACTTATAAATAAATCTTGAGATAAACATGGGTTGATTGATCCGAGTAGCTCGACCAACATCATCAAATCGAGGGTGGTAAAGCAATTGGGGTCATAGGACCAAATAGTGCCAGCAGACAGGGTGTTGAACGGATTTAACATGGCATGCAAAACCACTAAATGGGAGATAACATTGCTATTAAACACCGCGGGGATGATCTAAGAGACAAAGTTCTATGTGATAGAAGGGGACATGCCGTATAACACTCTATTCGAAAGGCCGTGGGTTCACAACATGAGGGCGCTAACCTCGACCTTACACCAGGCATTGAAATTCCCTACACTAGGAGGAGTCAAGATGGTCTACAGAGAGCAGCTAACCACAAAGGAGATGTTCGATGTCGATGAGGTAATCCCAGTGCCTACGGTTTCGACATCAAGGAATGGGAGTCGACTAGAAAGGAAGAAATTAAATACCAATCACTGATGTCGGCCTCAGTCGAATTAAAGGAACGTGGAGTAGACAAGGAGGATGATTATAGAGTCACGAGATCGTTCATAGCTCCTGATGACACCGACACCACTAAATCGATGGTTAAAGAATTGGAGCAAGTCATATTAATCGAAAACCTACATATCGAAATGTATACCTGGGCACAAGGTTAATCCCCGAGCTTAGGAAAAACTTATTGATTTTCTTAAATATAACATAGATTGTTTCGCTTGGCCCAATCTTGACATGACAGGGACCCCCCCCCCCCCGAAGATAACCACCCATAAGCTTAGTTTAGACCCAAATTTCTACCCGGTTAAGCAGAAGAGGAGGCCACAGTCCGAGATCAAACATGCGTTCATCAGGGATGAGGTATCCAAACTTTTGAAAATAGGATCCATTGGGGAACTTAAATACTCAAATTAGTTAGCTAATGTAGTGGTAGTATCTAAAAAAGGGAATAAGTTAACAATGTGTGTAGATTAAAAAGATCTGACAAAGTATGCCCTAAATATTATTTCCTTTTGCCTAACATCGATATAAGAATCGACGCAATGGCGGGGCACGAGATACTCAGCTTTCTCAATGCCTACTCCAGGTAAAACCGAATTCGGATGGAATTAGTTAAGAAAAGACTTCTTTTATCACTAAATTCGGGACCTACTATTATAACGTAATGCCGTTTGGATTAAAGAACACCGGTGCCACCTACTAACGCCTTTCGAAGAACAAATAGGAAAATCAATAGAAGTTTATATTGAAGATATGTTGGTCAAGTCCTTGCAAGATAAGGACCATTTAAAACATTTGCAGGAGAACTTCGACATACTGAAGAAATACAACATGAAGCTAAACCTGGAGAACTGCGCATTCAGGATTCGATCGGGCAAATTCCTCGGGTTCATGGTATCTAATCGGGGAATCGAGATCAACCCCGACAAAATAAAGGCCATAGAGGACATCACTGTGGTGGACAATATCAAGGTCGTTCAAAGACTGACCGGACGTATAGCCGCTTTGGGCTGGTTCATCTCGACGTCCTTTGATAAAAGCAATCGATTCTTCTTACTGTTAAAGAAGAAGAATAACTTTCCTGGACCCTGAATGCCAGCAAGCTTTGGAAGAACTCAAATAGTACATATCGAGTCTACCCCTGTTGCACACTCCAAAGGCAAACAAACAGATGTACCTCTATTTGGCGGTTTTCGAGGTGGCAGTAAGTGGAGTCTTAGACCAAAAGGAAGAAGGTACGCGATTTCCTATTTTCTATTTCATTAGAACTCTAGGTGAGGCCGAATCAAGGTATTCTCACCTGGATAAATTTGCGCTCGCCTTGCTAAGTGCCTCCAGGAAGCTAAAACCATACATTCAATGACACCCCATATGTATCGTGACCTCTTACCCACTAAGGAATATCATCCACAAGCCTGAGCTCTCGGGCCAGTTGTCCAAGTGGACCGTGAAAATTAGCGGGTACGATATAGATTATCGGCCCTGAACCGCCATAAAATCTTATATTTTGGTAGACTTCATGGTTGACTTTACGTCGGTCCTAATACCCGCAGTCGAAAGGGAAATACTATTAACCTCGGGGACCTCTTCGGGAATCTGGACCGTATTCACAGACGGTGCCTCGAACACGAAGGGGTCTGGGCTTAGTTTCGTGTTAAAAACGCCTATAGGAAATGTAATTAGGCAATCTATTGGAAATGTGAAATTGACTAACAATGAGGCCGAGTATGAGGCCATGATTGCAGGTCTAGAATTGATAAAAGCCTTGGGGCCGAGGTGATCGAAGTTAAGTGCGACTCCCTCCTCGTGGTAAATCAAGTTAATGGGATGCTCGAAGCAAAAGAAGAATAAATACGAAGGTACTTGGACAAATTACAAGTAACCATACATCAATTCAGGGAATGGACCCTGCAGCATGTACCCCGAGATCAAAATAGTAAGGCCGATGCACTGGCAAACTTGGGGTCGTCGGTCGATTCCGATGAATTCAGTTTGGGAGCAGTAGTGTAGCTAATGAACTTGGTGATAGAAGAAGGCCACACCGAAGTGAGCTCAATGAGTTTAACTTAGGATTGGAGAAATAAATACATAAAGTACTTGAAGACAGGAAAACTACCTTCGGATCTCAAAGAATCGAGGGCCCTGCGCACCAAAGTTTCCAGATTTAGCTTGGTCGAAGGGGCATTATTTAGGAGGACCTTTTTTAGCCCACTAGCTAGATGAGGACCAGGAGAGATTGAATACGCCATGAGATAAGTTCACGAAAGCACTTGCGGGAACTATTCGAGGGCAGAATCCTTGGTTCAAAAATTGATTAGGGTCTGCTACTACTGGACTGAACTGGAGAAGGATGCAAAGGACTTCCTATAGAAATGCGACGAGTGACAAAGAAACACACCGATGATCCATCGACTAGGAGAAATGCTCCACTTCGTCCTATCCCCGTGACCATTTATGAATTGGGGAATGGACATCGTCGGTCTCCTGCCATGGGCACCCAGTAAAGTTCAATTCATACTATTCATGGCTGATTTTTTTTCCAAATAGGTTGAGGCCCAAGAGTTCAAAAATGTCTGAGAGAAAGAAGTTATTAACTTCATTTGGGACCACATAATATGTCAATTTGGGATACCGACCGAGATTGTTTGCGACAACAGAAAATAATTCGTCAGTAACAAGGTAAGTAACTTTTTTGAATATCACAAGATTAAGAAGATATTATCGATACCTAAGCATCCTAGTGGGAACGTACATGCGGAGTCAATGAACACGACTATACTTCAAAGCCTAAAAATGAGGTTAACTGGTTCGAAAGGGAAATGGAAGGAGATCCTGTCCGAAGTCCTGTGGGCATACCGTACAACTTCAAAATCAAGCATCGAAGCCACCCCATTTTCTTTGGTCTATGGAACCAAAGCCTTAATACCAGTCAAATTGGGAGAACTAAGCCTTAGGTTCAAGTATGTGACCGAAGAGCCAAATAATGAGGCCATGATCACGAGCCTGGAACTATTGGATAAAGGGCAGGAGGTCGCCCTAGTCCGGTTGGCCGCCCAGAAGCAGCGAATAGAAAGGTATTAGAACCGAAGGGGTAGCCTCCAACACTTTCAAGTTTGGGACTTGGTGTTGAGAAAAGTAACACTACACACTAAGAACCCGAATGAAGGGAAATTGGGACCGAATTAGGAAGGACCACATCGAGTCGCCAGAATAACCGGCAAAGTCTCATATAAACTCGATGCGGGAAACAATGTACAACTATCAAACAACTGGAACGTGACACACTTAAAGCGGTACTACTGCTAAGGTACGAACTCAATTACTTTTTGATCACAATATAAATCGGACTAACGTATGAAGGTAATCAGCCAAGGATGGGCGTGGATATTAGGTCTGAAAGCATGTGTTGCACACTTTTTTCCTTGAACCGGTTTTATCTCCAAGTGGATTTTTGACAAGGGTTTAAGGCAGTACTAAAACATGCTACCTTAGATTTTAAGACTGGTTTCAAACTGGAACCAATGATCATTTGCTTCAGATCAACAGTATCCATGCCTTCATGTGTTGGACCTCGAATACTGGGGGGCATTACCCTCGAATTAATATCTTTAACAGGGGAAAAAGAAAATTTTATGACCTAAAAGTTAAGTCTTGGCAGTTAGGATTCATTTTAAAGGTCAAACGATCGTATGAACTGTGACCACATAGTCCACTCTAGCCATGACACAAGTTTTTATGTGCCTTCGATCGTGTATCTTGCATACTGTGCAATGAAAGAAATTTTTACTTCCCTAATACTTTGTTATTGTGCATTTTGCTTCTTAGATCATAGATCCTAAAGACCACGGGCTACCCCTACTCGGGGACTGTCTAGCCCACGGGCTATCCCTACTCGGGAACTATCGCCTGATGAAAATTTAGACGACCCGAGATACCGAATTTTGGAGGCACCAAACCCATTAGATGGTGCCCATTTGTAAAGGCTACGACCGCCCTAAAAACGGCTCGGAGACATCCGAAGGCCCTAACCAGAAAGGCCCTTACGAAAATTTGAAACCTACTAAAAGGTTACCCTCGGCAAAAACATCGCGTAAAAACACCTAAGCATCTTAAAAACCTTCGATCTCACCGAGAGTTCAAAGAGAAATGTAAAAAAAAGTTCCATCGACGTCGGGATCCAATCGAACCTCCAAAAAACAGATGCTACAGAACTACATATGAATTTATGCTAAGGCATCAAAAACAATACACAAATAAAAATTACAAGTAGATGTTGGAAATGTAAAGACACGGTATTGCTGGAAAGGGAAATATTTTATATACTCCAAAATATATTTACAAAGGCTTGATAGAACGACCTCAAAATATACAAAAAAATACAAAGGGAAAAACTGGAAAAATACTAAGGCATCTATGCTTGGTCTTTATCGGGGCCCGACTCATCACCAAAAACGTCGGAGCTCTCGGAACCCTCAGAGCCTTTGGGACCCTTAGGCTCGTAGAGGTTATTTTCCTCGACCTCGAGATTTCTGGCTTCTTCAATCTCGGCAGATAGGTCAAAACCTCGGGCATGGACCTCTTCGAGGGTCTCTCTCCGGGATAGCCGCTTTATGTACTCTGTATTCGTCTTTAAGTAGGTCTCAACTATCTCCACATCGGCCTTATATTGGGCTACCATTTCCTCAACATAAACAGAGGTTGCATCAAATTGGACCTCAGTACATCACATACTTATCCAAGAGCAGCCTGTTCCGTTACGGTCGAGCTCAATTGTGCCCGGATATTATCGTTCAACCGAGACCACTTATCGGCTTTATACTTTGCTGCATGAATTTGGTTCTCTACCAATGCTAGCTCCACTTTTGCAACTTCCTTCTCCGAAAAAAGGAGGTCCATTTGCCCTTCCACACTTCGATCTTGGCCTTGACCTCGTCCATCTCAGCTCGAAGTTGCTCGATCAGGTCTATCTTCTGTTGGACCTGCGAATTTGTGTTGTTAGTCACCACGACTAGTGATAGCTATAGATTTTAGCCTATCTTTTGCTCTCTTTTGCTTAGGTTTTGGATAAAAAAATGTGTAAAAATATTCCCGAAAACTAACTTAATGTGCTTACTTGCAAGTTTTGGTTAAAATGAGGCAAAGAAGGCAAAATGAACACATAAAGGAGTCGAACTTGCGCAACCCTAAAGAATGGAATTGGAGAGTTGTCAGAGCTATCATTATGCGGACGTGTATGACCCTCCGCTAAGGCGATTAAAAATATATTGCAGCGAAAGTGATGTTCAGAGAAGCTGCAAGCAAGTGCTAACATTGCTACTGACCGTGTCTAAATTACACGACGATGAAGTTACCAGGCGCGGACGCGGTGCAAATTCCATTGAGGGCGTGAAAGAGGTTCAGAGACTTGGCTAGTGGAACCTAACCGAGGAACGTGGTCCGCAAACATTTTACGCGGCCACGATAGAAGCCAACGCAGACGTGGCAGACTTTACGCTATCCACGAAACCTAGCCCTATCCAAGTCCAAAATTGAAGAAACGCGGTCCGCACTTGTTTTTGCGCGGTTGTGAAAGTTCATGCACTGAGGCACCCAGTATTTCACTGACAGTGGAACCTTTGTAGGGGTATTTTTGTCCAGTAATTTCAGTTGTGTATAAATAGATCTTTTTCACATTTTAGGTCATCTTTTGTATCAGTGAGCTCTTGAACAGCCGTACTTTACTATTCAGAGTAATTTTAGAGTAGCTTTAGCTTATATTCTTAGATTTTGTTCTTGTAATCAACTTTTATGGCTTATATTTCATTTCCATCTTTGATTTCTACCTTTATTATGAGTAGATAAACCCATTAGCTAGGGTTATGACCCAGATCTAGTGTGGATATTTAATGGGTCTTGAATTTTAGGGCTTAATTGTTTATGGGTTAGTGATATTTAGCTTGATTCATGCTTTAATTGTAGAATTGGTGGTTGCAAACACTGATTCATGCCTTTATGACTTAGACTCTTCTTGAGAAAGAGGGATTAAGTCTAGAAAAATTAGGCTAACAAGGAATTGGAGTGCATTGAAGAGATTGATAGTCCCAATTAAAGTGTTAAACCTAGAGATAGTAATACTCGACTTGAGCCAATATCATTTGTTATGCATGAACACTCATTTGGACTTGAGAAAGCCAAATTGGGTAAAGTCACTCAAACTAATGAGAGGTATAGAGTGAGCACTTAAGTGTGATTGTTATATCACGACCCCAATCATAACAAGCTTGCCCTGAATTCTCGATACCCGTTAGATATCCGCCTAGGTGGAAGTCACTGATCTAGTGATTTTTCTCAATTGACAAAACACCTACAAAAACATTATACTTAGATAATTTTGATCAATCAATAGAATTAAACGTAGAATAGAAACAAATTCAAGCATGGTTAGAAGTGCAATTAAAAGCAACACGCATAACTAGATTAAATAGAAACCAACCTCCCAACCAATATTAATTCCCTATGGATATCGATCCCAACCTTTCGGGTAAAAGCTCCATCGACCACTCCTCGCCATTATATGTGGTGCAGGGTTGGAGTTGATCACTTTTTGGCGCCATTGCGGGGGAGTTAAACGGTTTTGGCTATCTATCTGACTAGTTGTGTGTCTTTTTTTTCTTTCCTTCTATTTTACTAACTTGTGGGAGTTAGTCGATTCAGGTACAAAATGGCAAATAATGATCCTCTCGGAAATATTCTTCCGGCACTACAACAAAAAGGGGCTTTAACGACAATAAAAAAGGCCATTAGCGTCAATAAAAATTGCCGCTATATCCTTTACCGGCCATTGGTCTTTAGCTGCTGAAGCCGGGGTCGGCAAAGCCTTTAGCAACCATTCTCACAAAAGCTAGTAAAAGGTATGATTTATTGCCGCTAAAAATCATTAACTTTAACGGCAATTGTTTATGGCAATTATAATGGCTACTAAATCTATTTCTAGAAACGCTTAGATTACTCTTTTAGTGCCCACTTCTATTATCGGTAAATTAAATTAAGCTGCCTTTAAAATTACATATTTTAACGACTTTTATAATGGCTGCTAAATTCATGCGAAAAGTAATTAAGTTTGAACTACATTTATTTTTATTATCTATAATTCCAATTAAATTATCAAGAAATAATAACGCTTTCAGCAGCAGATGAAAGGTACAATTTAACAACCTTTGAATTAAGGTAAAATCAATGAGTTAGAGCAAAACCTAGGGTTGTGACAAAAGTTAGATTTAACCATGGAATTTGTAATGAAATGAATTAGAAATCACATATTATTGATCCTTAGGTTATGGAGAACAACATCCTTCGAAAAATTATGGAATCCGGACACGTGGGCCCGGGGTTGGATTTCAGGAAACTCATAATAAAGGTTGGGAAAAGGCTTAAATAGCTAGAATTCGATCTTGTGAGCTTATATTGACTAGTTCTTACCTCATTTAACTAATTTTGGATTGTTCGGCTCCAAATTGAGAGTTTGGGCTCGTTCTTGGTATTGGAAGTGTACTTCGGAGCGAGGCGAGTCTCCTTCCTAACCATGTAAGAGGGAATTGTCTCCATAGGTATAATAATTGAATAATTTGTTGCTAAATTTGGGGGCTACGTATGCACTAGGTGACAAGAGTCGGTGCATAGCTACTATTATGTTAATTGTCCAGGTAGTCTAGGACTCGTATCATGATATATTTGTGAATGTCTCTATATCTTCTTGCTAATGTGATCACTTTGGACATGCTAGAGACTTGAAAGGAATATAAGCGAATGTATACACTTGTTAGACACTTGTATGAATTTAGTTGGATATAAATGCGCATTCATGTGTTTTCTTGATATTAATTGATATTTGTGGATCAGGCTGATCGTCTCGGTAGAAATAGATGCATCTATGGTTCGCACCATTCGGCCCTCTGGCAATACACAATTTATTTTCTGTTGGATCAGGCTGTCGACCTCGACATAGTGTGCACATGATATCTATGTGAAATCTTATCCATGACTTGTCCTGCTAAATACTTGAGATGTAATTGGTTAACTGCAAATTGTTTAGAACATGATCTATTATCTCTTGCTACAAAATGTTGATTATTTGTGACTCTCATGCTTAGCATAAAACCTTATTATATTATTTGACCATAGTAAGTATCAAATCGACCTTTCGTCTCTACTTCTTCGAGATTAAACGGGATACTTACTGGGTAGATATTGTTTATGTACTCATATTGCACTTATGTACTTAACATGTATAGGATCTGAGGCAGGTACATCTAGCTATCAGTCTGGTGCACGCCCCTGATTCATAGTTCGAGACTTCCACGGTGAGCTGCTCCCTTCCTTTGCCGTTCAACAACTTGATAGAGTCTTTCCTTACATTTTCTATGTATTCTATCCCAGACAGTAGGATAGTTTTATTCTTTTGTACATTCTACTAGTTACCCATTACTTGTGACACCAGGTCTTGGCACGCGCATTAGTAGACTATTATTTTGGGGTTGTATAACTATTTTTGACACATTATTGTTCATTCCAGGTTTAACTTTAACTTAATGAATTGTTACACTTAGTTTGGTAATGGTAAAAATTAGAAATAAATTATATTTCCGCATTGGCTTGCCTGACTATGGTGTTGGGCGCCATCAAGATCTATTATGGAAATGGGTCGTGATGACATGGTATCAAAGCACTGGGTTTACGTAGGTCTCACGAGTCATGGGCAAACCTAATAGAGTATTGCAGATCGGTACGGAGACGTTTGTATTTATCTTCGAGAGACTATAGGGTGTTAGGAAAAACTACTCTTTATTCATTTCCTATCGTGCAGTGGTTGGCATACTAAATTTCCCTCTTTTATTCTCTCACAGATGGTGAGGACTCGCACGGCTGATGTTCCAGACCCAGGAGGAGCTACTCCCCCTGTTTCTAGAGGTCAAGGCAGAGGCCGGGGGAGACCACCAGCCCGAGGTAGGGGATGAGGGCATCCCCGAGCTATCCCAGTAGCACCGCCAGTAGATCATGTAGGAGATCCAATCATTGAGGAGCAGAGCGAGGTGCCCGCAGATGAGCCTACCTAGTAAACTTCATGAAAACACCGGGATTTCATGAGGTCATGGGTCGTATGCTATGATTCATGGATACCATGACTTAGGCTGGTTTATTTTCAGCGAATCCAGCTATATCACAGGCGGGAGGGGGAGCATAGACCCCTACTGCTTAGGCGCCTAGTCATGCAGCTGTAGTGTATCAGACTCCGGGTGCACTACCCACAGATGGGGTTCAGCCAGTTGCTGCAGTGATACCTGAGCCCAGACCAGCTGCGGATGGTGACCTGCAGAAATTGTTGGATAGATGGACTAGACTTCACCCTCCTATCTTCGGGGGTGAGCGCCATGAGGATGGTCAGGACTTCATTGATAGGTGCAGGGACAGAATGCACAACATGAGGATATTGGAGTCGCATGGAGTTGACTTCACTACTTTTTAGCTAGAGGGCAAGGCCCGCAGATGGTGGCAGTCTTATATTGTGAGAAGGCCAGCAGGTTCTCCTCATATCACTTGGAGTCAATTCACACAGTCGTTTTTGGACAGGTATATTCCACCCTCTTAGAGAGAAGAGCTACGGTATCAGTTTGAGTAACTTGAGTAGGGTCAGATGACCGTGACCGATTATGAGGCGATGTTTTCGGAGCTATCCCACCATGCATTGATAATACTTCCTACTAACGCAAAGAGGGTGCAGAGGTTTGTTGCAGGGTTGCATTCTGGCATCAGGGCCAACATGGCCCGAGAGGTGGAGATGAGGACTGCTTATCAATTAGTAGTGGAGATTGCTCAGAGGATTGAGGGCTACCGTCTGAGGGGTAGGGAGCATATGCAGCAGGATAAGAGGGCTAGATTCTCCGGAGAGTTTAGAGGTGCCTCGGCTAGGGGCAGAGGTCAGTTTGGGAGAGGACAGCCCAACAGACCCCATATTCAGCACCACCACCTGCTCGCGGTGCTCTAGTGAGCCCTTATTTCAGTGCCATGCCAAAGAGTTCTTATTGCCTGCCAGTTACTCAGGGTTCCTCCGATTGGTATTTATGTCCTGAGGGTTATTCTGATCCTTATTTTAGTGCTATGCCGGAGAGTTCATATCATCCACCAGCTATTCAGGCTTCTTCTTGTAGGTCTACAGGCTATCAGGGTTAGCCATCAAAGCAGTAGGTCGCCACACCGCAGGGTTGTTTTGAGTGTGGTGACCTTGGTCACATGAGGAGATACTACCCCAAACAGGGTCAGCAGCCTATGATTTCAGCACTGGCTGCCTCGCCACCTAGAGGTGGAGGGCAGACTGGTAGGGCTATACTAGAGGTGGAGGTGAAGCAGGGAGAGGTCAGCCAGCTACTGCTCAGTTAGGTGGAGGTAGCCAGCCGGCGCTCCAGCCAGATTCTATACCCTTCCGGCTAGGCTAGATGCATTGGCCTCAGATGTCGTCATCACATGTATTATTTTCGTTTGCGGTAGAGGTGCTTCGGTATTGTTTGATCCAGGGTCTACTTATTCATATGTATCATCTCTGTTTGCTCGTTTCCTAGTTATTTCTCCTGAGCCCTTGGGCACTCCTGTTCATGTATCCACTCCTATGGGTGATTTTGTGGCTGTGGATCGCGTCTACCGGTCATGTATGGTCACATTCTGTGGTTTCAAGACTAAAGCCGATTTCTTGTTGCTTGATATAATCGACTTTGAGGTCATCCTAGGCATGGATTGGTTATCTCCATACTACACCGTCTTGGATTGCCATGCCAAGACTGTTGCATTAGCAATGCCAGGGGTGCCGAGGTTGGAGTGGAAGGGTTCCATAGTTGACACATCTAGTTTGGTTATCTCTTTCCTGAAGTCTCGGCAAATGGTTGAGAAGGGGTGTTTGGCATATTTTGCTTATGTTTGGGACACCACGCAGAGTCTCTAACAATTGATTCAGTTGTAGTAGTTCGAGAGTTCGCCGGTGTGTTTCCTTTTGATCTTCCTGCCATGCCACCGGATCATGATATTGATTTTTGTATTGATTTGGCTCCAGTCACCAAGCCTATATCTATTCCACCGTACTATATGGCTCCTAAAGAGTTGAAGGAGTTGAAGGAGCAGCTTGAAGAGTTGTTAGAAAAGGGGTTTGTTAGGCCCAGTGTATCACCTTGGGGTGCACCATTGTTGTTTGTAAAGAAGAAGGATTGGACTATGCGGATGTGCATTGATTACCGCCAGTTAAACAAAGTCACCATCAAGAACAAGTATCCGTTGCCCCGTATTGATGATTTGTTCGACCATTGTCAGGGTGCTAGGGTATTCTCCAATATCTACTTGAGGTCGGGTTACCATTAGTTGAAGATTCAGGACTCAGATGTTCCCAAGACTGCATTTCGGAATAGATATAGCTATTATGAGTTTCTGGTGATGTCCTTTGGCTTGACTAATTCCCCAGCGACATTTATGGACTTGATGAACAGGGTATTCAGGCCTTATATTGATTCATTTGTCATCGTCTTCATTGACGACATCTTGATATACTCACGTAGCCTGGGGGAGCACGAGCAACATTTGAGAGTAATGCTTCAGACCTTGCGAGAGCAGAAGCTATATGCTAAGTTCTCGAGGTGTCAGTTCTGGATAGAGTCAGTGGCATTCTTGGGGCATGTTGTGTCAGGAAAGGGTATTAAGGTGGATCTCAAGAAGATTGAGGCAGTTCAGAGTTGGCCACGCCTTACTTCAGTGACCAAGATTAGGAGTTTCCTGGGGTTAGCAGGTTATTACAGACGATTCATTCAGGGCTTTTTGTCAATTGCATCACCTTTGACTTGATTGACCCAGAATGGTGCTCCTTTCCGTTGGTCCGATGATTGTGAGGAGAGCTTTCAGAAGCTCAAAATAGCTTTGACTATGGCACCGGTTCTTGTATTGCCTTTTGGTTCAGGGATGTATACGGTATATTGCGACGCTTCATGCGTTGGTTTGGGATGTGTATTGATGCAGGAGAGCCGAGTTATTACATATGATTCATGTCATCTGCAGGTTCATGAGAAGAATTATCCTGTGCACGATCTAGAGTTGGCCGCGATTGTTCATGCTCTTAAGATATGGAGGCATTATCTGTATGGGGTGTCATGTGAGGTTTATACTGATCATCGTAACTTACAGCATTTGTTCAAACAGAGGGATCTTAATTTGAGGCAGCACAGGTGGCTTGAGTTACTGAAGGATTATGACATCACCATTTTTTATCATTCGGGCAAGGCGAATTTAGTTGCTGATGCCTTAAGTAGAAAGGCATAGATTATGGGTAGCTTGGCATTCATTCCACCAGAGGAGATGCCACTAGCTTTGGACATTCAGTCCTTAGCTAACAAACTTGTGAGGTTGGACATTTCGGAGCACAGTCGGGTTCTTGCGCGTGTGGTTGCTCAGTCTTCATTATTGTGGTAGATAAAGGCCCGAAAGTTCGATGATCCACATTTGTCAGTTCTCAAGGAGACTGTGCTTCAAGGAGGTGCCAATGTGGTTTCTATTGGCGAGGATGGTGTTCTACGACTCTAGGGTTGCTTATGTGTTCCTAATGTT
This sequence comes from Nicotiana sylvestris, assembly GCF_000393655.2. Taxonomy (NCBI): domain Eukaryota; kingdom Viridiplantae; phylum Streptophyta; class Magnoliopsida; order Solanales; family Solanaceae; genus Nicotiana; species Nicotiana sylvestris. Next base: position 116,465,613 of record NC_091064.1, on the reverse strand, counting down.
GATGGTCTGAGGGAGAGGATCCTAAAAGATGCTCACAGTTTGTGGTATTCCATTTATCCGGGTGCTATAAAGATGTATCGTGATTTGAGGCAGCATTACTAGTGGCGGAGGATGAAGAAAGACATAGTGGAGTATGTGGCTAGGTGTTTGAATTGCCAGCAGGTCAAGTACGAGTACCAGAGGTCGGGTGGCCTACTTCAGCAGATGCCTATACCAGAGTGGAAGTGGGAGCGCATTACTATAGATTTCGTAGTTGGGTTGCCCCGGACCTTGCAGAAGTTTGATGCAGTGTGGGTCATTGTGAATAGGTTTCCTAAGTCGGCACACTTTATACCGGTTGTGACTACATATAATTCAGAGAGGTTGGCTCAGATTTACATTCGGGAGATAGTCCGATTGCACGGTGTGCCTGTTTCCATGATATCAAATAGAGGCCCTCAGTTCACTTCTCATTTCTAGGGAGCAGTTCAGGGTAAGTTGGGGACCCGCGTGGAGCTTAGCACAGCATTTCACCCACAGACCGACGTGCAGTTAGAGCGGACAATTCAGATCTTGGAGGACATGCTTAGAGCATGTGTGATTGACTTTGGAGGGCAGTGGGATCAGTTCTTGCCTTTTGCAGAGTTTGCTTACAACAACAGCTACCAGTCCAGCATCGAGATGGCTCCATTTAAGGCCTTGTATGGACGGCGATGTCATTATCCTATTGTGTGGTCTGAGCCTGTTAAGGCTAAGTTATACGGCACAGACTTAGTGAAAGATACCTTGGATAAGGTGAAGTTGATTCAAGAAAGGTTTCTCACAGCTCAGTCCAGATAGAAGAGTTATGCGGATCAGAAGGCGCGTGATGTATCATTCATGGTTGGCAAGAAGGTTCTCTTGAAAGTCTCGCCAATGAAGGGTATTATGAGGTTCGGGAAGAAGGGCAAGTTGAGCCCAAGGTTTATTGGCCCTTTTGAGGTGTTGAGATGAGTTGGGGAGGAGCCAACTCATTCATATGGTTTTTCATGTATCGATGCTTCGGAAGTATCATGCCGACTTGTCCCACGTGTTAGACTTCATTACTATTTATCTGGATGAGAGTTTGGGTTATGAGGAGGAGCCAGTTGCCAGTATTGATAGACAGGATCACCAGTTAAGGTCCAAGAGGATTTCTGCGGTGACGGTCCAGTGGAGGGGCCTACCAGTTGAGGAGGCAACCTGGGAGTCCGAGGAGGACATGCGGAGCAGATATCCACATTTATTCAATAGCACAGGTACTTTTCAATGTTCGTTCGAGGAAAAACGTTTGTTTAAGTGGTGGAGAATGTAACAATCCGACTGGTCGTTTTACTTTCTAGAACCCCATTCCCTTAAATAAAACTTCACGTGCTTGCTTTAACTAATTTACGACCTGCGGGGATGGTTGGTCTCAGATTTGGAAGAGTTTGGGTTGAAATATGCTCATTTGACTCCTTAGGATTTTCTTAAAAGGCTAAGATTGACTTTTGTCAACATCTTTAGCAAACGGACCCGGATTCGTGTTTTGATGGTCCCAGAGGGTCCGTAGGAACATATGGGACCTGGGCTTATGCCCGGAATCAAATTTCGAGGTCCCTAGCCAGAGTAATGAATTTTTATTAGAAATTGTTAAACTGAAATTCTAAGGATTTAAAGAAACTATTTAATGATTGATCACATGGGTATCGGGCCCGTATGTTGGTTCCAGACTCCGGTACAGGTCCGAAATAACATTTAAGACTTGCCCGCAAAATTTTGTGTCAATCCGAGTAGTTTAAGTGTGTTTCGGCTCGTTAGAGGAAAATTAAGAACTTGAAGTTCATAAGTTTGATTCAATTGGTGTTAGGGGATGATTCTTAGATTTAGCATTGTTTCGGCGTTCCGAAGGTTCGACTAGGTCTGTTTCATGATTTCAGACTTGTCGGTATATTCGGGCAGAGCTCGGGAGCCCCGAGCGTCAATCGAACGAGACTCGAGTGAAGTTGGAATTTTGAGAAGTGCTGAAGCATCTGCTTCTATTGTAACCGCACCTGCGGTTGGTAGCCCACAGGTGCGAGACCGCAGAAGCGGTCCACGTATCGCAGATGCGGCCCCGGGCAGGCCAAGCCCAAACCACAGAAGTGGCTCCCAAGCCGCAGAAGCGGCCTCAAGTCTACAGAAGCGGTCGCAACCCATTTGGCAAGTTTCACATATGCGTACGATTTCTCGAAGAAGCGGGGCCTCAGATGCCGTCCCCTAACCGCAAATGCAGAAATTGCTGAAGCAGTATTCTTGATAATTTTGGGTGCTTTTGAGAGAAGACTTCCATCTAGAATCTTGAGGTAAGCTTATCCCACCTATTCTTGGTTTAATACTTGTGTCTTAGGTAGATTGAACACTAGAATTAAGGTAAAATCAAGGGGTTAGAGAAAAACCTAGGGTTGTGACAAAAGTTAGATTTAACCACAAAATTTATTATGAAATGAATTAGAAATCATATATTATTGAACCCTAGGTTTTGGAGAACAACTTCCTTTGAAAAATTTCGGAATCCGGACACATGGGCCCGGGGTCAGATTTTAGGAAACTCATATTAATGTTTGGGAAATGTTTTAAATAGCTAGAATTCGATCTTGTGAGCTTATATTGACTAGTTCCTACCTCATTTAACTAGTTTTGGATCGTTCGGCTCCAATTTGAGGGTTTGGGCTCATTCTTGGTATTGGAAGTGCACTTTGGAGTGAGGTGAGTCTCCTTTCTAACCTTGTTAGAGGGAATTGTCCCCATAGGTGTAATAATATAGTAATTTGTTACTAAATGTAGGGGCTACGTATGCACTAGGTGATGAGAGTCCGTGCGTAGCTACTATTATGTTTATTGTCCGGATAATCTAGGACTCGTATCATGCTATATATGTGAATGTCTCTATATCTTCTTGCTAATGTGATCACTTAGGACATGCTAAAGACTTGGAAGGAATATAAGCGAATGTATACACTTGTTGGACACTTGTATGAATTTACTTGTAAATAAATGCGCTTTCATGTGTTTTCTTGATATTAATTGATATTTGTGGATCGGGCCGATCGCCTCGGTAGAAATAGATGCATCTATGGTTCGCACCATTCGGCCCTCTGGCAGTGCATAATTTATTTTCTACTGGATCGGGTTGTCGACCTCGGCATAATGTGCGCATGATATCTATGTGAAATCTTATCCATGACTTGTCCTGCTAAATACTTGAGATGTAATTGTTTAACTGCAAATTGTTTAGAACATGAAATGTTGATTATTTGTGACTCTCATGCTTAGCATAAAACCTTATTATATTATTTGACGCTAGTAAGTATCAAGTCGACCTCTCGTCTCTACTTCTTCTAGATTAGACGGGATACTTACTGGGCACATATTGTTTATGTACTCATACTGTATTTCTGTACTTAATTGTATAGAATTTAAAGCAGGTACATCTGGCTATCAGTCTTGTGCGCGCCCCTGATTCATAGTTAGAGATTTCCATGGTGAGTTGCTCCCTTCTTGTGTTGTTCAGCAGCTTGATGTAGTCTTTCCTTACTTTTGTTGTCTATTCTATCTCCGACAGCAGGATAGTTTTTTTCTTTTGTGCATTCTACTAGTTGCCCATTACTTCTAACACCAGGTCTTGGCACATACGTTAGTAGACTATTATTTTGTTGACACATTACTGTTCATTCCTGGTTTAACTTTAACTTAATGAATTGTTACACTTAGTTTGGTAAAAGTAAAAATGAGAACTAAATTATATTTTCGCGTTGGCTTGTCTGACTATGGTGTTGGACGACATCACGATCTATTATGAAAATGGGTCATGACATAAGGTCAGCATACACACTACCCTTCCTGGACTCCAGTTTGTGAGATTTTACTGAGACGTTGATGTTGTTGTTGTAGGCCAGAAAAGTGGGATCCTTTAGTTAGTCTAGAAATTACTTCAGAAAGCAACTTTTTAAATTCTCCTTTTCAATGACACACATAGTACCATAAGCGTATCAGACAACTTAATTTTGTTATTATAGTTATAGATCAACTTAGCATAAGTTTAATCAAGTAAATAAGCTGATCAGAAGCAATTGAAAAAAGTTAGCAGTATATAGCAGATAAGCATATCTTAAAAATAACAGAGACAACTATTTGACAACACAAATTGAGATACGAACCAAACACTAAGATACGACCAGGTTTGATACTGCATATTGTAACAAAACTAATTATTCTAGATAATCAAATTATCCAACATTTTCCGCGGTAAATTTCAGAGAGAATAGAGTCATACCTAGAATAGAACAAGAGTTGTAATTTCTTGGATATTATTATGTTGAGCATGACAATGGTAACTACTGTTCCTTAAACTTGGTGAGCTGAACAACTTTAACTTTCCTTAGGCATATTTTTCCTGCAGCAAAACCTTTACCTATATGGACAATATTCTGATTAGTAAACTAAGAAATCATAACAGAATTTTTATTGTTAAGTGTGTTATCTAGCATCATCTATCTATTCTTGTAGAAATTTATTTTAATAATAATCAATAAAGACAAATAAGGGTATTTGATTGGAAGAAATATGACAGACACAGAACATCCTTTGATCACATAATTCAAATAAAACATATTCCTACCCTTTCCATAGAGGCAAACCTATAACACAAGATAAAAATTTAAGTCAAATAAATATTCAATCTCAGATATAAAGTTCCTATACAGATAGGAAGCATCTAAGAATTAGTACTAAATTTGAGAAGCATTGGCTTTTACGATTCTTTGTAACAACTTGCGTTCCTATATGATCTGCACTATCTTTAAGAGTAAAAAAATTAATCAAACTTCCGTTAAAGAATTTGAAAAAATGTATCATTTTTAAGAACAAACAAGGGAGAAAATAATTTAATTTTCTAGGGGTGGTTGCTCACTTAGGCGGCAATTAAAAGTCCATGATGTCCAAACATCTAACACAAGGGTGGTAGAGTATATTTAAATCATGTTCGCTTGACAACTTCCACAACCAAACTTTTCCAACCACATCATGTCTTTAAAATTTATGTTCTTTGCTAAATTGTGCATAATTTGATTAGAACTAGAATCAAATTAGCCTTGAAAATTATGTAAAAATGAGGAATTATTTACTTTGTTGACGACTTACCTTTTCAATAAAAAGAATTTTTTTTAGTTGTGCAACTTTCAAGTCTACTACTTCACTTAAGAAATATTATTAAAGAAAAATAGACCACCATAACAAAGAGATTAAGGACAAAAAATATAATTCTCATATGATAAAAAATCAAAGGAGCAGATAATAGAAATTTGAGTGCTTACCTTTAGAATTGCTCATATGAATATGTTGTTCTCTCATTGAGAAAGGGCGAAAAGAGTTCATTGTTGTGGGAAAAAATGAGCTAGAAAATTGCTTATTGCTCTATAAAATGGAAGCCAAAAGCTTTCTAAGATGATAAAGTTACAAGAAAATAGCATGAAGTCATTAAATATATTGTAATCGCAAACCACGATTATAAAAGAAGGTATTGTAGCTGCAAAAATAAACCTGCATTGTAAATTTCAATTCTATTAGAGATCCTGACATCATTACATGATTTTGGGTGATATAGTATTCAAGTCATTTACCACGTGATAGTGACTAGGGATATTTTAAGAGCATTAATAAAGATGTTCTAATTTGAAACAAGTGGAATTAAATATCCACCAGGCTCTGTTGAGCGAAGTCATGAAAAAACTTTAACATATGAATAGAACTTTCAATTTCCTGATTTCCTCACGGTAATAATTATTCCAATTCTATCTTAAAATCTCTTCAAGTGATCACGGGGGCTATCCGAGTGAGCCACAAACGACGAAAATTTCTCTTTTTCCTATACCTGGTCATACTAGACCTTGTGAGTAAATACTTTCAAATCTTTGTTGTTTAGTAAATCTATAATCAGGTTGTCTTGCAAATAAAGATTAGACAACTTAACTTATCGTATAACCTTACAATTCACTAAACTATTGTTTCAAAAATTCCATCTCTAAATTACCTTTTCTGTTTGATTTCTTCTTTCTAATTAACCAAAAATATCATTTGAAACACCCTTCATAACTCTGGATTCATCTCCATTCTCTACATTTTGGGACCCATCAAGCCTCAACAATTAGACCTTTTAAAAATTAAATTTTCTAGAAAAATAAAATATCACATTAGCATATTACAAATACACCTTTTTATATAAACCCAACCATGTCACCGCCTCCGTTACCCACTACACTAAGATTAGGTATAAGATTATTAACCTAGAAACTTTTCCACATCTCCTCAATCATGAACTCGTGTAAATTGCATTCCAATTTCCTTCTCCGAGTTTCATTACGTTCTCCATCAAATCTTATCTAATCAAACCCATAATATTAAATCAATAGATCGACAGAGAGAGAGAGAGAACATGTATGAGTGCGACTAAAAGAATGAGAGAGAGAGATGAGTTGGGTTACCGTGGGAAGGTGGTCGGCGATGATCATAGAAAGATGCGATTGGCAATGACGTGGTTAAGAGAGATAAAACCCTTCTGCTTATTTCTTCTTTAATTGAATCTATTTAATTTACATGGAAACTATTTGGATGGAATGAATGATTATTGTGGGAAAAACTCTACAAACAAAGCCCTTAATCGAGGAATCTCCCGTATTGGAGTTGAAGCCTTTGCCTCAATCGAAGAATCTCCCGTATTGGAGTTGAAACCTTTGCCTTCACACCTCAGGTATGAATTCTTGGTCCCTTTTTCAACTTTACCTATTATTCTTTTTTCGTGCTTAACTACGTGCAGGTAGATGCCACCCTTGAGGTGCTCCAAAGAAGGAAGAAGGCAATTGGATGGACTCTAGCTGATATTCGGGGGATAAGCCCTACCTTTTGCATGCATAAGATTATACTTGAGGATGATGCCAAAACCTCTGTGGAACATTAAAAGAGGTTGAACGAGACTATGCAAGAGATCATAAAGAAGGAAGTTATCAAGTGGCTAGATACAGGAATTGTGTACCCCATTTCAGATAGTTCATGGACTTTGTCGGTACAATGTGTGTCGAAGAAGGGGGTATGACTGTGGTCACAAATGAGCAAAATGAGTTTATCCCCACTATGACTGTCAGCGGATGGAGGGTATGCATGGATTACAGAAAGCTGAATAAACTGACCCGAAAAGATCATTTTCCATTGCCCTTTCTTGACCAAAGGTTGCATAGACTTGCCGGACGTTCCTACTATTGCTTTTTTGATGGGTACTTAGGTTACAACCAGATTTTGATTGCACTAGAAGACCAAGAGAAAACCACCTTCACATGTCTATATGGCACCTTTATATTCTCACGAATGCCATTTGGTTTGTGTAATGCACCAGCTACCTTTTAGCGGTGTGTGATGGCTATCTTTAAAGACATGGTGGAGGACATCTTGGAAGTGTTCATGGATGATTTTAGTGTTGTGGATGACTCCTTTGAAGAATGCTTGAATAATTTCGACAAGGTGTTGCCCCGATGTGAAGAGACCAACCTAGTGCTTAATTGGGAAAAGTGCCACTTTATAGTCGAGGAGGGCGTTGTCCTCAGCCATAAGATCTCAAAGAATGGTATCGAAGTGGACAAAGCAAAGTTTGAAGTGATTTCAAAACTCCCTCCTCCTACTTCCATATAAGGAGTGAGGAGCTTTCATGGGCATACAGGGTTCTACCGAAGGTTCATCAAGGACTTTTCAAAGGTGGTGAATCCCTTGTGCAAATTGTTGGAAAATGATGCTAAGTTTGTATTCAATGATGATTGCATGAAAGCTTTTGAGCTTCTTAAGTATAGATTTACTACCACTCCCATCATCACCGCACCCGATTAGAGCTTGCCATTTGAGCTCATGTGTGATGCTAGTGACGTTGCGGTAGGAGCGGTTTTGGGGCAAAGGATCAACAAAATATTTCATCTGGTCTATTATGCAAGCAAGAGGATGAATGATACCCAAGTCAATTATACTGTGATCGAAAAAGAGTTACTAGCCATTGTCTTTGTCATGGAAAAGTTCAGGCCATATCTCATGGGTACCAAAGTGATTGTGCACACCGATCATGCGGGACTCGATTATTTGATGACAAAGAAGGACTATAAGGCTAGATTGATGAGATGGGTTCTTTTGCTTCAAGAGTTTGACATTGAAATTATTGATCGAAAAGGGTGTGAAAATCAAGTGGCGGAGCACTTGTCCCACCTGTAAGAGGAGGGGAGGCCCCATGATGGCCTCAAAATTAATGATTCATTTCCGGATGAACAACTCCTCTCCGTTTCTTTAATTTTTTGCCTTAGTTTGCCGATATGGCTAACTTTCTTGTGACTGGATGCTAGTGACGTTGTGGTAGGAGCGGTTTTGGGGCAAAGGATCAACAAAATATTTCATCTGGTCTATTATGCAAGCAAAACGATGAATGATCCCCAAGTCAATTATATTGTGATCGAAAAAGAGTTACTAGCCATTGTCTTTGTCATGGAAAAGTTCAGGCCATATCTCATGGGTACCAAAGTGATTGTGCACACCGATCATGCGGGACTCGATTATTTGATGACAAAGAAGGACTCTAAGGCTAGATTGATGAGATGGGTTCTTTTGCTTCAAGAGTTTGACATTGAAATTATTGATCGAAAATGGTGTGAAAATCAAGTGGCGGAGCACTTGTCCCTCCTGGAAGAGGAGGGGAGGCCCCATGATGGCCTCAAAATTAATGATTCATTTCCGGATGAACAACTCCTCTCCGTTTCTTTAATTGTATGCCTTAGTTTGCCGATATGGCTAACTTTCTTGTGACCAACGTTGTTCCAAGTCAGCTCTCTTCTAACCAAAGGAAGAAGCTGAAACGGGATATCTTAGATTATTATTGGGACAAGCCATATCTTTTCAAGTTTTGTAATGATGGTGTGATTTGGAGATGTGTTTCGGAAGAGGAGCAAATGAGTATTCTTGATGCTTGCCAATCCTCGCCCTACGGTGGTCATCATGGTGGGGCGAGATCTGCTTCAATGGTTCTTAGGTGTGGATTTTATTGGCCCACCCTTTATAAAGGTGCTAGTGAGCTTGTTAAGAGATGTGATGAGTGTCAAAGAGCTAGTGAAATTTCCAAGAAGGATAAAATGCCTCTCACCACTATTCTTGAGATTGATATTTTTGATGTGTGGGGCATTGACTTCATGGGACCATTTGTGAGTTTATGTGGTAACACTTACTTTCTGGTTGTTGAATATTATGTTTCCATATGGGTTGAAGTTGTGGATTTTCCCAACAATGAAGCACGGAGTGCGGTGGTGTTCTTAAAGAAAAATATCTTCACAAGTTTTGGCGCTCCAAGGGTGATCATCAGTGATTGGGGTTCTCATTTTTGCAACAAGGCCTTCGATACTTTACTCTCCAAGTATGGTATCAATCATAAAGTGTCAACTCCTTATCATCCCCAGGCGAGGTTGTCAATGCAAACCGGACTGATTGGCCAAGAAAACTTGATGATGCCTTGTGGGTTTACAAGACTGCTTACAGGACTCCGATTAGTATGTCTCCGTACCGGTTGGTCTCTAGGAAATCATGTAATCTTCCAGTTTAGTTAAAGCAAAATGCCATGTGGGCGATAAAGAAGTTAAATCTTGAGAGGGATGTTACAGCAAATCTCCGGGTAGAGCAACTTAATGAACTAGACGAGTTTCGGTTTCATGCCTATTGTGACGACCCGGCCGGTCGTCTTAAGAATTAACACCCTGATCCCCTATCAACTACTTTCCCAAAGTTTATTTCTGCTATTTTGAATTGTCGGGATGTTCGATTTTGAGTTTCGGAGAGTTTTTGGGATACTTAGTCCCTAAATGAGAGCTTAAGTGTTGGAAAGTTGACCGTAGTCGGAACGGTGTGAAGACAGCCTCAGAATAGAAATCTGATGGTTCCGTTAGCTTTGTTGGGTGATTTTGGGGTTAGGAGCGTGTTCGGATTGTATTTTGGAAGTCCGTAGCTAATTTAGGCTTGAAATGCCGAAGGTTGAATTTTTGAAGTTTTCGCTTCGATAGCGAGATTTTTATCCGAGGGTCAGAATGGAATTCCGTAAGTTGGAGTAGCTCTGTAGTGTTTAATGTGACGTGTGTGCAAAATTTCAGGTCATTTGGACGAGGTTTGATAGACTTTTTGATCGAAAGTGTATTTTGAGGATTTTAGAGTTCTTAGGCTTAAATCCTTAGTTAATTCGAGGTTTCGATGTTACTTTAGGTGTTTTAAGGATTGGTACATGTTTGAATAAGGTTTTAGGTGATGTTTGTTCCTTTGGTTGAGGTCTTCGGGGCCTCGGGGTGATTTCGGATGGTTAACGGGAAGTTTGAGGAATGTTGCAGCTATTGTATTTTTTGCTACTTCTGGTATTTCCGCACCTGCGGTTTTGGGACTGCAGGTGGAGTGCCGCATAAGCGGCTCACTAACCACAAAAGCGGAATTTGGAGGGTGCATCAGGAATCGCAGAAGCGGTGCAATTACCTCAGAAGCGGTACCGCATCTGCGGACTGGAAGTCGCAGATGCGGAATCTGGAGTTAAGTGGGAAGTCACAGATGCAACATTTGTTCCACTGAAGCAGGACCACATCAGGGCCGCAAATGTGGGAATCTTTGGGAAGAATATATAAATAGTTGCCTTTGTGAATTTGAGCTATTCTTGCACCATTTTCATCCGGATTTGAAGCTTTTGAGAGAGATTTTTGAGGAAAACAAAGGGGAATCACTTGGAGGTAACATCCCTGCCTTCATAACTTGATTTTATAAAGACCTATTTAGTGGTGAGAAATTTGGGAAAGATGGGTAATTAGGGCTTGAGTTTAAGAGGCCTTTAAATGAGGCTTTGAGAGGTTATTTGGACTCTGATTTCAGTGTTCTTCTTATGTATAGACTCATGAAAGTATGAAGATTCTAAAAATGTAAATTTCACCCGATTCCAAGATGTGGGCCCGAGTGGCATTTTGGTCATTTTACATAAGTTCGCGCATTAGCTTAGACTTTAATTTAAGAATCAGTTACTTGAAGTGTTATTTACATTATGCAATTCAATTGAATAGATTTGGGCCATTTGGAGTCGAGTACTCGTGGCAAAGACGTGGTGTCAGGTTGATTTTGAGCTAGTTCGAGGTAAGTGGCTTGCCTAACCTTGTATGGGGGACTTTTCCTTAGGATATGATGTATTTGATAATTGAAATGCCTTGTACTTGAGGTGACGAGTGCTTACTTTAGCTAATTGTTGAAAATCCGGTTTTACTTTAAGTATTTCAATTGAGTTCCCTTTTCCTGCTTTGATCTTTTTGTGAATTTAGCCTGTTGTTAGTTTAGAAAAAGCATGTTTAGTTGACTTAATTGCCTATTGGCTTAAACTGCCTTAATTGCATTACGTGAAGCATGTTATGCTAGAATTAACTGTTTACTTGGTTCGAAACTAGCATTTAATTGAGTATTCTTATGTTGCTACTATGTATTTTAATTTGGGACTACGGGACGGCATCCTGGGAGATCCCCTATACGTATTTATGATTTGGACGGAGGTGCGGGATACCAAGAGATCCCTGACACGTATATTGAGGACACCAAGAGATCCTCGGGATAATAAGAGATCCCTAGCATATATTGAGGATACCAAGAGATCCTCGTATACATAGAGGATACCAAGAGATCCTCAGGATACCAAGAGATCCACCGGTTAACAGCCTTGCTATGAGTGGTTTTTCCTTGTGGTTGCCTTTATATTTGTTTTTAGTTATTGTACTCTTATTATACTGCATAGATTCTTAATTTTTACTGCCTATCTTTTCGTGTTATTTTATTATTTATTAACCTCAATAGGGCCCTGACCTTCCTCGATCACTACCGGATCAAGGTTAGGCTCGGCACCGGTTAACGGCGCATGTTTTTTATGTGCAGATACAGGTACTTCCACTCAGGCTTACCATCCTTGAGGGAGGCGACTACTTAGAGACTTCGAGGTACATTTATTGCGTCCGCAGACCGAGGAGTCCCTTTCCATTCCTATTTTTACTATTTATACTTTTGTATTTTCTGTTCTTATTAGACAAATTCCGGTGTTAGAGCTATGTACTATTTCTTTACTTAGCTTGTGATTTCCGGGTCTTGGATTTAGATTTTGGTTTAATGAGATTTATATATATATGGTGTATGCCGAACAGAACATTAAAACACTATTAATGCTTTATTTCTGTTTTTAAATTGTTTTACTTCTGCAAGTTTGGTCATCTTTCGCAATTTAAGCTTACCTAGTCGTAGAGACTAGGTGCCATCACGACAATTATTGGAGGGAGAACTGGGGTCGTGGCAAGTTGGTATTAGAGCTTTAGATTCATAGGAGTCATGGATCACAAGCCGGTTTATTAGAGTCTCACTGATCGGTACGGAAACGTCTGTACTTATCTACAAGAGGCTATGTAACTGTCAGGAAAATTTATACTTCATTTGATTTCCTTGTCGTGCGATATTTTGACATCACAATCCTAAACTTCTGTCTTCTATTATCTCATAGATGGTGAGGACACATGCTTCTCGAGATGATTAGGCACATGCGCCACCTACTACAGCCGTTAGAGGGTGGGTCGGGATAGAGGCCGAGGATGCACACGTCGTGCAGCCAGAGCACCTGCGCGAGCTGCAGCCGAGGTGCCACCAGTAGTTCCAGCCGGAGTCCAGGTGCCTGATACGCCTACTGCTACTACTACTCCAGCCCTTCAAGAGACTCTGGCGCAATTCATGAGCATGTACACCACCTTGGCTCAAGTAGGGTTGCTTCCCCTTGCTGCAGCCACATCCCAGGCCGGGGGAGGGGCACAAACTCCCGCCGCCCTCACTATTGAGCAGTGAGTGCACGTTGAGCAGGTCCTTGAGATTATTCCTATACCGCTTGTAGTGCAAGTTTAGCCCGAGGTTAGGGCAGCGGCTTTTGAGGATGAGCAGCTGAGGCTTGAGAGGTTCAAGAAGTACAAGCCTCCTGTATTTAGTGGTCTAGCATCGGAGGATGCTCTGGGATTTCTAGAAGAGTGTTATTGCATTCTCCATTCCATGGGTATCTCAGGATCAAGCGGAGTTTCTTTCACTACCTTTCAGCTTCGAGGAGCCGCCTATGAGTAGTGGTGCACCTATGAGTTAGACAGTCTAGATGAGGCTGCTTCACTGACTTGGGCTCAGTTTTTAGATCTGTTCCCGAGGGAGTATGCTCTTTAGAGTCTCAAGGACGCATGGCGCGCAAAGTTTGAGCATTTGCACCAGGGTGCTATGACTGTTTCAAAGTATGTTGTCTGTTACACCAGTTTTTGCTATCCATGCAGCAGCCTTGGTTTCTACTGTCCGCCAGAGGGTTCGCCGGTTTATTGAGGGCCTTATTCCCAACATCACATCTAGCATGGCTCGTGAGTTGGAGATGGATATTTCTTATCAGCAGGTGGTGAACATTGCTAGGAGGATTAAGCGTATGCATGCAAGGTGGGGAGAGGAGAGGGAGGCCAAGAGGTCTCGAGAGTCAGGCCATTTCTCTGGTGCCCGTGTCCCAGCTGTAGGTCGTTATGGTATGGGTTATATGAGTCTCCCTATTCATTCAGCTCTTCCAGCAGCCAGTAGTGCTCCAGCTCCTCCTAGATCTCAGGAGCCTTATTATGCACCTCCGGTTTCTAGCGTGCCTCCTGTTCGGGGTGCTTTCAAAGGTCAGTCCAACAGACCTGGCCCTAGCCAGTAACTTCCACCATGTCCGCCTAGAGCTTGTTTTGAGTGTGGTGACACATGCCACGTGGCGAGGGATTGCCCTAGACTTGGGAGGAGTGCACCTCTATAGACTTCTCAACCACAGCATACCCCGCAGAGTTCTCAGGCTATGATTATAACTCCAGTTGCTACCCCGCCTGCTTAGCCATCTAGAGGTGGAGGTCGGGGAAGTAGAGGTCACCCTAGAGGGGGAGGCCAGGCTAGATACTATGCCCTTGCTGCCCATACCGAGGTTGTTGCCTCCGATTCTATTATCACAGGTATTATACGGGGTTGTCATAGAGATGCATCGGTTGTAGTTGATCCAGGCTCCACTTACTCTTATGTGTCTTCTTATTTTGCTCTACATTTGGGTGTATCTCGCGATTTTTTGAGTTCCCCCGTTTATGTTTCTACTCCTATGGGAGATTCTCTTGTTGTGGACCGCATTTATCGGTCGTGTTTGGTTGCTTTTAGTGCTTTTGAGACCAGAGCTGATCAATTGTTACTCAGCATGGTTGATTTTGATATTATCTTGGGCATGGACTGGTTGTCGCCCCATTATGCTATTCTTGATTGTCATGCCAAAACCGTGACGCTGGCTATGCCAGGTATACCGCGTGTTGAGTGGAGGGGTACTTTAGATCACACTCCTAGTAGAGTTATTTGTTTCCTTAAGGCTCAGCATATGGTTGATAAGGGGCGTGACACGTATTTAGCTTATGTGAGAGATGTTAGTATTAATACCCTTTCAATTGATTTAGTCCAAGTAGTACGGGATAATCCCGATGTGTTCCCATCTGATCTTCCGGGCATGCCGCCTGATAGAGATATTGATTTTGGCATTGATCTGTTGTCAGGCACTCAACCCATTTTTATCCCTCCATATCGTATGGCTCCTCCTGAGTTGAAATAGTTGAAGGATCAGTTACAAGAATTGCTTGATAAGGGTTTTATTCGGCCCAGTGTTTCACCTTGGGGTGCTCCTGTCTTGTTTGTGAAGAAAAAGGATGGTTTTATGCGTTTGTGTATTGATTATCGCTAGTTGAACAAGGTTACAGTAAAGAACCGTTATCCTTTACCTCGTATTGATGATCTATTCGACCAGCTTTAGGTCGCATGGGTGTTTTCTAAGATTGATTTGCGTTCAGGTTACCATAAGTTGAAGATTCGAGAATCAGATATCCCGAAGACTGCTTTTAGGACTCGGTATGGTCATTATGAGTTCCTTGTTATGTCATTTGGGCTGACCAATGCCCCACTAGCCTTTATGCATTTGATGCACGGTGTGTTCCGACCGTATCTTGACTCGTTTGTCATTGTCTTTATTGATGATACTCTGGTGTATTCCCAGAGTCGGGAAGATCATGAGCAGCACCGGAGGACTGTGCTTTAGACTCTGAGAGAGAAAAGCTATATGTTATGTTCTCAAAATGTGAGTTTTGGTTGGATTCAGTAGCATTCTTAGGCCACGTGGTATCGAGTGAGGGTATTCATGTGGATCCGAAGAAGATAGAGGCCGTGTAGAGTTGGACCAGACCATTCTCAACTATAGAGATCCACAGTTTCCTTGGTTTGGCGAGTTACTACCGTCGCTTTGTGGATGAGTTTTCATCGATTGCAGCCCCTATGACCAGATTGACCCAGAAGCGTTCTCCATTTCAGTGGATGGAGGAGTGTGAGGCGAGCTTTCAAAAGCTCAAGACGGCTTTGACCACAGCCCCAATTTTGATACTACCTACAGGTCCGAGGCCTTATACGATCTATTGTGATGCCTCAAGGATTGGCCTCGGAGCAGTGTTGATGCAGGACGGTAGGGTGATTGCCTACGCGTCCAGACAGTTGAAGATTCATGAGAAAAACTACCATGTTCACGACCTTGAGTTAGCTGCCATTGTTCACGCCCTAAAGATTTGGTGCCATTATTTATATGGGGCTCCCTATGAGATTTATACTGACCATCAAAGCATGCAGCATTTGTTCAAGCAAAAGGATCTAAATTTGTGCCAGAGAAGGTGGTTAGAGTTGCTGAAGGACTATGATATCACTATCTTGTATCACCCAAGCAAGGCCAATGTAGTGGCTGATGCCTTGAGTCATCGGGCGAAGAGTTTGGGGAGTTTGGATTACCAGCAGCGGAGAGGCCTATGGCGATGGATGTTCAGGCCTTAGCTAGCCAATTTGTGAGATTGGATCTTTCGGAGCCCAGTCGGGTTCTAGCTTGCGTGATTTCTCGGTCTTCCCTATTTGATCATATTAGGGAGCGCCAGTATGATGACCTTTTTTGCTTGTCCTCAAGGACAAAGTTCAGCACAGTGATGCCAGAGATGTGACTATTAGTGATGATGGGGTATTGAGGATGTAGGGTCGGATTTTTGTACCTAATGTTGATGGGCTTCGAGAGGTTATTCTGGAGGAGGCCCATAGTTCGTGGTATTCCATCCATCCGGGTGCCACAAAGATGTATCAGGATTTGAGGCAGCACTATTGCTGAAGGCAAATGAAGAAAGATATAGTTAGATTTGTAGCTCGGTGCCTCAACTGTCAGCAGGTGAAGTATGAGCACCAGAGGTCGGGTGGGTTGCTTCAGCAGATAGAGATTCCGGAGTGGAAGTGGGAGCGGATCACCATGGACTTTGTAGTTGGACTACCACGTACTATGAAGAAGTTTGATGCTATTTGGGTGATTGTGGATTGGCTGACCAAGTCCGCTCATTTCATTCCTATGCGTATTACTTATTCTTTGGAGCGGTTGGCGGAGATTTATATCCAGGAGATTGTTCGTCTGCATGGTATTCCAGTTTCCATTATTTTAGATAGAGGTACTCAGTTCACATCACGGTTTTGGAGGGCCATTCAGCATGAGTTGGGTACTCGGGTAGAGTTGAGTACAACATTTCACCCTTAGACGGACGGACAGTCCGAGCTCACTATTCAGATTTTTAAGGATATGCTCTGTGCGTATTTGATCAAGTTTGGAGGGTCTTGGTATCAATTCTTTCCATTGGCGGAGTTTGCTTACAACAATTATTATCTATCCAGCATTCAGATGGTACCGTATGAGGCTTTATATGGTAGGCGATGTAGATCTTCGGTGGGTTGGTTTGAGCCGGGTGAGGCTAGAGTATTGGGCACAGATTTAGTTTAGGATGCTTTGGAGAAGGTTAAGGTGATTCAGGATAGACTCCATATATCTCAGTCCAGACAGAAGCGTTACGCGGACTGAAAGGTTCGTGATGTTTCCTATCTGGTTGGAGAGCGGGTTCTGCTTCGGCTTTTGCCTATGAAGGTCGTCATGAGGTTTGGGAAGAAAGGGAAGTTGAGTCTGAGGTTTATTGGCCCTTTTGAGATATTGAGGCGTGTTGGGGAGGTTGCTTATAAGCTTACCTTACCTCCTAGCTTGGCCAAATTTCATCTAGTATTTCATGTTTCGATGCTCCAGAGGTATCACGGTGACCCATCGCACGTGTTAGATTTTAGTTCAGTCCAGTTGGACAAGGACCTATCTTATGTTGAGGAGCCAGTGGCAATATGGGACAGGCAGGTCAGAAAGCTGAGGTCAAAGAACATTGCATTAGTGAAAGTTCAATGGCAAGGTCTGCCGGTTGAGGGGGCAACCTGGGAGATCGAGCAGGATATGCGCATATGTTACCCTCATCTTTTCACTACTTCAGGTATGTCTATATGCTCGTTCAAGGACGAACGTATGTTTAAGTGTAAGAAGATGTGACAACTCGGCCGGTCGTCTTAAGAATTAACGCCCCGATCCCCTATTAACTGCTTTCCCCAAGTTTATTTCTGCTATTTTGAATTGCCGGGATGTTCGGTTTTGAGTTTCGGATAGTTTTTGGGACACTTAGTCCCTAAATGAGAGCATAAGTGTTGGAAAGTTGATTGTAGTTGGAACGGTGTGAAGACGGCCTCATAATGGAAATCTGATGGTTCTGTTAGCTTCATTGGGTGATTTCGGGGTTACGAACGTGTTCGGATTGTGTTTTGGAGGTCCATAGCTAATTTAGGCTTGAAATATCTAAGGTTGAATTTTTTAAGTTTCCGGTTGGATAGCGAGATTTTTATCCAAGGGTCGGCATGGAATTTCGGAAGTTGGAGTAGCTCCATAGTGTTTAATGTGACGTGTGTATAAAATTTTAGGTCATTCGGACAAGGTTTGATATATTTTTTGATCAAAAGTGGATTTTGAGGATTTTGAGTTCTTAGGCTTAAATCCATGGTTAATTCGAGGTTTCGATGTTGCTTTAGGTGTTTTAAGGATTGGTACAAGTTTGAATAAGGTATTAGGTAATGTTTGTGCCTTTGGTTGAGGTTCCGGGGGCCTCGGGGTGATTTCGGATGGTTAACGGGAAGTTTGAGGAATGTTGCAGCTGCTGTATTTTTTGCTGCTTCTGGTATTTCCGCACATGCAGTTTGGTGACCGCAGGTGCAGCGCCGCATAAGCAGCTCAGTGACCGCAGAAGTGGAATTTGGAGGGTGCATCAGGAATCGCAAAAGCGGTGTTATTACCGCAGAAGCCGTACCGCATCTGCAGACTGGGAGTTGCAGATGCAGAATCTGGCCTAAAGTGGGAAGTCATAGATGCGACATTTGTTCCGCAGATACGGTCCTAGGGCCGCATATGGGGGAATCGCTGGCAGAACATATAAATAGTTGCCTTTGCGAATTTGAGCTATTCATTCATCATTTTCATCCGGGTTTGAAGCTTTTGAGAGAGATTTTTGAGGAAAACAAAGGGGAATCACTTGCAGGTAACATCCTTGCCTTCATAACTCGTTTTTATGTGATTAAAGACCTAATTAGGGGTGAGAAATTTGGGGAAAATGGGTAATTAGGGCTTGAGTTTAAGAGGCCTTTAAATGAGAATTTGAGGGGTCATTTGGACTCCGATTTTAGTGTTCTTGTTATGTATAGACTTGTGAGAGTACGAGGTTTCTGAAAATGTAAATTCACCCGATTCCGAGACGTGGGATAGAGGGGTGTTTTGGTCATTTTACATAATTTTGCATATTAGCTTAGACTTTAATTGTAAAATCAGTTACTTGAAGTGTTATTTACATTATGCAATTGAATTGATTAGATTTGGGCCATTTGAAGTAGAGTACTCGTGGCAAAGACGTGGTGGCGGGTTGATTTTGAGCTAGTTCGAGGTAAGTGGATTGCCTAACCTTGTGTGGAAGACTTTACCCTTAGGATATGACGTATTTGATAATTGAAATGCCTTGTACGTAAGGTGACGAGTGCGTACTTGAGCTAATTGTGGAAAATCCGGTTTCACTTTAAGTGTTTCAATTGAGTTCCATTTTCCTGCTTTGTGCTATTTGCGAATTTAGCCTGTTGTTAGTTTAGAAAAAGCATGTTTACTTGACTTAATTGCCTATTGGATTAAACTGCCTTAATTGCATTACGTGAAGCATGTTAGGCTATAATTAACTGTTTACTTGGTTCGAAACTAGCATTTAATTTAATATTCTTGTGTTGCTTCTGTGTGTTCTAATTTGGGACTACGGGACGGCATCCCAGAAGATCCCCTGTACGTATTTATAATTTGGATGGAGGTGCGGGATACCAAGAGATTCCTGACACGTATATTGAGGATACTAAGAGATCCTCAGGATACCAAGAGATTCCTAACATATATTTAGGATACCAAGAGATCTCTCATATACATAGAGGATACCAAGAGATCCTCGGGATACAAAGATATCCCCCAGTTATCAACCTTGTTATGAGTGGTTTTTCCTTGTGGTTGCCTTTACATCTGTTTTTCGTTATTGTACTCTTATTATACTGCATAGATTCTTAATATAAATTCTCATTTTTACTGCCTATCTTATCCTGTCATTTTATTATTTGTTAACCTTAGTAGGGCCTGACCTTTCTCGTCACTACCCGACCAAGGTTAGGCTTGGCACTTACTGAGTACTGCTATGGTGTACTCATGCCCTCTCTATGCATGTTTTTCATGTGCAGATCCAAGTACTTCCACTCAGTCCTACCATCTTTGAGGGATGTGACTACTTAGATACTTCGAGGTACATATGCCGCGTCCGCAGACCGAGGAGTCCCTTTCTATTCCTGCTTTTAGTATTTAGACTTCTGTATTTTCTGTTCTTATTAGACAATTCCTTAGTTAAAGTTATGCACTATTTCTTTTCTTAGCTTGTGATTCATGGGTTTTCGGGTCTTGGATTTAGATTTTAATTTTATGAGATTTGTATATATATATGGTATATGCCGAGCGGCACATTAAAACATTGTTAATGCTTTATTTCTGTTTTTAAATTGTTGTATTGCCGCAAGTTTGTTTATCTTTCGCAATTTAGGCTTACCTAGTCGTAGAGACTAGGTGTCGTCACGATAGTTCACGGAGGCGAACTGGGGTCTTGGCACATATTCCAGCTCGTCCGTGTATAAGGACAAAATGAAGTACTTACATGACAAGTATGCCCAGAGCAAGGAATTCAAGGAAGGTGACTTGGTTCTTTTATTCCACTCTCGGTTATGATTGTTTCCGAGAAAGCTCAAGTCAAAATGAAGTGGTCCTTTTGAAGTGGTACATGTAACTCCATTTGGTTTTGTTGATTTGAAGAATAAAAATCGTGAAGTTTTAAGAGTTAATGGGCACCAAGTAAAACATTATCATGGAAAATTTGATGACAGCCACATGGTGGCCTTGATCAATTACAAATGATGATGGTAATATGTGTCGTGCCGCGATGTTAAATAAGGCGTTTCTTGGGAGGCAACCCATATGTTTTTCTTTCTTTTTGATTTTATTCTTAGTGTAGGCTTTCTTTTGATCTAACTGGTTGTGAGATTTGTGTAGGAATTAATGATGCATTGCAGGACTAATACTGGAAAATTTGGCTAAGTGTGTAATTAGACCACTAACTGCGCTCAAAATTCTGCAGTCAGCAGAAGCTTTTTTGTGGAGGCCTGATTCAGTAGTGGACGCGGACCTGAAAACTCCAAATGTAACCTCACTGAAGTTTCAACCATGTCCGCAATGAAATTTTCGTGGTGAGCGGACCTTGTTCCGCGGCCGCGCTAGCTTTTCCGCTCTCAGCGGTGTTATTGAACCTGCAACTCTTCAAAATAGCCAAAAGCACGGACCGCGATGGAATTCTGTGGTCGCACTAGGTAAGTCGGTGTGGGCCCTCAGGGTTTCAGTATAAATAAGAGGGCCCTCTTCCTTTTACACTTTTCATGCCTCACGGTCAGCGTTCATATGAGGTGTTGAGTTAAACATGGTTGGCTTTTACGCGGCAGCGGTGGCATTTTTGCGGTCAGTGGTCTGCTTTACGCAACTGCACTTCTTTTATCACGGACCGCGGATGTAAGGTTCAGAGAATTGATAAGTTGGGTTTGCGGTCGCGTTCATTTTACGTGGATGGTGGTGCAGCTTTTGCGGCCGCGACCCAATTTTCGCAAACAGCGGTAGCCAGTTCGTTCTTGCGTACCTTTCTCCCCTAACAACGGTACGCTGTGTTGTAAATACTGTAATAGTTTATCTTCTTCATCTGATACTCTCTTGAATACCAAGACTAATGGGCTTTCACTGATTATATATACAGATAATGGTCCGATCTAGAGGCAGAAGTGATAAGCCAAAAAGGAGAGTAGAGTCCTACCGGAACCGTTGTAAAGGGAAGATCAAATTACCCCTCACCGTGCAAAAATCAATTGGTAAAATTAGATATGCACTCAAAGATGCGGATAAAGCCACATCCCATTTTGACGTTAGTGAGTATTTCCATTCCCGGTAAGTTTCGAAAGGAGACTCGGTGCCAACCCATGTTCTCGCAGACTTTCAAGGGAAATTCCAGTTGTGAGATGAGCCTACACCCTCTTCTTCTGTTGAGTCGCCTGATGGATTATAGGAAAGTAGTGAGGCTTCAGCATTAGCTTCCCCACCTACTATATCTTTGGCCTCCCCAGCGGATCCTATTGATGTTGATGCTGAGATTCCTGACGACCGGAGGGGTGGTGACACCCAGACAGGGGGCGGTGTTGGTGAGATCAAGGAACCCTGTGGTATGGCAAGACCGGTTTGTGAGTGAGAAAGCCTACCACAAGTTTCAGGAGTGGTGGCCTCAAAGGTCACTTACACTTGAGAGGGTGTTCATTGAGTGAGAACTGCTACCCCATAACCCTAATGTCAAGAGGCACGTCAATGAGAGAGTGGGGTGGAAGTTCTTCACCAGCAACTTACCGGAGGCCAATGAATTTTTGGTCAAGGAATTCTATGCAAATGTCACCCACACCAAAAAGGGCACATTTTTTACCAAAGTTCGCAACAGGAAGATTATGTTTGATGGAAAAACTTTAAATGACTATGCTGGGTTCAATGACGAGGATGAGTCCCTTTATCTGGAGAAGGTGGCTATGGATGAGTTACCATGCCCTCTGCTTGCATCAGTGATTACTATTCCCGGGACTACTCCAACTTAGCTGACACCTACGGTCCCGATCTACAGGAACACTCTAATATTCGAAGCGAAGGGGTGGTCCACTTTTGTGTGCAGACGGTTAGACCATAATACGCATTATAGTGATATGCCGATCTCCCGGGCTATTATTGTGAGGGCTATCATGGTGAGGTAACCGATCAACATCGTGAATATTATGGCCAAGGTGATTAATAGATAGGTTGGCAAATATGAGAGCTCATATCCCTTCCCAAACTTTCTCACCACGTACCTAGAGGACCAGGAAGTAGAAGGAAAGTACTTTGATACCAAAGTAAAGCCAAAGAGGCCATTTTCCTAGTACAGCCTTCAGGGTCTGGACAACCCCAAGTCTAAGGGCAAAGCCACCACTTCTACTGGCCAGTCTGAAGAGCCAGGGGTGGTGGCCACTAGTTTCGAGCCTTTCACAGTTGAAGGTTCTTTTGCTGTTATGCCACCTCCATCATTCGGCCCTTCTATCACAGCCCCATTGTTCGTGTCCTCTACCTCAACTTACCCTTTGACTGCGCTGCGGTTTAACCAGACTTTATCCAGCATGAAAAACTGGATGCAGGTAGCTACATCAAAGCTATCTGCCTTATCTAGTGCAGTCACAGCTCAGGCAGCTCCAGCACAGCCTCAGGTGCCTGCTTGAGTGGAGGAATTGCTAAATGAGCTTTTAGACAACCAGAAGAAGCTCCTGGACAACCAGAAGCTTATCATGACCACTTTGGATGCACAGTGATTTGGAGACATCCCACTGCACTTACTCTTGGAGGAGCAAGTTCTGGTAGCTCAGTCAGTACACGCACCAGAGCAGGAGGCTGACAGAAAACCGGTGTGAAGAGTGGTGATCCCCCAGACTAATGGTTTGGAGATTGAGCTGAAAGACACCGAGAGAGATAACTCAGTCAGCCACAGGAACAACTAGTGACCCCATGCAGACAGATGCATCATAGGGAGTTTTCTTTACTCTCTACCCTTCCCCTATTCTATTTTTGCAGTTAGCATTAAGGAGAACGCTAATGTTTATTTTGAGGGTGGCTTTATTTGATGATGATTTGGATAATTGGTTTGTAATAACCTTGATATTATTATTTTTTTCGTTATTTTCTACTTATCATACTTTATTTTCGTATTATTTTACTTTTGGTATGTATATAAAGTTACCTTTCTATGTATATATTCATTCCTCTGTTATGTATATTCGTCCCAATCCCCTACAGTACATATTCAGTTTACTTTCTGTATTTTACTTTATAACTTCTTTTAAAATTTTGCTTAGTAGCGTAGCTTCTTATTTCATTTAGTAGTTTCTTTTTCCATTTGTAGCTTCTTACTTTTACAAGTTTTCGTGATCAATAAGCTATTAGTTTTCTTCATGCCACGGTTCTTTCCAAATGTGGAATTTGTGTGAACCGGGTGACTCTTCGCGATGATGGATGGCGTAACAACCTTCTTACGGGTTGGAGTCTGTTTTCTTTATGTTTTTGTATTAATAGTAGTAATGAATAAAACTCTCAGGCAAGCTTCACTTGGGCCTAACACATTTACCTTTGACCTTATAGTTAGAAACAAGTTGATTTGCAAAGAATGGTGCTAGTTGTGACCTTTAGAATCTTGTGTTGACTAAACAATCATCGAGTGATTTTTCGGAGCCATTTGTGTTGCTCAATATTATACAGGGTTGTTGTGGGCCCTAGACTCTATTTTCTTTAGCAATCCAACAACTTGTGAGGTGAGGTATTGATTTGCAAGTCCAAGTCCCGTGCCCATAACTCTATAACTTGCCCTAAATGTTTGTCTAGTCAAAATTCTAAGTGTAGATCCACTTGAGAAATGATTATAGACTCTCCTTGATCTAATTTGAAACTTTAAAGCATCAATATCCTACCAAATATGATATTCCTAGTCAACCCTATTGAGCCAAAGCCCTTGTTCTTTCAATAACCATGATATAGGCCTTTATCCGTTCTAAAATGACCCTCTCTTGGCATCCAATCTTTTCTTAGCACAACTGGCAAAAGCATAAGTTTGGGGGGAGAGACGAGTAATGTGAATGTGATAAAAGGTACAAAATGAAGAAAAGGGAAGGCAAAAGAAAAGAAAGAAAAGCTAAAAAGTCAAAAAGAAAGTGAATAATATAGAAAAATGAACGGATTCAATGAAAGCAATGATAAAAGGCTTGGAATGATTATAAAGGGGAAAATGATTGTCATGAACAAGAAAGAGTGACAGTGTGTGTGTCTCTCTAGTCCCCTAATGAAGAAGAAAATGACTCAAAGAATCAAGAAAGTGTGAGCCGAAATGAGAAAATGAAGTGCTTAAGGAAAGATGAAACCTTCATAGACAAATATATCCTACCTTGAACCAAAGCCTTCATTATTTCCTCAAAATCCCTATATGATTTCGAGTTGAGTGAGCTTACATTAGTGGTTATTTACATAAGGGGCAAGCTTATGGTACTTAGAGCCGGACTTTTGACCTTCTTTTGAGAGAGATGAGCATACTTTTCCAAAATCCTTGTTCTGAGTGCTATAATCTAATGTCAGATTTGCTTATGGAGAGTAGAGGAGAAAGAGTTTGGGTTCCACAATGACCTACGTAGTAGAGCGAGCTTCCTTGATGAGTTAAGTCAACTCTTGATGCTCTTGTGTCGCACTAGAGCTATGGTACTAAAAAGGTTGTGTGTTGTTAATAATGCATTTGTGTTGAGGATAATTGTTAGTCGCAATTGATTCTTGATGAAGTCACCTTAGGACAGCTGGAATTTTCCTTTCTTTTTTTTCTTTTTCTTGTGGAGGTAGTAATTAGTTTGTTTGCTTGAGGACAAGCAAAAGCTTAAGTTTGGGGAGTTGACAACTATGGATTTTAGCCTATCTTATGCTCTCTTTTGCTTAGGTTTTGGATAAAAATGTGAAAAAGTATTCCCAAAAACTAACTTAAGGTGCTTACTTGCAGGTTTTGGTCAAGATGAGGCAAAGAAGCCAAAATGAACTCATAAAGGAGTCGAACTTGCACAAGCCCAAAGAAAGGAACTGGAGCGCTGTCAGCGCTATTATTATGCGGACATGTATGACCGTCCGCTGAGGCGATTAAAAATATGCTGCAATGAAAGTGACGTTCAGAGAATCTGTAGCCATGTGCTAACACTGCCGCTGACTACGTCTAAATTACGCGGCCGCGAAGTTACCAGGCACGGACGCGGTGCAAATTCTGCTGAGGGCGTGAAAGAGGTTCAGAGACTTGGCTAGTGGAACCTAGCTAAGGAATGCGTTCCGTGAACATTTTACTCGGCCGTGATAGAAGCCAATCCGGATGCGATAGACTTTACACTGTTTGTGAAACCTAGCCCAGTCCAAGTCCAAAATTGAAGAAACGCGGTCCGCGCTTGTTTTTGCGTGGCCGCAAAAGTTCATGTGCTGAGGAACCCAGTATTTCTCTGACAGTGGAACCTCCGTAGAGGTATTTTTGTCCAGTAATTTCAGCTGTTTATAAATAGATCTTTTTCATATTTTTAGGTCATCTTTTCTATCAGTGAGATTGAGAGCAGTCGTACTTTACCATTTAGAGTAATTTTAGAGTAGATTTAGCTTATATTCTTAGATTTTGTTCTTGTAATCAACTTTTATGGCTTATATTTCATCTCCATCTTTGATTTCTACCTTGATTACGAGTAGCTAAACTCATTAGCTAGTGTTGTGACCCAACCCTAGTGTGGGTATTTAATGGGTCTTGAATTTGAGGGCTTAATTGTTTATGGGTTAGTGATATTTAGCTTGATTCATGCTTTAATTGTAGAATTGGTGGTTGCAAACATTAATTAGTGCCTTTGTAACATAGACTCTTCTTGAGAAAGAGGGACTAAGTCTAGGAAAATTAGGCTAACAAGGAATTGGGTTGTATTCAAGATATTGATAGCCCCAATTAAAGGGTTAAACCTAGAGATAGTAATACCCCCCTTGAGCCAATGTCATTTCTTATGCATGAACACCCATTTGGACTAGAGAAAGCCAAATTGGACAAAGTCACTCAAACTACCGAGAGGTATAGAGTGAGCACTTATGTGTGATGGTTATATCACGACCCCAATCATAACAAGCTTGCCTTGAATTCTCGATACCCATTAGATATCTACCTAGGTAGAAGTCACTACCCTAGTGTTTTTTATCAATTTTGGAAAAATCCTACAAATATATTGTACATAGATTATTTTTAGCAATCAATAGCATTAAACATAGAATAGAAACAAATCCAAGCATGGTTGGAAATGCAATTAAAAGCAACACGCATAACTAGATTAGATAGAAACCCAACTCCCAACCAATATTAACTCCCTGTGGATATCGATCCCGGCCTTTCAGGTAAAAGCTGCATCGACCACTCCTCGCCATTATAAAGTGGTGCATGGTTGGAGCTCATCAACTAGCTAGTTGTTTTTTGCCTCAGGGTCGAGGCCTTATTTTGAGATTTTTCTAACTTGGCCTGTAGAATTGGGAGGTCTTTGAGGGCCTCATCCTGCTGCTCACTAAGAGTCCTATACATGTCCTTCTTCCATAACTGCTCTTTGATCCCAAACATGAGCTGGCTAACCTCCAAGTGGTACCGGAGGAAGATTTCATGGTGAAGCACTGAGACTTGAAAAACAATAAATTTAGTAGAGGACATCAAAAACCAAGTGAGATTCACAAAGAGGTACAAAGGGGCTGATGCCTTACCCGGTTCAGCACCTGCTGCACCTCGTTGAAGAGGCTCGACATGCCCACTTTGTTCATCTTTGCCTGGTCCTCCTCAGTCACTAGGTATCAGAGGTAGCTGGCTACACCCACCGGAGCAGACATGATCCGGGCATCCACCGAGATTATGAGAACGATCGCTCCTTTGCGCAGGGGACTATGTTGGAAGCAGGGAATTGATTCACTAGTTTTGGGCTCGAACTCGGCCTGCCTGCTCCCGATGGCACATCCTTCTTTGGGACTTCCAGGTGACCAAGCCCGAAAAATCCTCCAGTGCGGCCATATCCCTTCTATTGAAGAACGTGTTGAGGGCATCATCTGGGCCCTACGCCACCTCACTTGGCTTCTCTTTACTTGCTTGGGCCTCTTCGAGAATGGACTCGGTATAGGTGGGTGTCTCCATGATTTCAATGACATCGGTTGCCTCCTTTGGAACAGGAGCGGCTTCCTGGGAGGTTGCAACTTACGTCTCTCCCTCTGGTTCACGAGATAGAGGGGGATAGACATCATGGTCCTCTTTCTCTATCATCGCCTTCTACCCCTCATTAAGGGTTGACGCGTGAGCAATGAAAAGGTCATCGTTTTCGGGCTCGTCCCTAAGATGGTAGAGAGAATCAAGGTCTGATGCCTTCGACTTGGTGCTTCTTTTGGGCTTCCAAACCTGGATGGTCACCTTCTTCTTCTTCGCCTCAGCATCCGGGGAACCTGAGGACTTTCTCTTCTTCTTTTTGTCTTCATTTACGGTAGCCCTAGGCAGCCCCGAAATGGAGGGCTCGGCAAACAAGGATGGATCCTCGTCGTTATCCAATGACCTAAGTTTGGTAGTCTTAGGCAAACTTGTAAGAAAAGATAAAGGATTAAAACTAGGTAAGTTAAGAGCATGGTGATAATTATTTAGGGAAGAACCTTACCATGAGAACAGGCCTCCCATTTGCCCTTCGAAAGCTTGGGCGATACGCACTCGGAGTACGGCATCTGCTTGCAAATCCTCTCAATTCACTCTTTGAATAGGGGGATTGCATCAGGAACTTGGGCAATAGCTGCACGACCACAAACATAGGAAATGAGAGAAAGAATAAAAAGAAAGGAACTACTCAAGAAGGACAATACTTACGGGATGCATCCACTCCTCAATTTACAGCGGATCCTCGTCTATGCTCGAGAAATGAGCCTTGCTTGCTCGGCGAACGAGCTTGATCAGTCCCCCTCGAAGGATTTGAGGACTGTATAGGTGGAGTAGATGGTCGAGGGTGAACCGAAGGGCTTCAGCGTTGTTCACGAAATGGCGGAAGAGAATCAAGATCCTCCAAACGGATGGGTGGATTTTCCCGAGGCACACCTCGTACCTTTTGCCAAAAGCAAGGACTTTGGGGACCACGGGGCCGAACGTGACGGAGTAAGCATAAACACTCAAATACCTATTCATGTGAGTAGTAATATCGTCATTGGTCCCAGGAAAAATCACGTCCTTATCCTCCCATTTGTAGTCCGCTCGGGCTATGGGTAGGGTTTATTCAGTGACAAAGCATATGCATCTTCATGATTCCTCACCCCGGTCTCGTTGACTAGACGCCTACTTGACCTTGAAGTCGTCCCCGATAAAGAATCCCCTGGGTGTGAAGCTCTTCATGGGAGGCTCCTGAGCAACTTCGGGAATGACCATCTCAGCATGTACGACTAGGTGGGAAGATGAATGAGCAGCCTGCTGAGGCACTGACTTGGAAGTTTTTGCCATTGTAATCTGGGAAATATTAAGGTCTGAAGAAAACTATGAAGATTTGAAGATGGTATGAAGGTATGAAAGTTTTGGTTGAAGGTTTAAACAAGATATATGGGATTGAAGATGAAGATATGAATGCTCGAAGAACAATGTATGAAGTTTTGGAGAAGTTAAAATCCGTTAGAAAGTTCGAGGTTAAAGTCTAGAATCAGAACGTGGAAGAAGTGAAAAAGGTTGAAGCTTTTATAGGTGAAAATAATCAATGCGTGACGTTTCGCATTCGAAGGGAGATAACCGGTGACAGACACGTGTCCAAAGTTAGAAAGATGCGACTGATGGGTTGTTTTGATTTACCCATCATCTAAGTTGTAACGTATGAAGGAAGGAACATGGGTTCATCTATCGTTTCCCATCATTTTGACAAACCTACTCTCCGAAAAATGAGGGGACTATCTCTATATGATTAAAATCGGGGATAAAGCATAACTCGATTTCCTGGTAAAGTAAACGGAAGACGGGCATGGACGCATGAGATTGAAATTGAGGATAAGAGCGCTTTGTATCGAGATCCATAAAAGGTGAACGATGTGTTTATCATCTGGCATGATAAAGTGATACTCCCCGGACCTAGAACGAGTTCTAAAACCTTGAGAAATACGGTAAATGGTTACACACAACGGATAGAGGTTAGTGATATTCGTACCTAACCGGATATCACGGCGCAGATCTCGCTCAATGTCGGTTACGGATCAATAAGTAACGAGAAAGGAAGAATTTTACCTTTTTAGAGATGTAGTAGGCATAGAACTCTCTTACCATATTATAACATGCGAATCAATGCATTTCAAATTTATTTTCTGCTTTCTAGCTACTACAAAAGTTCTTATTTGATTCTCTTGTTCTTCATTCACAACTAGGCTCGAACCAAGGATCCAGTCAAATGCAAAATTACGTTTCAACCTGGGTTCGGGCTAAGTCATAATATTACAACTGGTTTGATCATTTATTCAGTCTTTAACTCATTTATTTAATATTCTTGTTTATTTGTTGTTAGTTTATATGAATCCACCAAACTATAGAGTACCTAGTCTTCTATGAGTTTCCACTGAGAAAACTAATGAAACACTAAGTAAATAATATACGGGATTTTTATATGGAAAAATACCACACAAGGGGACAAAAACCACGACCTACACTTGTAGGCTTTCGACTTCACTAACTTATAAACACTCTATTACAAGCCACTTTGTAATGACTATATTACAAAGACTTCAACTCAACAAACTTGTGATACTCTTACCACAAGCAACATTGTCACTCACTGGTTAAAAAGACTTTAACTTATGACTAACTCTAGTCATAACACAAACTCAGAAAGTTTATGGTTTTACAAGGGGGTTCCTAAGCAATGCTTCTAGCTAAGCAATTTAGGAATTACAATAAGAACAATCACAAAGTTACAACTCAACTAAGGACAACAAAATACTAGATTTAAGAACTAGTTCGTAGTAGCGTTTAACTTTGTTCTTCAAGCTCTTGAGAATTGAGTTCACTGTTTGCAGAAGATTTGAATGCTTGAAGTGAATTCTCAAGTGTTCAAATGATGTTTTGTTATAATTCTATCATTAATACACCCATGATGACATTATTTGAATGATGTAAGCCTTGATAGGTCAAAGGCAAGTGACTGCAAAACTGTTGCACTGTGTGCACTGTTTCTATGGTAGTCACTTTCTAGCTGTGCACAGTTCACTTTCGTACTGTTGTCAGGGAAATACATGTGATCAGGTCCTTATCTTGATTCTCTATTTTTTACACTTGCAGCAGTTCACATTAGCCGGAGTCCAGGCTGGAATCCATTCATTTGTAATGTGTACCAAGTATGTCAGGTTCCCTATATATTTCTTGACATTAAATTTGTTAGATCATCAAAAAATATGGCAAAGAAATTGAAAACCCATCAATTTCTCTTTTTTTGATGATGACAAATTTAGACATTGTTAACATGTATTTAAAGCACAGATAACCAGATGAAGTAATAGGAACTTCACAAGTTCCCCCTGGTTTTATACTTTCCCCTTAATCAGATCCTTGATTCAATTATACTTCCCCTTTTGGCATCATTAAAAATACACAAGCAGACAAACATCATAAAGAAGTATAGCCTAGCTAACCCATGCCACATATGTGCACACAACATAATAGAGAAGAGAAACAAAGAATAGAAGCAATGAGATAATAAAAGAGGATAGATTTTATATATAAAGCATATTCCTTTGCTTAAAAAGAAAAAGAAAAATTGGACTGTTGAAAACGGAAGCAGTACTGATACATCCCAACCATATCAAAAAAAAAAACAAAAAAACATCTGCTAAGTCATAAAAACAAAAAAGACAATCCAGAAACTGGTCACTGAAGGGGTACTTAGGGGGCACTTGGCGTAGAGGGCTTGGAAACTGCAGCAAGAGTTCGGAGAACTACGTCTATTCGGGCATTGGCCGACTTATGCTCATTAAGCAGTTCTTCTTTCAGGTTCTCCACTTGTGCCCTCAGATAAGCATCCTCTTTTGTCAAACAAGCCACTTCCTCATTCGACTCCGGAGCCCCTTGGGCCTACTGACCTTCCAGGATAGCATTCCTAGCCTTCAACCTTCGAATTTCCTCAGTTGCACTATTTTGAGCATTAATGAGATGTGAGATGGTTGATGTACTGCCTAACCCCCCATTATTCTCTATGCACTCACATTCTTCCAATGTTGTTTGTGAGAAAGTCTACTTCTTGGTTCCTACCTTGCCTTGCCCCAGCGGCACTTTGAAAAACTTAAACACTTGCGTAAGCAAAAACCCATATGGAAGACCATGATTACCATCCTTGAAGGTTGCTACTTTTTGCATGTGTTCGATTATGATAGCAAACATGTCGACAAGGTTAAAGCCATCCAGTTGCTCCATTACAAACAGGTCAGACTTAGAGGTCATGGACCTCCTCTTAGCACGAGGCAACAGAACTTTGTTCATCAGCTCGAAGAACAACTGATAAACAGGGGGTAATGCCTTCATATGAATCTGATCCCCCTTTTGGTTCGCATTATCCTTTACCACAGCATTCCCAAAATTATACTGACATGTATCTTTCACACTAGAAACACCATCCGTAGGGACCTTTAGAATATCCCCAAGCATACTCACATCAAACACAATGTCCACCTAATTCACCAAGGCACAGATATGGTCGGTATCAATGGGAAAGAGGTTGGCATAAAAGATTTGAACCTCATACTCATACACCTTGGGTGAATCCATTTGGAACAGATCCCCCCATCATTGAAACTCAACCATTGCAAGAACTTGACGCATACCAGCCATATCAGAAATTGCTGGTTCAAAGGTGTGACCCAGCATGACCTTTTGGTTCTTTAATCGTTTTGAAGCAAAACTAATTTAACTTCTCAACTTTTTCATAGAACCAGGTTCCTTAACGGTTTCAGACTTTCGTTTGCTAGAATTCACACCACTTGATTTTTCTTTTCCCTTAGACTTGACTAACACATCCTCATCAAAAACGGAGAGCTCACTCACAAGATCCTTCCACTTTGAACTGGGGTTGTAACATTCTCTATAGAAGCATATTCCTTCTTCTTCTGGGACCTTCTCACTAGGGAACAAGGTTCCTCAGTTGTTTCCTTCTCAACCTCCACCATTGGAACAACCTTATCACAAATTATAACATTGTCTTTCACCAATCTCCACCTTTTCGTCTTACTGCTTTTTCTGCTATTTTGAAGGGTAGAGTCATAGGCTACCTTTGCTTGCAACCTGGTAGTAGGTTGCTTAGTAGAAGACTCAGGAGGGGACACTACCGTTCACTTGACTATGAAAGCATCAAGAGCAATATTGTCTAGATCTACCTCACCACTGGACCTCATCTCAGAGACTTGAATGTCCAAAGGCGCAACAGCAAATGCAGGAGCAGAACTGTCGTAGGAGTGAGAACCCTGATGTGTCTCCTCCATAGAGGGGTCAGGTTCCTCACGAGAGGGCCCAGTAGTTTCTGCTAGTGTAGAGCCCTCAACAGCCACCATGGCTCCTTCTTCCCCCATACCATGTATCTCGTTCCTCTAAGAAATTATCTCATGTAAGACGCAATCAACAGATACCACAAAGATGGTCGCGACATGTTTTTCTTCAATAGGCTCCATGGCCACCACGAAATCTGAAGTAATAATGGCGAAAACCTATGCGACCTCAGGACTTTTATCCATGTTCTACACTTTTTCTTTGATCAATGGGAAACTAAGAAGATATAGAAGAAGGATCAACAATTGTAGGGGTTTCTGGGATAGTCAACTTAGAATAAGAGGGAGACGGGGAATCTGGGTTAGGCGTGATTTTAGATATAAGAACGGGAGAGGTTACAGAAGACTCATTGGGGACGGAGGACTCAATGGGGTTTTCAGTATTAGAGACGACTGAGGCAGGAAATTCGGAGTTTATGTCATCCATTGAAGAGATATAGAGAAAGTTCTTTGGAGAAGTTCTAATGGAGGACTGTGGTTTGTGAGGGAAGGAGAAGGGTTTTAATGAGAGTGGTTAATTATGAAGAGAGAGATAGGAACCGGTTTTGAAATAGCGGTTGTGCTTGGAGAAATGCAATGTTTTAAAGGGAGATGGAATGATTTGAAGTGAAGGGACGTGACAGCAGGGTCTGAAAAGGTGGATGACATGGCAGTTGATATTTGTACTGTTACACCCCGCAATATTGCGATGATGGTACGTCCTGCTGTATTATATTATGATGATGTTACGCCTTGTAGTATTACATTACGATGATGTTAAGCTTCGTAGTATTAAGCTACGATAATGTTGTACCCTGCAGTATTACATTATGGTGATGCTACGCTTCGCAGTATTAAGTAAACGATGATGTTGCACCCTGTAGTATTGTATGTTGAATTTGTCGTAAGGTAATTGACATCAGTCCAAGTAAAAGATTATTTGGAGATTATAAGGATTATGCTATTTCACAAATGATGAGTAAATTCGTGAAGGTGAAAGGGGAAGCAAGTCAAAGAAAATGAATTTTCGTCAAAATTTGGCATTTTGGGGTAAAATACGGCCCGAACTAAAATGTCGGATATTTATGGACTAGTGTCATACAAGGTACTACATGACCATAAGTTGTACAAGGTATGTTAAAAGATAGTAGTATTTTAAGTAAGTAAAAGTAATTCTTAATTATATGGGTAATTGGTTAATTACCGGATAAGGGGACACTACCTAATTAGCTAATAAGTGGATAAAGTTTAATAAATTCCCCCGCCCTCTAACGTGGAAGTAAGTCATTTCTTTGATAGGTGGCAATTAAATAACAAAGGAAAGGACACTACATGTCTTGTGAATTATTACACAATTCAAAGACATTAAAATTTGGCAAAAACCCAAAAAAATGTTAGCCTTCCTGTTCATGCCTTGAAGACATTAGTTTTCTTTAGCTATTTCAAAAACTTTCATCAATCAAAACCTTAGGACTTTTACAATTCCAAAGGGCATTAGCATTTTACAATCCAAAGAACATTAGCTACTTCAAAGCTTTCAACAATTAAAACGTTAGAATAGTGACGATTCGAGCTCCTACAAAGAATATTATATGGATTTTTCCCTACTCCAGGTATGTTAAGGCTATCCCTTCTTTCTTTTATCATGATCTATATAACTCAAATGAAATGAGAAAATGCACAAATTCCATAAAAGACTCTATTCATTGAAGTATTAGAGATACCTATGTTATTTTCATGTGTCATAATATTCTATCATCTATTCATGGGTCTCAGAAAAATATGAAAGTTGAATAGAGTTTACTTTATGATATTACTCAAAGGCAAAATGGTCTTATGGCATTCTGAAAGGTTTTATTAACGTACTTTTCATGCATTGCATTCATGTACATTGACCCATGAGCAGATGGCGTTATATACGTGTATAAATGTATGTATATATATGTATATAGGATATGGGAATGGTTATGGCGTTATATACGCACCACCACCTAATCAGCTGGTATATGATGATGATTTTGCCCACAGTGGCCGAGATGATATGATAGGATGCCCTTAGAGGCCTGATGATGTTATGACACATGTACCAATGCACGACATGAAATTCATATGCAGATGTATGATACTATAATTATTTCATGATTTACAAAGTTATCCAGACTTACAAGTGGAGTCATTTACTCTATATTTCCTCCATGTCTGTTATGTACTTATTTATGTGCCTTGCATACTCACTACATTATTCATACCGACATCCCTTTTTGCCTGGGGATGCTGCGTTTTATGCCTGCAAGTCCTGATAGACAGGTCGAGAGCCCTCCAAGTAGGCTATCAGCTCAGCGGAAGATATTGGTGTGCTCCATTTACTTCGGAATTGCTTGTTTGGTTAGTATGAGTTAGATATGTATTGTTTGGTATGGCGTGACTCTATCCCGACCTTTATGAAAATTATGTATTCTTAGAGGCTTGTAGGCAGATGTCATGTACGTAAAAGATAGTATGGCCTTGTCAGCCTATGTTTAATGTTCAAGTGGTTATTTTGGTCATAGAGGCCCATATGTCTTATGTATAAGGTGGCATTACCTGTTGTATTATACCTATTTCACGGCAGCCTCGGCGGCTCAATCATTTATGATAGTATGACATGAAAAGATATGTTATGTTGGTACTCGATTGAGTAAGTTACCGGGTGCCTGTCGCGGCCCATCGGCTTGGGTCGTGACAAAAGTGGTACCAGAGTAATTCTGTCCCAAGGATTCTACAAACCGTGTCAAGTAGATTGTTATTTATGGGTGTGTCGTACACCACACTTATAAGCAGGAGGCTACAGGGCATTTAGGGTTGTCACTCTTTCTTCTTACTCTAGATTGTGTGGTAGAGCTCACTTATAAGAATTCAAATTCTGAAATTCTATTTTATTCCTAATAAGATGATACCTACATCCGAATAGAAGGTTGGAGAGAGAGATAGTTGTGGAAGTGCTGAGTCAGAAGAATTGGATTTTTGTATGATGCCTACGATAAGTAAATGTGAGGTCTTTGGAAGATCATGGGTGTACTTGAAGGTGTAAGCTTCCCGATAAGAAGCCTTAAGGCAAGAATGCCTATCCACCTTAATGGTGAAAGACAATGAGAAATTGAGAAGATAAATACAAGTTTCAACAAGCAAAAGAAGCAAGATGAAGAAGAGTACGAGGTGCCCAATTAATGAAGGTTAACAGTGTTTATAATTCAGGCAAAGGAATATAAGCTTTTTTATTTATATTTAACAGTAACAGAAGTATGTATAATTGGTCGTACCCATCGCAATTATGTCCTATGGGGGCTAACCGATGTAGTTTAAGAAAAGGATGGAACATCAAGATCTGGCTGGGGTTAGAGTAACCCAAAATAGTGAATGGATTGTTTGTGTTAGTAGACATTTTCGAAGGGTATTACAAATGTGCCAATAGATCTTCTTGTGAGATACTCAGATGGTGCACTCTAGAATATTACAATTAGATGTGAATACTAGCATGAAAAAAAAATTAAAAAAAAATAGAAGATAGGCATTAAAGCCTGGATGAGATAATTATTACCTTAGTATGACTCTTGTCCCGAGTAGAGCGAGGATGTTGAGAAACCCGAAGAGCTGATAAATGAAGCAAGGAGATCTAAAAACGAAAGAATGTCATATTGAAGTTTTCACAAGAAAAGGGATATGCAGAAATATTAGCAGAGTAATAAGAAGAGAGATAAGGAAGAATTATGAATAAAGTGTGATACATGGATAACGATGGTAGGAAAAAAAGAAGAAGAAATGACTGTATTATAGAGACTAGTCAAGTGAATGAAGAGTCGGGAGGTGACAGGCCTTAGGACAACAAAAGAGCATAGGCCATGGAGTCATATCCTCGTTTTAGGAAGCAAGTGCGTGACTCTAACGTGATTACCAATAGGAAACGCTAGAGCTCAGAATAATAGAGATCAGTATGGGTTGGTGAACATGATAAAGTAAACATGAATTAGGGATTTAGTGATTTGATAATGGTCGACATCATGAGAATTTCAGATTTCGTGCCGGCAATAATAAAATGGACAACAGAAGAAGATTCATGATAAATTCAGAGAATGGTCATTCAAGAAGACGCTCCCCTAAAGTAAGTAATGTGAGTAAAGTTAAGCTTAAGCGCCTGTATGTGCCATTTACACTAAATGTCACCATCGCAAGTGAAGAATTGTTTTATACTTGTTACAAAAAGATTACCGTAAGTGAGTAAGGGTCATCGATGATATGAAAGGAAACCAAAGATGAAGAGGAAAAACATCTATAGGCAGGTTGTCATAGCTCCAAGTCTTAGTACTCCCCTAAAGGGGGGGGGGATATAGGATGATAAAGGAAAAATGCGATAAAAATGAAAAATTGATGAGATTGCACTTATCCAAATGTTACAGATATGCTATGATTCCAGGATGTTATGTAACCACGAAGTCAAAAAGGGATAAGATTGCCCGGGATGTTATTGATAGAAAAGGAGCCAGCACGTGAGGTATGTAAAGGAAATAACCCAAGAAAAATTACGCAAAATATGGATATGAGAATGGGCCGACGAGTAATTAGTAGTTGATTCAGGAAGACCCTAGTCATGACTAGATAAGAAGTTGCGGACAAATAGCAGATCATGCAAAATGAATGTAGTAAACCCCAACATGGAGAATTCATCCTCGCAGTAATGTCATTATAATAGTTGAGATATATTCAAATAGTATTCGGGGTAGTCAAAGGTACCGTATAAGTGTTATGGGGATAAAAAATGTGCTACTAGAAAGGCAATCAAAATGTCAGTTCAGAAGCAATCCTACAAGCACAAGGGCATGGAGGTAAGCAATTACTGATAGTTGTAGGCAAGAAAAGACATCAAA
This sequence comes from Nicotiana sylvestris, assembly GCF_000393655.2. Taxonomy (NCBI): domain Eukaryota; kingdom Viridiplantae; phylum Streptophyta; class Magnoliopsida; order Solanales; family Solanaceae; genus Nicotiana; species Nicotiana sylvestris. Next base: position 116,427,951 of record NC_091064.1, on the reverse strand, counting down.
AGGTCCGTAATAAGCTCACAAATATACGAGGGTCAAGTGTTCTCCTTAAGTACTACAACGAAAGACTAGCTGAGGAAATAAGGAAGAAGACTTCAATTTAAGCACAACGACCTAACGAGGAAATGGTCGTATAACAACAATCTAACAACAACATTGTAAGCATTCAAAAGGAAAGTGGCACCTACCGTGGCTAATGAACGGGAAGTAAAACTAAAAGTAATATTCGAGATCATATGAGTTGCACAAAACTCTAGCATGTGTGGGCAGTAAGATAAGCTGTGTATGGACGCAACAAGGGGTCAAAAAAACCAGAAAAAGTAATATCTTACGTTGAAAGAAAGCTAAGATGGAAGGAAAGAAATTATTTGATCAATGATCTAGAGTTGGTTACATTATGAATGCACTTAAGTGTTCGGAGTTTTATACATGCAGCATATACAGCCGTAGAAGATTCTGGTATATATTAAAAGAAAGAATTGAGCTCAGGTAATAAACGAAGGATTAAATTATTAAAGGATTGTATCATGCATATTCCTCAGCACCCATGAATGGCTAAACAGAATAACTATACCAGGAATCACATATCGGAAGATAGCTAAAGCCGACAAAAAGGCCTATCAGAAGAAAGAGGAAACTAAAGAGTTACATCAATCAAGTAAATCGGGAGTTTGTTTATTAGACACAGAAAAATAGAAACACCGTGATCGAGAACATTGCAGGATCTCCCTTAAAATCAGAGGTGCGATAGAGATAGTACAAAAACCATAGTCTATAATGGCTCTATGATAAAGCCATTTAAAAAAAAGTAACAACCTCATAAGAAGTCAGTATGATCCTTCCACCGGGTTGTAGTATTATAATAGAGCTTCAAGTTGTCATGTGAATCATACCTATGTGAAAGGGTGGTTATGAAGTATATAGAAGATATGATACGTGATTTTAAGTAAGTAAGGTAAAGGTGAACAACGTACGAGATACTCAAATGCAGAAAGTTGTGAATAGTACATACTTCGGATAAAAGGCTAGAAGCGCGGGGATTCAATATCCAAGAGTGATAGCGGCATCGTCAGTGGCATGTCTCATAGCCTATGGTTTCTAGGTATCGAGGAGGCTAATTAAGATAGTAAAGAAGAGTTAGAGACAATGTGATGTCTCACTTGATATTCCAGAGTGACATAAGGAAACCTATGATACAAGCAAGTTGAAGGAAGGTTACGAGTAATATAAATAAATATGGGTAGGTCGCGAGCTTAAGTATGGATGATAGCTCATATGAGTCCACCAAACTATTGGAGTACCTGATCCTGTATGAGACTAATACATAGAATGCAGTAAAGACTGAATGTAAAGGAGGCCAAATATTTTTCTACGTGGAAAAATCCCACACAAGGGGATCAAAAAACCATGACCTACTCTTATAGGATTTTAACTCAACTAACTTGTAATCTACCTATTACAAGCCGCTTTGCAATACTTCTTATTGCAAAGGCTTCAAACTAGCTTGTGATGCAACCACCACAAGCCACTCTCTAACTCTCCTAGTTATAGAGGATTTGACTTATGACTATTTCTAGTCACAACATAAACTCTAAAGTTTACGAATTTGGTTTGTTCCTAAAGCAGTGCTTCTAAGAAAGCAAACTAGGAATTACAATGTAAAGCAATTAACAAGATTACAACTCAACTATGGATGTACATAAGACTCATTTAGTAACTAATCCTTAGTGGAGTTGTCTTCTTGTTCTTGACACACCAGTGACTTCAATGACGGATGAATGCTTCTTCTTCTTAAGAGAATATCACTGAATGCACAAGTGATGATGTGTCTTGAACCAGGTTATTTTATCATAAAAGATAATACAATGGATAGTGATGCCAACTCTTGGTGTACTTCTACCCAGTGAGAAGTGACTGTTGCACTGCCTGCACAACCAATTCTGGGCAGTTGCGCTCCAACTGGATTTGGTGCTTCTGTTAGGACATACCAATGGACCAGGTCCTGATACTTCTATCAAAACATAACAATGGACCAGGTCCTAGTTATGTTCCTCTTCTGTAACAGTTTCCTGATGGACACTTTCTTCTGCTACGTTCCAGCTGTGCACTTTGACCTGTACTTCTAAAGGAGCAGGTCCCTATTGTGTTTCTCTTTAAGTTGAATTAGTACAGTCATTGACTTGTGCTTTTGTTGGATATCCCTAAGGGACAAGGTCATTGGGTCCCTGTTGTGTTGCTCCATATGGTCGTTCATCCATTTGCTGATATTCAAGCTTCGACCAGTTCATATGAGATGTGTATCCTGTGTGGCAGGTTCTCGATCTGGTTCTTTATTATAAGTTTGTTAGATCATCAAAACATAAGAAGCATAAGGTTAAGTAAAACCCATCAATTTCCCCATTTTTGATGATGACAAACTTAAGTATGGACAACATTTGTTTAGAGCAGAAATAACCAGATGAGATGCCAGAACTACACGAAGTTCCCCCTTAATCAAAGTCCCATGCCAGAACTACTTACACGTGAAGTTCCCCCTTAATCTCAGATCTCCCTAGACAGATAAGATGCCAGAACTACATGAAGTTCCCCCTTAGTCCCCATACTAACTTCCCCCTTTTGGCATCATTAAAAAGAATAGCTAGGAAGAAGAGCACAAACAGGTAATAAGCATAAAGAAGTCTAACACAGCTAGCTCATGCCATATATGTGCACACAACATGACAGAAAAGAGAAGCCAAATGAACAAAGTATTGTACATGCAAAGAAAGAGGAGTTGTTTCATTAATGTTTATATTGGACTGAGCAAGTCAGGAGCAGTAATGAGTAAGTTCAACATACCACAAACCAAACAAAAACAAGTAAACACAAGCAAAACAGCAGCCACAGGATGTTGGAGCAAAAATAACTTGACACTAAGAGGATTATAGGAAATACTCGAGGAAGAGGGTTTAGAGGAAGAGACAACAATGGTTTTGAGAACCCGGTCTAGTCTAGCATTTGCAGCCAGTTGTTCTTCAAGTAATTGAGCCCGAAGTCTCTCATTTTCCTTTCTCAGTCGGGCAACCTCCTTTTGTACAAAATCAGGTCCCTTAGCTGCTTGGCTAAGTTGGGCCTCCAGTATGGCATTTCGAGCCCTCAGCCTTCTCAATTCCTCAGAGGCTGCATTTTGAGCGTTTATCAGCTGAGAAATGGTCGAGATGCTCCCACCAACCTTTTCTATACATTCACATTCCTCTAGAGTGGTCTTAGAGAATGTGTGCTTGCGTGTGCCCACTATACGAATTCCTAAGGGAACCTTGTAGATTCTGAACACTTGAGTAAGGAGAAATCCATAAGGTAATCTATGATTTCAACCCTTTAAATTTGCCTCCTTCTGCATATAATCCATCATGATTGTTGGCAAATTGATTGTCACAATCTCATCAAGTGCCTCCATCAGGACCAAATCTGATTTTGTAGCAATGGAGCGCCTCTCAAAGCGGGGTAGGCGTACTTTATTGACCATTTCAAAGAGAAGTTGGTCCTTAGGAAGCAATACCTTCTTATGGATATGTTCCCCTTGTTGAATAGCTTGCTCTTTCATGATGGCTCTCCAAAAGTTTATTCCACAGACATCCTTAACTGAGGACACACCTTCACACGAAATTCTGAGAATTTTACCCAACGTTGAGACGTCGAGTACAATATCCACTCTATTTACAAGCGCACGGATGTGATCCTCCTCAGTAGTAAAAAGAGAAGCATAGAAGGTTTGCACTGCATCTTCGTATACCAGAGGCATGCTCCCTTCAAACAGGTGTTCCCATTGTTGAAACTCCACAATCTCCAAAATTTGTCTCATGCCTGCCATATCCGAAATTGCTGGATCAAATGTTCGACCCCACAACACTTTTTGAGTTCTTAACCTCTACCACCATAGAACACCATCACAGGACAAGGACTTTGAAGAACCAAGTTCCTTTACCGTTTCCCTCTTTTTTTACTAGTCCCTTCGGTAGACTTTCCTTTCTATCTTGCTGACCCCACAGTATTGTCTTCAGACACTGCTAGCTCAGTTTGACTCCATTCAGACTTGTAGCTATTTTCATGGATGACCCTTTCTGTTCCTCTACAGTTTCCTTAATTGTCATAGACTGTTGCACCAATGAACCAGGTTCCCTAGAAGCATCTTTGTTTGCCCGGCTTACTAACACACTCTTGATGAATTCCTTTGGATTCATTTTCCTCCTTTTCCTTGTCTTTACACTCTTCTTACTTTTCTGCAATGAGGATTCAGAATTCTCTTGTTGAAGTGACTTGGGGATGGGTGATTTGGAAGAGGACTCCAAGAGCTTGGAATGAACAGGAGGTGCAGGAGTGGGTTTGCATGGAAAAGAGTCAGGTTCATCAGGAGCCTTCCCTGAAAGTATCTCATGAGCTAATGACTCGAGTAGTGTTGTGGTTCTTATATCTTCTAGGAATGGAATTTCTTCCCCTTGGTATTAAGACGAGAGATATTCTCCTTCATTTAGCAATCTCTCAGCAGCTATAGCCATGATGTTATGAGCTGCTTCCTTTACTGGTGACTCCTTAAGAGTCGCTGATTCTAACATAGATGAGTTCAGATACTGATTAATATCTTCCTTAGGGACTTCTGACACTTGATGAGTATGAATTTCTGTGTGGTCCTTGATGAGATCGTAGGATTGACTAGTCATAGGGTTCCCAAAATAATGGTAGAGAGGGTTTATTAGAAATGGGAAAACTATAGGAGTAGATGAGGAATCAAGAGCATGTAAGGTGGTAGAAGGAGTGAAATAGTGGTGTTCAGGGAATAGTTTCAAAGGCGATAGTGAAGTGGGAGTGGTGTCAATGTTGGGAGAATTAGATGATTGTTCAATCGCCATTAGATGAGAGCTTGGTAGATGAGCAAGGAGAGAAAGAGAAAGATGAGAAGATGATCCTGGTTCTACAAAGGGGATGAAGGTTCATGACTAGCCGTGAGAGAGAAGGAGAGTTTTATTGGAAGAAGAACTAATGATGAGTGGAGAGAGAAATAGGTTCTGAATAGTTCAGAAAACAGCGGTAGGTTTATGGGGAAGTGTTACCATGCAGAGGAGATAAAGGGATTTGATGGACAAGACATGACACACAGACGTTGAAAAGTTGGATGATGTGGCAGCTGAGTCACAAAATATTTGTATGTTTTTTGTTTAGAAAAGGGCATGCAAAATTAAGCACATTACTACTAACCCGGAGTATAGGGACCTGATGCCAGAACAATTTTTGAAAAGAGTTTTATCAGCTTCTTTCTCATAGTTCACATCTGTACCTTTACCTTCTATGATCGTACACGTGTTTACCTACAACGGTATTGATGTAAGATAAGCTTGGTTAGAAAACACTTCAACTATTTTTTACCTAACGGTGTCTTGTAGATCCAACTAATGATAGATCAGGTTCTTCATCAGACTTTTTATGACACCATGTTCATCCTGATTGATCCAGAATATTCCCTACTTCGAGGCTTTGATGCAAATCTATGTAGATTGATCTTCGGTTTCACAATACCTTCCACATATAATTCCCTTCTTCATTTTGACCATCAGAGGATGATCTCTCAAGGGATGAGGCATGAACCATGACAAGAGTCTTTGTTAAGGACTTTGAGGTCTTGTTTTGTGGGTTGTTCTCCAGAAGACTTCGTTCACACGTCAATTTGCATTGTGTTTCCCAAGCTGATCCTTCCTGTTGTTAGGAACAAGGCACTTTCTTCTAATTGGCGGTTCCTGGTGAGTTTTGTTTTAGGAAGGACCTGGTTCGACACATGTTCTCAAGGTAGAGAGCAGTATTCTTTCCTTTTGCCCAGAATTTCTTGGTGGTTGCATAGGCGATAAGCACCCACCATGCAGCATTTTCCAGTTCTGTTCTTCCTTCAGCTATGCCATTTTGCTGTGACATCCATGGTCAAAATTGGCCATCATATCTTTACCCGACAACTCTTTCATCCTTCCCGGGTAAAGAGGGGCAGCTGTTGATACCCAATTTTTTCCTGTATATTTTTAATATGAAAAATACTTTCAAAATAGCATGTATATGCATATATAAGTATGTTCCAAAGTTTTAATATTTTTCTCTTAATTTTTAAGTCAATTTATTGCCCTATTTTATCAAGAAAAGCCCAATAATTATTCTCCAAAATTGTCATTTTGGCAATTCACTTATTATATTCTCATATTTATACTAAAATATAGCCAACATATTTTTCCATATTTTTACAAATTTATTTAGAATTTTTAAGCTAAATTGCATATAATTGCAGTATTAGCCTATTTTAAGATTTAATTGTGTTTATAATTATAAAATTTACTCCATTATTTTTATTTTCATAATTATATATTATTAATCATTTTAGTACCTTTAATTTACTCCGAAAAATTATTTTACTATTTTTATAAATTAAACAAGGGAAAAGTGGCTATTTAAATGTTAGCCCATTTCATTTCACTTCTGGCCGGATTTGGCACCCCAATTAAACCCAATTTCACATCTCATTACCCGGCCCAATTCCTGAAATTACCCGACCCACGACCCTTTAAAATAACCCACCCGGCCCCTTTTTTAATCCCAGCCGTTGATCTAACAGATCAATAGCTCACACTCTTTCTTTCCTTTTTAATTCCCCAATACCCCCCAAACCCTATTCATTTCTCACCGGTAGCCGCCCCTGGATTCCCCCTTTTCCAAATTCTCTCTCAGAAACCCTAGCCGCCTCCCTCTATTTCTACCCTAAAACCACCGGAATCTATAGCTTCCAAGGCAACTGAAGTCTTATACCGACCACCTATAACTCCTACACGCCGGGTTATTGAATATTCAAGGCCTGACCACGAAGAAGCTTGGTCTAGGCTTCATTTTATTCGAGTTCTATGGCCGTCTCCGGCCTTGCTCCGGCAAGCCATGGCTGTTCGAACCTGATCTCGACTTCTCCTGCTCAGATCAACGACTTTCCAAGCCTTTCTCACCATTTTGGATTCCTCTGAAACCCTAGCTTTTGATGCTCTTCTGATTTCTTTAGATCCGTTCTAGATCTATGTTTTCCCTGAGCTTTTAAATGGTTTCCCGAGATTTCTTTCAAAAACTATGCTTTCAAACCTTTATCTTTCCGATTTAAGGTTTTATTGAGATGCTTCTCTGATTTTCGTTAAGTTCTTGTGTGTTTTTTTTACTATTTGTTTCTTCTACTGTGTTTCTCTCCTACTATGTTCTTACGAGTCCTTCTACTGTGTTTCCTATGTTTTTCTTCTACCATGTTCTTATGAGTTCTTCTACTGCGTTTTGCATGTTGTTTTTTTACTATGTTTCTCATGAGTTTCTTTTACTGGAAGATGCATGTTAAAGGTCTCAGTTCCTTTCTGAGATTTCTGAACTTATTTCATTAGTATTTCTGCCTGATTTACTTGTTTTCGTCTCAACACTCGATTAATGGTAAAATCCCTAGAATTTGGGGGTTCATCCGAGTTTTGAGACCATTGGCTATGTGATTTTGCTTGTTCTTCATCTCTGAACTTGTTTGATTTTAAAAACCCTAACTTTTTTGGACCTATTTCGAGTTTCTGAAGATTGTTTCATCTGTTGCTCAACTGAGTCTTGAAATCTTTGTTTAAACCTTGGTTTCTTTATATGATTCTGATTCCCTACTAAACTTTTCTAAGGTTCTTCTACTGGACCCTTTGTATGTTATTTGATACTCTCTCTTCTCCATTGTTGAGTTACCTTGTGATCACCATGTTCCTATTGTCTACTACTTACTGATTGTGCAATTGCACGACACTTTTTCTTCATCCTAACTTCAGCCTCGCATGTCTAATACTTGTGTACTCTTTATATGTGCTGAACTTCCCCTCTAAATGGCTTTCAATTTTTTGAATGATTTCAGACTTCCTTTTGTGTAAGTCTGATTGATTTCTTTCCTTGTTTGTTGATTGCCCTGTTACTTGTTTTGAGTCTAAAGCTTTCCTTAGCCTTTTTGACTTGGTTTATTCATGGACCAATAGTTACAAATCTCTGATTCCTTGATTTACTGTGTACTAATTGATTCTTACCTTATTTGTTTTAACCGTGTATTTCAAGACTCTGCCCTTAATTAAACTCATATGTATTTACCCCTAATTGCCTACTTTGCACAAGATGCTTATTTTATTTCTTTCCTTAACTTTTGCTCATTACCGTTTAAGTCTGAATTCCTTAAATAAAGGAAGTCTTATACTGATTGTTTTAATTGATACCCAGTTCCATAATTATTTTTCTTACCTTATTTCTGCCTGTTTTTTACACTATAAATACATGACTCTTTCATTAACACAACATCCAACACTCGTAATTTTCTGAACTCATACTCACATTTAAAAGTATTCTCTCTTGTTACTTGTGGCCTGTTTGCAAATCTTGCTACCTGCTTCTCTCTCTATTTGCTTTCTTTGAACTGGTATGTTCTAATTAAGATTCAGCACCACAACAATGTGTCTGTTTAACATTTTTTCCTCTTGTCTGCCTACTGCTTGTGTTTAGTTCAATACTTATTTAGCATCCTCCTTCTTCCTGTTCTACCTCTATTGTGTATTCTAAGTGTGTTTTACGATGATGGTTGTTTGAGGCATGACAACATTAAAATATTGCTATCTATGACTCAAACTTGATCCCCTAGGATTGTAACCTCACGCTACCATTGTATGTTGTATATTCTGTCGGCATAACAACATTCCCTATTGCTGCGTATTCCCAGAATCAATTAATGCTCGGGCACAAGGGCCCTCTGCAATCAGTTCCCAACCCCTGAATCCCTTTTGTGTGAAGTTATTATTTCTGTAGCACCCCTTTCCCTTTTCCTTTACTCCCCTAGTTCTTCAAGTTCTGTTTCTGCACTTGCACTCTCTCTTAGCCTTTAAGTTCTGCCCCCCTCTTGTGAGTCTTGCCTTGGGACCCATTGAGCTCCCTCTAAACATGGACACTTGAGGGCTGACACTTCCATATTGTACTGACCCCCATTCTGATAACGCAATTTGGGTGTGAGCATTGCCCGGAGTCTCATTGAGGCTCTTAGGGAACTTTGACACACTCAAATGGGAGAAAGGCTTTGGATCTCTTTGAGTTGGTCTATCTCATAACTCAAAGAGGAAGTCAAGAATCAGGCATCCTCTAGTTGTATTTTTTTTTATAGGTTCTGATGTAATTTTATTTATTTCGGGCTATAATAATTTGTAATAAACTCTTGGGGATGGTTATTGAAAAGGGTAGGTAACTATGTATGCAAAGGGTAGATACCATGTCTATAGGTATTTTGAATTCTGCATACTCAAATGCATATAGAAATCATGCCTATAGGCCATTTTGAATTATACATATCCCAATCTCACATAGATACCATGTCTATAGGTATTTTGAATTCTGCATACTAAAACGCATATAGAAGTTATACCTATAGGATGTTCTGAATTCTGCATGTTCAAACTTCACTTAGAAATCACGTCTATAGGGTTCTACATATTTAACTTCATATAGAAATTATGCCTATAGGAATGTCCAATTCTGTATATTCCATTACAGATAGATGCCATGCTCATAGGTGTAAAAAGAAATTCTGTATCTAGATACCATGTCTATAAGGTTTGAAAAAATCAACAATGTATAAAAAGCATGCCTATAGGGGTTTCTAATAAAAAATCTAAGTCACCCAGTAATAATGGCTACTATCAGCCGCAGGACTTCTAATCAATTCGTCAAATCCTTACTCTCTTTTAACAATCTGATTCTATCACTTAGCAAGTTTCACGAGTATGCATTCAAAACAGTTTACTTCGAGCCTTGTTGTTTCATTGTTTTCTGAATCTAGTAGATACCATGCCTATAGGATCCTTGTCCAACACTCAGGTAAGCCTTAGGCTGATAATTATAAGCTAATTTTGTTTCTGTTAATAATTACAACCAGCAGGTAGGCCTGATTCGGACTTCTTATCTGAGTTATGTGATAAGCTGAAACTGTCTCAACAATTTCCTCTCCCTCGTCTTTAATACTTTTTTTTAAAAATCAGACCTAAAACAGTATGTGTAAGTCATACTAATTACGTGCTTCTTTATTTAAGGAGGTATATCTGGGCCTTTTTTTGTTATATGCTTTCCCCCTAATTTGCAATATGTGTTTTTGTATGTAGCCTTAAAGTTTTACCTTTGAAACTACAAATAAGCCTAATACCCCTCCCTTTTAGGATTAGCAATCCTGAATGCCTCCGGGACTGATAAGATTGGGACGGGTAATAGCATGCAATAAGTAAACGAGACCAACCCGCGTTTTAAATACCTTAACAGGGTAGAAAGGGTAGATATGGATATGATGACCATGCGATAACGTCACGTGTAGCCCTTCATTGAGGAGTGATTACCGGACGTTGTGTGGGGTGATCCATATTTTTAGTAAACCTAGGACCCCCATTTCCTTTATTCTTATTTCTTTAACATTTTCATTATAGAATCTTCTTCCTAAAATTGCTCTTTTAAACTTTGTCTATTTTCAAACCTTTATATGTGAAATACCCTCCTATTTGAGCTTTATTTGTCTATATGTTAATTGTACCCTAAACTCACAATAATTGTCTAGCCGGGAACCACACTAGTGGATTCTAAGGGGTTCCTAACACCTTCCCCTTGGAATAATTTCAAGCCCTTACCCAATCTCTGGTTACTCAAACCAAACCCTCTTGGTGTCCTAATACACCCTAATCATTAGGTGGAGACTCTTCAAATCAAACCTAATTCCCAAAAGGGATGAGTTGTCCCTCCAAATGTCATAAGCCCGATTCCGCGAGGAAAAAGGGGGCATGACACTCCTCCTTCTTCATCATTGTTGTGGACTCATGTCCAAGTGACACTTGAGTTTGGCAGACCGCTGACCTAGTCTCGGAGGTGAGAAGTTTGCATATACCAATCCTTCATGCCATGGTTGCGACTTCACTCATCTCATACCGCCAGCTTGTGGAAATTAATGACTAATCAGAAGTAACTATTCTTGATTCCTTCGTTCACTGAGACTACTTGAAGAATTATTAGATTGGTGACTGCATCCTTTTAGGCCATTCACATAGTGCTCGTTCCTACTAGAGTGGAAAAGGAACCTTGTTGCCTTTCCATTCACCGGGAATGTACCCTTTACTTTCTCCTCAAGGATACATTCCTTTTCCAGCAAGGGCTTTCAGTGAGAAGCAATTCATGATATTTTCAGCTGCATGTTTTAGGCATCCATTGTTCATAGTCCATTGCAGTCTGCTTCTTCTCACTATTCCCTGCACATGTAAATCAATGTGTAGTTTTCGGAACCCAAACTAGTTTGATTCCCTTGTTACTATGAAAAGGATGAATGAGGGATTTCCTAGTCCATGCAGGCAACATCCTCTTTTTGCGAGTAGTACCTGGTCCCCTTTTAGTTGTCACTTCATTAGAGAACACTTTGTTTTTCTGGGCAGACTAAACCCTGGCCTGGCAATTTTCCTTAAAATGTCCATTGTTCCCACAATGGGTACATAGCCAGTTATCAGGTACAGTAACATGCTTGTTATGCGGGTTTAGGGAGTTTTCTCCCTTAGGAACCCGATACCCTGCTTGTTCCCGCTGTTTTTGAGATACATGTTAGTGACAACATCTGAGGACCAGGTCCATTTCAGAGAATTCTCAAGGTCATTTCTCACTTTCTCCAATTCAGCTTGGAGTTGATGATTCCTCTTGAGTTCACTACAAAGACTCGTTTTTACAACGGTTAACTCCTTTTCAAGTATGATGTGCGTCTCACTAGCTACTTCCTTCCCTTTCCCAAGACTTACTCACTAGCTACTTCTTTCCCTTTCACAAGACTTACATTCCTAAGTTCTCTATTGAGGCCCTCAATGGTTTCCTCTAGATCAGTGCATATTACTAACATGTCATCCCTTTTCTCCTCAGTAGATGCAACTTTATCTTCTAAGGTGTGTTTCTCATTGTTAAGGCCTTCTATCATTTCTTGTAGATCAACTACTACTACTATTAGATCGTCTCTCTCATTCTCGACACTGGTTATCTTTTCATTCAAGGCTTCCTTTTCTTTTTCAAGGTTTGTTATGGTCTTATTTAAGCCCACTACATAGACCACTAGATTATCTCTAGATTGCTCTGCCTCTCCTAGTTCTTTGGTTCGGATCTCCTTATCATTTACAAGGCTATAATATGCATCAACTAGGATATTAGATAAAGACCTTAGCTTATTGGAAGAGTAGGATTTCATATTTCTCTGAACATCCCTGAAGTTTACCTCATTGTATCATCTAACTGAGCCATCAGTGCGAACAATAAATCGTATTTTGTTGCTTTAGTTTCCACTGCCATCATGGAACTGTTTTTTGCCTTTTATTCCCTTTCGGATTCACTCGAGGAGTCTCCTCAAGCAGCAAGAGACTGCTTAACAACATTGTCTGCAGTGCTTTTTTGATCGAACCTTTTATCTGGAACCAGGTTCTTTTTGCCTGCTTTGTCAGGATTTTGCTTGTATTGCTCCTGTTTCGCGAGTGGGCAGTCTTTGATGAAATGCCCTAACTTTCCACATCTGTGACAGAGATCGTTTTTCCTTGTTTTACTTGAACTGTCCCACTTCGGTATGCCACCATTTCTTCAAACCATTTTTTGAAATCTCTTAGTAAGATAGGCCATGTCACTATCTTCATCACTTGAATCACTCCTTTCAGCCTTAAGCACAAGGTTCTTTTCCTTCTTAAGCTCTCTTCTTTCATTGTCTTTCTTTCTTTTCATCTCGTATGTTTTTAGATTACCAATCAACTCATCCATGATCAGAGTTTGTAGATCTTTAGCTTCAGTGATGGAATTTACCTTACTTTCCCAAGACCCGAGTAGAACACTGAGAATTTTCCTTAAAAGCTTGTTTCTGGGAATGACATCTCCAAGTGAGTGGAGCTCATTTATGATGGAGTTGAATCTGGTGTACATATTTTGTATAGACTCATCATCCTTAATCATGAAGAGCTCATATTCAATGGTCAATATGTCGATCTTGGATTGTTTGACTTGAGTGGTTCCTTCATGTGCAGTTTGTAAGGCTTCCCATATATCTTTGGTAGTATCACAAGCTAATACTCTGTTGTACTCATCAGGTCCTATGCCACACATCAAAATTTTCTTGGCACGATAGTTCTTTTCAACAGATTTTATGTCAATGTCGTTGTACTCTCTTCTCCCTTTGGGCACAAATGGTCCTGTTTCTTCAAGTTTCTTCATGGGAACATGTGGACCATCACAAATGATGTTCCATAGTTCTGAATCTTCAGCCATTATGAAGTCATGCATCCGAGTCTTCCACCATCTGTAGTATTGACCATTGAATATGGGAGGTCTATAAGTTGATTGTCCTTCTTCAAAGCTTGGTAGAGCAGCCATTTAGGATCCTTCCTAGGTGTTAGCCTGATAGGAGGAACCAGCTCTGATACCAATTGATAGCTTATATGAGTCCACCAAACTATTGGAGTACCTGGTCCGGTATGAGACGAATACGTAGAATGCAGTAAAGACTGAATGTAAAGGAAGCCAGAGATTTTTCTACGTGGAAAAATCCCACACAAGGGGATCAAAAAACCACGACCTATTCTTGAATGCTTTTAACTCAACTAACTTGTAATCTACTTATTACAAGCCACTTTGCAATACTTCTAATTGTAAAGGCTTCAAACTAACTTGTGATGCAACCACGACAAGTCACTCTCTAACTCTCCTACTTACAGAGGATTTGACTTATGACTATTTCTAGTCACAACATAAACTATAAAGTTTACGAATTTGGTTTGTTCCTAAAGCAGTGCTTCTAAGAAAGCAAACTAGGAATTACAATGTAAAGCAATTAACAAGATTACAACTCAACTATAGATTTACATAAGATTCGTTTAGTAACTGATCCTTAGTTGAGTTGTCTTCTTGTTCTTGATACACCAGTTACTTCAATGACGGATGAATGCTTCTTCTTCTTGAGAGAATATCACTGAATGCACAAGTGATGGTGTGTCTTGCACCAGGTAGTTTTATCACAAATGATATCACAATGTATAGTGATGTCAACTCCATGGATAGTGATGTCAACTCTTGGTGTACTTCTACCCAGTGAGAAGTGACTATTGCACTATCTGCACAACCACTTCTGGGCAGTTGCGCTCCAGCTGGACTTGGTGTTTCTGTCAGGACATACCAATGGACCAGGTCCTTATACTTCTGCCAGGACATAACAATGGACCAGGTCCTAGTTGTGTTCCTCTTCTGTAATAGTTTCCTAATAGAAACTTTCTTCTAGTACGTTCCAGCTATGCACTTTGACCTGTACTTCTGTCAGAGAACCCTAAGGGAGCAGGTCCCTGTTGTGTTTCTCTTTATGTTGAAGGAGTAGAGTCATAGACTTGTGCTTTTGTCGAAGAACCCTAAGGGACAAGGTCATCGGGTCCCTGTTGTGTTCCTTCATGTGGTCGTTCATCCATTTGCAGATGTTCAAGCTTCGACCAATTCATATGAGATGTGTATCCTGTGTGGCAGGTTCTCGATCTGGTTCTTACGATAAGTTTGTTATATCATCAAAACATAAGAAGCATAAGGTTTAAGTAAAACCTATCAATGGAAAAATGACAAGGTTTTAGGAAGGCAAGAGTAAGGATACGAAAGGGTAAGTGAGAAGGTGATGAGAATAGATATGTTCTCAGGATTAAACCCATGAAAGAAATGATCTAATGGTTTCTCTAAGTCATAGACAGCTCAGTATAGCCTGAATGAACTCAAAGGAGTCTAAGACTAATATCATTTAAAAGAGATAAGGGTGTGACTGTGGTAGATAAAGAATGACATTTGGACCTTCATTTGAATAATGATTTTGAAAAAAAAAAGAGAAGGAGAAAAGATTTCACTGACGACACGAGATTAGGATACCCCCATAAGGTGAATTACATCGAGACACTATGAAATACGATTATGGAAATCACTTCAAATATTCATCAATGCAACATAAGCCCTAATGGCAATGCATTATGTAAGAAGTTTTAAATCTTCAAGTGGAGGATTGTAGATCAATATTGAGGTGAATCAACAATGGACAGATATATGTTACAAAGTATGATATGAGATTATGCCATACTTCTGAAGACGAATGGTAATGAAGAAGCATTAAAGGACTGAGATTTATATCTAAAGGATAGGCAACAAAAGTAACTGGGAGTTAGGTAAGCATACCCCAATAACGACAAATTGAAGTAAATAATTATTGTATAGTATGACCCATGTAGATGCAATAAAGCCATATGAATGCATAATTGGATCTATGAAATAAGATATGGTATATGTTTACAAAGTAAGGCCTAGAGATTGACTAAAAGCTAAAAGGAAAAAGGAAAAATGAATCGCATAAGTGCACTTACAAAGCCAGGTCATACAGGCTGCATGACAAGAGGTAGCAGCAGTTGCGAGATTAGAAAGATTTCGACCACAAGTCATGATATGAGCAAAAAGACTAAAGGGGAGAATATCCTGAACTTTGGATTTATTCACACAGCAACTACTTAATGGCAAGGAGAGTATTAAGGTATTCACAAGAGCTATAAGTTATGAAAATGATAAGAACTCCAGTCAACATTCGAGGACGAATGTTCCGAAGGGGGGAATAATGTTACACCCCGCAATATTACGATGATGTTACGTCCTGCAGTATTATATTACGATGATATTATGCCTTGCAGTATTACATTAAGACGATGTTACGATTCGTAGTATTAAGCTACGACAATGATGCACCCTACAGTATTACATTACGGTGATGTTATGCTTCGCAGTATTAGGTTACGACGATGTTGCACCCTGTAGTATTGTACGTTGAACTTACCGTAAGGTAATTGACATCAGTCCAAGTAAAAGATTATTTGGAGATTATAAGGATTGTGCTATTTCACAAGTAATGAGTAAATTCGTGAAGGTGAAAGGGGAAGCAAGTCAAAGAAAATAAATTTTCGTCAAAATTTGACATTTTGGGGTAAAATATGGCCCGAACTAAAATACCCGATATTTATGGACTAGTGCCATACAAGATACTACATGACCATAAGGTTTACAAGGAATGTTAAAAGAGAGTAGTATTTCAAGTAAGTGGAAATAATTCTTAATTATACGGGTAATTGGTTAATTTACGGGTAACGAAACACTACCTAATTAACTAATAAGTGGATAATTTAATAAATTCCACCCCTCCCCTTCTAACGTGGCAGCTAGCCACATTGTAAAGAAATGACTAAGTCATTTCTTTGATGGGTGGCAATTAAATAACAAAGGAAAGGACACTACATGCCTTGTGAATTATTACACAATTCAAAGACATTAAAATTTGGCAAAAACCCAAACAAACGTTAGCCTTTTTGTTCTTATCTTGAAGACATTAGCTTTCTTTAGCTATTTCAAAACCTTTCATCAACAAGAACTTTAGGACTTTTACAATTCCAAAGGGCATTAGCATTTTATAATCCAAAGAACATTAGCTACTTCAAAGCTTTCAACAATTAAAATGTTAGAACAGTGACGATTCGAGCTCCTACAAAGAATATTATACGGATTTTTTCCTACTCCAGGTATGTTAAGGCTATCCCTTCTTTCGTTTGGCATGATCTATACAACACAAACGAAATGAGCAAATGCACATATTCCAAAAATGACTCTATTCATAGAAGTATTAGAGATATCTATGTTCTTGAATTTCAATGTGTCATAATATTCTATCATCTATTCATTGGTCTCAGAAAAATATGAAAGTTGAAAAGTGTTTACTTTATGATATTACTCAAAGGCAAAATGTTCCTATGACATTCCGAAAGGTTTTATTAACGTACTTTTCATGCATTGCATTCATGTACATTGACTCATGACCAGATAGCGTTATATACGCATATATATATATATATATATATATATATATGTATATGTATATATATATGTATATGTATATGTATATATATATTTATATGTATATGTATATATATATGTATATGTATATGTATATATATATTTATATGTATATGTATATATATATATGTATATGTATATGGGATATGGGAAAGTTTATGGCATTATATATGCACCAGCACCTGATCAACTGGTATACGTTGATGATTTTTCCCACAGTGGCCGAGATGATATGATGGGATGCCCTCAAAGGCCTGATGATGTTATGACACATGTACCTATGCACGACATGACATTCATACGCATATGCATGACACTATAATTATTTCATGATTTACAAAGTTATCCAGATTTACAGGTGGAGTCATTTACTCTATATTTCCTACATGTCTGTTATGTACTTATTCATATGCCTTACATACTTACTACATTATTCGTACTGACGTCCCTTTTTGCCTAGGGAGGATGCGTTTCATGCCCGCAGGTCCCAATAGGTGGGTCGAGAGCCCTCCACGTAGGCTATCAGCTCAGCGGAATATGTTGGTGCACTTCATTTGCTTTGGAGTTGCTTGTTTGGTTAGTATGAGTTAGATATGTATTGTTTTGTATGGTGGGACTTTGTCCCGACCTTTATGAAAATTATGTATTCTTAGAGGCTTGTAGACAGATGTCATGTACGTAAAAGATGGTATGGCCTTGTCACCCTATGTTCAATGTTTATGTGGTTATTTTGGTCTTTAAGGCCCATATGTCTTATGTATAAGTTAGCATTACCTGTTGTATTATACCTATTTCACGGTAGCCTCTCCAAATCAGTTATATATGATACTATGACATGAAAAGTTACGTTATGGTCGTACTCAGTTGAGTAAGGTACAGGGTGCCCGTCGCAGCCCATCCGCTTAGGTCGTGACATGTACCTTTTCAAGACTTGTATTAAAGGATGCATAGAACTACTAACCTTTGGTACAAGAACTAGGTTCTTGACTTGTCATTGAAAGTTTTCAATCCTCTTTTATCATCCATGCAATGCATCTACATCTTCTATGATCATCATGCGTGTTTACCTGCAATAGTATTGAAGTGAGTTAGACTTGGCCAGAAAACACTTTAGCTAGTTTTACCTGAAGGTGATTGTTATAGTCAATTGATGAGGAATCAGGTTCTCAACTTGGCTTCAATAGCCCCAGCTTTACCCCGTTTCTTTCAAAATGCTCCTGACTCAATGCTTTGGTGAAGATATTTGCAATTTGGTGCTCTATGCTGTAGAACTTCATACAGATCAACCATTTCTCTACATTGTCCCTCAGAAAATGCTGTCTCACATCAATGTGCTTGATTTTTTTATGTTGAACTGGATTCTTGGTCATGTTGAGTGCATTGGTATTATCACATAGTAGAGGCATACACTCATTAAACACCCAAAATCCTCCAGTTGCCGCTTAATCCATAGGAGTTGAGTGCAGCAGGATGCTGCAACTACATATTCTACTTCAACTATTGAAACATCCACTAAGTTTTGCTTCCTTGTGCCCCAAGAGACGAGAAATGATCGCAAAACGTGAGCCATTCCAAAAGTGTTTTTCCTATCCACAAGATAACATACATAGTCAGCATCAGCATATCTAATGAGATTAAAACTGTTTCCTGAAGGGTAATACAGGACCAGGTCTTGTGTTCCCTTAAGGTATCTCAAAATTCTTTTAGCAGCTTACAAATGAGATTCCTTGGGATTTGATTGAAACCTTGCACATAACCCCACACTGAAGACAATACTAGGTATGCTGGCAGTGAGATAGAGAAGAGACCCAATAATGCCTGTATACATAGTTTGATTCACAGGAGATCCAGTTTCATCCATATCCAGTCGAGTAGCTGTTGCAATGGGAGTGTCTAATACTTTTGATTCTTCTATATCAAACCTTTTCAAGACCTCGTTGATGTATTTCTGCTGACAAATAAATGTACCGTTTGTGGACTGCTTTACTTGAAGACCCAAGAAGAAATTCAGCCCCCCCCCCATCATGCTCATTTCAAACTCACTTCCCATGAGTTTTGTAAATTCTTCACAAAGAGAATCAGCTGCTGCCCCAAAAATGATATCATCAATATAGACCTGAACAATGAGCAGGTTCCTTCCCCGTTTCTTTATGAACAAGGTGTTGTCAATCTTCCCTCTAGTAAAGCCATTTTCTAAGAGGAGCTTGCTTCAACCCATACAATTCTTTGTCTAGTTTAAACATATATTTAGGGTGTTCATGACATTCAAACCCTGGAGGTTGCTTCACATAGACTTCTTCCTTAAGATGTCCATTCAGAAATTCACTCTTAACATCCATTTGGAACAAGGTTAATTCCATATGAGATGCAAAAGCGATTAGGATTCTAATTGCTTCTATGCGAGCAACTGGAGCAAACATTTTATCATAATCAATCCCTTCCTCCTAATTGTAGCTTTGAACCACTAGCTTGGCCTTGTTCCTTGTAGTGTTTCCATGTTCATCAAGCTTATTCCTTAGTACCCACCTGGTTCCTATAATGGTTCGATCTAAGGGTCTAGGTACCAGGTGCCAGACATTGTTCCTTTCAAACTGATGCAACTCATCTTGCATGGTTGTAATCCAATCTGCATCTTTCAAGGCTTCCTTGATATTTTTGGGTTCTATTTGGGAGAGAAAGGCTGAGAAGGCAAGTAAATTTCTGGCATTTGACCCGGTTTGTACTCCAGAATCTAGAGGAGTGATTATGTTGTCAAGAGGATGAGAACTTTTGTGTTTCCAGTTAGACATTTGAGGTTCATTTGTAGAGGAGGTGGGTATATCTAACTGGTTCTCTTGTGTTCTTCTCTCAGGTATTAGTGGAGTACCCTGTACTTCATCAACCACTATTTCTTTAGCTTCAGTGGTTGTAATTGAGGTGTCTACTTCCATTGTATAATAGACAGTATTGTCTCCACTCGGCTCTTTCACTTAGCTCATCATATCTGCCTTTCCATTTGTCATGTCAATGACTTCACCAGAAACCAATAAGGGCTCTCCATCTTGATCATCTTTAGCACGTTTCTTACTTGAAGGATAAGACTCATCAAAGATAACATGAACACTTTCCACAACACATTGAGTCCGCTTGTTGTATATCTTGTAAGTTTGCAAATTTACCAAATTTACCAAGCTGATCCTTTCCATTGTTGAGAATATAGCACTTGGACCCAAATGTTCTTAGGTGAGTCAGTTTGGGTTTCCTTCCATTCAGCAACTCATATGGGGTTTTGTTCGGGAGAGATCTGATCATGCACCTGTTCACTAAGTAGCAGGCAGTATTGACAGCTTCAGCCTAGAAGTTCTTTATAATCCCACTGTCGATCAGCATTGTTCTCGCCATTTCTTCAAGAGTTATATTCTTCCTTTCTACTACTCCATTTTGCTGGGGAGTTCTTAGAGCTAAGAAGCTGTGAGTAATGCCATTTTCATTGCAAAACTCATCAAATTAGGCATTGTCAATTTTTCTTCCATGATCTGATCTAATACACGCGACTCTAGACTTCACCTTTACCTGGATTTTCTTCACAAAAGCCACAAACACCTCAAAGGTTTCATCTTTAGTTATAAGAAATAGAGTCCATGTGAATCTGGAATAGTCATCCACTATCACAAATATGTATCTTTTTCCTCCCCGCTTTGCACTCTCAAAGGGCCATATAAATCCATATGCAGAAGATCGAGTGGCTTTGAGGTGCTTACATTCTTTTTAGACATAAAAGAGGACTTCATATGCTTTCCTCTAGCACAAGCATCACATACTTTCTGTACCTTGAACTTTGACAAGGGCAGACCATGGACCAGGTCTTTCTGAATTAATTTGTTCAGAAGAGAGAAGCTTGCATGCCCAGTCTTCTGTACCAGAGTTCAGCATCATCATCAACAGCTTTCAGACAACTCAGATCACCACTTTAGATGGACCCGAAATCAGCAACATAGATGTTCTTGTATCTCTGGGCCACAAAGTACCACTTTACCAGTTACCAGATTAGTAACTGTACATATCTTGGACAAAAAATCCACCTTATTTCCTTTATCACAGATCTAAGAGACACTCAAGATACTGTACTTAAGACCACTGACATAGTACACATTCTCAATAGAGTGAGTGCGTGATTTCTCGACTTTTCCAACTCCAAGAATGTACCCCTTTTTCCCATTGCCAAAGGATACACTCCCTCCTTGCAGGGCTTTTAGTGAAAGAAAGTCCATGTTGTTCCCAGTCATGTGCTTTGAACATCTACTATCCATAAACCATTGTTGACTGCTTCCTTTCATTGTTCCCTGCACAGGGAGATCATGAGTTAATATTAGGAACCCAAGCAAGTTTGGGTCCCTTGTTGTAGGCAAGAGGATGAATAAGAGCTCTCTTAGTCCATGCAGGTAATATGTGCTTTTTGTGGGTGGAACCTGGTCCCTTTTTAGTGGTTATATTTTCAACATACACTTTGATTTTCTGAAAGGACTGGATGGCTTGGCAATTTTTCTTGAAATGCCCAGTGTTCCCACAGTGGGTACACATCCAGTAATCTGGTACTATAACATACTTGTTATGGGGGTTTTAAGGAGTTTTCTTCCTCTGGAACCCTATTCCGTGCCTGTTTTCACCATTATTAACGTACATGGCAGTGATAGCTTCTGAGGACCAGGTCCACTTTAGGGACTTTTCAAGATCATTTTTTATTCTTTCCATTTCAGTCTGGAGATGCTTTTTTTTCTCAGATTCAACACACAAACTAGTTCTTACAGCCTTCAACTTGTTTTCAAGCCTAATGTGTTCCTCACTTGCTATCTCCTTTCCTTTTCCAGAATTTCCAGGTTTTGACTCAGTCCCTAGTCCCTCTATTGTTTCCCTTAGGTCTGCAATTACTACCAAGAGATCATCTTTTTCTTCCTCTATCTCAGTCACTCTTTTCATCAAGGCTTCTCTTTCTTTTCTGAAGTTTTCAATAGCTTCCTTGTGCTCAACAAATACAATTGCTAAGTCATGTCTTTCATGTTCTATGTTAGCAATTTTTTTGGTTAAGACAAGTTTTTCTTTCTCCGGCTCACAAATGGTTTCTTTCACATCATCAACACATACTATCAGATCATCTCTAGTTTGTTCAGCTTCTCCTAGCTCTAAGGTCAAGGCATGCTTATCCTCCACAAGACTATGATAGGCATCAATCAATACACTAGCTAAAGACATAAGTTTCTTAGGAGAGTAGGATTTAAATTTCTCTAAACATCCCTTAAATTTACATCAATGTTGTAATCATCTTCTTCATCATCTGATTGGGCCATCAAAGCAAACAATGAATCATATTCATTCTCCTCACTTTCAACTGCCATCATGGAGCTGTCACCGGCATTAGTTTCATCTTCAGACTCACTAGAGGAGTCTCCCCATACTGCAAGAGTCTGCTTTACCACAGTGTCAGCAGATCTCTTCCTCTTGAAGTCCTTATCAAGAATCGTGTTCCTTTTAGCTGCTTTCTTAGGGTTGTACTTGGAGTAATCTTGTCATGATAAAATCATGCATTCTTATCTTCCACCACCCATAGTATTGCTCATTAAATCTGGGTGGTCTGTACGTAGATTGACCTTCTTCAAAATTTGGTAGAACAACCATACGGATCCTTCCTAGGTGTTAGCCTGATAGGAGGAACCCGCTCTGATACCAATTGTTAGTTTATATGAGTCCACCAAACTATAGAGTACCTGATACTCTATGAGTTTCCACTGAGAAAACCAATGAAACAGTAAGTAAATGAGACACGGGATTTTTACGTGGAAAATCCCACTCAAGGGGACAAAAACCACGACCTACACTTATAGCCTTTCAACTTCACTAACTTGTAAACACTCTATTACAAGCCACTTTGTAATGACTCAACTCAACTAACTTGTAATACTCTTACCACAAGCCACTTTGTGACTCACTAGTTACAAACACTTTAACTTATGACTAACTCTAGTCACAACACAAACTTAGAAAGTTTATGATTTTACAAGGGGGTTCCTAAGCAATGCTTCTAGCTAAGAAATTTAGGAATTACAACAAGAACAATCACAAAGTTACAACTCAACTAAGGATAACAAAATACTAGATTTAGGAACAGGTCCATAGTAGCATTTAGCTTTGTTCTTCAAGCTCTTGAGAATCGAGTTCACTATTTGCAGAAGACTTGAATGCTTGAAGTGAATTCTCATGTGTTCAAATGATGTTTTATTATAATGCTCTTGTTAAAACACCCTTGATGACATTATTTGAATGATGTAAGCACTTGGTAGGTCAAAGGCAAGTTACTGCGAAACTACTGCACTGTGTGCACTATTTCTGTGGCATTCACTTTCCAATTGTGCATGGTTGACTTTCATACTGATGTCTTGGAAACACAAGGGATCTGGTCCTTGTCTTGTTTCTCCATTTTCTACACTTGCAACAGTTCACATTAGTTGGAGTCTAAGGTGGAATCTGTTCATTTGTAATGTGTACCAAGTGTGTCAGATTCCCTATCTGGTTTTTTATATTAAGTTTTTTAGATCATCAAAACATAAGGCAAAGACATTGAAAACTCATCAAATTCCCTCTTTTTGATGATGACAAACTTAGACATTGATAACATGTATTTAGAGAAAAGATAACCCGATGAAGTAACAAGAACTTTACAAGTTTCCCCCTAACTTTATGTTTCCCCCTAACTTTATGTTTCCCCCTTAATCAGATCCGTATTTCAATTATGCATCCCACTTTTGGCATTATTAAAAACACACAAGCAGAAAAACAGCATAAAGAAGTCTTACCCAGCTAACTCATGCCACATATGTGCACACAACATGATAGAGAAGAGAAACAGAGAATAAAACCAATGAGATAATAAAAAAGGATAGATTTTATATATAAAGCATATGACTCTGCTTAAAAAGCAAAGGCAAAATTGGATTGTTGAAAACGGGAGCAGTACTGATACATCCCAACCATATCAAAACAAAAAAAAACAAAAAAACATCTGCTAAGTCATAAAAACAAAAACGTCAATCCAGAAATTGGTCACTGAAGGGGTACTTAGGGGGCACTAGGAGTAGAGGGCTTGGAAGTTGCAGCAAGAGTTTGGAGAACTAGGTCTATTCGGGAATTGGCCGACTTTTGCTCATTGAGCAGTTCTGCTTTCAGGTTCTCCACTTGTGCCCTGAGATCAGCATTCTCTTTTGTCAAACAGGCCACTTCCTCATTTGACTCCGGAGCCCCTTCGGCCTGCTGACCTTATAGGATAGCATTCCTAACCTTCAACCTTCGAATCTCCTCAGTTGCACTATTTTGAGCATTAATGATCTATGAGATGGTTGATGTACTGCCTAACCCCCGATTCTTCTCTATACACTCACATTCTTCCAACGTTGTTTGTGAGAAAGTCTGATTCTTGGTTTCTATCTTGGCTTGCCCCAGCGGCACTTTGAAAAACATAAACACTTGCATAAGCAGAAACCCATATGGAATACCATCATTACCATCCTTGAAGGTTGATACTTTTTGCATGTGTTCGATCATGATAGCAGGTCAGTTGACAAGGTTAAAGCCATCCAGTTTCTCTATTAGAAACAGGTCAGACTTAGAGGTCACGGACCTCCTCTCAGCACAAGGCAACATAACTTTGTTCACTAGCTCAAAGAGCAATAGATAAACAGGGAGTAATGCCTTATAATGAATATGGTCCCCCTTTTTGGGTCGCATTATCCTTTACCACAGCATTCCGGAAATTATACCGACACGCATCTTTCACACTAGGCAGACCATATGTAGGGACCTTTAGAATATCCCCAAGCAGACTCACGTCAAACACAATGTCCACCTTATTCACCAAGGCATAGATATGGTCGGTATCAATGGGAAAGATGCTGACATAAATGCTTTGAACGTCATCCTCATATACCTTGGGTGCATCCATTTGGAACAGATGCCCCCATCGTTGAAACTCAACCATTGCAAGAACTTGACGCATACCAGACCTTTTGGTGCCTTAATTGTTCTGAAGCAGAACTAGTTTCACTCCGCAGCTTTTTCATAGAACCAGGTTCCTTAACGGTTTCAGACTTTGGTTTGCCAGACTTCACACCACTTGATTTTGCATTGCCCTTAGACTTGAATAACACATCCTAATCAAGAACGGAGAGCTCACTCATAACATCCTTCAACTTTGAACTGGGGGTTGTAACATTCTCTATGGAAGCAGATTCCTTCTTCTATTGGGACCTTCTCACTAGGGAACTAGGTTCCACAGTTGTTTCCTCCTCAACTTCTACCACTGGAACAACCTTATCACACACTAAAACATTTTCTTTCGCCAATCTCCTCCTTTTCGTCTTACTGCTTTTTCTTCTCTTTTGAAAGGCAGAGTCATAGGCTACCTTTACTTGCAACCTAGTAGTAGGTCACTTAGTAGAAGACTCAGGAGTGGACACTACCCTTCGCTTGACTATGAAAGCATCAAGAGCAATGTTGTCTAGATCCTCCTCATCACTAGACCTTATCTGAGGGACTTGAATGTCCAAGGGCGCAACAGCAAATATAGGAGCAAAGCTGAACTGGGAGTGAGAACCTTGGCCTGTCTCTTCCGGAGAGGGGTGAGGTTCTTCAATAGCCACCATGGCTCCTTCTTCCCCCATACCCTGTATCTCATTCCTCAGAGAAATTATCTCATATAAGACGCAATTAGCAAATACCACAAAGATGGTCGCGACATTTGCTTGCTCAATAGGCTCCATAGCCACCACGCAATCTGAAGCAATAATGGCGAAAACCTCTGCGACCTCAGGACTTTTACCGTACTTTTTCTTTTATCAATAGGAAACTTAGAAAATAGAGAAGAAGGATCAACAATTTTAGGGGTTTCTAGGATAGTCAACTTAGAAGAAGATAGATAAGAAAGATCAACAATTTTATGGGTTTCTGGGATATTCAACTTAGAACATGATGGAGACTGGGAATCTGGGTTAGGCATGATTTTAGAGATAAGAACGGGAGAGGTTACAGAAGACTCATTGGGGACGGGGGACTCAATGGGTTTTTCAGTATTAGAGACGATTGAGGCTGGGATTTTGGAGTTTATGTCATCCATTGAAGAGATAGAGAGAAAGTTCTATGGAGAAGTTCTAATGGAGGGCTGTGGTTTGTAAGGGAAGGAGAATAGTTTTAATGAGAGTGGATAATTATAAAGAGAGAGATAGGAACCAGTTCTGAAATGGCAGTTGTGCTTGCAGAAAGGCAACGTTTCAGAGGGAGATGGAATGATTTGAAGTGAAGGGACGTGACAGTAAGGTCTGAAAGGGTGGATGATATATCAGTTGATATTTGTACCTTTTCAAGACATTTATTAAAGGATGAACAGAACTACTAACCTTTGGTACAAGAACCAGGTTCTTGACTTGTCATTAAAAAATTTCAATCCTCTTTTATCATCCATGCAATGCATCTACCGCTTCTATATGCGTGTTTATAAACTATTGCAATCTAGAAATTAAACTTGTAATCCCACATCCCTTACAATAACTCCATTGTAAGCCCTTTGTAATAACTCTATTACAAAGCAATAAACCTTGACTAACTCTAGTCAAGAAACTAAACCAAACAGTAGTTTAAATCTGTCCTACAAAAACACTTCTTGAAAGTAGTATGGGATTACAAATGAAGAACAAAATAACATAGACTCAACAAACCTAAGGATTTATGTCACGCCCCAAACCTGAAGAGGTGTGGCCGGCACCTGGTTCCATACTTGGCCCGAGCGTACCACTCTGTAACTATGAACTCTGGAGGGTAACCCTCAACTTAGGTCGATGAGGCCATATTCTGATCAGGTTGATGAGGCCGCCATGAACATCTACTAATATACAAACTATACAGGACTCGTCTACAAACCTCAAGAGATAACTGAACTATACAATGGTCGGGACAGGGCCTCGACCTACCCATCAAACCTGTATATATAAAATGGTTTCCAAGGTCTAGATGTTGTAACTCCGAGGAAGTGGAGCTTACCAACCAAGTTGATGTTTGACTCTGTCTGCTGGGAGGGTCTGTTCAACTATCAATGAGGACTTGCAGGCATAAAATACAGCGTCCCCTGGCAAAAGGGACGTCAGTACGAAATAATATACCGAGTATGTAAGGAAATATAGTAACTGAAAGCTAAAACTGAACTGATAATATAATAACTGAAAGTAACTGGGAGTCAAAGATAATCTGAAGATATGCTTACCTGCTGATACTGACTCAACTCTCTCAATAAAGTAAGTAAAATAGTTGCCCGACCTTATAAGGTTCGGTATATGTAACTGTTATGTCGTAGTAGGCTCGCTCATAGGCGTTCGGCCATACTAGGTGTAGACATGTGATTTTTGACCCTCCCCAATATTTTTCATATTTTAGCACGTAAATATTTAATTTAGGCCTAATATCGTTATTTCAACTAATTTTGACTCTTTTACTTTATTTTATTACAAGAAAATAAAAATTACAAAAAAATAGTTTCATTAATATTTTGTAGTTATTTTTAATCTTATTAAAAATTACAAAAAAATAGGTTTGTTTTTTTATGGTTAGTCTTATTTTAATAATTATTTTTACCTAAGTAGGGCTAATTAATATTTTTAGTGATATTATATATGGAAAGATTATTAGTTAATTAAGCTAATTTTAAGCAAAGCTAGTCATAAAAGTCCATAATTCCTAGGCTCGTACCCTTTAACCTAGAAAACTCTACAAATACCTAGAACCCTAGACCTAGACCTAGACCTAGACCTAGACAATAAAGACCAACGCCTGAAAATCTGATAGAGGCTACGACCCTAATCAGTGAAATACAACAAAAAAGAGCTAAAGGACACAAAAATACAAGATCAAAAGGCAGCTTGGACCTAAGGGCTGAAGATATACACTGGAAACAAACCTAAAAGACTAAAAAGACAAAAAAGGAGCGTCGTTTTCTGACCTTGAAGACCCCACCCCTCCCTGACCTTCGTCTTCTTCAGCAAAAACACGCCTAAGAGCCTTAAGACCAGCCATTTTTTATTTAGTGAAGCCAAGTCTCATGTTCTACATGAAGAAAAAATAAACAGACACCTCCTTCTTCTAAACACACGCAACTCACCAAACCTTCAGCACCTTCACAACCAAACACCCCTGAACTTCTACTTCTTCACTCTTGAACAACCCTTTAAGTAGCCGAAACCATCAGCGAAGAACTCCATCGACCTCACACCAGCAGCACTAAACACACACACACGCAGCTGCTGCCAGACTCTAACCCGCCGGAAAAACTCCAGCCACCAGCGACTATCTTCAGTCCAAAACGAGAGCAACGACCATTGTATATTTAGTCCTTCAATCGAAACATACAGAGATGGATTGAATTTTTTGCTTCCTGTTTCCCTATATTAACATAAGAACAGAAGATGTGAATCTGAAAATTATCCCGTTTTCAAGTGTTTCTAGATCTCATCAGTCTTGTTGTTTTGTGTGTCAGCTTTCGAGTTTTTCGGTGCCAATTCGAATTCCCGTCCGTGATCAGTTAAATTTTTGAGTTCAGAGCATTGAAACAATCGATTTACGGCCATACAAAGGTCCATTTCTAAACTCTTGTTTGTCATTAGATTTCTAAATTGTCTTACTGTTGGTGTTTGATCGAGATGTATGTTTGCCTTTGTGTTGCTCTTATGATTTTAATAAATTAATGTTTCTCAGATCAAAGAAGTTAGCTGCCCATTTCATTTAGTTGTCCTACTTATTAGGAGAACTAATTGTTTGAAAATACCATGATTTTGGTGACATCTAAGATTAGTTACTATAAGAAACAATGTGTCGTGAGGTTTGGGAATTAAAA
This sequence comes from Nicotiana sylvestris, assembly GCF_000393655.2. Lineage (NCBI taxonomy): Eukaryota > Viridiplantae > Streptophyta > Magnoliopsida > Solanales > Solanaceae > Nicotiana > Nicotiana sylvestris. Next base: position 116,399,066 of record NC_091064.1, on the reverse strand, counting down.
GTGAAAACTGCTTTATCAACTTGACCGCTATTAGCATGCTTAGGCCATTAATATTCATGAACATTTGTAGTTTGTTTTAGGTGCGTAATTAAATCACCACAATTACGGGTACGGTTCCTGTGGCGTAGTTATGATACCTAACTTCCAATTGGTTTTAGATATGAACATCTGTAGTTATATGCTTTTCCCTTTAATAAAACTGAGGCGTGCCATTCATACAATTGAACCACAATTTAATTTTTTTAATAAAATAAATACGTTGTGGATTGTGGGTACGTTTCCCGTGACAAGATTCGCAATGTGTAACAAAAATAATTAACTATATAATAATCGGATTATTAAAAGCGGTTTAAAGGGAATAAAATGCACATAGGTTTCAAAGATGTTTTTAAAATCAGATAAATAGGCCAATAATAATAGTTGAGCGACCGTGGTAAAACCACGTAACCCGGAAATGCCTAACACCTTCTCCCGGGTTAACAGAATTCCTTACCCGGATTTCTGTGTTCGCGGACTGTAAAACAGAGTCAATCTTTCCTCAATTTGGGATTTTAACCGGTAACTTGGGACACCATAAATTATCCCAAGTGGCGACTCTGAATTTTAAATAAAATAATCCTATTTCGATTGTCACTTAAATTGGAAAAAAACTCCCTTATACCCTTCCGGCGGTTAGGAAAAAGGAGGTGTGACAGCTATTGCGACTATGCTGGGGACAAGAATCCAGAATCTCTAGTTCAGGGTTCAAGAATTTGAGCTTAAAATAATTGTTATATTTGTCTTTATTTATTATCTGATTTTACTTGCATGTTTGAGCTTAATGTGCTAAGTGTTGCTTTTTACCGCTTTTGATATTATCTGAACTGTATATAAACTGTTACGAAACCCTTCTCTTCTCATCTTTGGGGATGTGCACACTGGCGTGACTATTCTTCTATTGGTGTCATACCTTAAATTAGGAAGAGGCTCAGACAAGTTACAAAGCCGGATGGACTTTTGGTTCCCGGTACGTAGCCCCTCCTCGACTTGAGTTGTCCGCTTGGGTGCACAAGTCTAGAATAATATACCCAGGTTTTAAACATAGAATAATTCAGCCTCATACCGGATCCCTAGTAGGAATACTTGTTTGCATCATGTGCATTGACTTTGGGGACTCAACACAGGGGTTGGGTCTGTCTAGGACAGGTGTACCCAAAATAACAGACCATCTTGATGCATCCTATGTGGTACATGTTGCATTTCTTCAAGGGTAAAAGGGTCATTTGGCGGACCAATGATGGCTGAGGGTAGTTTAGAAAAAAAATGTGGTGTGAAAATAAAGCAAGTAGGGCCCAATTATGTTTTCTTTCACATTTTTCTTATGAAAAAGAGAAAAAAAAACTTGAAAAAATTTTAAAAAAAAAAGATTTTTGTACTTTTTCATCATTTTCCGAAAATAAAAAAAATAAAAAAAAAGGGAAAAGAAAATACAAAAAGAGTTTAAATATTTCATCATTTTTCAAAAAAAAAAAGACAAAAAACATATTTTCTCTAAATTAGTTATTTTTTTTAATTCTCGCCCGTATCCAATCTGCCTAAACTACGTATACCTGATTCTCGTCTTTCGGGGCGTGATACGTAGGCAACCCACATAGGGTCCGGTCTTCCTAGTAAATCTTAGGTTTGTGACTTTGCGGGGTCTTAGTCAAATTTTGCACTTCTAGCCACCTTTTGGCCACATAAGTCATTTTGCAAAAATAGCCCCAACCATGTCTTGTATGTGTCTAGTAGGGAATATTATTGTCTCACATAGTGTTGGTTTCAGTTTTCTCATACAGGTGTGGATCCACTTACCGGAGTTTTAGCATGACAGATACCCAGGACCACTACATTCAAGAGCTGCCTGAGGAACTTTTTTTTTGAGTCTATTGTTCATTTCAGTCATTTAGTTGATGCTAGAGTCTGTCATAGTCTAGTTATGTTTGTCGAGTCTTTTGTTATTATTTCGTATTTTGTATTTGAAAAATGTATCATAAGTCAAAAACCCAAAAAAAAAGAGATATTTTGCGTTTTGATAATTCCGTTAGAATTTTCTTTAGAAATACTACTCCTAGAAATTGAAAAAAATAAATAAATTTGAGGTAGTTTTTCCTTTAGAAAATTTATATCTAGAACTCAAAAACAAAAACAAAAATTGCTTTTATATTTCTTTTAGGATACTAGGACTAAAAACTCAAAAAATGGGATTTTTCTCTTTTGATATCTCTTTACAAGTTGTCTTTAAGATATTAATTCCAAAAGCCAAAGAGATTTTCCTTTGAGGTTCTTCTTCCGGAAATTAATAAAACAAAAAAAAAATACTCTTTCTATTTTCACCAGAACTTTAGGAAATTGTACATAGAAGGAAAAAAATATACTTTATCTTTTGTTTATCATTACAATTTCTGCTTTAGGCAATCAAAATTGAAATCCAAATACATTTTCTTTTATCTTTTTCATTACTTGTTTCGAAATCTTGCGTCAGGATATCAAATGAAAATTCAAAATATTTTTTTTTGTGGTTTATTCTTTAGATTTCCTTCCTAAAAAAAGAATAAAAAAATATTTTTCTCTTCTTGGGTTTTTTCCTTAATAATTTCCCATAGAGTATTTATTTCAAAAAAAAAAAGATATATGCTCGTTTAAGCTTGAGTTTAGAATAGGTTATAGAACATTAAGTCTATAAAATTCGAAAAAAAAAGATTTGCTTCTTTTGTTTTTCTTTTTCATAAGAATAGTCATTAAGGTAGTAGAAAAAAATAAAAAGAAAAAGAAAAAAAAAAGAGAACGTTAGTTTGTTTACTTTTTTCTCGATCTTCCCGAACTACGCGAAGATCTTATTCATGCGGCGTCATGATACATAGGCAACCTACATAGGGTTCAATCGAATCATTTTTTTATATTGAAAGAAAAAGAAAAGAAAAAAAAAGAAGGAATCGAAAAAAGGAAAAAAAAAAGAAAAAGAGGGTGAAGTTATGGGATGTGAGAAATGAGAGGAAAGAAAAAAGTGATAATTAGAAAAAAAGAGGTAGGAAAATGAGCAAGCAAGTGCAAGAAAAGGAAAGAAAAGAGAAGATTGAAATGAACAAATTGGGATGATGCCAAATGACCTTGTGACCCTTAAAGTCATTCTTGAGCCGTTAATTTTTGCTAGGTGCATTGCACACAATGTGATATTTGCAGCTATTAAATGCCCTAACGCTAACATGATGACTTCATTTTGTTCTTCTTTGTTATCTTCATTAAGCAGAAGGGTGGATAGTTTGTGGTTCTTAAGTAACTCATCTATACAACACAAGGTCAAAGAGCAAGGTAGCCATGACTAGCAAAGATTGGGGCACAAGAGTTGTTGACTCATCGATGGAGTTTGTGGAGTCGGAGTTTGAATTGAAAGAGGAGGTCCAAAGGGTGAAACATCAGATGGCAGAAATGTATCAGTCTTGGATCAGGGAGCATCCTCCACCTTCATTCACTACTAACTACACTAAAAACCCTGCAACTATCCCACCACTATCACAAGCCCAGATTCCCACTACTGTTGATATTTCCCCATAATTTTTTCACACTCCACCCCTCAAAAGCACATCATATCCCGCTCCTTTGGCCACTCATGCTCTTGTAGCTCCTCCTCCAGCTATTTTTCCTCGATCCTTTAACTTAACTGTGTTCAAAGTCACTGATGCCCAACACCATGCTCCAGAACCAACTTCCAAAGTTTCGGATCCCTACTCTCACGCTCCTTATTTTGAGCCTCCCGGTGAAGCTGAAAAGCCCGCTAAGACAGTGGAGCAAGATGAGATATCCAGGAAGGTAAAAATCTTAGAGCAGTCTTTAAGAAAAATGCAAGGGATAGGGAGTCAGATGAGCGTGGCTTACAAAGACTTATGCTTGTTTCCTGACATACAACTGCCTGCTGGTTTAAAGATGCCGAAGTTTGATTTGTATGATGGACATGGAGATCCCGTAGCCCATTTAAGAGGTTACTGCAGTAAGATGAGAGGCGCCGGTGGGAAGGACAAATTATTGATGGCATATTTCAGTCAGAGTCTGAGTGGGGAAGCTCTGAAGTGGTACACCCACCAAGACGTTAGCAAGTGGTACACATGGGACGATATGGCTCAGGCTTTTTCCCACCAAGACGTTTCTTCTGCTATTCTTTACATGGTATTAGATCCATAAGTTGGCTTCTTGATTTCAAGGTCGGGTTAGTGGTTGATTCAACTGGTTTCTCTAAATGGATTTGGGTGGTCGTGCTAATGGACTGGGGATGGAGTTATTGTACCAGTCCAACTACAAGGTATGGAAGACTTGTATGGAATAATACCTTGTTGGTGAGGATTTGTGGGAAGTTGTCAATGGGTTTAAGACAAGTCCTCCTGCCGACGCACCAGAAAATAGTAATTCGCGTAAGAAGTGGAAGCAGATTAAGCTAATGCGGAGTTTATCCTGATGAGGTCTATCTCTCCTAATTTATTTGATCATATTATAAGGTGTAAATTAGCTCATGACATATGGAGGACCTTCGATCGGCTGTTCAACAAGAAGGATGAAGCTCGGCTCCAGAGTTTGGAGAATGAGTTAGCCAACACCACTCAAGGTTATCTCTCTACCGCAAAGTAATTTTTGAAGGTTAAAAATCTATGTTCCGGAATTTCTCTATTGAATCTGGATGAGGCTATCTCTGAAGCACAAATAAGAAGAATTATTTTCGTGGTTTAAAGAGAGAATATATTCACTTTCTTACATCGATTCAAGGATGGGTTCAACAACCATCTTTGGAAGAATTTGAGAATTTGTTGTCATCACAAGAGCTACTAGCCAAACAGATGGCTGGTGTATCTATCAAAGAAGGGGAAGAAAATGCTCTTGTCGCCGATAAGAGGAACTTTAAAGGGAAATCAAGAGATAGCATGCACTTTTAGTCGTCAAGTGGTTCAAGCTCGCCAGCAAAGAAGGGAGAGTTTTCTAATAACAATAAAAATCTTTTAAAATATTACCGTTGTGGTAAGGTCGGGCACATAAAAAAATATTGTCAAGCCAAAGAAAGCAATATCGCTCAAACCAAGAAAGTTGCTGAAGAATAAGAAAAAAAGAAGACTGGGGAAAGTGCTTCGCAGCGGAGACTCAAGCAACAAATGCCATGGCTTCTATAAATTTTGAAAGAGACTGGATCGTAGATTTAGGATGTGGGCACCATCTCACTGGAGATCAATCTAAATTATCCACTTTTCGTGAATACAACGGACATGATGTCATTATTACAGCAGATAATACAATCCATAATATGGAGAAGGAAGGCACTATTGTGATCAACGAGAAGCAAAAAGACACTATCACCCTTAACAGTGTCTTTCACATTCCAGGTATGAAGAAAAATCTATTTTTAGTTGCAAATGCTGTAGATGCTGGAAACTATTTGCTATTTGGCCCACGTGATGTGAAGTTCCTCCGAACTATCAAGGTTCTCAAGGAAGATATCGTTCTCTCAGGTAAAAGAGTTAATGATTTATATGTCTTATTTGCCTTTAACTCATATATTGAGAAGATGAGTAGCAATGATAACACACATCTTTGGCAAGCTAGACTTGGACATCTTAGCATGGATAAATTAAAAGTCATTTAAAATTGAATCTAGTGAAAGTATTACCTAACTTAAAAAGTTTAGTGGAGGAACGGTTTGTGAAGGATGTCAATATGGAAAGGCACATCGTCTTCCATTTGATAGATCCTTGTCAAGGTGCAATGCCCCACTAGAACTTATTAAGAGTGACTTGATGGGGCCAACGAGAACTCCTTCATTCTCAGGCTATTCTTATATTCTAATTTTCATTGATAATTTTACTAGATTCACTTGGGTTTATTTTGTGAAGCACAAGTTAGAAGTTTTCAGTATGTTTGTGGAGTTCAATGAAACAGTTGAAGGTGAACTCGATTCCAGAATAAGGCAGCTGCGAACTGATAATGGCGGAGAATTCACTTCAGATGAATTTCTGTCCTTTTGTCATCAGCATGACATTAAAAGAGAGCTTACATGCGCTCATACGCCACAATAAAATGAAGTGGCTGAAAGGAAGATCCGACACTTAACTGAGACATGTAAGAGTTTGTTTCGTGCCAAGAATTTACCTAGAGCCTTGTGGGCTGAATATATGAAATGTGCAACATATATGATTAACAGAATGCTGCTTTCTCCAAATAATATGATATCTCCCTATGAATTAATATTTGGAGAAAAGCCTAGCGTTAAACACCTCAGGGGGTTTTGGCTCTATTTGTTATGTTCACATTCCAGATTCTCAACGGAGCAAGTTGGATGCCAAGGCAAGGAAATGCATCTTTGTCGGATATGATGAAAGGAAAAAGGGATGGAAGTGCATGGATCCTAAGAGTCATCTCTTTGTTGTTTCAAGAGATGTCATATTCGATGAAGTCTCTTTGTATTATGGAGTTGCGCAAGAAAGGGCAGGTTATAAACTCTTGAACCCTGAAGCATCAAATCTACCCATCACGAGTACTTCTTTATATAATACAGTTGTCGATGAGCTAAGAGAAAGGGGGATCCCGGGAACTCAACAACATGAAACTCAACAAGAAGATGATTCATATAGTTCGGGAAGGCCAAAAAGTACTATTATCAAACCAACTCGCTTCAGAGATGAAAATTTTGTCAGTACGTAATCATGTTTCTCTACAGGACCAATTAAAGAACCTTCAGTCTTTTGGGGAAGCAAGACGAGCTAGAAACATAGTGCTGAGATCTTCAGTAAGACACGTCCTAAAACATCGGTTGTGTTCTTCCGCGACAAGCTTGGGATTGCTTCCAAAAAAACACTTTGAGGGGGAGTGTGAAAAAATAAAGTTGATTTTTTGGAAAAATAAAAATTATAATTGGAAGAAGTTTCTAGAAAGTTATAGAGTAATATTTTAGATATTTATTGTACTTAAGAAATATCTAGATATTCTAGAGTCTTGGATATTTAAGGAAGATATTAGTAGAAGGTGATAGAATTGTCTAGATTATTTTTCTATCTAGAATCATCTCTAGACAAGTATAAATTGCTGAGTAGCCTTAGGCATTTTTATTGAAGCCAAATTCAAGAAAGTCTTCTTCAATAACAAAGTTCTCCTTTCATAAATCTCTCTTCTCTTTTCAAGCTTCCTTTTCTTTAGTTTAATCTTCCAATCTTATTTAACGATCTTGGGCGAGCAGAAGGTCTCCAAATAATACTCTTCTTCTGCTATTCTTTATAAGATTATCACCTTTTTTTTCCATCAAGATATTTTGGTGCCCTCCACCTATGCATGGGTAAAGTAAAGCTCAACTCTTATGCTACAACACCACTCATGAACTGACCCCAAACTCAACCCTAGTTGAGTCGTTTTGGTTAAGACTTGAATTAACATGCATGTTAAATTTTAAAATGTAGTACTTAAAACATTTCATTAAAAAAATACAATATAATCGGACAATTCTCACTAAAAAGAGAGTAAGAAACACAGTCTATATAGTGAAATTATGACATTTCTATATTGGTGGAAAATAGACTCGTCACAAAGACTAATGATGCGCTGACAGATGTCATGAGAGACAGAGCAATAAAGATGAATGAAGGTTGGGAGAAGTATGGTTAAAACACATATGAAATTGCTTACAAGGAAACCACACCTAACAACTATGGAAAAAAGATAGGTGCATGATGGACAATTAAAGATGACAAGGAAGGAAGGCTCATTAATAACCACGAATATGGAAAGAGATCGACATAATTCTTGAATATGCGAGATTGACTATTATTATCATAACCATTACAAATTACTCAAGTAACAAGCAATCAATATAATAAATATTAGTAACGAGAGAGAATTAAGTAATGCAGAGCGATTACATATATTGTGGCCCTATATAAACCCTTCTTAACTTATTTTGCAAGATCATCAAGTAGTTCACAAAATTATATTGTCGATCTCTTATACTTTATTTTTTGCTAATTGAAGAATCTTGTTCTCACCACTTGGAAGGCAGTTGTGATTATCAATAAGATTTCTATTTTCTTATTCTCTCAATATTTTATTTTCATTATTTCTTATTCATCTATATTAGAAAAGGTAAAGTAAAATTGGTTATTAGATACCCCGAATTATTCTATTACTTTCTTTGACCGCAAAAGCTATTTTTTGGTTAAACAAATTAGTTCCATTATCCAAAAATCTAGTAATCTTTTCACTTTACATATTTTATCTTTAGCAACAAATTATGTCAACTATTAATGAAAGTATTTAGGTGGGAGATGGACTACAAGGAGGAACTCTTCCACAAAATACACACACACACATACTCCACCGCGTTCACGAGAAAATTCACCTGTAAGATTTGTTAATCGTAATGCTGGACAACAAGTTAACCAGCACTCAAATGAGCAAGATAACTTGAAGAAATTTATTATCCAACAGATCAGTGAAGCCTTGCGTGCTTTTGCAAGTGGACTGCGGAGTGTTGTTCAGGTTCCACCACCAGTGAATACAACAGTAGAAAACCCTTATCCAGGGTTTGAAATATGTGAAAGTGGGGAAATACCAAATAATTCTGGAGTCGGAGGGTCAGGTACACCAAATAACTCTAATTTACAAAATCTAGTAGTAGCCTTGAAAAAAAAATAGCTCAAGGAACAAAATGAGCTGATAGAACAGATACCTAGAGTACTACCCATTATCAAATGAGTGGATATTGACAAGTATTCATAACAACCATAGAAGTCAAGTGCAGCGCCATTACCTATACCAAAAAAATTCAAAATGCCTGATATTCCCAAGTATGATGGGACTACTGACTTGAGAGATCATGTTACCATATTTACTACATGAGTCAAGGGCAATGATTTAACCAAGCAAGTAAGCAAATCAATATTGGTGAAGAAATTTAGTAAAACCCTTACGAAAAGGGCATCGATATGGTATTCTCTCTTACTTGAAAATTCAATTGACTCTTTTGCTGAGCTTGCAGATTCATTCGTAAAAGCACATGTAAGAGCTCAAAAAGTAGAAAAAAGAGTAGAAGATATCTTCAAAGTAAAACAAGAGAATATGAAATTACTCAGAGAATGATCGATTCCAGTGAGAAAGAATGATGTTACCTCGTGTACCTGATAATTGGGCAGCAATGGCATTTGCAAGCAATTTGAATGAGAAATGTTCAGAAGCCATGAGAAGTGAAATAAAGACTACGAAAATTTCCTGCTACCACCTAGTATGACGTCTATAACAAATACAACACAAAGTTGTGTATAGAAGAAGATACTGTGTCCCATCCGAAGGTGGAGGAAAGGTTCAGATCTAGACGCTCAGAATTAAAAGAGATCTAAAAACAAGTAATTACAAAACTTACATGGGACCCGTGGGGGCGAGATCTCAAATGAAATATAGAACATGCACGGTTTGATTAGAGATCAAGGAATATTGAGACATGTTCTTCTTCTCGATTTGAAAAGGAACGGGATATAACAATGAGCAACGATCAAAATTTCCGATCAAGAATAGGAGATTATAATTTCATTATCAGTACGTCCAAGTTAGTAGTTGTGTTAAGAGGTATGGGTGATAAGGTACGCTGGCCAAAATAAATAAGAACATATCCCAACAAAAGAAGTCAGGCATTCTGGTGTAAATTCCATCATGATCATCGTCATAGAACAATAGATTACAGGATCTTACAAGCAGAGGTTGATTATTTACTAAAAAGGTTATCTCTCTAACTTTTTTAGTGAGAAAGGAAAGCAATGTTTTATAAAAAGCGGCAAGAACTACCAAACCCCGATCTCCAGAGAGGATGGTAAATACTATAATCGGAGGGGGGGGGGAATAGATCAATTGTAACGACCTGACTCGTCGTTTGGCTTTCTAGAACCCCGTTCTCCTAAATAAGACTTCTCGTATGTGCTTTTACTATTTATGGCATGCGGGGATATTTAGTTCGAGATTTGGAAGGACTCGGATTAAAATCGGAACACTTGGTTCTTTAAGTTAGCCTTAAAAGACTAAGTTTGATTTTGGTCAACATTTTGAGCAAACGAACTCGGAATTAGGATTTGACGGTTCTAATAGGTTTGTATGATGATTTTGAACTTGGGCATATGTTCGGATCGGGTTTTGGATGACCCGTAAGCGTTTTGGCGCCTAATAATAGAAGTTGGTTCTTTGAAGGTTTTAGAAGTTCTTTATATTTGATTTGGAGCGGGTTTTGGTGATATCGAGGTCCAAACGAAATTTCGAGACTGGGAATAGTTCCATATCATATAAGGCTTGCACGCAAAATTTGGTGTCAATCCGAGTAGTTTAAGTACGTTTCGGCGCATTGGATATAAATTAAAGAACTTGAAGTTCATAAGTTTTATTCAATTAGTTTTGGGGTGTGATTCTTAGTTTTAATATTTTTTCGAGCATTCCAAGAGTTCGAGGGAGTCCGTTTTATGATTCCAAAATTTTTGATATATTTTGGCGGGGCCCCGGGGGCCCCGAGTGTCAATGGACAAGGCTCGGACCAAGTTGGAAATTGGGAGCAACAGCTGAAGCTCCCAGCTGCTGTCATAATCGCACCTGTGCTTGGCCAACCGAAGGTGTGAGCTCTCAGAAGTGAGCTAAGCCTCGCAGAAACGGTCAATGAAGGGCAGCCCAGGATCCACTAGTGCACCCCAACCTCCGTAGAAGCAGGACCACGTCCGCAGAAGCAGAGCCAGACTGCCTAGGCACTTCTACAAAAGTGGACTTTTGTCCGCAAAAGCAACAACGCAGGTGCGGCCCTATGACCGCAGGTGAGAGATCGCTGGAGGTAGTGAGGTCTCTTTTAAAATGGGACTTAGTCATTTTGGCTCATTTTTTTCCATTGTTGGGCGATTTTTGGACGTCTTAGAGAGGGAATTTCACCTAGAACTTTGAGATAAGAAATTTCTGCACAATGTGTTTTAAATACATAGTTTATGGGTACATTATAACATGTAAATTAGTGAAAATTATGGGTTTAGGTGAAAACCTAGTTTTTTAATAAAAATGAGATTTAACCATAAAATTTATTATGGAATTTAGTAAAAATCACATATTTGAGTTGATGAGGTTATGAGAAACAACTTTCTTCAAAAATTTCTTGAATCCCGACACGTGGGCCGCAGGGTGAATTTTAGTAATTTTGCAAATAGGCTTGGAAAATCACTTTGATAGTTAGGATTTGAAGTTTTAAGCATTTATTAATTCATTTATATAACATTTGACTAGTTTCGAGTCGTTTGACACCAAATTGAGGGTTTGGGCACAATCTTGAATCGAAAAGTAGGCCTTGAGACGAGGTAAGTCTCTTTTCTAACCTTGTAAGAGGGAATTAAACCCATAGGTGAACTTTGAACTTAGTTAATATGTGTTTCTATTTGTGGGGGCTACGTACAAACGACATGACGAGGGTCCATACGTAGCTACTATTCCTGCTTATGTCCGAATAATTTCAGGTTTACACCATGCTTTGTGGACACCGTTATCTGATTTTATTTGTTAATTGTATCGAATGGGGATAAGTTAAGGATGTTAAGATTTCAAAGGTTTCAAGTTTGAATTTCTTTATTTTGAAAAGAAATTGAGGGATGTTATGATTAACTTGTTAAATTTTATTTAACCGCGTCACAAGTATATTCCGCTAGCAAGGTGACTTTTTTCACTATTCTCATGAGAGCGGGTCGTTCGCCTTGGCAGGTTAATAAATGCATCAATGGTTCAGGTCGATCGACCCTCAGCAGTGCACATAGTTATGTATATGTATATGTATATTTGGATCGGGCCGTACGTCCTCGGCATAATCCGTGCGTGATAATTGAACTAGAAGTCCCTTTATATTGATATTAATTCATTTGTTTGATAGTTTACTAGTTTAAAATGAAGAAAATGATTTGGTTCTTAGCATGGTGAAAGGATTGTTCAGTTATCTCTTATTCTGAGTTTTATTGTCATCTCTATATATCATGTTTAATTAGAATTTCATATTATTATATTGTTAGCCCTTAGTTAGTGTCAGAGTCAATCCCTCGTCACTACTTCATCGAGGTTAGACTAGATACTTACTAGGTATATGATGTTTATGTACTCAAGCTACACTTCTGCACTTAAATGTGCAGGATCTGAGGCAGGTGCATCTGGATATCATGATATAGCGCGCACGCTTGATTTGCACTTCGAGACTTCACGGTGAGATGCCTTCCGAGCCGTTCTTGCAGCAGCTAGAGTCTTTCTTTTGTTATATTTTCTTTCTATTTCATTTCAGACAGTGAACTAGTATTTTTTTGTATATTATACTAGAATGCTTATATACATGTGATACCAGGTCTTGGCACACACTAGTAGACTTATGATTTTGGGTTAATTTTATTTCGATTTGCACTCTGTTGCTTTCGTTTAAGTATTTTTTCATCTGTCCTTTTATAAATCTTTTAAAATGAGGAAATTTATTTAGTTAGTAAACTTATTAAAAAGGGGAAATTTCTAGATTGTTCAATGTTGTCTTGCCTGGCATCGGTGTTGGGCATCATCACGACCTATAATAAAATTGGGTCATGACAACATAGTATTAGAGCACTAGGTTCACGTAGGTCTTACAAGTTATGGGCAGACCTAATAGAGTCTTGCGGATCGGTGCGGAGACGTCTGTACTTATCTTCGAGAGGCTATAGGGTGTTAGAAAACTACTCTTTATTCATCTCCTATCGTGCAATTGATGGTGTACTAAGTTTCTTCCTCTTATTCTCTCACAGATGGTGAGAATGCGCACGGTAGACGTTTCAGACCCAGGAGGGTTTGCTCCCCCTATCGATAGAGGATGAGGCAGAGGTCGGGGGAGGGCACTAGCTTGAGGTAGGGGAAGAGGACATCCCAAAGTTGCCCCAGTTGCACCACCAGTGGATCTAGTGAAGGATCCCATTGTTGAGAAGCAAGGCAAGGTGCCGCACCAGAGCCAGCTTCGGTCGATTTCATGATAGCACCGATCTTCCAAGAGGTCGTGGGCCATATGCTATGGTTCATGGATTCTATGACCCAGGTTGGTTTATTTCCAGCAGACCCAACCACATCTCAGGTGACAGGGGGAGCACAATCCCCTACTGCTCAGGCTCCTGGGCATGCAACTATAGTATATTAGACTCCGAGCACACTACCCATGGGCGGAGCCCAGCTAGTTGCAGCAGTTGTACCTGAGTCTAGACCAGTTGTGATCGGCGAGCCGTAGAAATTATTGGATAGATGGACCAGGCTTCACCCTCTTGTCTTCGGGGGTGAGCGATATGAGGACCCACATGATATCATTGATAGATGCAGGTACAGACAACACAACATGAGGATATTGGAGTCCATTGGGTGGATTTCACTACTTTTCAGTTGGAAGGCATGGCCCATAGGTGGTGGTAGTCTTATCTTCTTGGCAGGCCAGTGGGTTCTCTTCCCATGACTTGGGACCGGTTTACACAGCTTTTCTTGGATATGTATATCCCACCCTCCCAGAGGGAAGAGTTAGTGTGTCAGTTTAAGCAACTCGAGTAGGGTCAGATGTCAGTGACCGATTATGAGGCGAGATTTTCTGAGTTGTCTCACCATGCCCTTACGATACTTCCTACTGACGTAGAGAGAGTACGAAGGTTTGGTGAAGGGTTGCACTCTGGTATTTGGGATAGTATGGCCCGAGAGGTTTAGATGGGGACTACTTATCAGCTAGTGGTAGAGATTGCTCGGAGGATTGAGGGCTACCTCCAGAGAGGTAGAGAGTAGATGTAGTAGGACATGAGGTCCCATTTTTCTAGAGAGTTTAGAGGTGTCCCGGATGGGGGCAGAGGTCAGTTTGGAAGGGGTCAGCCTAGAAGGCCCACATATCCAGTACCACCACCACCTCCTCGGGGTGCTCCAGCGCGACCTTATTTCAACGTTATGCCAGAGATTTCTTACTGCCCACCAGCTATTTAGGGCTTTTCAAGTGGGTACTCGGGTCATCAGGGATCTTCTAGAGCCTATTTCAGTGCCATGCCAAAGAGTTCATACCACCCACCAACCATCCAGGGTTCTTCTAGCAGGTACTCAGGTCATCAGGGTCAGACTTCGGGCAGCAGTCTATGGTACCGAGAGGTTGCTAGGAGTGTGGAGATCTGGGTTACATGAATAGATTTTGTCCCAGGCTTTGGACTAAGGCACTGTAGAAGGGTCATCAGCACATGATTACAACACTAGCCATCCAACCGCCTAGGGGTGAAGTGCATGCAGGTAGGGGCCGTCCTAGAGGTGGAGGCCAGGTAGGGGAAGGTCAGCCAACTACTGTTTAGTCAAGTAGAGGCCAGCTAACCGGTGCTCTAGCAAGGTTCTATGCCTTTCCGGCCATACCAGATGTAGTGGCCTCAGATACCGTGATAATAGATATTATTTCTATCTGCGGTAAGGATGCTTTGATTTTATTTGTTCTATGGACTGCCTATTCATACGGGTCATCTTTGTTTGCTCATTCCCTGGATATTCCTCGTGAGTCCTTGGGTACTCCTATTTATATTTACACTCCTGTAGGTGATTCTGTTGTTCTTGATCGGATCTATCAGTCATGTATTGTCACGTTCTATGGTTATGATACTAGAGAAGATCTTCTGTTACTTGATATGATCTACTTTGAGGTCATCATGGGCATGGACTGGTTATCCGAACATCATACCATCCTTGATTGCCATGCCAAGATTGTTACTTTACCGATGCTAGATTTGCCGAGATTGGAGTGGAAGGGTTCATCTGTCAGTATATCTAGTCGGGTCATCTCTTTTCTGAAGGCTATGGTCGAGAAGGGTTGTTTGTCTTATCTAGCTTATGTTCGGGATACTACCGCAGAGTCTCTGGCGATTGATTCACTGCTAGTAGTACGGGATTTCGCCGATGTATTTTCTTCTAACCTTCCAATCATACCACCAGATCGTGGCATTGATTTATATATTGACTTGTCTCCAGGTACCCAGCCTATATCTATCCCACCGTACCGTATGGATCCGAAGGATTTGAAGGAGCAGCTTGAGGAGTTGCTAGCGAAGGGGTTCGTCAGACCAAGTGTGTCACCTTAGGGTGCACTAGTGCTATTTGTAAAGAAGAAAGATGGGACTATGCGGATGTGCATTGATTATCGCCAGTTGAACAAAGTCACCATTAAGAACAAGTACCCGTTGTCGCATATTGATGATTTGTTTGACCAGTTGCAGGGTGCTAGGGTGTTCTTTAAGATTGACTTGAGTTTAGGATACCATAAGTTGAAGATTCGGGACTCGGATGTTCCGAAGAATACTTTCCGTACTAGATATGGCCATTATGAGTTTCTATTGATGTCTTTCAGCCTGACTAATACCTCGTCGGCATTTATGGACTTGGTGAATAGAGTGTTCAGGCCTTATATTTATCCGTTTGTCATTGTCTTCATTGATGACATTTTGATTTACTCACGTAGCATGGAGGAGCAAAAGCAGCATTTGAGAGTGGTGCTTCAAACCTTGCGGAACAGAATCTATATGCTAAGTTCTCCAAGAGTGAGTTTTGTTTAGATTTTGTGGCATTCTTTGGACATGTTGTATCAGGCGAGGGTACTAAGGTGGATCCCAAACAGATTGAGGCAGTTCAGAATTGGCCTCGTCCTACTTCGGGGACTGAGGTTAGGAGTTTATTATGATTAGCATGTTATTATCGCCAATTTGTGGAGGGCTTTTCATCTATTGCAGTAGTGATGTTTTATACTTCAATACCATACAAGAGGGGGTGATTTGTGTGGTGTCCATTTTTTCGCTTAAACTGATTATAAAAGGATCTAGTTCTTCTAATTGTTCCTTAATCTACTATTGCTGAAATAGTAAATGCGGAAAGTAAAGAACACAAGTATTTTATGTGAAAAACACTTGGCTCAAAAGGTGAAAAAACCACGACCTACTTCTCAGTAGGATTTTTCAAAACGCTCCACTAAATCACTGAGACAAAAACTGCATTTACAAAAACTCTTTTGTAAACCTAGGACTAACTTTAATCCCCTTGTAGCAAACAACATCTAACTGTTGCGAAAACTTCAAGTTAACTCTAATTTGAATACTCAGAGTACCTATTACACTTGCCTCTAGATAAAGCTGAATGTTACAATATGAAAACAACTACTACAATTGAACTAGAATAAAAGACAGACGCTTGGAACTGGTTCTTCTATCTAGTTCATGTAGCTTCAGGTTTGCACACTTGAATCACACACGAACTGCTTGCAAAATGCCTTGCTATTTCGCTCTCAATTCACCTTTAACTTCTGCATTTGCACGTACCTGTAAAATGAGAACATCCTGCAATATATAAAGTTAGTAAACGAAGAAATAACTAGAGTTCTAATGCTACTCTTCCTTGGTGGAAGAGTTCTAGTTGATCTCAACTTCTAAACCTTCCCTATCTTGGATAATATTCTCTTTGAGTAATGAGTCCTTCCCTTATCAATTATGCAACCTTTTCGATCAGGAGATATATCAAATATACCAAGTTAAGTTTATCTCCTTTACGTGCATCCCACATGCTTGAGTCTGCCCATTTTTATGAACTTGGGGGATGGACCTGGTTCATGCTTGAGCTTCCTTTTTCAATTTTCAAAACTAACTTTCACTTGGGCCAACAAATTCCCCCTTTTTGATGATGACAAACTATGTGCTTTATATAAGCTTAGGCCCTATTTCAACTTACCTCGATATCATCACAATGTTAGAAACATTTTCCTTTTTATCACTTATCATGAAGGTCCAGGTTCATTAGGTTATAAGCATCATTGTTCAAAGCTAAACATTTCTTGTTTACAGCATAACCTTTTTCCCCCTTTTGACATCATTGAAAAGTTGCATAAAAATGTGCAATACCCAGATTTTAAAACTTACTTATGGCCACTAAGGCTATCCCAAATGCAATCATGGATTAATCATCATTTATCAAGCTATGAATTTTAACTATCAATGAAATATAAACAAACAGTTTGAGCAAAAACCAGCAGATTTCGTTGATAGGTGCTATGATTTTCCATAAAGCATAAAAGGAAATAAAAATACTGAAAACATGAGCAAACAGAAAAACATCCCAAACTGGGTCACTGAAAGAACTACACTAGGCCAGGAAGTTAAGGCTTGGAAGAGTTAGGTGCTGGGTTATTGGCTTGGAGAAGTTTCAGCATGTCTTGAAGAATTCCATCATTCTTCTCCTTTTCCCTTGCAAGTTTAGTTCTGAGAGTATCTCTTTAAGATTCTACCTCAGCCAACCTTTTCTTCAGTCGTGCTATCTCCGCCTTCCTTGCCTCACTTTCTTGCACCAAGGATTTGACATTACTATTAACTGGTGCCTTCTTGGATGAACCAGGTTCATCAGGAGTGACAAGGACCTCATAGTCACAAGCAATCAGCATTTTCGCCCCAAAGTGATCTTTGCTTGTAGCCACTTCTCATTTCTTCAGAGGCACCTTAAAATGTGCTAGTACAGCTGTGAGAATGAAGCCATAGGGAATGACATGAGAATTGGTACCATTGACAACCCTATCAAGAAGCTGGATTATGAAACCATGCCAGTTAATCTATGTCCCACTATCCAAACACTCCATCAGTACCAAGTCCATATAGTTGGCAATGTGCCTCCTTTCCTGCCTTAGCAGAACACATTTGATGACAAATTCAAACAACAGCTTATGAGGTGGCTTCATTGCACTCTTGTACACAGCCTTAGGTTGAGTTTCCTCCTTATGATCATTGAATTTTCTGGTGACTTCAAGGGCAGTATGAAGGTTTTCTAGGCTTGTCCACTTAAGCTTTTTGTAGTCATTGTACCTCTTAGCAAGTAAACCTAGAATTTCACCCAACTCCTTCATATCAAAAGAGATTTGCACCCCTTTCACCAAGCTGGTAACCCTTCCATACTTTACCACAACATTTGCCATAAACTCAACTATGTCATCCCTCGCCAACCTTCCATCCATCTGAAGGACCATATCCTTCCAGCCTTGCACTTCTATTTTTTCGAACAGCAGCACCATCCTTTCTTCCTCAAAATCCTTGAGGAGTCTTCCCTTCAGAATAGTTCTTTTTCCAAACATGGACATCTTGTCCACTTTACTATCTGATTCATCTTCCTCTTCTCCACTCCATTCCTCTTCTTCAGCAATCTGTACTTATTTGGGTTTCACAGCAAACCTAGTCCTCTTTTCCACGGAGGATGGTTCAATAGACTTAGAGGTAGACTTCTTAGTAGATGCCTTGGCTTTCTTGGGATTTGGAGTCTGAACCTCCACTTCAGAAATGTCATATTCATCTTGATGGACCAGGTCCATCTCATCCATATCAACAACCTCAACATGCTCTCCCACTTTCTTCTTCCCTTTATCCATCCGTTTCTTTTTACTTTCCGCTAATGCTTTCTGCATCTCTTCATCATTCTGCTTCAGCATGCTTCTTGTGGCTCTTCATCTAGTGGGAGGAATTTCAATAAGGTCAGAAGGAGCAACCTTCATTTTCTTGTTAGCTCTTGCTGTGCCGGAGTCTTTGTTTTAGGAGTTCTCCTTTTTCTTGGGGTTATAACTGTCACCTACCTTTTTCAAAAGGTCTGCAAGGGTTTCTTCAATGGATGAACCAGGTTCATCTGTATGCTTTCCAAGATTAACCAGCCCTTCAGTGGCTTCCCCTGATCCACTTCCCCCTGTTTTCTTGCCATTTTCCTCCACCTTTTCTTACTCTGCTCCGCAGATAGCCAATCGACCAGTTTCATAGATGGGTGAAGAATCAGCCACTTCTTTCCCTTTTCCCCTCTGATCACTTCGCACACCCTCACTCTTATTTTCTTTTTCTCTTTTATTTTAACCTCCTCTCATTTTGGACTCAGGCGTTTCCACATCTACCACAGACCCAACCAATATAAATCTATTTTCTAAATTTTCAGCCAAATTAGAGATGACCTCAGTAGAAGGGTTTGGCACAGATGTTACCTGCTCAGAATCGGAAGACCCAGTTCCTTCCCCCTCAGTTGCAGACTTGAAAGAGTCGTCAGAATTTTAGGGTTCTTGGGCTTGAGTAACCTGAAACTATGCTTTTAATTTCCTTCAAAGTGCACATGTAGCCACAGTTTTTCGAGCAAGCATTTTTACTCGTCGTCTCCTAGGTTGATGGGTAGTAGAAGATGAGGAACATGGTGGGGGTGTACATGGTTATCTTGAGGGTTAGTCATTTCTTTTGATTCTGTGAGGAAGAAGATGGGTAGGTTGAATTTTGGAAGAAGAGAGAAGAGAGAAATTTTGATGGTTTTTGCAATTATGAGATAATGGGACTGATAATGATGAATAATTTAAAGGAGGGGGTAATTACTAAGTAACAAAAGGTTTAGTAGTGAACTAGAAGTCTAATCAGGCTGAAATTTCAGTTTTGAATAGACGTTTAAGACTTCCCTAGAAACTAGGTGATTTAATTTTGGTGGGAGTCTTTGAACGGAACTGGTTCACTTATTGGATAAGTTCAAAAGATATTTAGATTAGGTAGGACTCTACTCATGATTCAAATATTATTATTTCAAAATATGCAGAGTGTAGAAAATATACCGTACTATCTTGATGAACCAGGTTCTTTACTGATAATTCCCTTGTGTAAGCCTAAATTTACAAAAGTAGAAAAATATCATTAGATATTATGAGTCATTTTAACACATGGCACAAGAGTATACTATTAAAAGTATGAGACCGAGTAAGATTTAATCTACTTATGTACAATTTATAGACTTTCTAACCTATTTTTTTTTACCTTGAACTTGCCCTTTTAAGTGATGTTAATCATCCTTAATTCCAACATGTTCCTCTCAAAGTGATCTCTACTTAAGGCTTTGTGAAGATGTCAGCAATTTGCTTGTCACTAGCCTAAAATTCAATAGTAATCAACCCTTTCTCATAGTTGTCCCTCAAAAAGTGATGCCTAACATCTATGTGCTTAGTCCTCTTATGATGAACCGGGTTCTTTGTTATACTTATTGCACTAGTGTTATCACAAAAAATAGGGATACAACCAATGTCAATTCCAATGTCCAATAATTGTTGTTTGATCCATAGAAATTGAGTACAACATGAAGCAGCAGCAATATACTCAGCTTCAGCAGTAGATAAGGCCATTGAATTTTGCTTTTTAGTAGCCCATGACACAAGACATGAACCAAGAATGTGTGCCATACCCGAGGTGCTCTTTCTATCCACAAGGAAACATGCATAATCAACGCCAGTATATCATACTAGGTTAAAATTACTACCTTTTGGATACCAAAGGCAAAGGTTAGTGGTTCCTTTCAAGTATCTAAATATTCTTTTGACAGCAGTCAACTGGGACTCCTTTGGATTTGCCTGAAATCAAGCACAAAGACCTACACTAAAAATAATGTCAGGTCTCTAGCAGTAAGATATAGAATAGAACCTATCATCCCCTATACAACTTTTGATCAACAGATGAACCAGGTTAATCTATATCCAACTTTGTGGTTGTTGCTATAGGAGTATCGATTTCTTTTGATTCTTCCATTTTAAACCTTTTAAGCAACTTTTTTACATATTTCTATTGATAGATCATAGTTCCATTTGATTTTTTTTTTAATTTGTAAGCCTAAAAAAAAATTAAGCTGACCCATCATACTCATTTAAAAATTCACTTCCCATTAATTTAGCAAATTTATTACTTAATTTATCAGTAGTTGCTCCAAAGATTATGTCATTAACATAGATCTGTACTACTAGAAGGTCTTTACCTTTTTCCTTCAAGAATAAAGTGTTATCAATTTTACCTCTCTTCTAGCCATGCTCAAGTAGGAATTTCAATAGTCTTTCATACCATGCTCTAGGAGCCTGCTTGAATCCATAGAGTGCCCTGTCAAGTTTCTACACATGGTCAGGAAACTCCTTGCTTTCAAACCCTGGAGGTTGCTTGACAAACACTTCTTCCTTCAAGTAGCCATTGAGGAAGGCACTCTTGACGTCTATCTGGTGAAGAGTGAATTCCATATAAGCAATAAAGGCTATGAGGAGTGTTATTGCTTCCAACTCTTGAGCAAAGGTCTCATAATAGTCTATGCCCTCCTCTTGCCTATATCCTTGAATTACCAATCTTGCCTTGTTCCTTGTAACTGTTCCATCTTTATCAAGTTTGTTTCTGAAGACCCATTTTGTGCCAATTACTGATCTATCCTTGGGTCTTGGAACCAGATGCCAAACTTGACTCTTTTCAAATTGGTTGAGTTCATCTGGCATTGCATTTACCCAGTCTGTATCCTGCAAAGCCTCAACAACATTTTTAGGTTCAATAAGAGATAATAAAGCATCAAAAGCACAATGATTCTTTAATGAAGATCTGGTTTTAATTCCAGAGGTTGGATTAGTAATTATGTTCTCAATGGGATGAGAACTTTGGTACTTGTAAGGTTTCGCAACCAACTCGCTTCCTCTTGATGTTTCTCCGATGTTTTGTTGTTAAGTAATAGGTTCATGGGTAGGTTCCATAGAGGTTTGAGATTCAGTTTATCTTTGTTTAGTTCCCCCTGTCAGGTTGCCCTGAGTAGAAGAACCTGTTCCTTCTTCTGGTGCAGCTTCAACCTGAACTTTGATTTCATTTAAATTTCTTACCTGCCCAAATGCTTCAGATTCATGTTCCTGTCTCTCAGAAAGAATGTTAGTTTCATCAAAAACTACATGTACACTTTCTTCTACACACATAGTTCTTTTGTTGTATATTTTTTAAGCTTTACTATGTGAAGAATACTCAATCACTTCTGGGATCAAACTTACCTAGAGAGTCTTTACCATTGTTGTGCACATAACACTTACATCCAAATGCCCTAGGATGGGATATATTTGGTTTTCTCCCTTTAAGTAACTCATAGGAGTCTTCTCTACAAGATGTCTAGTCATACACCTATAGATGATGTAGCATGCAATATTTATAGCTTCTGCGCATAAATTATGGGGAAGTTTACTAGAAAGAAGCATAGTCCTAGCCATATCTTCAAGTGTCCTATTCTTTCTTTCAACTACTCCAATTTGTTGTGGAGTCCTAGGAGTAGAAAATTTATGATCTATGCCATGCACATCACAAAATTCAGCAAACTTAGCATTTTCAAATTCAGTTCCACGATCAGACCAAATTGATGCAAGCTCATTACCTAATTGTGTCTTAGTTTTTCTAATAAAAGAATTGAACATGTCAAATGCTTCATTTTTAGATGTTAAAAATAATGTCCAAGTAAACCTAGAGTAATCATCAACAAGAACCATCACATATCTTTTACCACCTCTGCTTAATATTCTCATTGGACCTCAAAGATCCATATGGACCAATTCCATCGATCTGGTGGTGCTTACCACTTTCTTGTATTTAAAAGAGGATCTTACCTGCTTTCCCCTTGCACAAGCCTCACAAACATTGTTTTCCTTAAACTTGATGTTAGTCAGTCCTATCACCAGTTCTTTTGAGACTAATTTGTTGAGTTGACTTAGAATTGCATGTCCAAGTCGCTCGTGCCATAGGAGGGGATCATTGTCCAATGCACTTAAGAAAGTGAGTTCATTTTCTGAGAGTGTGGACAGATCTACAATGTAAATATTGTTTACTCTTTTTCCCTGCATAACAATCTTGTCAGTGGTAAGATTTATCATAAAACATCTGGTAGAGGTGAATGCTACCAAGTTACCTCTATCACACAATTATGATACACCGATTAGACTGTATTTCAAGCCATCTATCAAGTAGACATTCTCAATATAGTGAAATTCTATCTTACCTACCTTTCTAACCCCAATGATCTAACCTTTCTTTCCATTTACAAAGGAGATATTACCTCCTTTGACGTCCTCAAGTGAAAGGAACTAGTTTTTGCTTCCTGCCATGTACTCTGAAAAACCACTATCCATGTACCATATTTGGCTGCTCCCCTTCACTTGGACCTGCAAAAGGAAATCAGGGGTTAATCTTAGGAACCCAAACTAATTTGGGTCCCTTTCTATAGGCAAAGGGGTGAATCAAATTCTTTTTGGCCCATCATGGCAACCTACTTTTCCCTTGAACAAATATTTTATTCTTTTGACTAGCCTTTTCTTTTGCATTACATTCAATTTTTAGTGACCAGTTTTACCATAGTGTGTGCAGAATTTGTTCTCAGGAAGTGTAAGGTACTTGCTTTTGGGATCCCACTTAGGTGAAGGGGTCCCGTAGCCAAGTCCTATTTTATTGCTACTATAGTGTTCTTATAGCCATGAAAGTGCATCGGAGGACTGTTCCATTTACAAGTTTTGCCTAGCTCGTGCTTGACCTTGCTTAGATCCTCTTTTAGAACTCTTATCTGCTTATCTCTTTTGTACATCTCATCTTTCACTTTTCCTAGGTTTTCTTCTAAAGTGAGTTATGTGTGATCAACTTTCCTTTTACCTCTTCCTAATTTCAGTTTTAGATTTTCAGATCTAAGCTCTAGGACAGTGGTGTCAAGTTCAAGAACCTGGTTCTTTAACTCAACATTTTTACTCTCACTTTCACTAGCCCTAAGTTCCAGATTTTTGCACTTAGCTTTTAAGATCACACATTCCTTCGACAGTTATTCTTTTTCATTGTTTATGTCCTTAGATTCATCAATGAAATCTAGAAGTAACTCAGATAGCCTTTCTTTAGACAAAAACTTAATATTGTCTTTGAGATGAATAATACATACCTCAGATTCCTTCTCGGATTCTCCAATTGCCATAAGTGCTTGTTCATCTCTATCTTCATACTCTAAATCCTCATCTAAGCTTTTTCCCCAAGCAGCAATCATAGACTTTGTTGATCCTTTTTTCTTCTTGGGATGAACTTGTTCCTTCATCCTGTTTCTTCGTTCAGCTCTTTCCTTCTTTCATTCAATTTCCCACTGAGGATAGTTTTTGATGTGGTGATCAGTCTTCCCACACTTGTAGCAACCCTCATTGGTCTGTTTGTCAGTAACCCTTGGTTTGATGTAGCTTGCACCTCTTGAAGAACCCTTTCCTCTCATTAGGTACTTTTTGAAGTCCTTTGTGATCATAACCATTTCATCCTCTTCTAGATCAACACCTTCAGTGATTCTGAGTGCCAGGCTCCTTTCCTTTGGGTGTATCCATCTTCATAGTTTGCCTTCTAAGTTTATAGGCAATGTTCTTTAATTCCTGAATTGTAGTGATTTTGCTTTCCCAAGTGACTGGCAGAACCCTTGTCAAAATTTTCTCAACTTTGCTTCTTCAAGAATAACTCTTCCAAGAGACTTAAGTTCATTTGTTAGTGTGGTGAACCTTGTATACATCTCTTGGATGGTTTCGCCTTCCTTCGTGGTGAAATTCTCATATTGAGAATACAACAGTGTTCCTATGGACCTCTTCACTTGAGGTGTTCCTTCATGGGATACTTGCAAAGTGTCCCAGATTTCCTTAGCAGTTGTACAACTTTGAATTCTACTGTACTCATATGGACCAAGTCCACACACAAGCCATTTCTTAGCCTTAGCATTCTTTTCCCATTTCTCAAGTCCTCAGCATTGCAGTCAACTCTTGTTTTTGGCACATTTACTCCTTCAACATTTTTATTCATGGTAGCCAGGGAACCATCAGTGACAATGTCCAATAGATCATAGTCTTCTCCGATGATGTGGTCTCTCATCCTGTTTTTCCACCAAGAGTAGTACTGGCCATTAAAGAGTGGTGCACTCATCTTGATCTGTTCCTAAGGTTTAAGCCTCTTCAAGGATAACCTGCTCTAATACCAATTGATATTTTATACTTCAATACCACACAAGAGGCGGGGGGGGGGGATTTGTCTATCCAATTTTTTTGCTTAAACTGATTATGGAAGGACATAGTTCTTCTAAGTGTTCCTTAACCTACTATTGTACAAATAGTAAATGCAAAAAGTAAAATACACAAGTATTTTACGTGGAAAACACCTGGCTCAAAAGGTGAAAAAACCACGACCTACTTCCCAGCAGGATTGTCCCAAACTCTCCACTAAATCACTGAGCCAAAAACTACATTTATAAAAACTCTTTTGTAAACCTAGGACTAACTCTAATCCTGTTTTAGCAAACAACCTTTAACTGTTGCGACAACTTCAAGTTAACTCTAACTTGAATACTTTGATTACCCATTACACTTGCCTATAGATAAAGCTGAAAGGTATAATATGAAAACATCTACTACAATTGAACTAGAATAAAAGACAAACACTTTGAACATGTTTGCACACTTTAATCACACACGAACTACTTGCAAAATGTCTTGCTATTTTGCTCTCAATTCACGTTTAACTTCTGCATTTGTGTGTACCTGTAAAATAAGAACATCTTGCAATATATAGAGTTAGTAGATGAAGAAATAACAAGTGTTCTAATGCTACTCTTCCTTGGTGGAAGAGTTCTAGTTGATCTCAACTTCTAACTCCTTCCCTATCTTTGATAATGTTCTCTTTGAGTAAGGAGTCCTTCTCCTTATCAATTATGCAACCTTTTCGATCAAGAGATATATCAAATGTACCAAGTTAAGTTTATTTCCTTCACGTGCATCCCACATGTTTGAGTCTACTAGTTTTTATGAACCTAAGGGATGGACCTTCTTCCTACCTGAACATTCTTTGTCAATATTCAAAACTAACTTTCACTTGGGCCAACAAGCAGATTTGACTAGATTGACCCAAAATGGTGCTCCATTCCGTTGGTCCGATGATTGTGAGGCGAGCTTTCAAAAGCTCAAGACAGATTTGACTACAACACCAGTTCTAGTGCTGCCTTCCGGTTCAGGGATGTATATGGTATATTGTGATGCTTCACGCGTTGGTTTAGGTTGTGTGCTGATGCAGGAGGGGCGAGTTATTGCATATGTTTCACCTAAGCTAAAGATTCATGAGAAGAATTACCCTGTGCACGATCTAGAGTTAGCCGCAATTGTTCATGCTCTTAAGATTTGGAGGCATTCTTTTTATGGGGTGTCCTATGAGGTTTACACGGATCATCGCAGCTTGCAGCATTTGTTCAAGCAAAGGGATCTCAATTTTAGGCAACGCATATGGCTTGAGTTACTGAAGGATTGTGACATCACCATTCATTATCATTCGGGCAAGGTGAACGTAGTCGCGGATGGCTTGAGTAGAAAGGCAGAGAGTATGGGTAGCTTGGCATTCATTTCAGAAGAGGAGAGGCCACTAGCTTTGGACATTCAATCCTTAGCTAACAAACTTATGAGGTTGGATATCTCAGAGCCCAACCTAGTTCTTGCATGTGTCGTTGCCTAGTCTTCATTATTGGAACAGATCAATGCTCGACAATTTGATGATCCACATTTGATGGTCCTCAGAGAGACGATACTACAGGGTGGTGCCAAGGAGGTTTCTATCAGCGAGGATGGTGTTCTGCGACTCCAGGGCCGTCTATGTATTCCTAATGTTGATGGCTTGAGAGGTAGATTCTAGATGAGGCACATAGTTCTCGGTATTCCATTCATCCAGGTGCTACGAAGATGTATTATGACCTAAGGCAGCATTATTGGTGGCAGAGGATAAAGAAAGACATAGTTGAGTATGTATCTAGGTGACGAAATTGCCAACAGAATAAGTAGAGCACTAGAGGCCAAGTGGCCTACTCTAGTAGATAACTATAAGAGAGTGGAAATGGGAGCGCATTAGTATGGACATCGTAGTTCGGTTGTCGCGGACCTTGCAAAAGTTTGATGCACTTTGGGTCATTGTCGACAGGTTGACCAAGTCGGCACACTTCATTCCGGTTGTGACTATGTATACTTCAAAGAGGTTGGCCCAGATTTATATTCAGGAGATAGTTCGGTTGCATGGTGTGCTTGTTTCTATCATATCAGATAGAGGCCCTCAGTTTACTTCACATTTTTGGATAGCCGTACAGAGTGAGTTGGGGACCCGTGTAGAGCTCAACACAACATTTCATCCACAGAATGATGGGCAGTCAGAGCGAGTAGTTTAGATCCTTGAGGACATGCTCAGAGTGTGTGTGATTGGCTTTGGAGGGCAGTGGGATTGATTCGTACCTTTGGCCGAGTTTGTTTACAATAACAGTTATCAGTCAAGCATTGAGATGGCTCCATTTGAGGCTTTATATGGTTGGCGATATTGTTCTCCCCTTGGGTGGTTTGATCCCAGTGAGGCTAAGTTATATGGTACCGATTGGGTGAAGAATGCCTTGGAAAAGGTAAAATTTATTCAGGAGCGATTTCGCAAATCATAGTCCAGACAAAAGAGTTACGTGGATCAGAAGGCGCATGATTTATCACTCATGGCGAGTGATAAAGTTCTACTAAAAGTCTCACCGATAAAGGGAATCATGAGATTTGGGAAGAAGGGCAGGTTTATCCCAAGGTTTATAGTCCAATTTGAGGTGTTGAGCCAAGTTTGGGAGGTTTCTTAGCAGCTTGCTTTACCCCCAGTCTATCGGGAGTTCATCCGATTTTTCATGTGTTTATGCTCCGGAGGTATCACGCCAACTTGTCAATTGTGTTAGACTTTAGCACTATTCAGTTAGATTAGAGGCTGGGCTATGAGGAGAGCCAGTTGCCATTGTTGCTAGATAGGATCGCCAGTTGAGATCCAAGAGGATTTACGCGGTAAAGGTTCAGTGAGGGCCAACCAGTCAAGGAGGCAACCTAGGAGTCAGAGGAGGACATGCGGTGCAAATATCCTCACTTATTTATCACTCAGGGTATGATTCTAAACTCGTTCGAGGACGAACGTTTGTTTAAGAGGTGGAGAATGTAACAACCCGACCAATCATTTTGCTTTCTAGAACCTTGTTCCCCGAAATAAGAGTTCTCGTACGTGCTTTTACTGTTTTATGACTTGCGGGGATGGTTAGTTCAGAATTTAAAAAGATTCGGATTAAAATCGGAACACTTGGTTCTTTAAGTTAGCCTTTAAAGGCTAAGTTTGACTTCGGTCAACATTTTGAGCAAACGACCTTGGAATCAGAATTCAACGGTTCCAATAGGTTCGTATGATAATTTCGGACTTGGACGTATGTTCGTATCGGGTTTTGGATGACCTGGGAGCGTTTTAGCGCTTAATAGTGGAAGTTGGTTCTTTGATGGTTTAAGAAGTTCTTTAAATTTGGTTTGGAGTGGGTTTTGGTGATATCGAGGTCCAAATAGAATTTCGAGACCGCGAATCATTCTGTAATGTCATGTAAGACTTGTACGCAAAATTTGGTGTCAATCCGAGTAGTTTAAGTACGTTTTGGCGCATTGGAAGTGAATTGAAGAACTTGAAGTTCATAAGATTGATTCAATTAGTTTTTGGGTGTTATTCTTAGTTTTAATGTTGTTTCGACGTTCCGAGAGTTTGAGCGAGTCTGTTTTACGGTTCCAAACTTGTTTGTATGTTTGGGCGGGGCCCCGAGTGTCAACCAGACGAGGCTCGGACCAATTGGAAATTGGAAGCAACAGCTGAAGCTCCCAGCTACTGTCATAATCACACCTGCGCTTGGCCAGCCCCAGGTGCGAGCTCTCAGAAGCGAGCCAAGCCTCGCAGAAGCGGCCAATGAATGGCAACCCAAGATCCGCAGGTTCGCCCCAACCTCCGGAGAAGCGGGTCTGCAGAAGAAAGACCCTGACCGCAGAAGCGGAGCTAGCCTGCCTGGACACTTTCGCTGAAGCGGACTTTTGTCCGCAGAAGTGACAAAGCATATACGGCCCTGCGACTGCAGGTGCAAGATCGCTGGAGGCAGTGACGTCTCTTTTAAAATGGGACTTAGTTATTTTGGATCATTTATTTCCATTGTTGGGTGATTTTTGGAGCTATTGGAGAGGAGATTTCACCTAGCACTTTGAGGAAAGCAATTTCTATATAATGTTTGGTAAATAATTAGTTTATGGGTATATTATAACATGTAAATTAGTGAAAATAATGGGTTTAGTTGAAAACCAAAGTTTTTGATAAAAATGAAATTTAACCACGAAATTTATTATGGAATTTAGTAAAAATCACATATTTGAGTTCATGCGATTATGGGTAACAACTTTCTTCAAATATTTCCGAAATCCAGGCAAGTGGCCCCGGGGGTGAATTTTAGGAATTTTGCAAATATACATGGGAAATCACTTTGATAGTTTGGATATGAACTTTTAAGCATTTATTAATTCTTTTATATAACATTTGACTAGTTTCGAGTCGTTTGGCACTAAATTGTGGGTTTGGGCACAATCTTGAACCGGAAAGTAGGCCTTGAGACGAGGTAAGCCTATTTTCTAACCTTGTAAGAGAGAATTAACCTCATAGGTGAAATTAATTCATATGTATTGCTATTTGTGGGGGCTACGTATGCACGAAGTGACGAGAGTCCGTACGTAGCTACTATTCCTGCTTATGTTCGGGTAGTTTTAGGTTTACACCATGCTTTGCGGACACTGTTATCTGATTTTATTTGTTAATTATCGAATGGGTCTAAGTTAAGGATTTTAAGATTCAAAAGTTTCAAGTTGAATTTCTTTATTTTGAAAAGAAATTGAGGGATGTTATGATTAACTTGATAAATTTTATTTAACCGCGTTGCAAGTATATTCCACGAGCGCGGTGACTTTTTCCACTACTCTCATGGGAGCGGGCCGTTCGCCTCAGCAGGTTAATAGATGCATCTATGGTTCGGGCCGTTCGACCGTTGGTAGTGCACACATTTATGTATATATATATTTGAATCGGTCGTACGTCCTCGTCATAATCCGTGCGTGATAATAGAACTAGAAGTCCTTTTATTTTGATATTAATTCATTTGTTTGAGAGATTACTTGTTTAAAATGAAGGAAATGATTCGGTTCTTGATATGGTGAAAAGATTGTTTCAGTTATCTCTTATTATGAGTTATATTGTCATCTCTATATATCATGTTTAATTAGAATTTTATATTATTATATTGTTGGCCCTTAGTAAGTATCGGAGTCGACCCCTTGTCACAACTTTTTCGAGGTTAGACTAGATACTTATTGGGTACACGTTATTTATGTACTCACGCTACTATTTTGCACTTAAATATGCAGGATCTGATGCATGTGTATTTGGATATTAGTTCGGCGCGCACGCTTAACTTACACTTCGAGACTTCAGGGTGAGCTGCCTTCCGAGCCGTTCAGCAGCAGCTGGAGTCTTTATTTTGTTATATTTTCTGTTTATTTCATTTCAGACAGTGGACTAGTATTATTTTGTATATTCTATTAGAATGCTCATATACTTGTGACACCAGGTCTTGGCACACACTAGTAGACTTATGATTTTGGGTTCATTTTATGATTTCGATTTGCACTAAGTTGCTTTCGTTTAAGTATTTTTCATTTGTTCTTTCCTAAATCTTTTAAAATGAGGAAAGTTATTTACTTAAACCTATTAAAAAAGGGAAATTTCTAGATTGTTCAGTATTGGCTTGCCTGGCATCAGTGTTGGGTGCCATCACGACCTATAATAGAATTGGGTCATGACATCAATGGGGAGTTACATACGCGGCGGCAAAAAGAATAGCCAAGATCTCCATGACTCATGGAATGCAAATTTGGCAAGTCTTGGAAGGAGACAACATAATATTTCACAAGGAGGATGCGAATGGCTTGTTCATCCCTCATAATAATGCATTGGTAATATCTTTACTTGTTTATGATACTAACGTCAAGCGAGTTTTGATTGATCCAGATAGCTCTGTGAATAACATATTACTAAGAGTAGTGAATGAAATGCAAGCGGCTGATCATGTGATATTCAAGGCTTGATCCTTGTCTGGGTTTGACAATTCAGGTGTTATAAGAAAGGGAGAAATTATGTTATCAGCATTTGCCAAGGGTGTCATGAAAGGCACCAAATTTCAAGTGGTGGATGCCGACATGGTTTATATTATAATTTTAGGAAGGCCATGGATTCATGACATAGACGTGGTGCCATCAACATTACATCAGGTTATCAAATTTCTGTCACAATGAGAAATTCGTCAGTTCATGGGAGATCAGCAAGCAGCACGACAACCCAACACAGTAGCTGTGGCTAGTGGAACATCAAAAGACGGACATGAAAACTAGCAATTACAGTGTTCGGTTGAGGAATATAGTGACCTAAATAAAGCATGCCCCAAAGATTCATTTCTTTTACCGTATATAGATCAACTGATTAATTCTACTGCTGATAATGAACTCTTATGTTTTTAGATGCGTATTCTCGATATAATCAAATAAAAATGGATCCCCTAGACGAGAAAAAACCTCTTTTATTATAGACAAGGCGACTTTGTCAAGGCTTTAAAATCATGCCATCTGGCTTGAAGAATGCTAGAGCTACTTACTAGAGGTTGGTGACCAAAATGTTCCACCATAGAAGTCTACATCGACGACATGCTAGTAAAATTGGCACAAACATAAGATCATCTCAAGTAAATTTTCAGGTTTTCTTGTCTTTAACATGGGGATCGAAGTAAATCCGGCATAAATTAAAGCGATAGAATAGATACCTTATGTGCTTACAAGTAAAAAAGAAGTACAAAGATAAACAGAAAGAGTAATAGCTTTTGGATATTCATATCCAGATCCTCAGAGAAGTGTTAAAATTCTTCTCATTATTTAAAAAAATCAATTTGAACGGACTGAATGTCAATAAGCTATGAAAAATTTGAAAGCGTCTCTGTGAAAATAGCTTTTATTGTCAAAGCCAAGGGATGGACCCATATTACTCATATACTTAGTTGTATCTAAAGTAGCAGTAAGCGCAGTACTAATGCAAGAAGAAAAAGGTACGCAATATCGAATTTACTATGTCAGTAAATCTTTTTTAGATGCCGAGACACGATATCATCATCTTGAAAAACTAACATTAGCATTAATAATGGCATCAAGAATGTTACGACCCTATTTTCAATATCATAATATTTCTATCATAATTACTTTTCCATTAAGAAATATTTTACATAAAGATGAGTTATCAGGAAGATGAGCTAAATGGGCAAGAGAACTTGTTGAATATGATATTGTTTATCAGCCTCAAACTGCCATAAAGTCAAAGGTACTAGCAAATTTTAGTTCAAGCTTACTCCCTAAAACTGAAAATGAGGTATCGATATTTACCGGATCTAATCTGGGGACTTAGACATTATACACTGATGGATCCTCAAATGTAAACGGAGCAGATTTGGGTATTATTTTGATTTTACCTTCAGGAGAGATTATTAGGCAAGCAATAAAATGTTGTCCAATAAATACTAATGAAGCCGAATATGAGGCAGTAATTACAGGTTTGGAACATGCAAAAGAGATAGGTATTGACCAAGTTGAAATCAAAAGCGACTCACAGCTTGCGATAAATCAATTGCAAAAGAATTATGTAGTTAGAGAGATTCGAATGCAACAATAATTGGAAAAGTTGTGGGAATTATTGCATCAGTTCAAAGTATGAAAAGTTATTTAGATACTAAGAGAAGAGAATGTGGAGGCTCATTCATTAACAAATTTGGGATCAATAGCTGATATGTCAAGCACGAAAAATGTAATTGTGGTTCATTTATTTCATTCAACATTGATCAAACTAAGAATGAAGTAAATTTCAATAATTTAACATGGGATTAGAGAAATGAGTTTGTGATTTTTTTGCAGTATAGAATATTACAAGAGGATGAAAAGCAATCCAAATTGATGTGACTAAAAGCAGCTCGATATTGGTTAATAAAAGGCAATTTATATAGAAAGATGTTTGGTGGATCTTTAGCTCGGTGCCTCGGACCCTCACAAACTGAATATGTAATGCGAGAGGTACATGAAGAACAATGTGAAAATCATGCTGGTGGAAGTTCACTAGTAAAAATGCTAATAAAAGTAGGGTATTATTGGCCAAATATGGAAGGCGAGGTGGAAATTTCGTAAAAAGGTGCGATAAATGCCAACGGTACAAAAATAATATCCATCAACCGGCAAAACTACTTCATTTGATTATCACACTGTGGCCGTTTATGAAGTGAGGAATGGATATTGTAGATCCTCTGCCTCAAGCACCAGAAAAGGTACGGTTTTTATTAATTTTGACTAATTATTTTTCTAAGTGGGTGGAGGTAGGTGACATTAAACATGTACGATAAAAGGAAGTTATCAACTTTATTTGGAGGAATATAATATGTAGATTTGGTGTTCCAAAGAAAATCATATGTATTAGGCCATATTTCGTGGGAGCAAAGGTCACTGATTTTTTCAAAAGTTGAAAAATTAAATGGATTACTTCGGCGCTGTATCATCCCGTAGCTAATGGACAAGCAGAGTCGACAAACAAAATTATTATCGACAATATAAAGAAATGATTGGAAGAATCAAAAGGCAGGTGGCCTGAAGTGCTACTTGGGGTATTATGAGTCTATAAGATAACTACAAAGATAAGCACGGGAGAAACTCTATTTTCACTTATTTATGGTACTGAAGCATTAATTCTAGTAGAAATAGTGGACCCAAGCACGAGGTTCGAGCATACATGAAGTATTGAATGAGGAAGAACTTCGTACAAATTTAAATTTGATAGAGGAGCAAAGGGAAGCAGCCTTGATATAGATGGAAGTACAAAAGTAATGAATTGAGCGATATTACAACAGAAGGGTGAATCATTGATATTTCAAGATTGGGGACTTTGTCCTTAGGAAGTTGTTTCAGTCAACACAGGCGGAAAATGCAGGGAAATTGAATCCAAATTGGGAAGGGCCATATCGTGTTCAAGGCATTGCTAGAAAAGGAGCATATGATTTGAGACTATGGATGGGAAAGTCTTACCTTCCAATTGGAATGTGGTACACTTGAAAAAATACTACTTTTGAGCAAGTATCCACAATCAAGTATCATAAAGTTGTTTTCTTATTTGTCCATTTAAATTTACTAACCATTTTAGATGATAGGCAAAAAGTTAGCCCGCACCAAATGATGATATTAGACCTAAAAGACATGCGGAATACTTAATTATTCTCGATCTAGGTTACAACAATTCTGATGGGAAGAGTTAAGTAGTCATAATCTAAAATTGCTCTGAGTCCCATGTCTATTTCCTTTTTTCAAGGAAAGGACCATAAAGGGGAGTTGTTCTAGAGTTCAACTTTTCATACTTCAAAGTTCAAACACAGGGGGACTATGCATGTGGAATAAGTACAATACAAAAGCATAGCTCAATGGCCAGAGCAAAAACCTTGAAGAAAAATTTGAATTTCAAGCTCAAATATTGAATGAGAAGTGAAAAACTGAATAATCAACAGGAAATTGAAGATTCAACAAAAAAACTCCAAGAGCTATTAGGTTATGGCTGCAAATATAGTCACGGGATATTAAACCAATACTTATAAACCTACTATAAAAAAAGTAGTTATGAAATTGACGTACATGAATATTTTGTTTGATTTGAAAGATGATTTGAGGTCGGGTTTAAGTAATTTTTGTATGTTTGGACTCGCTATCGAATGAGTGTTCAAATTTTGTAAGTTTGGTCGGGTTCAAGATTGAAGCTTTAATATCCATAATGGTTCCCTATTATTTTTATTTATGATGTTAAGTTATTTCGGCTACATTTGAACCGTCTGGAGGTTGTTTTACGCGAGAAGGTCTTTTTAGAGTATCGGTCTAGCTTCTTTGAGGTAAGGATCTTGCCTATCTTTGTGTGGGAAAACTACCCCTTAGGATTTGAGTTATTTGTGCTAATTGTGTCATGTGAAGGTTGTGTAAGTGAGGTGACGAGTACGTACTCGGACTTATTTGTGGGAAGTTGACAGTTTTTGGCTCTTAGTTTCTTATGTTCATTAAAAATGAAGTTGTCTTATCATGTTAAATCCCCCCTTTACTAAATTCACCCTCTTTATTCATGTTCTACCCTTGTTGCCAATAAACTCTTATGTGTTTTAATTGAAGTTGTCGCCTCTTTTATCTCCATGTTGTCTATTCTGTAATTGCTTAACCTTAATTGAAGTTATCGTTATCTTTTCCATAATTTCTTAACCTTAATTGAAGTTTGGTTATGTCTTTCATTGTTGACTTATCCTTATTTGGAATCATTGATGCATGTTATCTCTCTTATCATCGAGTTGTACTTATATGGATCGTTGTTATACATTATCTCTCCCCTTTTTGAGATGTTCTTGTCGAAACCATTATTACCTGTTGTGTCTTTCATTGTGAGCTCATTCTTCCATTTCCTTGTGTTCTGTAGTTCTTGTCTTGATTTACATGTCTTACTCTCTTATTATTATTGTTGTTGGTGCACTCAGTGTTGTTAAGCCTAGGTCTATGCGTGGATGCAGTATTGAAATTTATTTTGAGAGAAAGTTATGGCATATGGGCACATATGGTGAATGACCTTATATTGTGTTGGTATATTTTTGGCACATGTGGTATTGTTGAGAATATTGTCGGGGTGTTCGCACATGAGTTATCCGTGCTCTTGTTACTATTGATATTTTCACATGCGGCATGACAAGGAAGGCTATATATATGAGTTTGCGCATGTCGCGAGGCAAGGTGGAAATATTGTTATGCGTGTGGCGAGACAAGGCAGACATTTACTTTATTTGTTGCGCACGTGGAGAGACAAGGTGGGCTATTCGGGGATGATTTGTGATGTCTTGTGATGTCCTGGAGGCATTGATATTGATGATATTTGTGTGGTGGTGTACCTACCATGTGTGAGTTATACATTTTACATTTTCTGATGATGGTTTCCTATGTGCCATTCATTGCCTCTACTCTTTTTTGTTGACTTGAGTTGTGATAGAACGCTTGCAAAAGCATACACATAATTAATCACCCATATCGGTTTAAGAAGATGATTCTTGATATTATTGACTATTCACATGTACTCTCATTTACTTGCCTTCTGTACAAGAGTTGTCATATTGGAACATGAGTTATCCATGTAGTCATGAGTCATTGTTATTGTTGGCATATGATTTTTCCGTACGAACAAGAGATAATTTTACTAGTAGTGCTGCCTCAAATCCTAATACCACGGCACCCTGATGGATGGAATACGTCGAACTATGGGTCTCCTCTAGAATAAACTCTCGCAGCCCATCAACATTGGGTACACAAATCTGACCTTGCATCCTCAATAGTCCATCATCACCAATAGTTACTTCTCTGGCATCACCGTACTGAACCTTGTCCTCTAGGACAAGCAAATGAGGGTCACCATACTGCCGCTCCCTAATACAATCAAATAAGGAAGACCAAGAAACCACGCAAGCTAGAACCCGACTGGCTTCGAAAGATCCAATCTCACAAAATGGGTGGCTAAGGCCTGAACATCCATCGCTATAGGCCTCTCCGATGTTGTTAAATAAGCCAAACTCCCCAAACTCTCTACCCAACGACTCAAAGCATTGGCCACCACATTGGCCTTTCCCGGGTGATACAAAATAGTGATGTCATAATCCTTCAGCAACTCTAACCACCTCCTCTAGTGCAAACTTAGATCCTTTTGCTTCAACAAGTGCTGCAAGCTCCGATGGTCAGTATAAATCTCACAGGGAACCCCGTATAAATAATTATGGCAAATCATTAGGGCATGAACAATGCCAGCTAACTCAAGGTCGTAAACAGGGTAATTCTTCTCATGTATCTTCAACTATCTGGACGCGTAGGCAATCACCCGACCATCCTGGATCAACATCGCTCTAAGACGAATCCTCGAGGCATCACAATAGACCATATAGGACCCCGAACCTATAGGCAATATAAAAACTGGGGCTGTAGTCAAAGCTGTCTCGAGCATCTGAAAAATCGCCTCACACTCCTCCGTCCACTGGAACGGAGCACCCTTCCGGGTCAACCTAATCATAGGGGCTGCAATCGATGAACACCCCTCCATAAAACGACGGTAGTAGCCCGCCAAGCCAAGGAAACTGTGGATCTCTGTAGCTGAGGATTGTCTGGGCCATCTCTGCACGACCTCTATCTTCTTCGGATCCACTCGAATACCCTCACTCAATACCACATGGCCTAAGAATTACACTGAATCAAACCAAAACTCACATTTCGAGAAATTAGCATATAACTTCTTCTCTCTCAGAGTCTGAAGCCCAGTCCTCAGGTGCTGCTCATAATCTTCCCGACTCCGGGAATACACCAGAATATCATCAATAAAGGTAAAGACGAACGAGTCAAGATACGTCTGGAAAACACTGTGCATCAAATGCATAAAGGCTGCTGGGGCATTGGTCAGCCCAAATGACATGACAAGGAACTAGTAATGACCATACAAATCCTAAAAGCAGTCTTCGGGATATCTGGTTCCCGGATCTTCAACTGCTGGTAACCTCAGCACAAATCAATCTTAGAAATCACATGTGCGCCCTGAAGCTGGTCAAACAGATCATCAATACGAGGCAAAGGATAACGGTTCTTCACTGTAACCTTGTTCAATTGGCGATAATCAATACACATACGTATAGAACCATCCTTTTTCTTCACAAACAAGACAGGAGCACCCCAAGGAGATACACTAGGCTGAATAAAACCCTTATCAAGCAATTCTTGTAATTGATCCTTCAACTCCTTCAACTCAGGAGGAGCCATACGGTACGGAGGAATAAAAATGGGCTGAGTGCCCGACAACAGATCAATTCCAAAATCAATATCTCTATCAGGAGACATGTCCGGAAGGTCAGCTGGAAACACATCGATAAAATCTCGTACTACTAGAACTGAATCAACTGAAGGGGTATCAATACTGACATCTCTCACATAAGCTAAATACGAGTCACACCCCTTCTCAACCATACGCTGAGCTTTAAGAAAAAATAACTCTACTAGGAGTGTGATCTAAAGTACCCCTCCACTCAACACGCGGTACACCTGGCATAGCCAGCATCACGATTTTGGCATGACAATCAAGAATAGCATAATCGGGCGACAACCTGTCCATGCCCAAGGTAATATCAAAATCTACCATTTTAGGAAACAGTAAATCGGCTCTGGTCTCAAAACCACGAATAGCAACCAAACACGACCGATAAACGCGGTCCACAATAAGAGAATCTCCCATAGGAGTAGAAACATAAACAGGGGAACTAAAAGAATCCCGAGGTACACCTAATTGTGGAGCAAAATAAGAGAACACATAAGAGTAAGTGGAGCCTGGATCAAATAGAACTGATGCATCTCTGTGACAAACCAGTATAATACTTGTGATGACAGAATCGGAGGCAACAACCTTGGTACGGGAAGGAAGGGCATAGTATCTGGCCTGGCCACCCGCTTTAGGGCGACCTCTACCTCCCCGACCTCCACCTCTGGCTGGCTGAGCAGGTGGGGTAGTAACTGGAGCTGTAACCATAGCCTAAGAACTCTATGGGGCACGTTGTGGCTGAGGAGTCTGTGGAGGTGCACTCCTCCCAAGTTTAGGGCAATCCCTCACCATATGGCGGGTGTTACCACACTCAAAACAAGCTCTGGGAGGACGTGGTGGCTGTGATTGCCTCGGGCCAGGTCTGCTGGACTGACCTCTAAAAACACCCCGCGCAGGAGGCGCACTAGAAATCGGAGGTGCATAATAAGGCTCTTAAGGCCTATGAGGAGTAGGAGCACCACTGGCTGTTGGAAGAGCTGATTGAAAAGGCCGACTTATATAACCCCTACCATGACGACCTGCTGTTGGGGCACGAGCACCAGAGAAATGGCCCGACTCTCGAGACCTATTGGCCTCCCTCTCATCTCACTCATTAGCATGCATACCCTCAATCCTCTTAGTAATGCTCACCACCTGCTAATAGATAATATCAATCTCCAACTCAGGAGCCATGCTAGACCTGATGTTGGGAATAAGGCCCTCAACAAACCGGTGAACCCTCTCGCGAACAGTAGAAACCAAGGCTGGTGCATGCCTAGCCAAACTGGCGTAACGGACAACATACTATGAGACAGTCATAGCACCCTAGTGCAAATGCTAAAACTCTGTGCGTCATGCATCACTGAGGCTCTAGAGAACATACTCTCTCAAGAACAGATCGGAAAACTGAGTCCAAGTCAGTGAAGCAGCCTCATCTGGACCGTCTAACTCATAGGTGCACCACCACTCATAGGCAGCTCCTCGAAGTTGGAAGGTAGTGAAGAAAATCCCGCTCGATCCTGATATACCCATGGTACGGAGAATGCGGTAACACTCATCTAGAAATCCGAAAGCATCCTTCGATGCTAGACCACTGAATACATGAGGCTTGTACCTCGTGAACCTCTCAAGCCTCAACTGCTCCTCCTCGGAAGCCGCTGCCTTGCTCTCATGCTGAACTGGCACTGCAGGCAGTACAGGAATAATATCAGGGACCTGCTCAACATGTACTTGCTGCTCAGGAGTGCGGGCGGCGGGAGCCTGTGCTCCTCCCCCGACCTGATATGTAGGTGCAGCAAGGGGAAGCAACCCTGCCTGAGCCAAAGTGGTGTACATGCTCGTTAACTGTGCTATTGTCTCCTAAAGACCTGGAGTAGTAGTAGCAGTAGGCATATCATGTGCCTGAACTCCGGCTGGAACTGCTGGTGGTACCTCGGCGGCAGCTCACGCAGGTGTTCTGGATGTACCACGTACGCATCCTCAGGCTCTACCCCGGCCCCGACCTCTAATGGCTATAGTAGGGGGTGCGGGTGCCTGATCATCTCGGGTAGCACGTTTCCTCACCATCTGTGAGAGAATAGAAGACAGAAGTTTAGAATTGTGATGTCAGAATATCGCACGACAAAGAAATCAAATGAAATGGAAATTTTCCTAAAAGTTATAAGAGATTCAATAACTGAAACAGAGATAATGACAAAACACAAGGAACTACTACTCATAACAGTGATGATAACCGGGGGATCTCTCAGTATCCTCAATATATATGCCGGGGATCTCATGGTATCCTCAACGTATACGAGGGATCACTTGGTATCCTCAATATACATGTCAGGGATCTCTTGGTATCCTCAGGATCTCTTGGTATCCTCAATATACGTGCCAGGGATCTCTTGGTATCCCACACCTCAGTTCAAATCATAAATACGTACAAGGGATCTCTCGGGATGCCGTCCCGTAGTTTCAAAGTAAAACATACAGCAACAACACAAGAATACTCAATTAAGCTCAATTTCGTACCAAATAAATAGGAAATTTTACCCTAACATGCGTCACATAATTCAACTAAGGCAGTTTAAGCAAATAAGCAGTCAAGTCAATTAAACATGCTTTTCCTAAGCTAACAACAGATTTAAATTGCAAGTAAAATGAAACATGAACAAGGAACATAATTGAAATTACTTAAAGAAAACCAAACTTTCAACAATTAGCTCAAGTACGCACTCGTCACCTCAAGTACCAGACATTTCAATTATCAAATATACCATATCCTAGGGAAAGATCTCCCACACAAGGTTAGGCAAGCCACTTACCTCGAACCGGCTCAATAATCAATCTGAAATCACACTCTTGCCACGAGTACTCGACTCCAAATGGCCCGATTCTATTCTATTCAATTTCATAATGTAAATAACACTTCAAGTAACCGATTCTACAAAGAAATTCTAAGCTAATACGCGAAATTAGGTAAAATGACCAAAACGCCCCTCGGGCCAACGTCTCGGAAACGGGTAAAATTTATATTTTCAGAATTCTCATACTCTCACGAGTTCATGCATACATAAATTATCCAAATCAAAAGTCAAATTCTAGGTCTAAGAACTTCCTTCCAATTTTTTCCCAATTTTCATCTCCAATCCGAATTTAAATGATGAAACTAACTATAGATTGATGGAATATAACTAGAAAGAGTTAAAGAATTGTTGCCCAATAATCTCCTCTTCAATTTTCTCCCAAAATCGCTCTCTCCCGAGCACCAAATCGAATTTCCAACTTTTGAAACTAAACCCTCAAAATTTCATATTTATGCCCAGTTGTTTCCGCATCTGCAGCCCTGGGACCGCAGAAGCGGTCCCGCTTTTGTGGAACACTTGTCGCATCTGCGACTTCTCACTTAAACCCATCTTCTTCATCTGCGACACCCTTTCTGCAGATGCGGTACCGCTTCTGTGGTCTCTGCTGAACTCTCCCAATTCCGCTTCAGCGGTTGATCCGCCGCTTCTGTGGCTCCGCACCTACGGTCCCACACTCGCGGGTATGGTTATGACAGAAGAACAGCTGAAGCTGCAACTCCAATTCCAAAAATCTTTCCCTCAACCATCCGAAATCATCCCGAGACCCCCGGGACCTCAACCAAACCTACAAACATATCCCATAACTTCATTCAAGTTTGTTCCATCCTTCGGAATGCTCAAAACAACATTAAAACACCTATTTTTCATCGGATTCAAGCCTAAGAATCCCAAAAACTCTAGAAATACGCTTTCTATCAAAAAGTCTATCAAACTTCGTCTGAATGACCTGAAATTTTGCACACACGTCACATTCAACACTACGGAGCTACCCCAACTTTCGGAATTCCATTCTGACCCTCGGATCAAAATCTCACTATCGAACCGGAAACTTTAAAATTCGAGTTTTCGGCATTTCAAACCTAAATTAGCTACGGACCTCCAAAACACAATCCGAACATGCCCCTCGAAATCACCCAACGGAGCTAACGGAACTATCAGATTTCCATTCCGAGGCCGTTTTCTCACTGTTCTGACTACAATCAACTTTCCAACATTTAAGCTCTCATTTAGGGACTAAGTGTCCCAAAACTCTCTGAAACTCAAACCGAACATTCCGAAAAATCAAAATAGCAGAAATAAACTCGAAGAAAGCAGTTAATAGGGGATCGGGGCGTTAATTCTTAAGACGAATGGTCGGGTCGTCACAAATACGTGCAGAACACGTATTATACGAACCCCGAACAACAAACGGAACTTCAAAACTCAACCAAATAGTATTTTTGAGTCTTTCCTTAGTTACTTCCCTTTTCCTTTTTTTGAGATTGCTTTTTTCTTCCTCTTTTTAAAAGATCCCCCCCACCCCTTTCTCTTGGTGTCTTCTCTTAAATAGCCGCCCCCCCCCCCCCCCTTCTCTTGTGCGAAAGAATTTAAAAGGCCTTCTTCAAGATATGGTGGTTTGTTAGGATTTGTGGGGAAGGACGTGATGTAATGGGGAAATTGGGAAACGAAATCTGTTTTCGTTAGTTTTGTTGTTCTTTTTTTAAAACATTTTACTTAATTAAAATAAATAAATAAAGGTAAAATACACACACACATATATATACACACATAAAATTAAGAAAATTATATAAATAAGAAAATCCGATATTTACTTTATAGTTAAATTATACTAACTAAAATGCCATAGCTTTTTTATATATATAAGTATGTATAGTATATATACATATATATTTGATTTGTTTTTTCTTTGTTTAAATAAAAATTTGTGGCAATTTTTTTTTAATGAAATAAAACCTATTAAGAGCAAAATGAATGTTTTAAAATATTAAGATTAGACCTAAAAGAAAATATTTACACTAAACTAGTATAGAATTTGGGTGTGGCCAAAAATTAGTTGTTCACAGCATGCCCCTCTTTGCTTGGAAACATGGAGAGTTTTCAGGCAAAGAAAATGAACAAGGTGACTAATTTTTGACCTCACTATTATTTGAAAAGAAGAAGAAGATAAAAGAAAAAGATGCGATCGAGCCTTGGTTTTAGGTAGCCTACATATCCCGGGTTATAAGGGAATCAGGTCACGTGTAGTTCAGGTAGAAAATGACGGATAGAGTATGCTTAGATGGAGAGTCGAGTGAAGTTCCGTCGAGGTTCCGATCCGTGGTTCCTACTATTACATCAAAATGAAAAGAAAATTACATACTCTTGAAGTCTAAGAGTTACAAAATTTCTATCTAAATGCCTTCTATAATATTGTCTTGACTTTTGACTTGCTTCTCCCATTGACTTTAGACTGAAACCTGATGCTCTCAATGTAACAGAATATGAAATATTCTCACAGCTTGTTCCTTGATGAGATGATGAGAAGCTGGATCTTGAGATCCTATGTCTCCGCGTGCATTTTGTCAAAGCTGGTTGCAACTAGTATTGAGATCACACGTTCCACTTTCTCTGGAGAGAGCTGGAATCTTATTTTTGCACATCCAATCTGTGCTTTGCAGAAAAATCTACAAGCCATCACAAACAAACAAACGAACAAAAATTCTCTGCCCCAGTTTGCACTAGGAAATTTTTGTGAGTTATTGAAAACACATTAAACTATCTTTGCTATTGTAGAATAAAGAATTGAAAATGTTATTTTTTTATTAGCTAATAGGGGATGCCGTACCCTGTGTTAGCAAGAAGGAGGGCAACAAGGGGATGTAGTACCCTATGTTGACAATAAAATGAGGTTCGTGACATGCTGGGATGCTACTAGGGAATATCGTATCCTATGTTTGCAATAAAATGAGGCTCGTGATGCTCTGAGATGCTACTATCGTACCCTATGTTGGCAATAAAATGAGGCTCGTGGTGCTCTGAAATGCTACTAGGGGATGTTGTACCCTATGTTGAAAATAAAATGAGGCTCGAGGCACTCTGGAATGGTACTAGGGAATGTCGTACCCTATGTTGGCAATAAAATGAGGCTCGTGGCGCTCTGAAATGCTATGAGGGAATGTCGTACCCTATGTTTGCAACAACATGAGGCCTGTGGCACTCTAAAAATCTACTAGGGAATGTCGTACCCTATATTGGAAACAAGTAATTCAATCAGGAGATGCAGTACCCTATGTTAGAAATAAAATGAGGCTCGTGGCACTCTGGGATGCTACTAGAGAATGTCATACTCTATGTAGGCAAAAAGTAATGCAGCCAGGGGATGTAGTACCCTGAGGTGAAGATAGAGTATTCCCTATCATGAAACTAAAAATAACATGATTACATGTATATTAGAAGGAAATCACAGATTTGAGAAATTCACTTGGAGATGTTCGTCCTTCCATGAACTATTTCTTAAAATTGTTCTGTTCCTGTTTTGAACAAAGAAGTTTCATTAATTTTAAAATGGTGGTTAGTTTGTGGCCTTGATTCCTTAGGCGTCTTGACCTTGAGTCTATTACACTTGTTAGAAAAAATTGCCTCTATCGATGGTCGTACAAATTGCCGGGAGATTCTGTCTTTACTTTCTAAAGATCTTTTTTCTCAACATCAACACCAGACTATTTTGCACCTATCACCATTTGTGTTTATGGTGCAAACAACCTTGTTTCCCAAAACAACTTTGGCTAAGTAACTTTTGGTGAACTTTGAAACATTGTTTAGTCCTTCAAGTCTTTCGCTCGTCAAGAAAAATCAAAGAAGGCCTTATGCCTTTGCCCTTACTATTTATGCCCAGAGATTTTCTTCATACAACAGGGAACTTGTAACCAATTTTGTGACCTTTTCTTTGCTTTGCTGTGACAAAATTAGACTGAAAGGGACTCAAAAAAGTAATGCGAAAGAAAACAAGAAGGTGAATTTATAGGTATTACAACTTAATCAAGAAGCATCCCTTTTAGGGGAAAAAATAAGAAATGACTTATCTGGAGGAATATGCTGACTTCAATGAATATGACATGCACTTAGGACTGGATGCCTGATCCGTCTGAACCGTCTAATTCTCGTAATATGCTGTAAACTTCCTTTGAAACTGAGTTCTTTGTCTTAACCATGCTTGTGTCGGGATATATGAAGACCTAAATCGATCAATGATACCATTTGTGGGTTTTCACCAACTGACCTCTCTCAATTGTCTTTCTCTCAACTCATCATTGCCTTATAGTGCCCGTGAGGATTTTCAACAATCAGTCCCTCACATTTATTTTGCTC
This sequence comes from Nicotiana sylvestris, assembly GCF_000393655.2. Taxonomy (NCBI): domain Eukaryota; kingdom Viridiplantae; phylum Streptophyta; class Magnoliopsida; order Solanales; family Solanaceae; genus Nicotiana; species Nicotiana sylvestris. Next base: position 116,354,215 of record NC_091064.1, on the reverse strand, counting down.
TTTTTACAATGACTGAGGCATCACCCGTAGTATACTGACTTAGCATTCTCGAATGTTGATCAGAGGGTCTTAGCAGGGAAAGGTAAAAAGAGCTATTCGACTGAATTACAACTTTTGGAACCATTTTGACGGAAAAGCAGTCGAAAATAAAATAAAATCATGCCCCAGTTTCTTTAATATTAGGGAAATGTGGATTTTTGTTTTGGTGTGACCGAACCCCAGAGTGAGGCCGCCTACGTATCCTTGCGGAACCAGGTCGGTCGTAGTTCAATTAACATGAATTTTTTTTGATGATTTTTTTTAATTTTGATTTTTTTTATTTTCTTATTGATTTTTTTTTATTGATTTTTTTTATTTTTTATTTTTTAAGTACATTAGTTCCAAAAGAGGGGAAAACAAAGAAATATAAACAAGGCTTCAAAGGGCTAACTAGGGTTGACCAGTGTTTGGGTAGCGAGAATGATAACCTTTCGTCATACCAACCTGAGAACGATAAGTATAAAAAAAAATGCCCCAACAGAAGCTTGTCAGACATAGTATCTCTTGACTGTATCTGCATTGACGGATATATCTATCACCTTTCCTTCTGTATCTGCCAAGTGTAGAGCTCCTTTTGACAGTACTTTTTTTATAAGGTAAGGACCTTGCCAATTTGGGGCGAACTTTCCTTTTTCTTCTTCGTAGTACGGAAAGATGCGTTTCAAAACAAGCTGTCCTACCTCAAATTTTCTAGGGCGCACTTGCTTATTGTAAGCGTGTGCCATTCTTTGTTGGTATAATTGACCAAAACAAACTGCCGTCAAACGCTTTTCATCAATCAAACTCAACTGTTCCAATTGGGACTTCACTCATTCAGAGTCCTCAATCCTTTCTTCAATAGTTATTCGGAGAGAGGGAACCTCAACTTCAGCAGGTATGACCGCTTCAGTGCCATAAACCAACAAGTAGGGCGTTGCGCCGACTAATATACGGACAGTTATGTGACGAACCGACTGATTGTCTTAAGAATTAACTCCCTGATCCCCTATTAACTGCTTTTCCCATGTTTATTTCTACAATTTTGATTTTCCGGATGTTCGGTTTCAAGTTTCGGAGAGTTTTAGGACAATTAGTCCGTAAATGAGAGCGTAAGTATTGGAAAGTTGATCGTAGTTAGAACAGAAGACGGCCTCGGAATGGAAATCCTATGGTTCCGTTAGCTCCGTTGGGTAATTTTGGGGTTAGGAGCGTGTCCAAATTGTGTTATGGAGGTCCGCAGCTAATTTAGGCTTGAAATGGCGAAAGTCGAATTTTTTAAGTTTCTAGTTTGATAGTGAGATTATGATCCGAGGGTTGGAATGGAGTTCCGGAAGTTGGAGTAGCTCCGTAATTTTGAATGTGATGTGTGTGAAAAATTTAAGGTTATTCGGACGAGGTTTGATAGACTTTTTGATCGAAAGCGTATTTTTAGAGTTTTTTGGGATTCTTAGGCTTGAATCCGATGATAAATAGGTATTTTGTTGTTGTTTTGAGCATTCCAAAGGTTGGAACAATTTTGAATGAAGTTATGGTATATGTTGGTAGGTCTAGTTGAGGTCCCGGGGCCTCGGGTGTGTTTCGGATGCTCAAACAGGCACTTTTGGCCTTTGAGAGATTGTAGGTTTACTGATATTTCTGCAGCAGTAATTTTTTCATTGCGATCACGAGATATCACCCACGATAGCATAGAGTAAGCTGAGACCAGGCACTTTGTTGTGAATTGCGATCGCAGATGAAGGAGTGTGATCACATATGGTGAGTTTGTTGGTCGTTGCATTCGCATGAGGACCATTGCGTTCGCGTAGAAGGGTTTAGTGTGCCAGTGGGTGATGGAATTTGCTCTATGCGATCGCATAGAGCTGGTCACGATCGCGTTGCTTTGAGGGAGTTGTCTTATGTGATCGCGTAGGGGGTTCTGCGATTGCGATTAAGGATTATCTAGGCAGAATATAAAATTTCAAAGTCGAGGGTTTAGCCATTTTTATCAAACCTTAAGCTTGGGAGCTCAGATTTGAGCGAGGTTTTGAGGGATTTTCAGAGATATAGATTGTGTAACGATTCGTAACTCCTTTTTTGCTTGTAATCTATTAATCTAAACATGAATTCATCATTTAATTTCAGAATTTGTATGAAAATTGGGGGAAAGTTCTTAGACCAAGAATTTGAGTTTTGATTGGGGATTTGGCTTTGGATTGGGATAATTTTGATATGGTTAGACTCGTGGGAGTGTGAGGATTCTGAAAATATAAATTTTACCCGATTTCAAGATGTGGGACCGAGGGGCGTTTTGGTCAATTTACCAAATTTCACGTATTAGCTTAGAATTTCTTTGTAGAATCAGTTACTTGAAGTGTTATTTACATAATGAAATTGAATTGAATAGATTAGAGTGATTTGGAGTCGGGTACTCATGGCAAGAGCGTGGTTTCAGATTGATTATTGAGCCAATTCGAGGTAAATAGCTTGCCTAACCTTGTGTGGGAGATCTTCCCCTTAGGATTTGGTATATTTGATAATTTAAATGCCTGGTACGTGAGGTGACGAGTGCGTACTTGAGCTAATTGTTGAAAATCTGGTTTTCTTTAAGTAATTTCAATTGTGTTCCTTGTTCCTATTTTATTTCACTTGCAATTTAAATCTGCTGTTAGCTTAGGAAAAAACATGTCTAATTGACTTAACTGCTATTATCTTAAACTATATTAGTTGAATTATGTGAAGCGTGTTAGGGTAGAATTTCATGTTTATTTGGTACGAAATTGAGCTTTATTGAATATTCTTATGTTGTTGCTGTATGTTATACTTTGGGACAACGAGACGGCGTTCCGGGAGATCCCCTATATGTATTTATGATTTGAACTGAGGTGCGGGATACCCAGAGATCCCTGGCACATATATTGAAGATACCAAGAGATCCTCGGGATACCAAGAGATCCCTAGCATATATTAATGATACTAAGAGATCCTCGGGATACCAAGAGATCCCCGGCATATATATTGAGGATACTGAGAGACTCCCCGGTTATCATCCTTGTTATGAGTAGTATTTTCTTGTGTTTTGTCCTTATCTTTGCTTCAGTTATTGAATTCCTTATTAACCTGTATTAGATTCTTATTGTAGATTCTCTATTGAACTATTTATCTTATTCTGTCATTTTTATACCTATTTAATCTCATTAGGGCCCTGACCTTCCTCGCCACTACCCGACCGAAGATAGGCTTGGAACTTACTGGGTACTGCTCTGGTGTACTCATGCCCTTTCTACGCATGTTTTCATGTGCAAATCCAGGTATTTCAACTCAGACTTACCATCCTTGAGGTGAGGCGACCTTTCGAAGACTTCAAGGTATATTTGCCACGTCCGCAGACCGAGGAGTCTCTCTCTATTCTCATTGTAGTTACATCTCTTCTGTATTTCTTTTGTTTTAGACTATTCTGAAGTTAGAGCACTATGTAATGATCCTTAGCTTATGATTCATGGGTTTCTAGGTCTTGAAAGTATGTAATACTGTTTTATTTCCCTATTTCTATCTTAAGATGTTTTATTTCCGCAATTTGGTTTGTCTTCTGCAATTTAGGCTTACCTAGTCGTAGAGACTAGGTGCCATCACGATGGTTCACGGAGGGCGAACCAGGGTCGTGACAAGTTGGTATCAGAGCTCTAGGTTCATAGGAGTCATGGATCACAAGCTTGTTTATTAGAATCTCGTTGATCGGTACATAGACGTCTGTACTTATCTATGAGAGGCTATGTAACTGTTAGGAAAATTTCCACTTTATTTGATTTCCTTGTCGTGCGATATTTTGACATCACAATTCTAAACTTCTATCTTCTATACTCTCACAGATGGTGAGGACACGTGCTACCCGATATGATCAGGCACCAGCGCCCCCTACTGCAGCTGTCAGAGGCCGGGGCAGGGGTAGAGGCGGAGGAAGAACACGTGGTGCAGCCAGAGCACCTGCGCGAGCTACCATTGAGGTACCACTAGCAGTTCCAGTCGTAGTCCAGGCACCATATATGCCTACTGCGACAACTACTCCAGCTCTTCAGGAGACTCTAGCATAGTTCATGAGCATGTACACCACGTTGGCTCAATCAGGGTTGCTTCCCCTTGTTGCAGCTACCTCTCAGGTCGGGGGAGGAGCACAGACTCCTGTCGCCCGCACTCTTGAGCAGCGAGTGCATGTTGAGCAGTGTCATGACCCCAGTTCACCCTTTGTGAACCCTCGTGACGGTACCTAGTCTCTACGACTAGGTAAGCCTAACAAGTGCAGAAAATAAATAGAAAACTTGTGGAAATGTAAATTAAAAGCCAAGAATAACCAAAGGAAAACGATATATAAAATGCCGCTCGGCATATACAGCTCAACATCTCAAAATCCTTCAACACTATCCGAAAACCCGGAAACTCACGAGAACACAAGCTGAAAGAAATATTGTAAAGTGCTCTACTCCATATTGTCTACATCAATAGTAAGATAGAAAGGCTAACACTACAGGATAGAATAAAGATAGAGACTCCTTGGTCTGCGGACACGGCAGATGTACCTCGAAGTCTCCGGAAAATCTCCCTGCCTCAAGGGTGATAATCCTGGGTAGAGGTACCTGGATCTACACATGAAAAACATACTTAGAAAGGGCATGAGTATACCACATCGGTACTCAGTAAGTGTCAAGCCTAACCTCGGTCGGGTAATGGTGAGGAAGGTCAGGGCCCAACTGAGGTAAATAATAATAAAAATGACAAGATAAGATAAACAGTATAAATGAGAATTTACAGTAAGAGTCTATACAGGATGATAAGAGTACAATAACGGAAACAGTAAAGGCAAAACACAAGGAAACACTGCTCACAACAAGGATGATAACCGGGGATCTCTTGGTATCCTCAATATATATACTAGGGATCTCTTAGTATATCGAGGATCTCTCGGTATCCTCAATATGTGTCAGGGATCTCTGGTATCCCGAGGATCTCTCGGTATCCTCAACACATGTGCCAGGGATCTCTTGGTATCCCGCACCTCAGTCCAGATCATAAATACGTGTAGGGGATCTCTCGGGATGCCATCCCGTAGTCCCAAATTAAAACACATAGCAGCAGCTCAAGAATATTAAAATAAATGCTAAGTTCGTAACAAGTAAACATTTAATTCTAGCCTAACATGCTTCACGTAATGCAATTAAGGCAGTTTAAGCAAATAGGCAATTAAGTCAACTAAGCATGCTTTTCTGACTAACACGGGCTAAGTTTGCAAGTAGAATAAAAACAGGTAAGAAAGGAACTCAATTTAAATACTTAAAGTAAAACCGAATTTTGAATAATTAGCTCAAGTACGTACTCGTGACCTCACGTACAAGGCATTTCAATCATCAAATATCATATCCTAAGGGGAAGGTCCCCCACACAAGATTAGACAAGCCAGTTACCTCGAACCAGCTCAAAATCAACCCTACACCACGTTTGTGCCACGAGTATTCGACCCCAAATAGCCCAAATCTATTCAATTTAATTGCATAATGTAAATAACAGTACAAGTACTGATTCTACAATGAAACTCTAAGCTAATACGCGAAATTATATAAAAAGACAAAAATGCCCCTCGGACCAACATCTCGTAATCAGGTGAAATTTATATTTCCAGAAACCTCGTACTCTCACGAGTCTATGCATAACAAGAATACTGAAATTGGATTCCAAATGTCCCCTCAAATCCCCATTTTAAGGTCTCTTAAACTCAAGCCCTAATTACCCATTTTTCCCAAATTTTTCAAAACTAATTAGGTCTTTAATCACATAAAAACGAGTTATGAAGTCAACGATGTTACCTCCAAGTGATTCCCCTTTGTTTTCCTCAAAAACCCCTCTTAGAAGCTTCAAACCTGGATGAAAATGGTGAAAGAATCCCTCAAATTTGCAAAGGCAACTATTTATATGTTCTGCCCAGCAATTACTGCATTTGCGGCCCTGGGACCGCATCTGCGGTCCCGCTTCTGCGAAACAAGTGTCGCATCTACGACTTTCACTTAAGGACCCATCTTTCGCATCTGCGGAACTTTAACCGCATGAGCGGTTCCGCTTCTGCGGACATTTTACCGCATCTGCGGTTCTTGAGAAAAATCCCAAATTTCGCTTCTACGGTCTTCTACGCCGCTTCTGCGGCTCCGCATCTACGGTCCCCAAATCGCAGATGCGAGAATACCAGAAGAACAACTGCTATAGCAAATTCAACTTCAAAATTTCCTCCGTCAACCATCCGAATTCATCCTAAGGACCCCGGGACCTCAACCAAAGGCATCAACATATCCTAAAACCTTATTTAAACTTGTACCAATCTTCAAAACTTTTCAAACAACATCAAAACAACCAAAACACCTCGGATTTCCTATGTTTCTAAAATCTTCCGAATTCTGCTTTCGATCAAAAATCCAACCAAACCACGTTCGAATGACCTGAAATTTTGCACATACATCCCAAATTACATAACAGAACTACTATAACTCTTGAAATTCCATTCTGACCCTCGGATCAAAATCTGACTATCGGACCGGAAACTTCAAAATTTCAACCTTCGACATTTCAAGCCTAAATTAGCTACGGACCTCCAAAACACAATCCGAATACGCTCCTAACCTCAATATCACCCAACGGAGCTAACTGAACCATCAGATTTCCATTCTGAGGCCGTCTTTACATTGTTCCAACTACGGTCAACTTTCCAACACTTAAGCTCTCATTTAGGGACTAAGTGTCTCAAAACTCTCCGAAACTCAAAACCGAACATCTCGGCAAATCAAATTAGCAGAATTAAACTTGGGAAAAGCAGTTAATAGGGGATCAGGGCGTAAATTCTTAAGACGGACGGTCGGGTCGTCACATCCTCCTACACTTAAACATTTGTTCGTCATCGAACGAGCATAGAGACATACCTGAAGTAGTTAAAAGATGAGGGTAACAGCTATGCATATCGTGCTCGGTCTCCCTGGTCGCCTCCTCGACTGGCTGACCCCGCCATTGAACCTTCACTGATGCAATGTTCTTTGACCTTAACTTTCTGACCTTCCTGTCCAATATCGCCATTGGCTCCTCAACTTAGGATAAATCCTTGTCTAACTGGACTGAACTAAAATCCAACATGTGCGACGGATCATCGTGATACCTCCGGAGCATTGAAACATGAAATACTGGATGAACTCCTGCCAAGCTGGGAGGTAAGGCAAGCTCATAAGCAACCCCCCCAACACGCTTCCCTTTCTTCCCAAATCTCATAACACCCTTTATAGGCAAAACCCGAAGTAGAACCCGCTCTCCAACCATATAGGAAACATCACGAACCTTCTAGTCTGTGTAACTCTTCTGCCTGGACTGGGCTGTACGGAGTCTATCCTAAATCATCTTAATCTTCTCCAAAGCGTCCTGAACCAAATCTGTGCCCAATAGTCTAGCCTCACCCGGCTCACACCAACCCACCGGAGATCTACACCGCCTACCATATAAAGCCTCAGACGGCGCCATCTAAATGCTAGACTAATGGCTGTTGCTGTAGACAAACTCCGCTAATGGCATGAACTGATACTAAGACCCTCCAAACTCAATCACACAATCACCGAGCATATCCTCAAGAATCTGAATAGTGCACTCAGACTGTCCGTCCGTCTGAGGGTGAAATGTTGTACTCAACTCTACCCGAGTACCCAAATCATGGTGAACGGCCCTCCAAAACCGTGGTGTAAACTGAGTACCTCTATCTAAAATAATGGAAACTGGAATACTATGAAGACGAACAATCTCATGGATATAAATCTCCACCAACCGCTCCAAAGAATAAGTAGTACACATAGGAATGAAATGAGCGGACTTGGTCAGCCGATCCACAATCACCCAAATAGCATCAAAATTCTTCGTAGTCTGTAGGAGTCCAACTACAAAGTCCATGGTGATCCGCTCCAACTTCCACTCCGGAATCTCTATCTGCTGAAACAACTCACCCGGTCTTTGGTGCTCAAATTTCACCTGCTAACACTTCAGGCACCTAGCTACAAATCCAACTATATCTTTCTTCATCCGCCCCTACCAATAGTGCTGCCTCAAATCCTGATACATCTTCGCGACACCTGGATAGATGGAATACCGCGAACTATGGGCCTCCTCCAGAATCAACTCCTGAAGCCCATCAACATTGGGTACACAAATCCGACCCTGCATCCTCAATACCCCATCGTCACCAATAGTCACATCTCTAGCATCACCGTGCTGAACCTTGTCCTTGAGGACAAGCAAATGAGGGTCATCATATTGCCGCTCCCTGATACGGTCAAATAAGGAACACCAAGCGACCACGCAAGCTAGAACCTGACTAGGCTCCGAAAGATCCAATCTCACAAACCGGTTGGCTAAGGCCTGAACATCCATCGCCATAGGCCTCTTTGATGCTGGTAAATATGCCAACCTCCCCAAACTCTCTGCCCGGGGACTCAAGGTATCAGCCACTACATTGGCCTTGCCCGGGTAATACAAATTGGTGATGTCATAATCCTTCAGCAACTCCAACCATCTTCTCTGGTGTAGATTTAGATCCTTTCGCTTGAACAAATGCTGCAGGTTCTGATGGTCAGTGTAAATCTCACAGGGAACCCCATATAAACAATGGCGCCAAATCTTCAGGGCATGAACAATGGCAGCTAACTCAAGGTCGTGAACAGGGTAATTTTTCTCATATATCTTCAACCGTCTGGATACGTAGGCAATCACCCTACCATCTTGCATCAACACCGCTCAGAGGCCAATCCTCCAGGCATCCCAATAGACCGTATAAGATCCTGAACCTGAAGGTAATACCAAAAATGGGGTTGTAGTCAATGCTATCTTGAGCTTCTGAAAGCTCACCTCACACTACTCCATCCACTAAAATGGAGCACCCTTCTGGGTCAATCTAGTCATCGGGGCTACAATCAATGAAAACCCCTCCACAAAACGACGGTAGTAACCTGCCAAACCAAGGAAACTGCGGATCTCTATAGCTGAGGATGGTCTAGGCCAACTCTGCACGGCCTCTATCTTCTTCGGATCCACCTGAATACCCTCACTCGATACCACGTGGCCTAAGAATGCCACTGAATCCAACCAAAACTCACATTTCGAGAACTTAGCATATAACTTTTTCTCTCTCAGAGTCTGAAGCATAGTCCTCAGGTGCTTCTCATGATCTTCCCGACTCCGGGAATACACCAAAATGTCATCAATAAAGATAATGACAAAAGAGTCAAGATATGGCCGGAATACACTGTGCATCAAATGCATAAAAGCTGCTGGGGCATTGGTCAGCCCAAATGACATTACAAGGAACTTGTAATGGCCATACCGAGTCCTAAAAGCAGTCTTCGGGATATCTGGTTCCTGAATCTTCAACTGATGGTAACCTGAGCGCAAATCAATCTTAGAAAATACTCGTGTGCCCTGAAGCTGGTCAAACAGATCACCAATACGAGGCAAAGGATAACGGTTCTTCATTGTAACCTTGTTTAACTAGCAATAATCAATACATATACGCATAGAACCATCCCTTTTTTCACAAACAAGACAGGAGCACCTCAAGGTGAAACACTAGGCTGAATAAAACCCTTATCAAGAAATTCTTGTAACTGATCCTTCAACTCCTTCAACTCAGGAGGAGTCATACAATACGGAGGGATAGAAATGGGCTGAGTGCCCAGCAATAGATCAATGCCAAAATCAATATCTCTATCAGGCGGCATGCTTGGAAGATCAACTGGAAACACATCGGGAAAATCCTGTACTACTGGGACTGAATCAACTGAAGGGGTATCGATACTAACATCTCTCATATAAACTAAATACACGTCACACCCCTTCTCAACCATACGCTGAGCCTTAAGGAAAGAAATAAACCTACTGGAAGTGTGATCTAAGGTACCCCTCCACTCAACACGCGGTACACCTGGCATAGCCAGCGTCACGGTATTGGCATGACAATCAAGAATAGCATAATGGTGCGACAACTAGTCCATGCCCAAGATAATATTAAAATCAACCATGCTGAGTAACAATAGATTGGATCTGGTCTCAAAACCACTAAGAGCAACCAAACACGACCGATAAATGCGGTCTACAACAAGAGAATCTCCCACATGAGTAGAAACATAAACAGGAGAACTCAAGGAAACTCGAGATACACCCAAATGCGGAGCAAAATAAGAAGACACATAAGAGTAAGTGGAGCCTAGATCGAATAGAACTGATGCATCTCTGTGACAAACCTGTATAATACCTGTGATGATAGAATCTAAGGCAGCATCCTCGGTACGGGTAGGAAGAGCATAGTATTTGGCCTGGCCTCCCCCTCGAGGGCGAACTCTACCTCTAGCTGGCTGAGCAGGTAGGGTAGCAACTGGAGCTGCAATCATAGCCTGAGAACTCTGTAGGGTACGCTGTGGCTGAGAAGTCTGTGGAGGTGCAATCCTCCCAAGTCTAGGGCAATCCCTCACCACGTGGCGAGAGTCGCCACACTCAAAACAAGCTCTAGGAGGACATGACGGCTGTGACTGGCTAGGGCCAGGCCCGCTGGACTAATCTCTGAAAGCACCCCGCGCAGGACGTGCGCTAGAAACTGGAAGTGCATAATAAGGCTCCTGAGGCCTAGGAGGAGCTGGAGCACTACTGGCTACTGGAAGAGCTGAATGAATAGGAAGAATCAAATAAACCCTACCATGATGACCTATAGCTGGGGTACGGGCACCAGAATAATTGCCCGACTCTTGAGGCCTCTAGGCCTCCCTCTCCCCCCTCTCCCTAGCATACAAACTCTCAATCCTCCTAGCAATGCTCACCACCTGCTGATAAGAAATATCCATCTCTAACTCACGAGCCATGCTAGATCTAATGCTGGGAATAAGGCCCTTAATAAACCGGCGAACCCTCTCACGGATAGTATAAACCAAGGCTGGTGCATGCCTAGCCAAACTGATGTAACGGACAATACACTCTAAAACAGTCATAGCACACTGACGCAAATGCTCAAACTCTGCAGGCCATGCATCCCTAAGGCTCTGAGGTACTTACTCCCTCAGGAACATATCTGAAAACTGGGCCCAGGTCAGTAAAGCAGCCACATATGGATTGTCTAACTCATAGGTGCACCACCACTCATAGGCAGCTCCAGGAAGCTAGAAGGTAGTGAAAGAAACCCCACTCGATCCTGAGATACCCATGGTACGGAGAATGCGGTAACACTCATCAAGAAATCCCAGAGCATCCTCCAATGCTAAACCACTGAATACAGGAGGCTTGTACTTCTTGAACCTCTCAAGCCTCAACTGCTCAACCTCAAAAGCCGCTGCCCTATCATTGGGCTGAACTGGCACTGCAGATGGTACTGGAATAATCTCAGGGACCTTCTCAACATGCACTCGCTGCTCAGGATTGCGGGCGGTAGGAGTCTGTGCTCCTCCCCTGGCCTGGGATGTAGCTACAGCAAGGGGAAGCAACCTTGCCTGAGCCAAAGTGGTGTACATGCTCATGAACTATGCTAGAGTCTCCTGGAGAGCTGGAGTAGTAGTAGTAGTAGGCGTGTCAGGTGCCTGGACTACGGTTGGATCCGCTGGTGGTACCTCAGCAGCAACTCGTGCAGGTGTCCTAGCTACACCACGTGCGCGTCCTCGGCCTCTAACAGTTGCAGTAGGGGGCGTGGGGGCCTAATCATCTTGAGTAGCATGTGTCCTCACCATCTGTGAGAGAATAGAAGATAGAAGTTTAGAATTGTGATGTCAAAATATTGCACGACAAGGAAATCAAATTAAGTGGAAAGTTTCCTAATAGTTACATAGCCTCTCGTAGATAAGCACAGACGTCTCCATACCGATCAACGAGACTCTACGAAATCGCATGTGTTTCATGACTCCTATGAACCTAGAGCTCTGATACCAACTTCTCACGACCCCAGTTCGCCCTCCGTGAACCGTCGTGACGACACCTAGTCTCTACGACTAGGTAAGCTCAACAAGTGCAGAAAATAAATAGAAAACTTGCAAAATGTAAAGTAAAAGCCAAGAATAACAAAGGAAAATGATATATAAAATGTCGCTTGGCATATACAGCTCAACATCTCTAAATCCTACAACACTATCCCAAAACCCGGAAACTCATGGGAACACAAGCTGAAAGAAATATAGTAATGTGCTTTACTCCAGAATGTCTACATCAACAGTAAGATAGAAAGGCTAACACTGCAGTATAGAATAAAGATAGAGACTCCTTGGCATGCGGACGCGGCAGATGTACCTCGAAGTCTCCGAAAGATATCCCTGCCTCAAGGGTGATAAGCATGGGTAGAGGTACCTGGATCTGCACAAGAAACACATAGAAAGGGAATGAGCACACCACAGCGGTACTCAATAAGTGCCAAGCCTAACCTCGGTCGGGTAGTGACGAGGAAGGTTAGGGCCCTACTGAGGTAAATAATAATAAAAATGACAGGATAAGATAAACAATATAAATGAGAATCTATAGTAAGAGTCTATACAGGATGATAAGAGTACAATAACGGAAATAGAAATAAAGTCAAAATACAAGGAAACACCGCTCACAACAAGGATGATAACCAGGGATCTCTTGGTATCCCGAGGATCTCTTAGTATCCTCAATATATACACTAGGGATCTCTTAGTATCCTGAGGATCTCTTGGTATCCTCAATATTGGCCAGGAATATCAGGGTATCCTGAGGATCTCTCGGTATCCTCAACACACGTGTCAGGGATCTCTTGGTATCCCGCACCTCAGTCCAGATCATAAATACGTGTAGGGGATTTCCCGGGATGCCGTCCCATAGTCCCAAATTAAAACACACAGCAGCAGCTCAAGAATATTAAAATAAATGCTAAGTTCGTAACAAGTAAACAGTTAATTCTAGCCTAACATGCTTCACGTAATGCAATTAAGGCAGTTTAAGCAAATAGGCAATTAAGTCAACTAAGCATGCTTTTCTAACTAACACAAGCTAAGTTTGCATGTAGAATAAAAATAGGTAAGAAAGCAACTCAGTTTAAATACTTAAAGTAAAATCGAATTTTCAACAATTAGCTCAAGTATGCACTTGTCACCTCACATACAAGGAATTTCTATTATCAAATATCATATCCTAAGGGGAAGGTACCCCACACAAGGTTAGACAAGCCACTTACCTCGAACCAGCTCAAAATCAACCCGACACCACGTCTTTTCCACGAGTAGTCGACTCCAAATGGCCAAAATCTATTCAATTTTATTGCATAATGTAAATAACACTTCAAGTACTGATTCTACAATTAAAGTCTAAGCTAATATGTGAAATTATGTAAAAAGACCAAAATGCCCTGGGACACACATTTCGGAATCGGGTGAAATTTACATTCCAGACATCTCGTACTCTCACGAGTCTATGCATAACAACAACACAGAAATCAGAGTTCAAACGCCCCCTCAAATCCCCATTTTAAGGTCTCTTAAACTCAAGCCCTAATTACCCATTTGTTTCAAATTTTTCAACACTAATTAGGTCTTTAATAACATAAAAATAAGTTATGAAGTCAAGGATGTTACCTCCAAGTGATTCCCCTTTGTTATCCTCAAAACCCATCTTAGAAGCTTCAAACCTGGATCAAAATGGTGAAAGAATCCCTCAAATTCACAAAGGCAACTATTTATATGTTCTGCCCAACGATTACCGAATTTGCAGCCCTGGGGCCGCATCTGTGGTCCTGCTTCTATGGAACAAGTGTCGTATCTGCGACTTTCACTTAAGGACCCAGCTTTCACATCTGCAGAACTCTAACCGCAGGAGCAGTTCCGCTTCTGCAGACATTTTACCGCATCTGCGGTTCCTGAGGAAAATCCCAAATTTTGCTTTTGTGGTCCTCTACGCTGCTTCTGCGGCTCCGCATCTACGGTCCCCAAACTGTAGATGAGAGAATACCAGAACAATAGCTGCTACAACAACTTCAACTACAAAATTTGGTCCGTCAACCATCCAAATTCATCCCGAGGCCCTCGGGACCTCAACCCAATGCATCAACATATCCTAAAACCTTATTCAAACTTGTACAAATCTTCAAAACACTTCAAACAACATCAAAACAACCAAAATATCTCGGATTCAAGCCAAAGTTTCTAAAATCTTTTGAATTCCATTTTCGATCAAAAACCCAACAAAACCACATCCGAATGACCTGAATTTTGCACACATATCTCAAATTACACAATGGAACTACTGTTACTCTTGGAATTCCATTCCAACCCTCTGATTAAAATCACACTATCGGACCGGACCATCATTATCTACCGAGATCTGCAGTTTTCTTGGTTTGGCGGGCTACTACCGTCATTTTTTGGAGAGGTTTTCATCGATTGCAGCCCCTATGACCAGGTTGACCCAGAAAGGTGCTCCATTCTAGTAGACGAAGGAGTGTGAGGCTATATTTCTGAAGCTCAAGATAGCTTTCACTACATCCCCGGTTTTGATATTGCTTACAGGTTCGGGGTCATATAAGGTCTATTGTAATGCCTCGAGGATTGGCCTCGGAGCGGTGTTGATGCAGGATGGTAAGGTGATTGCCTATGCATCCAGACAGTTGAAGATATATGAGAAGAATTACCTTGCTCACGACCTTGAGTTAGCTGCCATTGTTCACGCCCTAAAGATTTGGTGCCATCATTTATAAGGGGTTCCCTATGAGATTTATACTGACCATCGGAGCTTGCAGCACTTGTTCAAGCAAAAGGATCTAAATTTGCGCCAGAGGAGGTGGTTAGAGTTGCTAAAGGACTATGACATCACTATTTTCTATCACCCGGGCAAGGACAATGTGATGGCCAATTCTTTGAGTTGCCAGGCAGAGAGTTTGGGGCGTTTGGCTTATTTACCAGTATCGGAGAGGCCTATGGTGATGGATGTTCAGGCCTTAGCCAGCCAGTTCGTGACATTGGATCTTTCGGAGCCTAGTAGGGTTCTAGCTTGCGTGGTTTCTCGATCTTCCTTATTTGATCGTATCAAGGAGTGGTAGTATGATAACCCTCATTTGCTTGTCCTTAAGGATAAGGATCAGCACGGTGATGCCAGAGATGTGACTATTGGTAATGATGGGGTATTGAGGATGCATGGTCAGATTTGTGTACCCAATATTGATGGGCTTCGAGAGTTGATTCTAGAGGAGGCCCATAGTTTGTTGTATGCTATCCATCCGGGTGCCGTGAAGATGTATAAGGATTTGAGGCAGCACTACTGGTGGAGGCGGATGAAGAAAGATATAGTTGGATTTGTAGCTTGGTGCCTTAACTGTCAGTAGGTTAAGTGTGAGCACCAAAGGCCGGGTGGGTTGCTTCAGCAGATAGAGATTCCGGAGTGGAAGTGGGAGTGGACCACTATGTACTTCGTAGTTGGGCTCCCACCGACTCTAAGGAAGTTCGACGCTATTTGGGTGATTGTGGATCTGCTGACCAAGTCCGCTCATTTCATTTCTGCCTGTACTACTTATTCTTCGGAGCTGTTGGCAGAGATTTATATCTGGGAGATTTTTCATCTGCATGGATTCTAGTGTCCATCATTTCAGATAGAGGTACTCAGTTCACATCGCGGTTCTGGAGGGCCGTTCAGCATGAGTTTGGTACTCGGGTGGAGTTGAGTACAACATTTCACCCTCAAACACATGGACCGTCCGAGTGCACTATTTAGATTCTTGAGGATATGCTCCTTGCGTGTTTGATTGAGTTTGGAGGGTCTTGCGATCAGTTCTTGCCATTGGCAGAGTTTTCTTACAACAACAACTATCAGTCCATCATTCAGATGGCACTATATGAGGCTTTATATGGTAGGCGGTGTAGATCCCCGGTGGGTTCGTTTGAGTCGAGTGAGGCTAGACTATTGGGCACAGACTTGGTTTAGGATGCTTTGGAGAAGGTTAAGGTGATTCAAGATATACTCCGTACAGACCAGTCCAAATAGAAGTGTTATGCCGACCGGAAGGTTCGTGATGTTTCCTAAATGGTTGGAGATCGGGTTCTGCTTCGGGTTTCGCCTATGAAGGGCGTTATGAGATTTGGTAAGAAAGTGAAGTTGAGTCCAAGGTTTATTGGACCTTTTGAGATATTGAGGCGTGTTGGGTAGGTTGCTTATGAGCTTGCCTTACTTCCCAGCTTGGTAGAAGTTCATCTGGTATTTCATGTTTCGATGCTCCGAAGGTATCACGGTGATCCATCGCATGTGTTGGATTTTAGTTCAATCTAGTTGGACAAGGATCTATCCTATGTTGAGGAGCCAGTGGCAATATTGGATAGGTAGGTTAGGAAGTTGAGGTCAAAGAACATTGCTTCGGTAAGGTTCAGTGGCGGGGTCAGTTGGTCGAGCAAGCGACCTGGGAGACCAAGCAGGATATGTGTAGGCATTACCCTCATCTTTTCGCTACTTCAGGTATGTCTCTATGCTCGTTCGAGGACGAATGAATGTTTAAGTGTAGAAGGATGTGACGACCCGGTCGATCGTCTTAAGAATTAATGCCCCAATCCCCTAGTAACTGCTTTTTCCGTGTTTATTTCTGCTATTTTGATTTGCCGGGATATTTGGTTTCGAGTTTCGGAGAGTTTTGGGACACTTAGTCCCTAAATGAAAGCTTAACTATTGGAAAGTTGACTGTAGTCGAAACAGTATGAAGACGGCCTCGGAATGGAAATCTGATGGTTCTGTTAGCTCCGTTGGTTGATTTCGGGGTTAGGAGCGTGTTCGGATTGTGTTTTGGAGGTCCGTAGCTAATTTAGGCTTGAAATGCCGAAAGTCAAATTTTTGAAGTTTCCGGTTCGATAGTGAGATTTTGATCCGAGGGTCAGAATGAAATTGCGGAAGTTGGAGTAGCTCCATAGTGTTGAATGTGATGTGTGTGCAAAATTTCAGGTCATTCAAACGAGGTTAGATAGACTTTTTGATCAAAAGCGTATTTTTAGAGTTTTTTAGGATTCTTAGGCTTGCATCCGATGAAAAATAGGTGTTTTGATGTTGTTTTGAGCGTTCCAAAGGTTGGAAAAAGTTTGAACGAAGTTATGGGATATGGTTTTAGGTTTGGTTGAGGTCCCGGGGGCCTCGGTGTGTTTCGGATGCTCAAACAGGCACTTTTGGCCTTTCGGCGATTGCAGGTTTGCTGATATTTCTACAGCATTGATTTGTTCATTGTGATCGCGTGAGATCACCTGCGATCACGTAGAGTAAGCTGACACCAGGCACTTTGTTGTGAATTGCGATCGCAGAGGAAGGAGTGCGATCGCATATGGTGAGTTTGTTGGTCATTGTGTTCGCATGAGGACCATTGCATTCGCGTAAAAGGGTTTAGTGTGGCAGTGGGTGATGGAATTTGCTCTATGCGATCGCATAGAGCTGGTCGCAACGTGTTGCTTTGAGGGAGTTGTCTTATGCAATCGCGTAGGGGGTTCTGCGATCGCGATTAAGGATTATCTGGGCAGAATATAAAATTTCAAAGTCGAGGGTTTAGCTACTTTTATCAAACCTTAAGCTTGGGAGCTCGGATTTGAGCGAGGTTTTGAGGTATTTTCAGAGATATCGATTGGATAATGATTCTTAACTCCTTTTTCTTGTAACCCATTAATCTAAACATGAATTCATCATTTAATTTTGGAATTTGTATGAAAATAAGGGGAAAGTTCTTAGACCAAGAATTTTAGTTTTGATTGGGGATTTGGCACTGGATTGGGATAATTTTGATATGGTCAAACTCATGAGAGTGTGAGGATTCTGAAAATATAAATTTTACCCGATTTCGAGATGTGGGATCGAGGGGCATTTTGGTCATTTTACAAAATTTCGCGTATTAGCTTAGAATTTCTTTGTAGAATCAGTTACTTGAAGTGTTATTTACATTATGAAATTGAATTGAATAGATTCACTCTATTTGGAGTCGAGTACTCGTGGCAAGAGCGTGGTTTCGGATTGATTATTTAGCCGATTCGAGGTAAGTGGCTTGCCTAACCTTGAGTGGGGGATCTTCCTCTTAGGATTTGGTATATTTGATAATTGAAATGCCTGGTACGTTAGGGGACAAGTGCATACTTGATCTAATTGTTGAAAATCCGGTTTTCTTTAAGTAATTTCAATTGTGTTCCTTGTTCCTGTTTCATTTCACTTGAAATTTAAATCTGCTGTTAGCTTAGGAAAAGCGTGTCTAATTGACTTAACTGATTATTTGCTTAAATTGACTTAGTTGAATTATGTGAAGCATGTTATGGTAGAATGTTCTATTTATTTGGTACGAAATTGAGCTTAATTGAATATTCTTGTGTTGTTGCTGTATGTTTTACTTTGGGACTACGGGACGGCATCTCGGGAGATCCCTTGTACGTATTTATGATTTGAATTGAGGTGTGGGATACCAAGAGATCCCCGACACGTATATTGAGGATACCAAGAGATCCTCGGGATACCAAGAGATCCCTGGCATATATATTGAGGATACTGAGAGATCCCTCGGTTATCATCCTTATTATGAGTAGTATTTCCTTGTGTTTTGTCCTTATCCCTGTTTCAATTATTGACTTTTTTATTATCCTATATTAGATTCGTATTGTAGATTCTCAATTGAACTGTTTATCTTATTCTGTCATTTCTATACTTATTTAATCTCAGTAGGGCCCTAACCTTCCTCGTTACTACCCGACTGAGGTTAGGCTTGGTACTTACTGAGTACCGATGTAGTGTACTCGTGCCCTTTCTGCGCTGTTTTTCATGTGCAGATCCAGGTGCTTCAACTCAGACTTACCATCCGTGAGGCGACGCGACCCTTCGGAGACTTCGAGGTATATCTACCGCATCTGCAGACCGAGGAGTCTCTCTCTATTCTCTTTGTAGTTACAACCCTTCTGTATTTCTTTTATTTTAGACTATTCTAGAGTTAGAGCACTATGTAGTGATCCTTAGCTTGTGATTCATGGGTTTTCAGGTCTTAGAAGTATGTATTAGTTTGAGAGTTAAATATTGTGTATGCCGAGCGGCACTTTTAAATACTGTTTTATTTCCCTACTTATATCATAAACTGTTTTATCTCTACAATTTGGTTTATCTTCCGTAATTTAGGCTTACCTAGTTGTAAAGACTAGGTGTCATCATGGCGGTTCATGGAAGCGAAGCGGGGTCGTGACAAGTTGTCTGATATCCCAAATGAGCAAAAGGCAATTTCTCATGCCATTGTCTAGACCCTTGGACCATCTTTCTAAGAATCTTCTTGATGTTCTTATTCGCAGTTTCAACAGCCCATTAGCTTTGGGGCGGTAAGGAGTAGAATTGTGATGCTCAATTTTTAATTGTTCGGATACCTCTTTCATCAGATGACTATTCAAATTAGTAGCATATCTGCAATAATGGTTTTTGGAATACAGAAACGACAGATGATGTTGAAGTGAACAAAGTCTACTACTGCTTTCTTGATAATTGCTTTCAATGTAATAGCTTCCACCCATTTAGTGAAGTAATCAATTTCGACCAAGATGAATCTATGAACATTTGAAACTTTTGGCTCAATTGGGCTAATGACGTCCATTCCCCAAGCAATAAAAGGCCAAGGAGTCGACATAGGATATAACTCTAAAGGAGGCAAGTGAATCAAATCCCTATGAATCTGACACTGGTGGCACTTGCTAACAAAACGAAAGCAATCTCACTCCATAGTAAGCCAATAATATCCTGTACGAAGGATTTTCTTTGCTAGAACATATACATTCATTTGTGGACCACAAACTCCCGAATGCACCTCATTCACAATCATTTCAGCTTCTTTGGCATCCACACATCTCAATAAATTCAAATCCGGGGTTCTTTTGTATAGGATTTCCCCAATCAAAAAGAAACCATCAGAGAGTCGCCTAATAGTTCTCTTTTGATCCCTATTAGCATGTTCCGCATATTCTCTTGTTTTCAGAAACTGTTTAATATCACGGTACCATGGTTCACCGTCTAGTTCTGCTTCAATTGTATTGCAATAACCATGTAGATCCCGAATTTGAATTTCTAGTGGGTCAATGTGAGTATTACCCGGATATGGAAATATTGAGGCCAGGGTGGCCAAGGCATCAGCTAATTCATTATGAAACCTGGGAATGTACCTGAACTCGATGGACTTGAACCTTTTGCTAAGTTCTTCCACACATTGTCTATATGGAATGAGCTTGATGTCTCGAGTCTCCCAATCACCTTGAGCCTTCCGAATAAACAAATCTGAATCTCCCATCCCCAGCAGTTCATGCACATTTAGGTTTATTGCCATATTGAGACCCATGATGCAAGCTTCATATTCTACTGTGTTGTATGTCCATAAGAAATGAAGTCTCGCTGTGGCAGGGTAATGTTGCCCAGTAGGTGATACAAGAATTGCCCCAATCCCTACGCTTTTGATGTTGACAGCCCCATCAAAGTATAGTTTCCAAAATTGACTGTCATCTTGGACTGCATCTTCAACTAAATTAACCTCTTCATCTGGCAAGTATGTGTTCAAAGATTCATACTCATCATCAATCGGGTTTTCTGCCAGATGATCAGCCAAAGCTTGTGCCTTCATGGCAGTGTGAGTGACATAAACAATATCAAACTCTGTGAGCAAGATTTGGCACTTTGCCAATCTGCTAGTTGGCATCGGCATTTGAAGAATGTACTTTAGGGGATCCATTTGGGATATGAGGTAAGTTGTATAGGCCAAAATATAATGCCTAAGCTTCTGAGCAACCCAGGTTAAGGTACAACATGTCCTTTCCAAAAGAGTGTATTTGGCCTCATAAGTGGTGAACTTTTGCTCAAACAATATATTGCTTGTTCCTTTTTGCCTGTGGCATCTTAAGGACCCAGAACACAACCAAAGGAACTATCCATTACTGATAAATATAAAAATAGAGGCCTACCAGGTTTCGGCGGGACCAAAACAGGGGCATTTGACAAATATTCCTTGATCTTATCAAAAGCTACTTGGCACTCATCTATCCACTTGATAGCGGCGTTCTTTTTCAACAACTTGAAAATAGGCTCACATGTGGTTGTAAGTTGCGCAATGAACCTGCTGATGTAGTTCAACCTCCCGAGTAAACTCTTGACTTCTTTTTTATTCTTCGGGGGAGGCAGCTCTCGAATGGTCTTTATCTTGGAGGGATATAACTCAATGCCTCTTCGACTAACTATAAAACCCAAAAGCTTCCCAAAAGGAACACCCAATGCACATTTGGCTGGATTGAGTTTGAGATTGTACCTTCTTAGCCTTTTGAAAGAACTTTTTCACGTCTTGCACATAATCATCTTGTGTTCTAGACTTAATGATCACTTCATCAACATACACATCAATCTCTTTGTGCATCTGTCATGGAATATGGTAGTCATGGACCTCATGTAAGTTGCTCCTGCATTCTTCAAACCAAATGGCATGACCCTATAACAATAAGTTCCCCATGGAGTGGTGAAGGCGGTCTTTTTCGCATCTTCTTCATCCATCAGAATTTGGTGCTACCTGACATAACAATCCACAAAAGATTAGATCTCATGTTTAGCACAATTGTCAACAAGGATATGAATGTTGGGTAAAGGAAAGTTGTCATTTGGAATTGCTTTATTTAAATCCCTATAGTCGACACTAACTTTAATTTTTCCATCCTTCTTTGGCACTGGCACAACATTTGCTAACCATGTGGTATACCGAATGAACCTGATAACATTTGCATTTAGTTTCTTCGTCATTTATTCTTTAACCTTATCACTCATGTCTATCTTAAACTTCCTTTGTTTTAGCTAGATTGGTGGAAAATTAGGATATGTGGGAAGCTTATGGACCACTAAATCGGCACTCAAACCCGGCATGTCATCATACAACCAATACATCTCTGTACTCGAACAAAACTTGAATTATGGCATCTCTCGTCTTTTGTTCAGCATGAATGCTTATTTTGTTTCTCTGATTTCTTCAGGACTTCCCAAGTTAATTGCCTCAGTTTCATTTAAGTTAGGCTTAGGCTTACTCTCAAATTGATCCAATTCTCTTTTTATTTCCTTAAAAGCCTCATCTTCATCATACTCAACTTCTTGATTCACTATTTCGAGATTAGACAACTTTTTAAGATCTGGGTATGAATTCTGCATGCATGTCATATTGTTAAAGCCAGTATTAACAAAACTAAAAATGATAAGAAATTAACAAAAATTAGGGAAAGGAAAAGACAGAATTCTACTATGAAACCGGAACTTCATTTCAATGAATTTGAAAGGATAGAAGGTTAACATCAAAGCAAAGCAATTAAACTAAAATATATGGATTACAGCTCTGAAAATAATCCAAATACAGAAAAAACAACAAAATAGACTACCAAGACTCCTTCCAGATGGGAAGAGGAGTTGTTTCCCAGTTGTTGAGCGAGGTATCTGGACCAATTAGCTGAACACCTGCACGGCTAGGGCCCTCACCAACTTGAACCATATTGATCCCATAGAACATCTCCTTGAGACCCTGGCAAACTTCATCAATGTCATCCTGAGTAGAAGGATTTTGGACTTCTTCAAATTGTGGCTTGACAAAAGAGTAGGCAATGTGAGGGATTGGTTTTGACAATTTCCAACAATTCTTTTTATGGGCCTTGGCTTTGTTTATGTCAGTTGATGGTGGTTTAAAACCCAAGCCAAAGGTATCTTTCTTCGAAAAGGGAGCAATAGGGTTCATAATTCCTTGCAAAAAGGATCCTAATCCTTTTCCTGGTTCATAGCCGTTCCTCAACATCAGTGAAGCTACCATCATAGATGTGGCTGAAAGATGGGGATGCAAAATTAGTTTTCCTTCTTCCACTTGGTCTACCTCAATCACCTCAAATGTTTGATATATGAGGGATTCACATCCTTCCTTGGCCTCGATACATGGAATGGACGGTTCATTATAGACGGATGAGTCATCCTCCCCATGAACAACAATTTCTTGCATATGATACTAAAATTTGATCATTTGATGTAGGGTGGATGGTATAGCTTTGTCCATATGATCCACGGCCTTCCCAAAAGAAAATTATAGGAAGTTTTCATATCCAACACTTGAAAGACAATGTTAAAATCAACCGGGCCAATTGTCATGGTGAGTTCAATTTCCCCAATAGTGTCTCTTCTTGAATCATTAAAAGCTCTAATGCTGACACTACTAGTTCGAATTCTATTAGTATCAATGTTCAGTTGTTGTAGAATAGAAAGAGGGCATACATCTACACTTAAGCCTCCATCAATCATGACTCATTTTACGTAATTCCCTTTACATTTGACCATAAGATGCAAAGATTTATTGTGCCCAGCCCATTCCTCAGGCAAATCATCATCGCTAAAAGAAATTTTGTTCACCTCAATGAATCTTTCAGCCATTTTTTCTAGCTGATTCACCGTTGTCTTTTCTGAGACACATGCCTTGTTCAAAGTTTTGATCAACACACAGTGATGTTCTTAGAGTGCAGAAGCAGAGATAACAAAGATATCTGAGCGGGGGTTTTCCTTAGTTGATCAATGATTAAGTAGTCTTGCATTTTCATCTTCTTAAGGAATTCCTCCACTTCTTTTTCTGAAACGGGTTCTTTCACTGGAAGGTGATTTTCCTTGGCTTGCTTAGCTTTTCTCAATTCCTCTGGTGAGTAGCACCTTCCAGAGAGGGTCAAGCCTCCTATTTCATCTGTTTCTTCCATTATCTCTTTTCCTTTGTATGTCATGATAGTCTTGTTATAATTCCAGGGAATAGCTTTTGTGTTTGACACTGGGAGTTGTGCAACAGGTCAGATCAGAACTTGCTCTGTTATATTTGTCAAACCATTATTTGGAACAATCTTTTGAATGCCCCTAGGGATGTAAAGTTTTGGCCCACCCAATTGAACCTCAACCTTTTTGTTCTTCTAGGGACATAGAGAACCATTTTTTCAGAACCTGCCGAGTTTGAACTAGAACTCGCACCTTTCACAATCAATGGTGCCAATTATGACAGGCTTACTATCACTTTTGGTTCTTGACCTATGGTTCTAACAATTGTATCTGTCTTGCGAGACTGCTTATAATCCCGATCATCACAAATCATCCCAATAAAATGTGTATTATCATGACCTGGGAGCGGATTGTTTGTGATATTAGGAGTATCCTCATTGTTTGTCACTACAATTGCCTTTGCTTCAATCAAATTTTCAATGGCTTTATTTAATATCCAACAATTTTTGGTACTATGACCTTGGGTGTTAGAGTGATACTCACATCTTCATTGGAGTCAAAACCTTTTGAATTTGGATTCACATAACGCGACATGATAGGTTCAATCAATTTCAACTTCATCAACTTTCAAAATAAGCTTGTATGCGATTCTCCAATTGGGATGAACTCTTTCTTTGGCTCCTATTCTCTCACATATTCTTATCTCGGATGAGGATTATATGGCGCCTGAAAATTCGGCCGGAGTTGACGGGAGCCTTGTGGAATCGGTGCCCGCCATTGTTGGTGATTGGGAGGTCTAGCATAAGCCTAAGCATTAAACACTGTGTATTGTTGCGAGGGAACTGAGTACCAGGGACCCTGAGGTGGGTAATAATATTGAGGAGAATTGGATTGTCCTTGTTGGAATTGCACATAAGAAGGAACTATTCCTCTTTGAACTCCCCCAAACCCAGATGCCATCATGGATCCTTCATCCTTATGTTTTCAATTTTCGAAACTGTCTGACCCGCTTTGAATTGCTTGCGTGGTCGCCTTAAGGGTTGCCTGACTCACAATTTTGCCCGACTTCATGCCATTCTCAACTATTTCCCCAATCTTAATCACCTCAGTAAAAGGTTTACCAATGGCAGCTAACATATAATGGAGGTAATCAGGATCCTAAGCTTGGAGAAAATAGTCAATTATTTCTGCCTCTTTCATTGGTGGTTTGACCCTAGCACTCTGCTCTCTCCATTTGATTGCATATTCTCTGAAGCTTTCTATTAGTTTCTTCTTTATGTTGACGAGAGAGGAACGGTCTGGCACTATATCAATATTGTACTGAAATTGTTGGACAAAATCTTGAGCCATATCGTTCCAAACATGCCAGTGAGATATGGCTTGATCTATGAACCACTCTGAACAATTCCTATCAAACTTTCCCCAAAATAAGTCATGAGTAGTTCTTCCTTGCCTTCTGCTCCCCTAAATTGGGTACAATATCTCTTCAAGTGGGCCACAGGATCACCGTGACCATCATACTTGTCAAACATAGGGGTCTTGAAGCCTGGTGGCAAATGAACATGGGGGAACATACATAGATCGTTAAACGAAACACTCTTGTGGCCTCCCAAACCCTGTATTTTTCTCATGGTTTGCTCCAAACTCTTCATTTTTCTGGTCATTTCCTCTTGTTCCATATTCTTGTCGGGCTTTTCGAACTCAACTGGGAACATGTTCTGAGAAGTGTGATTGTATGAATCTGGAACCTTGAAAGTCAGTTCTGGAGAGTAATGTTAGGAATCATGAACATTGAGTTGTGGATCATTGTTAGACTTTTGAGTAAGAGTCGGTTGAGGGACAGTAAAAGTATGGGCAATAGGTACAGTAGGTGGGTCATTTCTGAGGGGTGCGGTTGGAGGACGTGGAATGGAGGTACTGGGGATAGTGGGAAGGTTAATGCTCTGACTGCATCCAAGTTGGTACGATGGGTTACCTATTATGGAGATGGGCACTTGAGTTGCAATTGACATATTATGAAGATTATCCGAAGGCCCTATGGCTAGTGGGGGTAGTGCATGTCCATTCACCCAGGCTTGGTACATCTCCGCCAATTGTTGCTTCAGCACTCTTACTTCTTTAACAAATCCTGAACCTTTTTCGACCAATTGTCCATGGACATCATCATTATGCGACTCATTCTGGCTATTGTTCATCATTCTACTTTTCCTTTTGATCTCATATTATAAGGGTGAGTCACCAGTTTAAACCACAAACCAAACACCTTTGTTTAACTTTATCTTTATTGAATGATAAAGAACAAACGTATTAGAGTTAGGCATTGTGCAAATATTAATCACACATTATATGTCATGCACCTAATGCCATTTTCATTTCTAAAATGAACTTGGAAGGCTTTATGCTTCATCCCGGCTTATTGGTTTATTTCCTCTTGAATTTAGCGCTCTTTTTTCTCTTTCCTCTTTTTATTTTTATTTTCTGTCAATTTTTTTGCTCGGATTAATTATGTATATGATCGCATCCGATGGGGATTGCCTACGTATTACGACGCCGCATGACCATTACGTAGTTCAGGGGGATCGGAACTGAAGTAAACTAAACTAACTCTTTTTTTCTTTTTCTTTTTCTTATGTGACTTCAGACTGTCAGAACTTCTAAAACAAGAAAATATTTTTGGGTTTTGAGCTTTTTTTTTTTGAAAAAGAACTTCAAAAGAATAAAAAAATAATTTTGGATTTTTAAATTTGATGTCTCAAAAAAAAAATTCTAAAGAAGGAATAAAAGGAAAATAATTTTTGAATTTTTGAAAATTCAGGGCTGGAACCGATGAGGTTTCCCTATGTATCTCACATCCAATAAAAATCAGACCCGCGTAATTCGGTTAAAATAACAAAAAAAACTATTTTGAAAATTGTAATTTTACATACTAAAACCCTTCAAAATTTTATTTATAAAATAAATGGGTATTTTACGAAAAATTGGAAATTTTCTCTTTTCTCTCCTCTATTCAATCAATCTATCCTAAAGTCGGTCAACATTTGAGAGAATCCTACCAAATAATGTTACATATAGCACATAAAGATGAACATGTTGGTCCAAAAAATTAGTACATGTCCTAGACGGGCCTGGCCCCTATGCCGAGTCCCGCTAAGTCCAATGCACATGATGCAAATAAAGCGTAGTCTACTATTCACTGCTTGTGGCTTGTTCTTCTAAGTTTTCAAATCCTAAAGGAGATAGTATCTAGACCTGGCTTACCCGGACGGACAACCCGAGCCGAGGAGCGTCAAGCATCACCAGTAGTAGAACAACACTGGCTAGCTAACAGCTCTTCCGCCTAAACATGTGTGACTAAATCCTTTGCCAGAAGCTGGTAGGCTAACTGGCTTTATCTCAAGACAGAAGTTTTGTGATGCTAGTAGGCAAACACAACATAACTACCTGTCAGAAGACTCAGAGGGGTGCGGGAGAGGATACAGTTTATATCACAATTCAAATAAATATAAAAGAGATAAATAAGTGACAAATAGCGTATTAGGCTTCCAAACACAATAATATCCAAAACATGATAAAAGCCAAAAAAGAATCAATATACAAAGCTCGAATTCCTTTTATTATTTCCAGTGGAGTCGCCAGAGCTGTCACACATTTTTTTTCCCGCAACCCTATTACGTGGTTGAGTTAGAAGAGTTTTTCCAATTGAAGTGATATTTTGAAAAAGGATTATTTTTTATTTAGAGTCACCACATGGAATTGAGTTTTGGTGCTCCAAGTCACCTTTTATTTAATCCCTTATCAAAAGGAATATTTGACTCCTAATTAATGGTCTACGAAAATAGAAGACTGAGTAAGGAATTCTGTTGACCGAGGGGAAGGTGTAAGACACCCCTCTAGTCCCATGGTTCTAGCACGGTCGTTTTATTGACTAATGAAAGGCTAAAATTAATTTTTAGCTATTCTTGTATTTTATTGATTATGACTTATTTATTTCCGCTTAATTAATATATTATATTTTATTAATTGTTTGGACCTATATGCAATATGCACACGAGATATTTCTTTGAAATTAGGTGTCAAACCAAGGTACGGATGTACACATGGTTAAAACATAATTATTTGAATTTAAAGGCATCGAGACGCGGGAATACGCACATAATCCTTTTTGTTACTTAAGCATATCAATTCAAGGTTCGGGTATGAACACATGGGCTAATATTTAAAGTACATCTAATGTTTTTCTAGTGTATTCAGATATTTCAATTATTATTTATCTTTTTGATCCGAGACATTTAGTTATACATATTTTTTTACTTACTACAAGGAGTCTTCAATTAGTTCCTAACTCATTTTTGTTCCCTCACAATTTCTTTTACCATCCCTTGCTTATAGTTATTTTCTATTAATAGGCCTTGAAAATGTGTCTATACCTAGTTAGTTATATTCTTCCATGACCCCATGCTCCATGGGAATGAGAAAAAAAATCTATTCCATAGTTTAACCTCAAACACCCAATTTATTTACAAAGAAATATATATATAACTTACTATACTTATAAAAAAAGTTATTATAGTTTATGGCTTACTTAATACTACCCTCGTCTAGTCCCACTCTAAACAATTATAAAAATTATCAAAAAGGCATAATACAAGCACAAATAAATAAATAAATAAATAAATAAAATGAAATTGAAATGAACCGACACCCTATGGGAAAAGAACTGTGCTCAACAAAGTTATTTCCACCCCTAAATGAATATGAACTATTAACGTAAAATTGACTTACCTTTTAACGAGTGACCATTCCTACACACACAAGACAAAAATTTATATATGCTACTGGATTCACATAGAAGGAATATGGCAACTTTTTTTTTAAAACGTAAAGGAATTCCTAAAAACTGGAAACATGCTTTAATTAAACTTCCAAAACAAAATTTAGTTAGTGTTTACCGTGAAAATAATAATAACAATTAAATTTATAAATGGGACTCTAAAAATACATGATCTATTTTTATGTTAGTTGTTAGAGAAGTGGATGCTAGATATGGGAAGTTTAATGATGAAGTTCAAGCTAAAACGGGACAGTAATCAAACCGAGGGGCTTGATATCCGGGCTTCGGATTGATCGATGAAAGGCCTCGAGGTCGATGCCTAGGCTCAAGCTCGAGTTATCGGGGGTAGCCGGGAAGGGTATAACAGTTAAGATATGATTAAAGAAGGGTCTTTATGGACAATATCAAGCAATAAATGAAGAACAAGTATGAAAGCAATAAATAGAAAGAGTAGCCTCGAGCGAGTAAGTTAGAGAGAAAAAAGAGAGATTTGTTATTGATCTTATATAGAATTTTTGGAATTGTGTCCCTACAGAGTGTTACTGATTCCCCTTTTATAAGAGGGGGAAACCAAACTTAGTACAAGATACGTTGAGTGGTAAAGGAAGTGGGATGGGACAACTAACTTGCTTATGACGTATACGTAGACCAACGTTAGGCTGCCCAGGTAGACTTAATCGGCTCCGGATGCACTCTTCGAAGGCCTCCCATGCTGGTCGGGGTCTCGGCCAACATTATCCCCAAGTTGGGTGCCGACAGATCATGAGGGAAGTACCTGGATCGAGACCTCGAGCCTCTGAGGCGATCTCCTGAAGCACTTTACCAATGAGAAATTGGTCTCCCTATTTCACCGTACACAGATAGTCTCCGTGTTTCTTAGAGAGAAGCGATAAGAAATGATTTTGACATCCCAATATATGGGCCCCCATAATGATGTTGTGCTGAAGACGCAACCCTTCATGCATGCCGAAACGTTTCGCCTTTTCCCTTTTTCAAGTCGTTCGACGTGTCGTGATTCCTTATTCTTTGGGGTCATAATGTTGCCGTTGATTCAGCTCCCATGAACGCATTGAATGCGCATGTCATTACGTCTTTCGAGGGCGATAATGGCGTTGTCGGTAACCTTGCCCTTCTCCTCTATAAATGGGGTTTCTTATGATCAGTTTTTCATCCAAACATCCTTCGATATCTATCCTTTCCTCATTTCTTGCTATCTTTATTCTTTGCTGTTTCACCATGTTTGAGGCCTATGGCTTCAAGAGTTTACGTCGACATCATGCGTGCTACGGTCCGTCTCCCGGACCTTCTCTGGTCGGATGAAGCTATGCTGCTTTGATGTTATTGTTGTTGTTGTTGTTGTTGTCTCCATTAGCTCGGGGTGATGAAGAAGAGGACCGATTTCCTCCAACCCGAGGAAGTATTTGGATTATACACTGTTACTCAATAAGGGGCTCGGATTATAGACCGTTGCTCACCCTCCTTCCTCGGCTTGGCGTATTACACCTCATTTGTATTCCTTGGGGTATGGCGGCACTTTCTACTGGTTGTCGCCTCCGAGGCCGAGGCAACGTCTCAAGAAGTGGCTTTATAATAGTAAAACTAGCGGAGTTCATACTAGCCAGATTTTTCACCCAGCCACTTCTCGTCTCCTTTCGTATTCTCCTTCGTCACTTTGCTCTTCTCCATCGCTTTCCTTTTCTACGTCCCCCCTTTTGATGATGTCATTCCGGGAGGGTCGAGATGAGATTCCCAAGGGGATTGGTCTTGGATGATATTGTCTTTGAGGTCGAGTACTTGAGGAGATGATGCCAAGAATGCCGCTATTGGGGACGCACTTTTGGGAATAGGCTAGATTTTTAGATTTTTGTTGTATGCACGCCCTTCTGCTTCTTTGTTCCTGTGTAAGGATCCCCTTGCGGGATTTTGTAATCATATGTAAGGACCCCCTGAGGGCCGTTGTAAGCAAATATTTATGAATGTAAAGATATTTTCTTGACTCCTGCCTTTGACACTTGCTTTTTTTTCTTAATATTTGCGGTGGCTCCGAATGCATGATCATGTTTGTTGTTGCTAATACTGAACCCGGGTGCGAGCATTCCTTCCAGCCTTCGGTTGATGGAAGCGGCTTTGCGCGGGGTCTTTAGTGGTTCCTTGGATTGAACCCGAATAAGGCCAGTAACCTCGGGCCTTCGGGACCCTGAATTCATGCGAAAATGAGAATAATGTTTTGGGCTTCGGGGTTGTGACTTACCAGTTGAGTTTCGTAATAACCTTTTGAGAAGAAATTTGTTCGGGGATCCGTGGACAGGGGCTGCTTGTGATTTCTTAAAAGCAGTCTCCGAGCGAAGGCTTGCTTACATTCAGACTATCCGGAAGTGCGTTTTAGAGTGAATAGCGTTATGGTGCTATAGATAGATTCTGAAAAAATGGGGTTTGTCCGACCCTGGACAGCACCCGGAGCCAGGTCCGACATTTCAAAAAAAATGTTCATTTCTTCATAGACTGGTTCCCTTTGATAGAGATCCTCAAAGTCGTGTGCCACCCTTGTGTTAGCGAAGGCATTGTCGGCTCTCTAGAGCGCATCCTTATTTTGATGGAGGTCCTTAAGGTCGGGTACTGCCTCCAAAAAGGAGAGGATGCCATTAGTTAGCGTTCCCGATCATCTTTGAGGTAGGTGAATCGTAGCTGCCCTTCCACATATATTATGAGGTTGTTTCTACCTTCTCAGGGGTTATCCCGTCTCACGCAGTTGCCATTTTCTTTTCGCGCTATGTTTCCGGTATTAACACGTCTGTACATCTTTTCACCCTTTAGTTTTTCAACTTTGCGACTGCTATAGCAGCAATGTCGGGGTTAATCCGACAGGGAGGGGAAAGCTCCCCCTTCCCCTCCTCCCCGGTTTTCGGGATCATCGAGGTCTGCTGACTTCAAGGTGCCGATCGATTAAGCCCTTCGTTGATGTTGCCGAGGACAACATAGACCGGGCATGGACAAGTTTCTTCTCTCGGGTGCTGACTGCTGGTACTATACCTAGGAACCCATATTTTTTATTGGAGAATGGAGTTATACTCTTAGGTGACGCGCCCCGTGCTTTACCAGTTGTGCCTATGGCGAGAGTGGATTAAGTAGATGTGTCTTCCTCCCTTCTTCTGTAGTGGTTTTATGGACGTCGGGCGACACCCTTGATCTGCCAGGCTCGGCCTGAGGATCTGGCGGCCCACTCGTTCTTCGAGGAGCGTGAGTGGCGAGCATTGTTCCCCGTGGAAAATGGGAAGAAAAATATCATGGTGAGCGTTGTGTTATCCCTTCCTCGCTAATGCCTGATACTTCTTACTGAGTTTTCTTCAGCAGACCTCCAACAACCTTGAGTTTGGACTACTTTGTCGTGGAGCTAGACTCGGGATGAGGGTATGTCCCTTAGGCTCCTTCGCGAGGAGAAGGAAGTTGGGTCAATGTACTAGCGATATGAGGCGTGCTGGTGCTCGAATTACGAGAGCTATTTGATGGAGCAAGTAACTTTTAACCTTTCAAGTTAACTTCCTGCCTGTTTTAATAGTAGAGAAATATGAAGGATCTGGGGCACCTTAGGGGTGAAGCCGACCGAGTTTAGGAACGATTGTGGCGAGCTAAGAGCTCAGGTGCAGGCGTAAGCTTCAGAGAAGAAGGGTGCCTTGGCTAAAGTTCCTGACTTTGAGGCCCAACTCCGCTTGGCTCGAGACAATGCTTTAGTTCAAGCGGATATGATCACGAAGTTTGAGTCTGAACTTTCAAAGGTTGGGGCTGAGATAGTTGATGCCCGGGCTGAAGCATCATAGAGCCGGACTAAGGCTGATCAGGAGATGGCGATTCACTTCAAGGACGCTACTGATGCTCAAGCTGAGTTGAAGAGGGCCCTCGATCGTAAAAAGAGGTTTTGAGGAATATGTTTGTTGCAATTCTCGAAGAAGGGTACTTGGAGAGATCGGCGCTAGGGGTTTTGTTCTTCCGGAAGAGCTGGCTCGAGCGTGCTCAATCACATCTGCCTAATGCTTGGGAGAGTGAAGACAAGGCTGATAGGTCGTAGCCTTCGGGGGAGAGGCATAGATTTAGCCATTTCGCATGCGATACTTTCAAGTTTGCAGATGGGGAATGTACATTTTCACATTTTGTAAATAACAAAGAATTCGAGGTTTTGCTTTCTTTGTACCCCTTTCTGCTTTGCTCTCGACCAAGAGGACCGGTTTCATCGTTGGTGAGAATCCTTAGATTTGTGATATAGCCGTAGGGCTCATAAGGCAGACCTAGAGGCTCTTACACGCTTGGTTGATGCGGCCTTTAGTGCAAGTTGGCGTTAGAGCTCTTATGCTTTGTCCAACTATTTGGTCTCCGAGTCGGGTTTTGACTCGAGTCTATTCGACTCTCAAGCTATTGCGTCTGCGTGGGCGGGCAACAATGGCTCTTACGCCTTGCCCTTGGGCATTTGTAATTTAAATATTTTGGGTTCAGTCTCAGAGTCGGGTTACGACTGAGCTTAATTGGCCCTCAAATATATTTTTTTTGGGCTGGCGACAATGGCTCTTACGCTATGCCCTTAGGCATGTATAGTTAACTATTTTGGATCCGGTCTCCGAATCAAGTTATGACTCGAGCTCACTTTGACCCTCAAGTTTTCAAATTCTAAGTTGGCAATGATGGCTCTTACGCTATGCCCTTAGGCATATATATTTAACTATTTTGAATCCGGTCTCTGAATCAGGTTACGACTCGAGATCACTTTGACCCTCGAGTTTTCAAATTCTAAGCTAGCGACAGTGGCTCTTATATTTTTTTACGTTGCGACCTTTTAATGTGTGGCCCTAAGGCTCATTTGGCTGGCGATAATGGCTCTTACACTTTTGCCCTTAGGCATGTGTAGGCTTTGTTTTTCTCTCATTAAGGTTTTTGAAATAATTTTTCCTGACCCGTCATCGGTTCGGGAAGAACCTCGATTTCAAGTCGTTTAGCGGCGATGTTCGAGCACCTCAAAAGGTTTAGCTCGTAGGCGGAGTAGCTCGAAGCCTTGTGATTTGGAGCTGACATGGTCGAAACTCGTTTTCCTGTTGAGGGTATCCTGTTTTAACCGGTTCTTTTCGAAGTAGATTCGAAGTAATGGCCTGTGATTTTGTTAGCGACGGTCGGGCATCCCCGAGTCGCTCTAATTTGGCTGGTGCAGCCGTATTGACCGTAGTCATTCGTGTTTGGCCAAAGCCATTTTTGATCCCAAGTATGGTAGTTTAGGTGTCTATATCGAGGGTATGCCTTTTCGGGAGTCTTACAAATACGACATATAGCCTAAACTTCGGGATTGAGTTTTATGCCCGTAGTAAGGTCTTACAAAATTTTCATGCCTGTTGAGGTCTTATAGTATTTTTATTCCTATTGAGATCTTACAGCTTTTTCATGCCGTTGAGGTCTTACTGGTTTTTTCCTGCCTGTTGAGCTCTTACAGCTTCTTTCATGTTGTTGAGGTCTTACAGGTTTTTCACGCCATTGAGGTCTTACAGTTTCTTCATGTCGTTGAGGTCTTACAGCTTTTTTCATGCCATTGAGGTCTTACAGGTTTTTCACGCCATTGAGATCTTACAGTTTTTTCATGTCGTTGAGGTTTTACAGCTTTTTTCATGTCGTTGAGGTCTTACAGGTTTTTTCATGCCTATTGAGGTCTTATAGTTTTTTTCATGTCGTTGAGGTCTTACAAGTTTTTCACACTGTTGAGGTCTTATAGTTTTTTCATGTCGTTGAGGTCTTACAGATTTTTTCATGACGTTGAGGTCTTACAGGTTTTTTACGTCGTTGAGGTCTTATAGATTTTGTTACTATGTTGAATAGACCTTGCTAGACCGAGTTTGCCCGCTCAGGGTCTTACGGCCTCGGGTTTATAAGTGAGTGGCAACTGACGACAGTCTCCGAGTCATCGAGTTTGCTTAGGTTCGAAGGCCATTGCTTATCGCAATTCC
This sequence comes from Nicotiana sylvestris, assembly GCF_000393655.2. Taxonomy (NCBI): domain Eukaryota; kingdom Viridiplantae; phylum Streptophyta; class Magnoliopsida; order Solanales; family Solanaceae; genus Nicotiana; species Nicotiana sylvestris. The sequence continues at coordinate 116,319,652 of NC_091064.1, read as the reverse complement.
CTCATTGAGGCCTTATGAGCATGGAGTTCCGACCCTTGAGGTCGTGCATTTCTCTTTCGAGCTTTTGACATCAGTCTCCGAGTACTTTTGGTACCTTCGATGTTGGAGATGCTTGGTAATTTCCGCATTGCCTTTCCTGAATGTTTTATGATTCGGAGTATTGACCCGGAGGCCATCTGAGTGTTGAATTGTCGACGTCAATCCCCGAGTGTTCGGGACGTATTCGGCAGAAAAATTGTCACCTTAGCTTGCGAAGGTGTTTTTGATAAAAGATATTCTTTGATTGTTCGGTACAATAGTACACGTATTCGCCGATGGGAGCCTGGCTATATGGACACGGTTCGTTAGACCGTTTGGCCCAGTACATTACTTTCCTACAAGGACCCCATTTGGCATTTCACGACTTTTCCCAGCAAGTGCCTTCCTGGGGGAATGCCCCCCATTGTTCAAAGTTTAATGCAAAAGAAGTTTTGATCATTTTCTAAGTTTCCCTTAGGTAGCCCGCAAACGTTGCCTCGTTAAAAACCTTACCGGTAAAAACCCTTCTTTTGGGACAAAAACTCGGACGAAGGAAAAGAGTGTAACGGGGGCTTTTAGAAGGTATTCGGATAGGGTTAGCATTCTGACCGCTCCAATCGAGTGCCTGTAAAAGGGTTAGTCCTAAATTCGAAACAAAAAAGGAGATGGTCGTAGCTCGAAGTGAGATATGCTGGCGACGGGATTGATTTGCTACAATCGTGAGGGCTGATTTATTTCAATTGCCCGAGGTAAAGATGCGGTACACTCCTTTACTTCATTTTGTCAAGTTCGATCGAGGGTGAGGCCCGATTCTCCCTTTGGTTTATTCGAGGGCAGAGGTACGAGCGTTGATACCACATCGTGTATTGCGTACATTTTCCTTACCGCATGTTTTTCCCCATAGACGGTTTTAATTCCATTCTTTGTTGGAAATTTCATCATCTGGTGAAGGGTGGACGGTACCACTCTCATGCAGTGTATCCACGGCCGCCCAAATAAGGCGTTATACCTCATGTCTCCTTCGATGACATGGAATTTGGCATCTTGGGTCGTGCCAGCCACGGTGAACGGAAGGATGATTTCTCCTTTCGTTGTTTCACATGCCATGTTGAATCCGTTGAGGACTCGAGTGGCGGGCCCAATTTGGTTGAGCAATCCGAGCTGCTCGATCACCCTCAACCTGACAATATTAGTCGAGCTACCTAGATCCATGAGTACACGTTTTATTTAAAAAGAATTCACAAGGAAGGAGATTACTAGTGCGTCATTGTGAGGTTGAGACAAGGACTCGGTGTCTTCTTCACTGAATGTGAGGGAGTCCTCGGGAATATATCCCCGAATTCGCTTTTCTCTGGTGATGGATATTTTTGTTCTTCTCATTACGGGTTCCTGTGGGGCATCGCCCCCCCCCCCATAATCATGTGGATGAGATGTTGCGGCTCATTTGTCTCGTTCTTTTTGGTTGCCTCTCTTTCCCGAAACTGATTTCTGGCTCGATCTCTAAGGAATTCCCGAAGATGTCCTTTGTTAAGCAATCGAGCTACCTCTTCTTGCAGTTAATGACAATCCTCGGTCATGTGGCCGTGCGTGTTGTGAAATTCTCATACCAAGTTGTAATTCTTTTGTGAAGGATCCAACTGTATAGGGTTGGGCCAATTGGCGTCTCTGATTTAACTGATGGCGAACACGATGTCCGACACATCGACATTGAGGTTGTATTCCGACAAGTGGGCGCACCTATTGTTACTACGTTACGATCGAACCTGACTCTGTTGATGAGCCCTCGAGGATCCCTGCCTCGATCAACTCTCCGATCATTGTGAGGTAGGTTGCGCCTCGGGGCGTTCCTCCTATCTTCGAGGTATGGCTGATACCTTTCTTTGTTTGGTTTTGGTTCCTTTGCCAGGAGCCTGCTAGGGTATACTAAGCCAAAAGGGGCTCCCAGCTGGTCATCCTCGGCCCTGATCTTCGACTGGCCCCGGTAGTAGACGTCTGACCAGGTCACAGCTGGGTACTTGATCAGGTTCTGTTTCAGCTGTTTTGAAGCCGCCGAGCTTCGTTCGTTTAGACCTTGAGTGAAGGTCTGCATTGCCGAGTCGTCGGAGACTGGCGGTAGCTCCATCCGTTCCATCTGAAAGTGAGACATGAATTTCCGCATTATATCGTTCTCCCTTTGCTTGATTTTAAAAACGTCAGACTCCCTCGTCACTACTTTGATGGCACCAGCATGTGCCTTTACAAAGGAGTCTACTAGCATGGCGAATGAATCTATAGAGTTAGGATCCAAGTTGTGATACCACATCATGGCCCCCTTCATGAGTGTTTCCCTGAATTTTTTCAACAATACGGACTCGATCTCGTCGTTCTTTATATCGTTGCCTTTTACCGCACAAGTGTAGGCTATAACGTATTCATTAGGGTCAGTGGTCCCGTTGTACTTAGGGAGTTCCGGCATTCTGAACTTCTTTGAAATGGGTTTCGGGCTGCTTCCTCAGGGAACGACCTTTGTATGAACTTCTTCAAATCCATGCCCTTGAGGACCATGGGCGCACTCGGGATCTGGTCGACCCTAGAGTTGTAGGTCTCGACCTTCTTGTCGTTGGCTGCTATCATTTTCTCGCCCGATTCGATCTTTTTGGTGAGATCCTCAAGCATTTTTACTATGGCCGGGTCGGTTATCAATCCGTTATTGCTCGATCTCTCGGGTACTTGTTCAGCTGGGAGAGCTGTTTCTGGCGCTACTGTGCTGGGAGTCTTTGGATGGCTTTGCAACTGAGCGATAGCCAACTGCTGTGCCTACAACATTTCAAAAATAACATGAAGACTAACTTCTTGTTCATCCCGGGCTGAGGTTTTTTGGGCTTCCTGTTGGTCGTTATGTCGTATGCTCCTGTCGGTGTGTGAGCTTTCGTCGACCTGCTGTGCGTCCTGCAAATCCGCGTCCGCTGAAATAGGTCCGGGCCCGTTATCGGGATTCTGCGGTGAAGCGCTGACGATTGGAACAACCACACCGTTTTTCCCGTGGTTTTCGAGGTTGTTGTTCTCGACTCTGTTTACTGAGCCAGACATTTTTTCCTAAAATCAAAAGATCTTGGACAAGAAATAGTGTGAAAGATGACTTGCGTTGTGTAATGAAACCAGCAAGAAAATAATCACTATTATTTTTAGCCCCACGGTGGGCGCCAAACTGTTTACCGTGAAAATGGTAATAATAATAATATTTATAAATTGGACTCTAAAAATATGTGATCTATTTTTATGCTCGTTGTTAGAGCAGTGGATGCTAGATATGTGAAGTTTAATGACGAAGTTCAAGCTAAAATGGGGTAGTAATCAAACCGAGGGGCTTGAAATCAGGGCTTCGGATTGATCGATGAAAGGCTTTGAGGTCGATGTCTGGGCTCAAGCTCGAGTTATCGGGGGTAGCCGGAAAGGAGATAACAGTTAAGATATGACTAAAGAAGGCTCTTTATGGCCAATATCAAACAATAAATGAAGAACAAGTATGAAAACAATAAATGGAAAGAGTAGCCTCGAACGATTAAGTTAGAGAGAAAAGAGAGAGAGTTGTTATTGATCTTATGTAGAATAGTTGAATTGTGTCTCTACAGAGTGTTAATGATTCCCCGTTTATAAGACGGGGGAAACCAAACTTAGTACAAGATAAGTTGAGTGATAAAGGAAGCGGGATGTGACAGCTAACTAGCTTCATGACGTATACGTAGACCAACGTTAGGCTGCCCAGGTAGACTTAATCGACTCTGGATGCACTCTTCGAAGGCCTCCCATGCTCGTCGGGGTCTTGGCCAACATTATCCCCAGGCCGGGTGTCGACAGATCATGAGGGAAGTATCTGGCTCGAGGCTTCGAGCCTCCGAGGCGATCTCCTGAAGCACTTTGTCAATGAGAAATTGGTCCCCCGATTTCACCGTACACAGTTAGTAACGGAATGCTTATCAGATTTGAACTTAATTGTGATTAATTATCATTTACCATTTGAGAGAAAAGCTTTTTTTTTATATTTTATACTAAACTAAACTAAATCTGACTCATACGAAGACTAGAACATATTACTTCCTACTTCTTTTCAATAGTGAAAATCTTCATAATTATTAACATATTCAAAAATTAGACAATTAACTAAAATAAATTACTTAATGCCTCAGTTTCATGAAAACTAAAACGTCGTCCATGATTCTTAGTCAATTGATGATCTCTTAAAGACAAAGTCACAAATAAACAGAAATATAATAAAACATGGTGATAAAAGGTGCCATCAATTTAAGTGGACTTACTGAAATAAAATAATTACATATTCAAAATACAGTATCCAAAAAGTCGCGACCAAAGACACAATATCCACTTATTGAAAATTCAAGTATAACTTAAGACAACCAACATAAAACTAATCCATCTTTAATATACTATTTAAGCTTCATTTAAAAATATCAAAGTAGGACTTAAAGAACATAGACGATCCTTCGAATTCTTTGTGAATATGTGCAGAACACGCATTATACGGACCCCGAACAACCAACGGAACTTCAAAACTCAACCAAATAGTATTTTTGAGTCTTTCCTTAGTTACTTCCCTATTCGTTTTTTTGAGATTGCTTTTTTCTTCCTCTTTTTAAAAGATCTCCCCCCTTTCTCTTGTTGTCTTCACTTAAATAGCCGGATCCCCCCCTTTCTCTTGTGCCAAAGAATTTAAAAGGCCTTCTTCAAGATATGGTGGTTGGGATTTTTAACGTGAGGGAGTGGGGGAAATTGGGAAAGGAACTTGAGGGGTTAGGATTTGTGGGGAAGGACGTGGTGTAATGGGGAAGTTGGGAAACCAAAACAGATACAATCTGTTTTCGTTAGTTTTGTTGTTCTTTTTTTTTTTAACAATTTACTTAATTAAAATAAATAAATAAAGGTAAAACACACACACACACACATATATATATATATATACACACATATATATATATATACACACATATATACATAAAATTAAGAAAATTATATAAATAAAAAAATCCAATATTTACTCTACAGTTAAATTATACTAACTAAAATGCCATAGCTTTTTTAAATATATAAGTATGTATAGTATATGTACATATATATTTGATTTTTTTCTTTGTTTAAATAGAAATTTGTGGTAAATTATTTTTTTAATTAGTTTTTTTTTAGTGAAATAAAATCTATTAAGAGCAAGATGAAAGTTTTAAAATATTAAGATTAGACCTAAAAGAAATACTTACACTAAACTAGTATAGATTTTGGGTGTGGTCAAAATTAGTTGTTCACAGTCGGGGCAGAGGTAGATGCAGAGGCTGAGGAGGAGCACGTGTTGTAGCTAGAGCACTTGTGAAGGCAGCAGTTGAGGAGCCGCCAGTAGCTCCGACTAGGGGCCGACCGGAGGAGCCTGTTGTTACCCTAGGACTTCAAGAGACTTTAGCACAGTTCCTGAGCATGTTTGACACATTGACTCATGCGGGGTTGAGTCTGATTACACCAGCCACTTCAAAGACTGAGGGAGGAGCTCAGACTCCCGCTGCACGCACTCCAGATCAGCGAGTCCACGTTGGTCAGGTTCCAGGTGTCATGTCGACACAACCTGTTGTTCCAGTTCATCCCGTGGTTAGGATAGTAGCATCTGAGGAGGAACAACTTAGACTTGCGAGATTCTAGAAGTATTACCCTTCTACCTTTAGTTGTTTGGCTTTAAAGGATGCGCATGATTTCCTAGAGGAGTGCCACTGTATTCCCCACACTATGGGTATTGTGGAGACGAGTGGGGTTACTTTTACTCTATTCCAGCTTAAGGTAGCAGCATATCAGTGGTGGCGAGTGTATTAGTTGGGTAGCCCAGCTGATGCAGCTTCACTTTCATGGATTCAGTTTTCAAAAGATGTTCTTGAGAGAGTTTGTTCCCCAAACCCTTTGGAATGCATGGAGCACTGAGTTTGAGCAGTTGCGCTAGAGTACTATGTCAGTATCAGAGTATGTCATCAGATTTAGTGATTTGTCCAGACATGCACCTACATTGGTTTCTACAGTTAGAGAGCGAGTCCGCAGATTCATTGATGGGCTCAGTCATGGTATCTGATTCAGCATGGCTAAAAAGTTAGAGATGGATGTCCTGTTCCATCAGATGGTAGAGATCGCTTGTAGATTGGAGGGCATGTGGGTTCAGGAGGGAGAGGTTAGGGCAGCTAAGAGGCCTCGTAGACCAGGATGGCCTACTGGTCCCTATTTTAGAGACAAAGTATGGCATGGTAGAGGTTTTGTGGGTTAGCCAGTCCAGTTTGCACTTCAGGCTTCGCACGGTGTTTCAGATACCCATGGATCTTAGAGTTCCCGCACCGGACAACTTCCACATCCATGTCAGCGGAGGGGTTGCTTTGAGTGTGGATATACCATCCACATGGTGAGAGATTGTCCCAGACTCCAAACAGATGTGTCACAGTGGGATATTTAGGCTATGAGTTCTACCCCACTTTTTGTTATCCATGCATTTCCAGCTAGGGGTGTAGGTCAAGCAGGCAATGGGCGCCCCAAGAGGGGGAGGCCTGGCCTATTGATATGCCTTCCGCAGTAGGGCTATAGCTGTTGCACCAGGTAGTGTTGTTGCAGGTATGGTTTCGATTGTTGTAGGGGAGCATCATTCTTATTTTTATTTGGTTCATGTTATCGAGGTGAGCCATATTATCTTGCTTCACATATGGGTGAGTTTCGTAATTTTGTACTTTACTTCTGTGTTTACCCCTATTGGGAGATCCTGTAGCAGTAGCAAGTGTCTATCGTTTTGTTTTGATCACTATTAAGAGCTATAAGACTAGAATTGACTTTCTGTTTCTCATTACGGTAGGTTTTAATGTGATTTTTGGATGGTTTGGTTACGATTTGTGGTTTAGATGCTCTACCGGTATAGGAAGTTTGTTAGGTGCTGTGATTTTGTATCGCAGAATGGAATTAGTGGAAGGTTTGGTTGGTATGATTTATATTCTATTTGTGATTCAAAGCTGAGGATGGGATCCATGCGTTTCCATATGGGTTGATATCTTTGAACTGGGCTGCGTACTATGGTGGAGTTGTATTATGATAAGATCCTTGTCATTAGTTCATATGTTTTCAATCTCCCTTGTGGAATAGATTCATAGTATCACACTAATAGAGAGTTGTGCATGTTGGGTTTGTCTAATAGTTCTCTCATGTTTCTCTTTTAATATTCAGTCATGTTCGCGTTGTGCTTATTGGGTTTTAGCTTGCGACGTGTGTGCTAGGTAGTGTTAAATACAACTTATTGAATTGAGTGAATGGTGGAGGTATCTTCATGTTTCTTGCATCGTTGTTAGTGTTGTGAAGGTTTGGAATAGGATTCTAGCTGATATGAGATTAATTGTCGGTGCTGGATTTGATTATGGGCAGCTATTGTGCCCAAAGTTGTTGTTATGGGCATATGTGTGATGTGTCACGTTGTGTGGTTGTACCTTGTGGGTCTAGGCATGAGTTGTTGCAGCTGGTTGAGGCTGGCACCGGGTGTTGATATGGGAATTGGTCTTTTGTAAATGATCGGATGGTGAAAAATTTGGTTCTAAGGCTTACTAGAGCTGGTGGAAGGAAAAAAAATCTTCAGTTAAGATGGTGTTATTAGGCTTATGTTGATTAGGGTGACATAGGGTCACCTGCGAGTATATGTAAGGTGAGAACATTCAGTGATTTGATGACTTCGGAATGGTTCTTGTCATGTTCGAGGATGAATGTTTGTTTAAGAGGGGAAAAATGTAACGACCCGACCAGTCATTTTGAGAATTTGCGTCTCGTTTGATTGCTTAAGGTCTCGAGCAACTTCGTATTATGTGTTAAGACTTGCGTTTGTGGTCGAATTCATTTTTCGGATGATTCGGCATTTGATTTGGAAGAATAATTTTTGTTTTAGAAGCTTAAGCGGTAAGCATTCACCAGAGTTTAACTTTTGTGTAGACAACTTCGGGATGGTGTTTTGATGATTCCAATAGATTCGTTTGGGTGATTTTGTACTTAGGCATGTGTACAGATTTGGATTTGGAGGTCCGTAGGTTAATTTGATGCATTTTGGCAAAAATTAAAAAAGTTGAAGGTTTGGAAGGTTGAGAGATTTGACCGAGAGTTGACTTTGTTGATATCAGGCTCGGATTACGATTCCGAGAGTTGGATTAACTTTGTTATGTCATTTGGGACTTGCATGCAAAATTTGAGGTTTTTCCGGGTTGAATTGATAGGTTTCGGCGCGAGTTGTAGAAGTTGAAAGTTCATAAGTTTCGAGGTGTGATTTGTAGTTTTGACATTGTTTGATATGATTTTAGGCCTCGAGAAGGTTCGGGTTATATTATAGAAATAGTTGGTATGTTCGGACAGGGTCCCAGGAGGGCCCGGGTGTGTTTCGAATGGTTTTCGTGCTTTCGGTCAGGTCTGTTTCTGGTGTGTCACACCTGCACATTTTGGAGCGCAGGTGTGGAGCCGCTTATGCGAAGCTGCTATCTGTTCTGCGATGTTGGGCCTGGGCCGGATTTCTACTACTACGGCTTGGTGAATGCAGGTGTGTGGCTGCATCTGCGGTGTGCCCATTGCAGATGTGAGTTTGTGGCTCAGGGTGATTGTCCGCTTCTGCGGCGTCGCAGGTGCGACCTTACTCACGCAGATGCGAAGCTTGGGCTAGTAGGTTGTTGTTGCAGATGCATGAATTTTCTCCCAGGTGCGAGAGCGCATATGCGCTTCTTTATCCGCTAATGTGGAAGTGTTGGGAAGAAAGGTTTAAATTCGAGGGTTTGATTTCTTTACTCATTTTTGGACCTAGGGAGCTCGGTTAGTGACGTTGTTTCATGGGTTTTTCACAAAATTCATTAGAGTAAGTATTCTTTACCTGAATCCATTGTTATTTTCATCATTTAATTAGTGATTTAAGTTGGAAATTTGGGAGAAAATTGTGAAAACTTCTTATACTAAACTTTGGAGATTTGAAAGGCGATTTGAGGCCGGGTTTGAATAATTCTTGTATGGTTGGAATTGTAATCGAACGGTTATTCAGATTTTGTAATTTTGGTCGGTTTCCGAGACTTGAGCCCGGGGTTGACTTTTTCTTTTTCTTTCAAGATCAAAGTTTTATTATCCGAAATCGTTCCCTATGATTTTTATTTATGATGTTAAGTTATTTTGGCTATATTTGAGTCGTTCAGAGGTTTTTTCACACGAAAACGTCATTTTAGAGTATCAATCTAGCTTTTTTGACATTAGTATCTTGCCTAACTTTGTGGGGGGGAACTACCCCTTAGGATTTGAGCCATTTGTCCTAATCGTGCCATGTGAAGGCCCTGTACGCGAGGTGGTGAGTACATACTCGGGCTTATTTGTGAGAACTTAACTGTTTTAGGCTCTTAGGTTCTTGTGTTCATTAAAAATGAAGTTGCATTATCATGTTAAATCCTCCCTTTACTAAATTCACCCTTACATGTCTTATTTGGATTTGATTGATTCATGTTCTACCCTTCTTGCCAATAAACTCTTATGTGCCTTAATTGAAGTTGTCGCCTCTTTTATTGCCGTGCTATTTATCCCGTAATTGCTTAACCTTAATTGAAGTTATCATTATCTTTCCCGTAATTGCTTAACCTTAATTGAAATTTTATTATCCTTTTCATTGTTGATTTATCCTTATTTGGAATCATTGATTCATGCTATCTCTCTTATCGTCGAGTTGTACGTATGTGAATCGTTGTTATACATTGTCTCTCCCCTTGTTGGGATATTCTTGTTGAAATCATTATTACCTGTTGTGTCTTTCATTGTGAGCTTGTTCTTCCGTTTACTTATGTTCTGTAGTTCTTGTGTTGATTTACTTGTACTCTCGTGTTATTGTTATTGTTGTTAAGTCGAGCGCTATGCGTGGATGCGGTATTGACATTTGTTTTGAGGGAAGGTTGTGGCTTATGGGCATATGTGGTGCAAGACCTTATATTGTGTTGCTATGTTTTTGGCACATGTGGTATTGTTGATAGGATTGTCGGGGTGTTCGTACGTGAGTTGTTCCTGCATTTATTACTATTGATATTTGCACATGCGGCATGACAAGGCAGGCTATATATGTGGGTTTGCACATGTGGCGAGACAAGGTGGAAATATTATTATGCGCGTGTGGCGAGACAAGGAGGGCATTTACTTTATTTATCGCGCACGTGGCAAGACAAGGTGGCTATGTCGGGGATGATTTATGATGACTTGTGATGGCCTGAGGCATTATTATTGATGATATTTGTGTTGTGGTGTGCCTACTTTGTGTGAGTTATACATTTTACATTTTCTGGTGATATTTCCTATGTGTCATTCATTTCCTTTACTCTCACTCGTTGACTTGAGTTGTGATAGAACATTTGCACAAGCATACACGTAATTAATCACCTATATCGGTTTAAGAAGATGAATCTTGGTGTTATTGACCATTTACATGTACTCGCTTTTACTTGTCTTTTGTGTGAGACTTGTCCTATTGGCACGTGAGTTATTCATATGGTCATGAGCCAGTGTTATTGTTTGCACGTGAGTTGTCCGTGCGAATATGAGATACTGTCACTCCCTTGGAACATGAGTCATCTATGCGATTATGAATTGTAATATGGGTACAAGATGCCAAGTGATTAGGATTCATGAATAGGGACCTGTGAAATGTGACTATGTGGTGAAGTATCTCGGGGAAAAATCCTTGAACAAATCTTGTGTGGAAGCGGTTGCTCTTATTGAGTTGTTACTTGTTTTTTCTACTTAGTTTCACCGGACTAAAACTATGTTCAGCTTACTTCACGGCATTGCTACATGTTGCTCCCTATTGCTAGTTGTTGTTTCTAGTGTCCTATTGCGAGTATAACTTTGTTATCTTTACCATGCTTTATTTTATATTGACATTGTTTCCTGTTAGTTTCACATTCATATTTGTACAGGTTGTTAAGTCTAGCAGGTGTGTTGACTGTCCCTCGTCTCTACTCCACCGTAATTAGTATTGATACTTACTGGGTACCGCTGTGGTGTACTCATGCTATACTTTCTGTACATTTTTTAGCAGATCCAAGTACTTCAGAGTTGGTTGATCACTAGCTAAATGTTCGGGTTTTGCTATGGAGACTCAAGGTATACCTATCGTCGCGTTTGCCAGCCTCATAGTCACCTTCTAAATTTGTACTTGTACTATCTATTTCTATTCCGGAACAGTTGTACTTAGAAGATGTTCCTAGTAAACTCCGTAGAGCTTATGACTTGTACTACCAGTTTTGGAATTGTTGGCTTGTATAGAAATTTTCTACGTCATATTTAATAGCCGTTGGTTGAAATTTGCCATTCATTCAGTGAGTGTTATGCTTACCTACTCTTAAAGACTAGGTGACATCACGACATCCTACAAAGAGAAATTGGGACGCAAAGACATTCGTACAAAAATACGACAAGTGTCAACCCCATGCATAGTTAGTACATCGACTAGCAGAACTTTTTTCATTCGGTAGTGTCACCGTGGACATTCATGAAATAGGGGATGGACATAGTCGATCTCTTACCATAAGGGCCTGCAAAGGTAAGATTTCTTTTGGTCATAACTGATTATTTTACTAAATGGGTCGTAGCAGGTGCTTAACAAAAGATTGAAGAATGAGAAGTGGTTGATTTCATATGGGACAACATTGTCTGCCGATTAGGAATATTAGAAAGGATTGCTCGTGACAACGGGCCAAAGTTTATAGGTTCCAAGGTCACAAAGTTTTTGGAAGGACTGAAGATCAAATGCATTACGTCTTCACCATACCACATGAGTGCTAATGGGCAGGCAGAGTCAACCAATATGGTAATTATTTAAAACATTAAAAAAAGTTAGAAGATGCTAAGGGCAAGTGGTCGGATGAGCTACCGGGTCTTTTATGGGCATATCAGACCACATCAAAGTCAAGCACGGGAGAGACACCCTTTTCGCTCGTGTACGGTTCAGAAGCTTTGATATCGATAGAAGTGGGGGGAATCGACCCTAAGGTTTTCTCAATAAAACAATGAAGCACTGTTGGTCAAGCTATATTTTCTTGAAGAACACCAGGATCTGGCATATGTGACAATGGTAGTGCTGATACCCAATTTTTTCCTATATTTTTTATATGCATAAATACCTTTAAAATAGCATATATATGCATATATAAGCATGCATAAGGTTTTTGTAATTTTCCTATAATTTTAAAGATTTTTAATTGATTTATTTCCTCCCCTTTTACTCATAAAATCCCTAATAATTATCCCTCAAATTATTGTTGAGGCAACCGCATCAGTTCCATTCGAGCTGGAAGTGGCTCCACCTATAGCCACCTCCGCTCCATTTGAAGTAGAGGTGGTCACACCTTTTACTGTGACAGTATCAACCACACCCCCATTCAACTCAAAAGCAATACCCTAGGATGATGTTGCCGAGGCTCGGCGAAAGGGAAAGACTAAGATAGACGAATCTAATGTCGCACAAGGAATGACTAGAACCGGAAGAGTCTATACACCTAAACACCTGGGAGGTTTAAGTAAGGAGGTCACCACTAGGCAGCCTATCATTGAGACCGGGTCGAACAACCTGTCGAGAAAAGTACAAGCAAAGGAGTATTCTGTTGTTGACCATCTGAACAAAGTCCCTGCTCAGATATCTATCCTGTCACTATTGTAGAATTCTGAGTCATACAAGAACGCTTTGATGAAAGTACTGACCGAGGCTTACGTACCCAATAACATCACTAGTGGAGAAATGGCTAACATGGTTGGGCAAGTACTGGAGAGCCATAAGATTATCTTCAACGAGGATGAGCTACCGCCCGAGGGTTTGAATCACAATCGAGCATTACATATCACCATGTAATTTGAAGACAAGTTCATTGCCAGGGTCCTGGTTGATGGAGGTTCGAGCCTAAATATTTGTCCATTGGACACACTAAAAAGGTTAGACAAACGTTTCCATAAGATACGGGTAGGAAGCACGAATGTGAAGGCTTTCGATGAGTCCTAGAGGGCCACGATCAGGGAAATCAACCTTTGCTTACAGATGGGGACAACTTGGTTCGATGTTGAATTCCAAGTGCTTGACATACCAGCCTCATATAATCTTCTATTTGGGCCGACCGTGGATCCATGCTACTGGAGTCGTGCCCTCCACACTACATCAAGCCGTGAAATTCGAATGGAACCGTCAGGAGGTAATCATCAACGGAGATGAGAGTAACCCCATTTACACTAGTCAAACCATCCCAGCCATTGGACATAGAAGAAGGCTAGGGAGGGAAACCTATCATCACATCGAACGGGTCAATGCCGTCGAGAAGAATAAGTGGTGGAGTACCAAAATAGAGAGCATACTAGCATGGTCCGGATATGAACCGGGTTGAAGAATTTGCTCTTGGAGGATGAATACATGGACTGCAGTGCTATAATTGAGGAAGAGGAGGAGGAGGAAGGCATCACTATTCAGATTGTGACGAAGGGAGCAATTCTCATAAATTGGACCGCCACACCATCCCGAGCCCGCCGAGTCCCTGGGTAACTTGGCAGAATTTACTTTTGTAGCCGTTCTAGGCATTTAAAATTTCCTGTAGTTTCATTTTAGTCTTTACTTGTTTTAAAATAAATGCTCGATTCATCGAGTCGTGCTTTATCTGAACAATTTTCTCAGATTTAATCAAATGCATTTGTTCTTTACATTATTCATTACTATTTCTATACTTTTTCCTTCTACAATGTTATTATTACTTTTCCTGATGAACCAGTAACTATGACATGTAATGAGGCAATGCAACATGAGAATAGTGATTTAGATGAGGAAGACGAGATACCCGAGGAAATCATCAGGGAGGCTGAAAATTTTAAGAATAAGCCTAAGTCCAATCTTGACGAGACCGAAGCAGTAAACTTGGGAGACACCGAGACCGTCAAAGAGACTCGCATCAGCATTCACTTGTCACCAACAGAGAAGGAAGAGTACATTCATTTCCTAAAAGAATATGAGGACATTTTCGCATGGTCATATGATGGCATGACCGATTTGAGCATTTCCATAGTGGCTCACAAGTTGCCTACTAATCCCATGTGTCCGCTAGTAAAACAGAAACTCAGAAAGTTCAAACCAGACATGAGCCTGAAAATCAAGGAGGAAGTTACCAAGCAGATCAAAGCCAAAGTTCTCAGGGTGGTTGAGTACCCAACCTGGTTAGCTAACATTGTGCCAGTTTCGAAGAAGGATGGGAAGGTCTGAGTATGTGTTGACTATCGGGATTTAAACAGAGCAAGTCCCAAGGACGACTTCCCACTGCCAAACATACACATCCTGATCGATAATTGCACCAAGCATGAACTCAAATCCTTTGTAGATTTCTTCGACGATTATCACCAGATTTGGATGGATGAAGAAGATGCGGAGAAGACAGCTTTTATTACACTATGGGGTGTATATTGTTACAAGATGATTCCATTCGGTTTGAAGAACACTGGGGCTACTGACATGAGAGCCATAACAACCATCTTCCATGATATGATACACAAAGAAATAGAGATGTATGTGGACGATGTCATTATCAAATCCAAGAGGGTTGTAGATCACATGGCAGACTTGAGGAAGTTCTTCAACAGGCTAAGGAGGTACAATTTGAAATTGAACCCCACAATGTGTGCATTCGGGGTTCCCGTAGGAAAGTTATTGGGATTCATCGTCAGTCGTCGAGGGATCGAACTAGATCTGTCTAAAGTCAAAGTTATTCAGGAGTTACCACCACCTAAGAGCAAAAAAGATGTGATGAGCTTTTAGGACGTCTCAAGTATATCAGTCGCTTCATAGCACAGTCCACAGTCTTATGTGAACCCATCTTAAAAATGTTGAGGAAGGATGCCGAAACAAGCAGAACGGAGGATTGTTAGAAAGCTTTTGACAAGATCAAAGAATACCTGTCCACACCACCAGTTCTGGTCCCGCTAGAACCAGGACGACCTTTGCTACTCTATTTATCTATATTAGATGTAGCCTTCGAATATGTTTTGGGACAACATGGCGAGACAGCAAGAAAGGAGAAGACCATATATTACTTGAGTAAGAAGTTTACACCTTATGAAGCATGGTATTCTCTACTTGAACGCACTTGATGTGCTTTGACCTGGACAACCCAGAAACTGAGGCATTACTTCTGTTCCTATACCACGTACCTCCTATACAAGATGGATCCTTTGAAGTACATATTTCTAAAACCCATGCCTACTGGGAAGTTGGCTAAATGGCAGATACTACTAAGTGAGTTCGATATCGTCTATGTAACTCAGATGGCGGTCAAGGGACATGCATTGGTAGATCACCTTGCCGAAAATCTGGTGGGAGGAGAATACGAACCCTTGAAAACGTATTTTCCTGATGAAGAAGTATCATTCGTAGGAGAGGACATTACCGAAGCATATAACAATTAGATGATGTTCTTTGAAGAAGTCGCAAATTTCAAAGTAGTGGCCATTGGAGCAGTTTTGGTATCAAAAATGGGTCAACACTATCCGGTATCTGCTAAACTCCAGATTTCCCTGCACCAACAACATGGCGGAATATGAAGCGTGCATAGTAGGGCTCAATATGGCAGTCGACATGAACATTCAAGAGTTGCTGGTGATCGGTGATTCAGATTTGCTTGTGCACCAGGTACAAGTAGAGTGGGCCACCAAGAATGCCAAGATATTGCCATATCTGCACCATGTGCAGGAATTGAGAAAGAGGTTTACGAAGATAGAATTCCGGCATAAGCCCAGAATTGAGAATGAGTTTTCCGGCACATTAGCCACTTTGTCATCTATGATACAACATCCGGATAAGAACTACATTGATCCCATTCCGGTGAAGATCCATAATCAGCCAGCATGTTATGCTCATGTCGAGGAAGAAGTAGATGGAAAGCCTTGGTTCCATGACATCAAAGAATACTTATCAAAAGGAGAATATCCGGAGCATGCAAATCATACTCAGAAGCGCACGCTCCGGAGATTGTCAAATCACTTCTTCCACAACAGATGGAACTTGTACAGAAGAACTCCTGATTTGGGTCTACTAAAATGTGTTGATGCAAGGAAAGCTTCTAAGCTACTCGAGGATGTGCATGTTAGGACCTGTGGTCTGCACATGAATGGTTTCGTCTTTGCCAAGAAGATACTCTGGGAAGGTTATTTGTGGATGACCATGGAGACGGACTGCATCCAGTACGTCCGCAAATGCTTTCAATATCAAGTGCATGTCGATATGATAAAAGTGCCGCCAAACGAGCTCAATGCAACAAGCTCACCGTGGCCATTCGCCACTTGGGGAATGGATGTTATTGGTCCGATTGAGCCCACTACTTCAAATGAACACAGGTTTATTCTAGTAGCCATTGATTACTTCACAAAATGGGTAGAGGCTGCATCGTACAAAGCTGTAACCAAGAAAGTCGTCGCAGATTTTGTCAAGGATCGTATTGTCTGCCGATTCGGAGTTCTCGAGTCCATTATTACCAACAACGCCGCCAATCTCAACAGTGATATGATGAAATCTATGTGTGAAACTTTGAAAATGAAGAACAAGAATTCCACATCCTACAGACCTCAGATGAATAGAGCTATAGAAGCCGCCAACAAAAACATTAAGAGGATACTAAGAAAGATGGTAGAGAATCACAAACAGTGGCATGAAAAGCTGCCATTTGCTCTGTTGGGGTACCGCACTACAGTTCGCATATCAACCAGGGCAACTCCCTACATGTTGGTTTATGGTACCGAGGCTGTTATCCCAGCAGAGGTGGAGATTCCTTCTTTAAGAGTCATACATGAAGCTGAACTTAGAGATGCATAGTGGATAAGGAGTCGTTATGCACAATTGGCGTCACGGCCAAAATTATCAGAATAGAATGGCCAAGGCTTTCAAAAAAAGGGTCAAACCAAGATAGTTCGCACAAGGGCAGCTGGTATTGAAGAAAATCTTTCCGCACCAGGATGAATCCAAAGGGAATTCTCTCCCAACTGGAAAGGTCCGTACATTGTTCACAGGGCGCTGACAAGAGGAGCACTCATACTTGCAGAAATGAATGGAGAAGTCTGGCCAAAACCGATCAATTCAGATGCAGTCAAGAGATACTATGCTTCGATACTTTACATTTCCTCATTTGATGTAATTAAACTACGCTTGACCGGATTCTCGTTTCAGAGGGAATACGTAGGCAGCCTTATTGGTTTGGTCATATCATAATAAAATTTTCATTTCCCGCAAGAGCAGAAACAAGGGCAGAATTTTGAGGAGGACCCTTTAAATTCCGGAGCAAGTCCAGTCAACGCCATCACATGCCAGGAAGTCAGTAATCATTTAAGAAACTGAGGCAAAATTTTGAGAAGGATTCTCCAAATTCCGGAAAAGGTTCAGCAGGGTCCATTATTTGCAAACAGTCAAAGATCATCTGCCAAACTGGGGCAAAATTTCGAGGAGGACCCTGAAAACTCAATAAGAGAGCTGCAACGTCTTTTAGATGTGTCACAATCAATAGTTCATCAAAATTACTTGATATATCAATACATTTCTAAAACAACTTTATTTTTTCAAATATTGTATATTTTCAAAAACTCTATTTCCATAATTGTCAGGTATTACCCAGGAAAACTCGAAAGGGCTTTCAGAACGAAGAAAAGCAAGGCCAGGGGATAGAAGCACGAACCAACCTCCCCCCCCCCACAAAACTTACAACTTTTCTCTGAACGCAGGAACATTTGACGTGACGATAGCGCTCGCAAACATATATACACAAAGCAAATTTACTATCCCAACCGTCCATCGAACACCGAATACATCTCCAGCTAAGACATATACTACTCTTATTTGCCACTCACTCTTTGCATGGGACTAAGCCTTGTCCCCCATACTTGCATGAGGCTAATCCTTGCCTCCCTATTTGCATGAGTGTAATCCCTGATTCCATGTTTGCATGAGTCTAATCCCTAACTCCACATTTGCATGAGGCTAATCCTTGCCTCCATATATGCATGAGTCTAATCTCTGACTCCATGTTTGCATGAGTTTAATCCCTGACTCCCTATTTGCATGAGTCTAATCCCTGACTCCATGTTTGCATGAGTCTAATCCTTGACTCCCTATTTTCATGAGGCTAATATTTGCCTCCCCACTTGCATGAGTCTAATCCCTAACTCCAAGTTTGCATGAGCCTAATCTCTGACTCCACATTTGCATGAGGCTAATCCTTGCCTCCATATCTGCATGACTCTAATCCTTGACTCCCTATTTTCATAAGGCTAATCCTTGCCTCCCTATTTGCATGAGTCTAATCCTTGACTTCATACTTGCATGAGGCTAATCCCTTCCTCCCTACTTGCATGAGTCTCCATGTTCACATGAGTCTAATCCCTGACTCCACATTTGCATGAGGCTAATCCTTGCCTCCATATCTACATGAGTCTAATCATTGGCTCCCTGAGGCTAATCCCTGCCTCCCCATAATTGCATGAGGCTAATCCTTATCTCCATATCTACTTGAGTCTAATCCTTGCCTCCCTACTTGCATGAATCTAATCCTTGACTCTATACTTGCATGAGGCTAATCCCTGCCACCCTACATGCATGAGGCTAATCCATTCCTCCCTACTTACATTAGGCTAATCCTTGCCTCCACACCTGCATGAGGCTAATCCTTGCCTCCACATTCATATGGGACTAAGCATTGTCCCTTTTTGCACAGATATTTCTCTATTTTATACTAGCAGGAGTGATCTCACTCAAGCTCCTTCAACTATCCCGAGCTTTAACCGCTCACTGTAGTCGCTTCGGCATCGCATGTCCGTTCTTGCAATAATTTCATCGGCATGTTCCGCAGATGAACCCAGAACTACACATGGCCTGATTCCTGTAAAACTAGGGATATGTAGGCAGCTCGAAGACCAGAGTCCGGCCTATGTATTTTAAAACATCTCATCCGGTAAAAATTGGTCATCATTTCTTTACCCGAAAACTCTTTCATCCTTCCCGGTAAAGAGGGGCAGCTGTTGATACCCAATTTTTTCTTATATCTTTTATATGCATAATACCTTCAAAATAGAATATATATATATATACATATATAAGCAAGCATAAGGTTTTTATAATTTTCCTATAATTTTAAAGATTTTTAATTAATTTATTTCCTCCCCTTTTACTCATAAAATCCTCAATAATTATCCCTCAAATTATTGTTGGGGTGATTTAGTCATTTCAATTCTACATTTATGCTAAAATATTGTTAAAATATTTTTAGTGAATATTTATAAATGCATTTTGTATTTTTAAAGCTAAATTGCATATAATTGCAATATTAGCCTTATTAATGTATAATTACATATATATACATAAAATCGACCTTCTATATTTTAAAAATGTTAAATGTCTATTTTAAATTATTTTAGTATACAAAATTATTTTCCAAAAATTATCTATTATTTATTATAAATTATATAGGGATAAAATTAGCTATTTAAAACATAGCCAGATTTGCATTTCAATTTTAGCCCAATTTTAACCCAACCCCAACCCAATTCCTAATTAGATTACCCGACCCAAACCCTAAACCCGCCTACCCAACCCAGAACTAATTAAATCATGGGCGTTGATCTGAGAGATCAACGGCCCGTATTAATCCCTTCCTTTTTTTAATCCTAAACGACCCTAACCTTATCTCATTCTCCCAAACCCACTACCTCTGTATTCTCTCATCTCCTCTCTTCTCTCAGTAACTCAACCTAACCCTAGCCTAATTAACCGCTGACCTCTCTTCTCCTGTCTTCTCTGATGATCTTCCATCAACTCCTAAGCCTCTAATGGCTCCTCTATTGACATGTTTGCCTTCTCTAAGGTCTTCAACGGCCCAGGGTCATGCTGACTTGCACCCTAGGGTTCATCACATATCTGTTCTTGGAAACTCCAGTGTGATTTCGAGCAAAATCAAGCCTTATTTGTTACGATCCTTGGGATTCTAGACAGGTTCTTTCATCTCTATTTGGGTTTCTTCTGAAACCCTAACTTCTGCCTACATCTCCTAGATCTGTACAAATTTAACACGATTTGAGTTTGTTTCTTTGATGTTTTACCGTATCCTGGGAACTCTTTACAATAATCATCGTTTTCAAAGTGTTTTCACCTTCTTCTAAAATTAGGATTTTCGGAACTTCTTCTAAAATTGTTTAAACTGATTCTTTATGTTTAAACTTCTATCTCTTGCATATTTTGACTAATTCTATGATCTTACTTATCACACCCCGAACCTGGGCCTAGACGTAATACGACACTCGGTGCTTGACTACATATGACTGAGCGAACCAACTGGCTGGCTGAATCAACGTGTGATATCATAACATACTGAATGTGGAAGATAAACTAACACATGTTGATATACTGAAAGTTTGAATGATACAAATCAAAGTACGGAAATACTAATACAATTTCTGAAACGTATTTGTAGCAAATATAGCTTAACATGAAAAACTTGAGACTCTGTCTAACTGTTCTTGGAGGATGAAGACATGGACTGCACTACCATAATTGAGGAGGAGAAGGAATAAGGCCTCACTATTCAGACTGTGACGAAGGGAGATGTTCTCAAAAACTGGACAGCCACACCATCCCAAGCCCGCCGAGTCCCTGGGTAACATGGCAGAATTTACTTTTATAGTCGTTCTAGGCATTTAAAATTTCCTGTAGTTTCGTTTTAATCTTTACTTGTTTCAAAATAAATGCTCGATCCATCGAGCCGTGCTTTGTCTGAACAATTTTCTCTTAATCAAATGCATTTGTTCTTTATCATTATTCATTACTATTTCTATAATTTTTCCTTCTACAATGTTATTATTACTTTTCCTGATGAACCAGTGACTGTGACATGTAATGAGGCAAAGCAACATGAGAATACTGATTCAGATGAGGAAGACAAGATACCCGAGGAAATCGTCAGGGAGGCTAAATATTTTGAGAATAATCCTAAGTCCAATCTGGACGAGACCGAAGTAGTAAATTTGGGAGACGCTGAGACCGTCAAGGAGACCCGCATCAGCATTCACTTGTCACCAGCAGAGAAGGAAGAGTACATTCGTTTCCTAAAAGAATATGAGGACATTTTTGCATGGTCATATGATGACATGACCGGTTTGAGCACTTCCATAGTGGCTCACAAGTTTCCTACTAATCCCATGTGTCCGCCAGTAAGATGAGGGAACTTGTACAGAAGAACTCCTGATTTGGGTCTACTAAGATGTGTTGACGCAAGGGAAGCTTCTAAGCTACTTGAGGATGTGCATGCTGGGACTTGTGGTCCGCACATGATTGGTTTCGTCTTGGCCAAGAAGATACTCAAGGAAGGGTATTTCTGGATGACCATGGAGACAGACTGCATCTAGTATGTCCACAAATGCTTTCAATGTCAAGTGCATGCCGATATGTTAAAAGTGCCACCAAAAGAGCTTAATGCAACAAGCTCACCGTGGCCATTTGCCGCTTGGGGAATGGATGTTATTGGTCCGATTGAGCTCACTGCTTCAAACGGACACAGGTTTATTCTAGTAGCCATTGATTACTTCACAGGGGTATAGGCTGCATCGTACAAAGTTGTTACAAAGAAAGTCGTCACAGATTTTGTCAAGGATCGTATTGTCTGCCGATTCGGAGTTCCTGAGTCCATTATTACCAACAACGCCACCAATCTCAACAGTGATCTGATGAAATCTATGTGTGAAATTTTCAAAATCAAGCACAAGAATTACATAGCCTACAGACCTCAGATGAATGGAGTCGTAGAAGCCGCCAACAAAAACATTAAAAAGATACTAAGAAAGATGGTAGAGAATCATAAAAAGTGGCACGAAAATCTACCATTTGCTTTGTTGGTGTACCGCACTATAGTTCGCATATCAACCATGGCAACTCCCTACATGTTGTTTTATGGTACCGAGGCTGTCATCCCAGGCGAGGTGGAGATTCCTTCTTTAAGAGTCATACAGGAAGCTTAACTTAAAGATGCAGAGTGGATAAGGAGTCGTTATGCACAATTGGCCCTTATCGATGGAAAGAGGATGAATGCAGTATGTCACAGCCAACTTTATCAGAATAGAATGGCCAAGGCTTTCAACAGAAGGGTCAAACCAAGACAGTTCGCACCAGGGCAGCTGGTATTAAAGAAAATCTTCCCGCACCAGGATGAAGCCAAAGGGAAATTCTCTCCTAACTGGCAAGGTCTGTACATGGTTCATAGGATGCTGACAGGAGGAGCACTCATATTTGCAGAAATGGATGGAAAAGTCTGGCCAAAATCGATCAATTCAGATGCAGTCAAGAGATACTATACTTAGATACTTTACATTTCCTCATTTGATGCAATTGAACTACACTTGACCTGATTCCTATATAAGAGCAGATACGTAGGCAACCTTATGGGTTCGGTCATATCATAATAAAAAATTTATTTCTCCCAAGAGCAAAAACTGGGGTAGAATTTTGAGGAGGACCCTCAAAATTCCGGAGCAAGTCCAGCCAATGCCATTGCATGTCAGAAAGTCAGTAATCAGTTAAGAAACTGGGGAAGAATTTTGAGAAGGGTTCTCAATATTTCGGAGAAGGTTTAGCAGGGTCCATCATCCGCAAACTGTCAAAGATCATCTGCCAAACTGGGGCAGAATTTTGAGGAGGACCCTCAAAATTCTATAAGAGAGCTACAATGTCTTTGAGATGTGTCACAATCATTAGTTCATCAAAATTACTTGATATATCAATAATTTTCTAAAACAACTCTATTTTTCAGATATTGCATATTTTCGAAAACTCTATTTCCATAACAGTCAGGTATCACCCAGGAAAACTTGAAAGGGCTTTCAGAACGAAGCAAAGCAAGGCCAGCGGAAAGAAGCACGAACCAACCTCCCCCCACAAAACATACAACTTTTCTTTGAACGCAGGAACATTTGACATGATGATAGCGCTCACAAACATATATACACAAAGCAAATTTACTATCCCAACCGTCCATTGAACACCGAATACATCTTCAGCTAAGACATATACTACTCTTATTTGCCACTCGCTCTATGAATGGGACTAAGCCCTATCCCCTATACATACATGAAGCTAATCCTTGCCTCCCTATTTGCATGAGTGTAATCCCTGACTCCATGTTTGCATGAGTCTAATCCCTGACTCCACATTTGCATGAGGCTAATCCTTGCCTCCATATCTGCATGAGTCTAATCCCTGACTTCATGTTTGCATGAGTCTAATCCCCGACTCCCTATTTGTATGAGTCTAATCCTTGAATCTTTGTTTGCATGAGTATAATCCTTGACTCCCTATTTGCATGAGGCTAATATTTGCCTCCCTACTTGCATAAGTGTAATCCTTGACTCCATGTTTGCATGAGTCTAATCCCCGACTTCACATTTGCATTAGGTTAATCCTTGCCTCCATATCTGCATGAGTCTAATCCTTAACTCCCTATTTGCATGAGTTTAATCATTGCCTCCCTATTTGCATGAGTCTAATCCTTGACTACATACTTGCATGAGGCTAATCCCTGTCTCCCTACTTGCATGAGTCTTCATGTTCGCATGAGTCTAATACCTGACTCCACATTTGCATGAGGCTAATCCTTGCCTCCATATATGCATGAGTCTAATCCTTGACTCACTGAGGCTAATCCCTGCCTCCCCATACTTGAATGAGGATAATCCTTGTCTCCATATCTGCATGAATCTAATCCTTGACTCCATATCTGCATGAGTCTAATCTTTGACTCCCTATTTGCATGAGTCTAATCCTTGACTCCCTACTTGCATGAGGCTAATCCCTGCCTCCCTACTTGCATGAGGCTAATCTGTGCCTCCCTACTTTCATGAGGCTAATCCTTGTCTCCACACATGCATGAGGCTAATCCTTGCCTCCACATTCGCATGGGACTAAGCATTGTCCCTTTTTTCACAGATATTGCTCTATTTTACGATCTATTTGTTTTAATCAGGCTAAGCTCTGCTCGGCATTTCACAAGACTAATCATTGTCTTGATAACATCATGACTATTGCATATCATAGGCTGAAATATTGCCAATCTATTCGAAGGCATCATAGTCTAAAGGCATCATCCTCATAGCCGGAAGACACCATGCCATGGCCTGAGGATCTCTCAAATTTGCATATCTTTATTCAAAGGAGTCATGGTTCGGAGGCACCATTGTCATGACCCGAGAACATCATTTCATGGCCTGCGAAACCCTCACTAAACAATTCATGGCCCAGGACAACATGGTCCAAGGACGTCATCTTTAACCGTCCAAAGACAACCTTCATGGTCCAAAGGGAATCTGCATCATGTTTACATTTTTGTAAATACGTTTGTAGCATCTTTTATCTTCAGGTAACCAGTAAGCAACTGTTATCCTAGTAGGAGCAATCTCGCTCCAGTTCTTTCAACTATCCCGAGCTTTAACCGCCCACCGTAGTCGCATCGGCATCTCGTGTACGTTCTTGCAATAATTTCATCGGCATGTTCCGCAGATGAACCCAGAACTACACATGGCCTGATTCCTGTAAAACCAGGGATATGTAGGTAGCTCGAAGACTAGAGTCCAGCCTTTGTCTTTCAATACATTCCATCCGGTCAAAATTGGTCATCATTTCTTTACCCGAAAACTCTTTCATCCTTCCCGAGTAAAGAGGAGCAGCTGTTGATATCAAATTTTTTCCTATATTTTTTATATGCATAACTACCTTCAAAATAGCATATATATGCATATATAAGCATGCATAAGGTTTTTATAATTTTCCTATAATTTTAAAGATTTTTAATTGATTTATTTCCTCCCTTTTTACTCATAAAATCTCCAATAATTATCCCTCAAATTATTTTTGGGGTAATTTAGTCATTTAAATTCTATATTTATTCCAAAATATTAATAAAATATTTTTAGTGCATTTTTATAATTGCATTTTGTATTTTTAAAGCAAAATTGCATATAATTACAATATTAGCCTTATTAATGTATAATTTCATTTATATACATATAATCGACCTTCTATATTTTTAAAATGTTAAATATCTATTTAAATCATTTTAGTATACAAACTTATTTTCCAAAAATTATCTATTATTTATTATAAATTATATAGGGATAAAATTGGATATATAAAACATAGCCGGATTTGCATTTCAATTTTAGCCCAATTTTAACCCAACCCCAACCCAATTCCTAATCAAATTAACCGACCCAAACCCTAAACCCGCCTACCCGACCCATAACTAATTAAATCATGGCCGTTGATCTAAGAGATCAACGGCCCGTATTAATCCCTTCCTTTTTAATCCTAAACGACCCTAACCCTATCTCATTATCCCAAACCCGCCGCCTCTGTATTCTCTCATCTCCTTTCCTCTCTCAGTAACTCAACCTAACCCTAGCCCCTTTAACAGCCGACCTCTCTTCTCCGGTCTTCTCGTGTGATCTCTCATCAACTCCTAAGCCTCCAATGGCTCCTCTATTGCCATGATTGCCTTCTCTAAGGTCTTCAAGGGCCCAGGGCCACGCTGACTTGCACCTAGGGTTCGTCACTTGTATATTCTTGGCTACTCCAGTGTGATTTCGAGCAAAATTACGCCGTATTTGTTATGATTTTTGGGATTCTAGACATGTTCTTTCATCTCTATTTGGGTTTCTTCTGAAACCCTAATTTCTTACTACATCTCCTAGATCTGTACAAATTTAACACGATTTGAGTTTGCTTCTTTGATGTTTTACAATATCCTGGGTACTCTTTATAATAATCATCGATTTCAAAGTGTTTTCACCTTCTTCTAAAATTAGGGTTTCAGAACTTCTTCTAAAACATTGTTTAAACTGATTCTTTATATATTCTATCTCTTGCATATTTTGACTAATTCTATGATTTCACTACCTTTTCAACTCGCATATATTGAAAGCCCTAATTTTCTAGATTTCTTCGTTTGGTTCTGTGTATTAGCATGACTGCTCGTTTCTTGCCCGAATTTCTGTGATTATCTTTCTTCGCATATGTTCTTACTGAGTTTTTTTATCACCTCTATGTGTTTGTGTTCATCTTGACTGGTCAATACTTGCCTCTTTGCTTGTTGTGTTTGGTTACTCCTATCTCACTCTTTTTATATGTTAAAACTTTCTCTTTGATTGACTATGAACTCCTTGTTTCTTGGCTTGATTTGAAATCTTCCCTTTAGACTTTCGATTCTCTTGTTTTAACTTGTTTATTTGCTTATTCATGGGAACCCATGTTACTCTCCTTAAAATCAGTAATTTCGAATCCTTGATTCCATGATTTACTATATGCTGATTTTCGATTATTTCCATATTTTGCAACCTTATTTGTTTTCTTACCTTATTTGGTTAACCGAGTATTTTACTGATTCTTCATTAGTTGTTTCCTTAATTAAACCCCTATGTACTTACCCCTAATTTTCTATTTTATACCTTATACTCTACTTGATTTCTTTCCTTAACCATTTCTGCCTATTACCGTTGGTTGATTACCTCTTAATTAAAGGAGTACTTGCATTGATTTGATTCTGATTAGTATTTGGTTCCATAATTACTATGCTACTATGATTCTTGCCTCATTTTTATCTAATTTTGAACTACTATATATACACACTCTCTCATTAACACAAAGGACGAACACATTGGTTCGAAAAACTCTCTCTCACACACAAAACTCTCTTCTGCTCTATTTTCTCTGGTTACTGGCTATTGTTTTAAGTTAGCCGGCTGCAAGCCAAGGCTGATTACTCTACTCTCTTGCTCCTTACTTTGTGTTTACTACCTGCTTTACTGGTATGTTCCAATTTTAATTCAAATCCCAAAAATAATATACTTCTCCTATTGCTTCAATTTGTCATGTTTCTAATATGCTTTTATATATGGTTTTGTTGTTCAACCTGCAATTAGCATGACTACTTTATTGTCTCCTATATTGCATGTTATATACCCCTTTCGGATCCCCTTCTAGTATGTCTTAATGTGTCTGTGTTCCCCTGATCCCTGGCATGCCCCCTTCCTGTGTAAAGAAATTGGCTATCCTAAGCTTCTTAATCCTGTATTAACAGTTCATGCTATACTTTAAAAAGCCTTGTCCCCCTTTTAAGGGCATATCTCATTCTGTACCTATGTGTATCTATGTTTACTATGTGCCCTATGCTTACCCCAAATCCCCATTACCCCCTAAGTGGATGTATGCACCTGTCTGACTTCATTTATTGAAGTGCTGATGAACTTCTTCTAGTTCTGTATTTGGTTTGGTTGATTGTGGATCACTTACCCTTTTAAAATTGTATTATTCAGTAACTCCTATGTGTTTTACAAAACCATTTCAAACAAACCTCCTTTTAACACTGTTTTCCTACTGAAACCTTTCAAACTGTGTCAAACACTATCACTTTACTCCTAAGTCAATAGGTTCTGCCCCCTCTAGTATGTGTACTGCCTTGGGATCCTCTTGAGAACCCTCTGAACTCTGGAATACTGAGGCTAGCCATTCCAAACTACATTTACACAATTTGGTTACCAAGTCTAGGTGTAAGTACTGCCCGGGATCCGTACATCCTTAGGGAACTTTGATGCACCTAGACAATGATACTGTCTATGGAATTTGGGCATTTGAGGCTGTTGGAGGCTTTGGGAATTTGGGCCTATTTGTAGGCTCCCTATATAATAACTTCTTACTTTTCTTATCTACTTATGTAATTCATTCATATGGTCTGTAATAATTTGTAAACGAATATTGGGGTAACTACTGGAAAAAAGGGCGGGTAGTTACATGTTTGTGGGGTAATGCGGGTAGAAACCATGCTTATAGGACTTTGTATTTTGCTATGTTTACCTTTATAAGTAGAAACCATGCCTATAGGACTTCTATATCTTGTATGTTTGTCTTACCATGTTAGCAATCATGCCTATAGGTTTCAAGCGGTTCCGATAATAGAAATCATGTTATACGTCTTAAAATCAACTTCACAAGTATATGCCATGCCTATAGGATATAATCCAATCCAACTTCTATTATAACAAGTATTTACATATGTTTTTTATTTGTCATCATACCTGCAAAGTTTCTGAAATCAGTATTAAACAACTAGATATCATGCCTATAAGGAACACTGCCAGAAATTTTGCTTATAGATTCAAACCAGTTTAGTTTAAATAAATCAATCCAGTTCACGATTAGTTCACTTTGAAAATGGTTTGATTAATGGTTTATTTTCCCTAAAACAAGTTCATTCAAAACTGCCTTAATCTATCATTAGACAGCATGCCTATAGGGATTCAAGAGTCTTTTTTAAAATCTGCCTTGTTTTACTATAAAACATAGTTATCAGTATTTCGCATAGGCAAGCCTATAGGGTAATTTCAAAATCTTGCAACTCTGAAAACTATTTTTGTTACTTAATGTCTTTCTGGTCTTTGTAAGCAGGCTTTAAAAATCAGTAGGCAACCGATAGGGCCATTACTTCTGAGTTTATAAAATAAACTGCCTATCTTCTGTGTCTTGATATTCACTTAGACATCATGCCTTAGGATACTATTTAACAAAAGGCTCTTATTTGTGTTTGAGTCGTGCTGCTTATGTGTATTGTTTGAGGAGGTAAACTTGAGCCTCTAATTTCTCCCTTTTATCTTAAGTGCTAAGGTCCTAATTGTTCTTGCACGTCGCCTTAGTATTTTCACCTTTAAAACCTTAAGGGTCTGTCTCGAACTACCTATAGGTAGAGGTCCAAAATTTCCTCCAAAACCATTAAGAAGGGACGGGTAACAGCATGCAATAGAGATCACTGACCAACACTCGCTTTAATGACCACTAAAGGGGTGGGAAGGGTAGATATGGGATATGATGACTATGCGCTAATGTCACGTGTAGCCCCTCATTGAGGAGTGATTACCGGACATTGTGTGGGTGATCCTATAGGCTAACCAACCTAGGACTTCTCCCCTTTTCCAAAATTCCTTTTGTTTAAAACTTTGTTTTATACAACTTGTTCATTTGAGTTATACAACGTGCTTTACTTGCAACCTATTTGATTCAACTATTTATTTGTTAATGGACTAATTCGTAAATATAAGTTCGGCCGGGACCCACAGTTGTGGACCCAGAGGGGTGCCTAACACCTTCCCCTCGATGTCATTTCGAGCCCTTACCCTAATCTCTGCTAATGCAAATCAATCCAAGAGTTAATCACTCTAGGTGCCCTAATACACCATAATCCGTTAGGTGGCTACTCTTCAAAAACCCAAATTCCTAAAAGAAAATGAGTTATTACCCCCCATGAATATCGAAACCCGGACTTCTCTCTCTCTCTTTCTGCGAAGGAAAAAAAGGGGGGCGCGACAGGTGGCACAAAGCAAAGGATGGAAAGGTATTACCATCGCATGGCAAATCTCCAATATTTGAAAGTTGGGGATTTGATTATGAGGAAAGTCACTCAAAGAACTCGGGAAGTTAATATGGGGAAGATGGGATTAGCATGGGAAGGACCTTATCAGATTTAAGCTATAACTGGCAAAGGCTCATACGAATTGGAAAATCAAGAAGGAGTTAAATTGCCAAGTAATTGGAATATGACTCACCTCAAAAGGTATTACTGCTGAAGATCCATGCTGGTACTGAAAGTATGTGCTGCACTTTTTTTCCTTCGACTAGTTTTTGTCCCAATTGATTTTTTATGGCAAGGTATTTAACGAGGTAGCGATGTAAAGCATACTACGAAATGAAGGATCGTTGGTATGCTGGTGAATCAACAACCAAAAGCTCTGTGTGGATCAACTCGTATGGAAATAAACCTATATGGAAATCAACGTATGGATGGTTAAATAATCTTTGGACCGATAGCATAACTCGTCTCCCAAGACTCCCATCGGCCTCCGGTAACAGATTGTCTATCCATCCATAAGTTGTTTCTACTAGTGAGGAAGCAATGCAAAGACTCGCTATGAAAGAAGTGTCATCGGCGAATGCAATACCTCCAGTATTCGAATTCTCATGCTTTACATCCGAACACTGGGGGGAATAATACATGACAAGACACTAAAAGTGTTACGAAAATTGTAGACTCTTATAAACAGAATCAATGACTTATCAGGACCGAGGACTACATGATCAGCCTTGTAGAAATAAATTGTACAAGTTATCCACATGTATTGGCAACTTTATTTACTTTAAAAATGAATGTTTATGTAAATGTAATTTTAAAAATAGAGGGAATAAATCAATGTCCTTTTTTTTATCTTATCTCTCGTCCGAATGATAAGTTAATTTATTTCATCATTTGAAAGTTAACAAAATCTTCAAATGTTTGTACCAAAATGAACAGGTGACTTCCTCTTCAAGAGAATCGTAAACATAAGGCCCACTCTTATGAAACCCTCATAGTAAAGGGTAGATTTCAGAAGTATATATGCCCAGAATCAAAATCTATCGGATGTAAAAATAGTCCCGAGGCTTTGTCAATAAATGAGAGAATATTTTTGGCACAACACTTAGGCAAAAAGTTTTTTTTATTAATTAAAGCGCCAAACTTAGTAAAATATTTTTACAAAAGGTAAAATAAATAATATATACATCATTCTTTGCTGCCAGAACCCAAAGGGAGAGAAGGGTCTTCATTTTCTCTAGTGGAAGAAGGTTGTTCCGGTGCCAATTCAGGGCCTTCGTCTTTTTCGGTTCCTGAATAATCAGAATTAGGTGTCGAAGAGTCAGATGTAGTGGGTCACGCAGGAAGGTTCTCACGAGCGGTTATCTCCAGTTCCCGGGCCTTGGGAATGCATTCATCAATGCTGGCAATGCCTTCTTTGGCCTCCTCCAAAGTCTTCCTCTTCATATGATATATGGTGTAGGTTTCTCGAAAACCAGGGAATCTTCTTGGTCTTTGAGTTTTTCTTGGAGCTTATCAATCTTGGATTAGAGCTTTTCATTTTCAGCTTTCATTGTGCTGATTTTGGAATCAAGCTCAACGTTGGTGGTTGCGTGAAGTCGATTATGCTCTATGGTTGTTTTGAGTCTTTCTTCTATTTTTGCTCTCCTCTCCTCTGTAGTATTAGCCTCCTCGATTTTGGCGTGTAAGCTAGCCTCCATGTTATTAACTTGTTCCATGAAGGCAAACTCACGCTCGGTATCAGCAGTCATAGTATCATGAAGCTCAACCCACGTAGTCTTTGTTTCCTTAATGGTTTTATGTAGTTGGGAGGCTTCTTAGCTATGAGCCATCCTATCTTGTTCAGACTGCTGCAGTTGGGCCTCGAGCTCATCCGTTTGAGCGATTTTTGCCTCCAGTACTGGGAGGCACTTGGCTAGTTGGTTCCGTTCAGCCAAGAGTTGATCTCGTTTCAAAATAAACTCTTGCTTGTCCAAAATCAGCTTTTGCAGGCCCTCGGAAGCAAGAAGGTTGGCCTGCAAAAAGGTCAGTAATAAGGTTATTGTTGCGAAGTATAAATTAAAAGAAGATAGGAGGATGTCAGATCACTACCTGCACCAAACAATGCATGAAATTGTTTATAAAACACTCTGCGGATAGATGGGCCATGTTTCTCCAGTTCTTTACTGAGGCCAGCGACTTCAGTAATTGCCAAGCTCCACCATCTTGTAAAGAATATGGCACTCCTTCAAAACCGAGAGAATGGCAATCCGCTTTCCACGAGGGTCTTGAAAGGGTGCCAAGTAAGTAATTCCCAAGTTCCTGTGGTCAGGAGACTGTGGGGAAGAGGCATTGCCTACTTGTTCAGTTAGTGCAGGTGGAGGAGAAGCAACTGATGTTGGTGGAGAAGGAGCAGCTAGTACGGATGGAGAAGAAACAATTGGTGTAGAAGGAGTGACAGTAGTGGCTGGCTCTGTAGTTGGTGACAGAAGAAGGTCAAGGGCCGAACTTCTCTAACCGAAGACGTTGACAGGGATCGAAAGCAGGAATCGGCATTTTTAACCAAACCCATTCCCCTCCCCTCCCCCAGAGTGCCTGGACTTCTTCTGGAGATGCATTTTGAAGCTCTCTCACTTTTTTCTTCTTTGAAGAGGAGCATCTTCATCATTAGCCCCTTTTATCATTAATAACCACTATGACCGGTCCAGTTAATGATCTTCTCAGTACTTTCTCCTGAGTTCTAGTCGAGGAGGTACACTTCCTCCTCGGTTTCTCATTTTTGGACCGGGGACTCCTAGAGGAGGTTCCCTCACCAGAGGCACGAGCAGATCCACGAGCCCTGGTTGATTAAGGGCATTCTACAATACTCGTTTGGCCTCTTCTGGGTCATCGAGGGCCTTGACATTGGGGCACATGACGGAACCCTTCGGGGACCTATGTGGAACTAAAGGACATTTAATAGATTGCTCCTAAGTTGTTAATATTGAAAAAAGAAGAATTTTTGCTTACCATGGTTCTTAGCTTTCCACCCATATTTGGGAGCCATCTCTTTCCACCGTCAGATTTTGGTGTAGTGATATCCAAATTTTTCTGTAGCTGGTGGTCCAGGCCTCTAACCTGTGGTGGTTCCTAGTGAGTAGGTGAGATAAAGGAAATAAAAAGTTAGCAAAGAAGGAAGTTTCTTCCTTTCACAAAGAAATAAAACAAATACCCGAAGACTTATGAAAAAGGTTCCATGACTCAAGAAATGCTGGCACTGTGGCCGGGATGATGTCCCTGGTGGCAATGACAACAAACCATTCCATCCATCCATGGTTGTTGTTGTTATCAACGCTGGTAAGGAGGGCGTGATGATCACACTTGCTGAGATTTAGCACACCCCCATAGAAAATCTTTGGGGAGTAGAGGTTCATCATATGCGCGAGAGTTGGGGTTTCCCCGGTATCAGCGCATAATTGGCGAAGTCAGGCTACCATACACCATATGGATAACCTACTTGATCCAAGCATACTTGGTACCGACAGTAGAATTCTAAGATTATTGGGTCAATTCCTTCACCCACTCCCAAGGTAAAAGAACCCAAAGTAAAGGGATATGTATAAATGTACATGAACCCCGACTTGGAGTAGTTAACTCGCTCTATCACGTCGGGGATTTGGATTTCAATGTTAGCCCAGTTACATTCCACCTTCACAGCAGGGATGCTAGAAGGACGGATGGAAGAAGGATATCTACGAATGGGCCAGAACCTGTCTCTTTTAGAGTTTGAAGGTGGTTTATGCTCTTGAAAGTCGGATGTCATGCTAAGGTGAAGTGGTATGAGGGTGTTTATGGTTGGAGGTTCACACTCGACGTCAACCTCTTTGGTTTTGTTTTTCTTTTGATCCCTAACCGAAGAGAAGTTCGACATTTCCGGAGATAGCAATGTTAGAAGGCATGTTTATGAGGAAAATATTTACTGAAAAAGTTGAATATTGAAGAAGAGCTCTAAGGAAATTCAAAGAAGAAGAAGTTATTGTGAAAGTAAAGAGTAAAAATGATGAGTAGTGGAGAAGTTATAGACGGCAAAAATTGTGATCATAATTACCTCAAAAACCAAAAAAATATTTGCTCACGGGGTAACACGTATTCAGGTCATTAATTATGAGCAGACGTACGTTCTTTCAAATATCAGAGACTATTCAGGAACTTTTTCGCTAAGAAAAGAATTCTCATCTAGTTCCCGGTAACACTAAGTTGCGTCACCGAAAAGTAGGGAGACTATCTATGTAGGGTAAAATTGGCTAATGACAGCTGGGCAAATGACGGAGTGACACGTGGAACTAAAGATAGGTGGGATGTGAGTCAGCAAACAACTAGCACTGGATGCAAGCGTGCAGTCATTGCTGGAAAAATCCCGAAGACAGAGCAACAGATAACAAAGATTCAAAGCATTGTCATCGGGTACATTCAATTGGCAGCCGTTACAGAGAATATAGGCAGTAGTTATGCACCCATAAATGATAATTTTATTCTCATTCAAGAGGAGCTTGATTTGAGGATCTTGTCTCCCTGAATCAAGCTATAAATAGGAGGATTAATGTCCATTGTAAACACAAGAAACTCTATACGCAAAAACTATAATCTATTGTCTTATTATGCTCACTTTAAATACTTGAACATTGCATTCACTCTTATCATCGGAAAGGCTAAGTTCTTAGTCAGGCTTGTTATCTACTTTAGTTTTATTTGATAATCTTATCTTTGTTCTCATTTACTTATCATTGTGGGTCAAATCGATTCGCTTGTCTATAAATCACGCTATAAATTTAACTGTACCATTTTACGGGTAAATACCTTCAAGGACATTCGATAAAAAAGTTGATTGCCTTTTTTAAATTAAAAAGGAAAATGATCCAAACTGCCAGTCCATAAACACTTTCAACCAAAACTAGCCCAATATAAAATATTTAGCGAAAATAGCCCAAATATCATTTTGTATAGATATATTTTGCTAAAAATAAAGGTGTTCGAACTTCTTGAGACAGTGAACTTCCGTAATATTGAAATATTCTAACTCCTTTAAGTTGAAAATATAGGATCGAACACCTTAATTAGATTTAGAAATAATATTAAATGTTAGGTTGTTGGATTAGGTCGAAGGATTAAACTGAAAACTCCATGGACAATTATTGAAGCTTGCTTAAGCCTGAAATCAGAAATTTGAATTTTCGAAATTTGAATTTATTTCGAGTGGTGTTGTTGGAATAGATTGGGTACACTTAAGGGGTGTGAATCTCAATTTTAGGACGAGTTGGTAGATATTTTAGGTGGTTTGAATTAAAATTTGAGCCAAATTCGAAGTACACAAGATGAACATGGAAGAATATATCTCACTATGTATCTCCCGTGTATCTTTCGTATATCACATGTATATCAAATACGTATATCTTGTGTATCTTATGTATATCCACGTAAATTTAAATGTGAGATACATGTTTGATACATATGTTAAAGAAAAAATTTTAAACTCAATTTCAACTATAAATTTTGATTATAAATTAGTCCAAATCACCTCCAATCTTCCTCAAATTATGTATGTTGATGCATCTATATATTTTCAATGAATTTCAACCATACTCATTATATTGAAAAAGGTCCCTTTTTGTCTAGGTTTTTGGAATGTTATATATATTTTTTCTTTGTGCTTTGTCAACATTTCCTTTATGTCTTGTATTTAATATTGCAGATACAATAACAACATCATACACAGTATATTCCCACAAGTGAGATATGGGGCATTTAATATTACAGATCACGCTTAAAATATAAAAGAAGGTTTTTGTGTGCGATTTCGGAGGGAAAGAATCCTTATATATCTGAGATTTTAAATTTTTATATGCACTTAGCTAAAGGTGTATGATTAATGGTTAAAGGTTGGCAAGGTTTTGACTTATTTTAGATATTTCCATAAGACTCTCAATTAAACTGCGTCAAGCCCCTTCTTCATTAAAAAGGGACTTTTTGGACAATTTGGAAAAAAAGATATTTAGATGTTTCATATTTGTTGGGTTTTAGAATTTATAAGCTTTAAGCGATGTGAATATGTATTAATCGACAGATGACTACATATCAAAACTAAGTGACTGTTATGAAACGCCTTATTTGGTCCGGTGAATAAAAACTTAGGTGTTGTGCAGATGAGGAGTCTCTTTTCATTGCCCCACGTCAGGAAAATGGGGTGTTCCCTAAATGAATAGTCCCTTTCCTTTGCCTTACTACTCACTCTTATCCCACATACTGCATAAATTGGCAATGGGACCTCAGTTCATGCAAGCACTTATTTTATTCCTTCACTCTTTAATATCAAATCTTGTTTCTTCTTTTCTTTAAGAAGAAACACAATGGATGCCTTCTCTTCCAATTTCCTTTCTACATTATCACAACACCTAAATCTCTTCTTTCTCCTAATTATTCTCCCAACAGATCATCTTCTCCTACTCTTAAAGTCTCCTCCGTTAGAATTGAAGAAAGGCCACAAACCACAACTAGAACAAAACCACAAGAAAAGCCAACCCCATCACCCCATACTCCTCCAAAAGACACTCCCAAAAGACAATTACCTACAAAATCAATAACCACCAAAAAAACAGTAGAGCCATCACTTCCATCGGTTATCTTCAATGCATTTGACGATTTCGTGAACACTTTCATTGCCTTTGACGGCGCGTACATCTGAAATGGCCCCAATCCTCAGTATCTTCCACGTGGACCTTACCATCTTTTTGATGGAGATGGAATGCTTCATTCCACTAAAATTTCTCAAGGCAAAGCTACACTCTGCAGCCGATACGTCAAAACTTATAAATACACAATTGAACGTGAAGCTGGTTCTCCGGTTTTCCCAAATGTATTCTCCGGTTTCAACGGTCTCACTGCCTCGGCGGCGCGTGGTGCTATCACCGCGGCTCGAGCGATTGCAGGACAGTTCAATCCCACTAACGGCATAGGCCTAGCAAACACAAAGCTTGGCTTTATTCGGAGGCAAACTTTTCGCTCTTGGTGAATACTATGATTTACCGAATGCAGTAAAATTAGCCCCAGATGGTGATATTATTACCCTCGGCTGTTACGATTTTGACGGAAAGCTTTTCATGAGCATGACGGCACATCCTAAAATTGACCCAGATACTAACGAAGCTTTTGCTTTCCGTTACGGTCCAATGCCTCCTTTTTTAACTTACTTTAGAATCGAACCAAATGGTACAAAAACCCCAGACGTGCCAATATTTTCTATGACACGTCCGTCATTTCTTCATGACTTTGCAGTTACAAAGAAATATGCGATATTCTCGGGCATACAAATCGGAATGAACCCACTTGAGTTCATCACCGGTGGTTCACCGGTGAGTTCCGACTCGGGAAAAATTCCCCGTCTTGGCGTGATTCCACGTTAAGCCAAGGACGAAACGGAAATGAAGTGGTTTGATGTGCCCGGGTTCAATATTGTACATGCGATTAATGCGTGGGATGAAGATGATGGTGATACTATAGTGATGGTGGCGCCGAATATATTGTCGGTGGAGCATACGCTGGAGAGAATGGATATGATACATGAGTCTGTTGAGAAAGTGAAGATAGATTTGAAGAGTGGGATGGTGAGCAGACATCCAGTGTCGACAAGGAATCTTGATTTTGGAGTCATCAATCCGGCTTATGTGGGGAAGAAGAACAAGTACGTATAAATCTCATCAGCAACTTAATTAATTAGATCATAAGTAAATTATATTGGCATAATTAATAGAGTTTAAATGACATTGGAAAAGAACTTTTACAATGGGACAAACCACCTGACACTATCAGAAATTTATTGGTTGGGCTCCATCTATAGTCTAGTATCCAACTGATCAATGTTGGGAATAAACCCCTTACCAAAATAATATTCACGGTAATAAAGCGGAATAATAATGTAGCACCGAGATACGGTAATTAACAATAATAAAAGAGTAATAATGACACCAAGATTTTTACGTGGAAAACCCTTCTGAATAAGGGAAAAAACCACGACCCCGAGAGGAGCAACTGATATCACTATAGTAAGGAATTTTACACTTTGTAGGTCGGAGATAAATACTCCAAAGACCACTACAACACTCAAAAGAAATAACCCTCTTTTGATATTCCCACCTCACTACAATATCGCTCACTCTCTATTTTCCTCACAGACTATTTTCTTATACCTTGTCTGTGAAACCTCACTCTTTCTTTCTCTCTTTGTTGGTGTGTAGAAATGAGAGTTGAAGCTCTCCTTTTATAGCCAAAGCTTCACCCTCTAAAGCCTACAATATTTGACAATTTACACACACTTTTCACAATTCAACAAAGTTGGCTACCAAACCAAAGAAATTCAACAAGGTTGGCTACCAAACCAAACTAATTCAACAAGGTTGGCTACCAACCAAACCAAGTCAACAAGGTTGGCTACCAAACCAAAGAAAACTCTTATTAGGCACATGCCTAATACTTCTTCAATGAGATGGACATCATCAATCTCCCCCTCCAGTCTCATTCATCTAGAGGAGGTAGCACTGTCTTCTAGTTTGAGTGCATGCCGACAAGTTCTTTGCATAGCTCGAACTTGTTCCTTGGTACCACCTTGGTCAGCATATCTGCGGGATTCTCACTTGTAGAAATCTTCAAGACTTTTAGAGATTCATCATCTACCATTTCTCGAATCCAATGATATCTCACATCAATGTGTTTGGTCCTTGCATGGTACATAGAGTTCTTGCTAAGGTCTATTGCACTTTGACTGTCACAATAGACGACATACTCCTTCTGATGCAATCCAAGCTCTTGAAGGAATCGCTTGAGCCATATCATCTCCTTGCCAGTTTCTGTAGCGGCAATGTACTCTGCTTCAGTTGTTGAAAGTGCAACGCACTTCTGCAACTTAGACTGCCATGATATAGCTCCCCCTGAAAATGTAAATAAATATCCAGTAGTAGATTTTCTGTTGTCAATGTCACCTGCCATATCAGCATCTGTATAGCCCTTCAAGATTGGATCAGATCCTCCAAAGCACAAACAATCTCCCGTGGTACCTCTCAGGTACCTGAGTATCCACTTGACTGCTTCCCAATGTTCCTTTCCAGGATTTTCAAGAAACCTGCTGACAACACCAACTGCGTGAGCAATATCAGGTCTAGTACATACCATTGCATACATCAAGCTTCCGACTGCTGAAGCATAAGGAACTTTAGCCATGTTCCCTTTCTCCTCCACTGTTGTAGGACACATCTTCTTACTCAACTTTAGATGACCAGCAAGAGGTGTGCTGACTGGCTTAGCATTCTTCATGTTGAAGCGTTCTAGTACACGTTCAATGTACTTCTCCTGAGATAGCCACAACTTTCTACTTGTTCTCTCTCGAACTATCTTCATCCCTAGAATTTGTTGTGCTGGGCCCAAGTCCTTCATATCAAATGACTTGGACAGATCTCCTTTCAACTTTGCTATCAACCCCTTGTCTTTTCCTACAATTAACATGTCATCCACATACAACAACAATATAATAAAGTTATTCTCAGAAAATCTTTTGAAGTATACACATGGATCAGAATAGGTCTTTAGGTATGTTTGACTTTTCATGAATGAGTCAAACTTCATGTACCACTGCCTTGGTGCCTGCTTCAATCCATAAAGACTCTTATTCAATTTGCACACCATGTGTTTCTTTCCAGCTACTTCAAATCCTTCTGGCTGCTCCATATAAATCTCCTCTTCCAAATCTCCATGAAGAAATGCAGTTTTCACATCCAACTGCTCCACTTCAAGATCTAGGCTAGCTGCTAAGCTCAAAATTGTTCGAATAGAAGTCATTTTGACAACAGGTGAGAAAATTTCGTCA
Source organism: Nicotiana sylvestris (assembly GCF_000393655.2). NCBI lineage: Eukaryota > Viridiplantae > Streptophyta > Magnoliopsida > Solanales > Solanaceae > Nicotiana > Nicotiana sylvestris. The sequence goes on along the minus strand of NC_091064.1, from coordinate 116,280,286 downwards.
AAATCAATACCTTTCTTTTGTTCGAAGCCTTTAACCACCAATCGAGCTTTGTATCTGACCAGCTTGCCATTTCCATCTTTCTTGAGTTTAAAGACCCATTTGCATTTGAGTGGTCTTTTACCCTTTGGAAGTTCAACCAGCTTGTATGTGCCATTTTTCTGTAGAGATTCCATCTCTTCTTGCATAGCTTTCATCCACTGGTTCTTTTCTGGATGGGACAGCACCTCCTTAAGACTTTCTGGCTCCCCCTCATCACTGATGAGGACATACTCTGTGGAAGGGTACCTGCATGACTCTACCCTTGGCCTCTGTGATCTCCTCAGAGGTTGAGGTTGTTCTTCTCCCTGAGTGGGGTGCTCCACTTCCTCGACACCTTTATCAAGTTGCTCCCCCTGCTCAATAACCTCACCAGGTTGCTCCACCTGCTCGGCAACCTCGTCGGTTGTACTTTCTGCACTTGTGGGATTGTTAGAAGTAGAAGGAATAGTAACAAAGTTAGGAATTATACCATTTTTCGCCTTTTCTAACATATCAGCAGCAGTTCCAACTTCACTTTCTCGGAAGACTACATCTCTGCTTCTGATGACCTTCTTCTTTACAGGATCCCACAGTCTGTACCCGAACTCTTCATCTCCATATCCGATAAATATGCAGGGAACAGATTTATCATCCAGCTTTGTTCTCTGCTCTTTTGGTACATGTGCAAAAGCTCTGCAACCGAACACCTTCAGATGCGAGTAGGACACCTCCTTGTTGGTCCAAACTCTCTCTGGGATTTCAAACGCCAACGGAACTGATGGACTCCTATTGATCAGGTAACAGGCTGTCTGAACTGCTTCACCCCAGAATGACTTAGGCAGTTTAGCCATTCTGAGCATGCTTCTCACCTTCTCCACAATGGTGCGGTTCATCCTCTCGGCTACGCCATTGTGCTGTGGGGTTCCAGGAACTGTCTTTTCATGTCTGATCCCATGACTTGAACAATACTCTTCAAATTCCCTTGAAGTGTACTCACCTCCATTGTCACTTCGGAGACGCTTTAGCTTTCGACCCGTCTCCCTTTCTACTAGAGCATGAAACTTCTGGAAAACTTGAAACACCTGATCTTTGGTTTTCAAAATATAAACCCATAATTTTCGTGAAGCATCATCAATAAAAGTAACAAAATATTTGTTACCGCCCATTGATTCAATTTCCATTGGGCCGCAAACATCAGAATATACTAAATCAAGTATATTCAATTTTCTTTCAGACGATGTCTGAAATGAGACTCTATGCTGCTTACCAAATAAACAGTAGTCACAAGGTTTTACCGTTGTACCTTTGGCATAAGAAATGAGTGATTTCTTGGCAAGAATCTGCAATCCCTTCTCGCTCATATGACCCATTCTTTTGTGCCACAAATCTACAGAAATCTCATCTTGTGCCGCGTTCAATTCACCTTGGCATATTTCTGCATTTGTCCTGTACAACGTGCCACGAGCAACTCCCTTTGCAATCACCAATGATCCCTTAGTGAGTCTCCACTTTTGATTTGCAAAATAGCTCTCGTATCCATCTCGGTCTAAAGCAATTCCCGAGATCAAGTTCATCCGTAAATCAGGTACATGCCGCACATCCTTTAGAACCAATGTGCATCCGACATTTGTCTTGATACAAATGTCACCAATCCCTGCAATCTTTGAGTAACTTGTGTTACCCATTTTCACTGTGCCGAAATCACCTGCTACATATCTGCAAAAAAGATCTCTTACCGGTGTGGCATGGTGAGATGCCGCTGTGTCAACCACCCATTCCGACTCTGAACCTGACAGGTGCATGCATTCCTCTTCCTCATTTATAAAGAGGACAACATTATCATTATTTTGCACCATGGCGGCTGTGTTGTCGTCATTCTTCTGGCCACTGGTTTCACCTTTGCCCTTCCTTGGATTTGGGCAATCTCTTTTGAAGTGACCTGGTTGATTACAGTTGTAGCAATTTCTGACTCTTGATTTGGATCGGTTCTTTGACTTCCCACGAGCTCCGGATCTACCATAGTTGTTCGAACTCCTTTGATAACTCCTGCCTCTACCTTCTGTGATGAGAGCCTGTCCTTGATTTTCAGGCTTCTTTCTCATCTTCTCATTGAGTAGAAGAGCCGATGTGACATCTTTCAACTCAATAGTAGTCTTACCGTGCAGGATGGTTGTTGCCAAATTATCGTACGAAGATGGCAACGAGTTCAATAGCAAGATGGCTTTATCTTCTTCCTCGATTTTCACTCCGAGGTTGGCAAGCTGTGTGATTAGTCCGTTAAACACATTTAAATGTGACAAAAAATTCGTACCTTCACTCATGTGTAGGGCGTATAACTGCTTCTTCAGGTACAATTTATTTGTCAGCGTTTTGGACATGTATAGGCTTTCCAACCTTGTCCAAATTCCACGTGCAGTGTCTTCATCAATGATGTTATTTACCACATCATCTGATAAGTGCAACCTAATTGCACTAGCAGCTCTTTCATCCAAGTCAGCCCAATCCTCAGCTTTCATGGTATCAGGCTTTTTGGAATCAACATCTAGAACCTTGTGTAATCCTTGTTGGATGAGCAGATCTCTCATCCTTCTTTGCCATGTTGAGAAACCGTTATCTCCGTTGAATTTTGCTACCTCGTACTTTACTCCGGACATTTTTATTTTTCACCAAGTATAGTACTACCGACAGTGAATAGTATTTCAGTGAACGAGCAGAACCTGTGCTCTGATACCAGTTGTTGGGAATAAACCCCTTACCAAAATAATATTCACGGTAATAAAGCGGAATAATAATGTAGCACCGAGATACGGTAATTAACAATAATAAAAGAGTAATAATGACACCAAGATTTTTACGTGGAAAACCCTTCTGAATAAGGGAAAAAACCACGACCCCGAGAGGAGCAACTGATATCACTATAGTAAGGAATTTTACACTTTGTAGGTCGGAGATAAATACTCCAAAGACCACTACAACACTCAAAAGAAATAACCCTCTTTTGATATTCCCACCTCACTACAATATCGCTCACTCTCTATTTTCCTCACAGACTATTTTCTTATACCTTGTCTGTGAAACCTCACTCTTTCTTTCTCTCTTTGTTGGTGTGTAGAAATGAGAGTTGAAGCTCTCCTTTTATAGCCAAAGCTTCACCCTCTAAAGCCTACAATATTTGACAATTTACACACACTTTTCACAATTCAACAAAGTTGGCTACCAAACCAAAGAAATTCAACAAGGTTGGCTACCAAACCAAACTAATTCAACAAGGTTGGCTACCAACCAAACCAAGTCAACAAGGTTGGCTACCAAACCAAAGAAAACTCTTATTAGGCACATGCCTAATACTTCTTCAATGAGATGGACATCATCAATCTCCCCCTCCAGTCTCATTCATCTAGAGGAGGTAGCACTGTCTTCTAGTTTGAGTGCATGCCGACAAGTTCTTTGCATAGCTCGAACTTGTTCCTTGGTACCACCTTGGTCAGCATATCTGCGGGATTCTCACTTGTAGAAATCTTCAAGACTTTTAGAGATTCATTATCTACCATTTCTCGAATCCAATGATATCTCACATCAATGTGTTTGGTCCTTGCATGGTACATAGAGTTCTTGCTAAGGTCTATTGCACTTTGACTGTCACAATAGACGACATACTCCTTCTGATGCAATCCAAGCTCTTGAAGGAATCGCTTGAGCCATATCATCTCCTTGCCAGTTTCTGTAGCGGCAATGTACTCTGCTTCAGTTGTTGAAAGTGCAACGCACTTCTGCAACTTAGACTGCCATGATATAGCTCCCCCTGAAAATGTAAATAAATATCCAGTAGTAGATTTTCTGTTGTCAATGTCACCTGCCATATCAGCATCTGTATAGCCCTTCAAAAATCATAATGAGACTATTATGAATAATTAAAGACATTGAATGCTACGTTACATAATCATTATATTAAATACAAATTTTCTAACGTATTCAGCATTTAATGCCAATTAAATTCCGTATCTGCACTCTTTTTTATTGTCAGATCCATTCCTTTTGATTCTTGGATATAAATGACTTAAATAGGTACGGGCACTGAATCCTTCGAATAACCACCCATACCTCTTCCTTTACCTTTGCTCGTTTTCGTTGCTGCCCGTGCCTCTTGGCTAATTGTAATTCTTTGACCATTTGACCAGTCCTCCATGTGTCTTGACACGTCACCTTCATATATAAATACAATTTTTTCCAATACAGATAGTCCCCCCACTTTCCATTTATTCATCAGTTGAATATTTGGGAAGTGGATTTCATTAAAACGAGAATTTTTGTCACCATTAATATTATGACAAAATTGACGCTTTAATTGTCGCTTCCATTTAATGTTCCGTACACGTGTCATTTTTCCATTAGTTCTGCAGTTTTGCAGCCCTTTTCAAGACTTTTTTACGACTCCACTATTCACGAAGTGCCAGTTATCATTAGTATGGTCCTTCTATCACTGCATTTTTACCTTTGGTGGTTGCTTATCGATATAAATATAAAAATTTTCCTTGTCTTTTACCACATAAAGCTTATTGAACACTTAATTCTCCAAATCTCTGTTTACTTCTTCCTTACATCATTCTTCTTCGCTATGTCTTCACCAAGCCCTAACCCTAGGAGAATTCCCATTGTTGATACATTCCTCAATGCCCCCATTAGGCAAAGAAGGGGAGGTAGGCTTCGTATCTTAGGATCTACTCGTGGCGGTTCGTCTATGCCTTCTCCTAGTTCTGGTCCTTCTTCTAGAACCAGAGGTTCCCTTTCTCACAAATCTTCTTCTAGTAGTAAAGAACCTTCTGAACCATTACGTGAGCCTTTAGTAGAGGAGATAGTCCCTTCAGAACTATCTTTTTACCATGATAGGGAATCTCTTAGAAATTAGGTTTCCGGTTTAGATCGTGCTGATGCTTACCCCACTCAAATTACAGAAGTTTTGACTCCTGTAGTTCGTAAAGACTGCCATTGGAGTAATAATTTTCCCATTATTATCCTTAATCCAAATCAGAGAATTACTTCTTATTTGACTGGGTTCTCTTTTGGTTACACATACCCTTTCACTTTAGGGTTCAAACCAGCTATTGACTTAGTTATTCTTGAATTTTGTCGTTTCTTCAATATCTGTTTGGGTCAAATTGGCCCAATCATATGGAGGGTTGTTACATCTTTAAGGCATTTAACCACTAAAGCAGAAGTTCCTTTTACTTTCCCTCACCTGATTCATCTTTACTCCCCCAGGCTTTCTCGCAATAGTGTTTTTACACAGTAGTCAGAAGAAAGAGGATTTTGGTGAGCCCTGAAGATGACAAGGACCGTGGCTGGTACGCCCGGTTTGTTGCTATCCCCACTGTTGGTTTAGTGGGTGAGGATAACGTTCCTTTCCCTGAGAAGTGGAATTTTGCACGTAAGCCTTTTATCCATCTCGTGCCTTTTTCCTTCAAGTTTATCAACTTCTCTAATTTCGCTTTTTTTTAGCAACCATGGGAGTTATGGAGGATATTCCCAATTTTGGTGGTTAGGTAGATAAATTGCTGAAGACCGCACCAACGGATGGTAGGTCTTGGAAAACACTTTCTAACTATTTCGGTTGGAAAGTAAAGACTCATGGTAAGAGTTTATATTTTGTTCTTTCATGCCTATATTTTCCTTTATTATTCTAACTTCCATCCTTCTTTTTATCAGGATTTTCTATTCGAGGAGTTACTGCTGAAGCAGTTGCGGCCTCTTGTGTCTCTTCGAGAACCCGTACCCCTTCGAGAACTCGTATCTCTTTAGAAAGAGCCCGAGAAATAGTCTTGGATTCTTCTTCTGCGAAAAGGAAAGTTGTTGAAAAAGAAGACTCTGAAGAAGAGGAAGATGGGGGCTTCCTGGTGATAAGGCCAAGAGCTAAGAGACGCATCGTCTCTGATGACAAAGCTAAAGTTTCCCCTCGTCTTTCTGTTTCTCTTACCGAACCTGTTGAAACTCCAATAATAATTTCTGACGATGACGTCACTCCCCATGATACTCGTGAGTCTATTGATCAACTTTTTATCAGCGGATTTGCTAGTGGAAGTTAGGGCCTGTTTTAGATGAAATACCCTTATCTTCTTTTTCAACTCCTGTGCCTGTGATTCCTTCCTTACCAGCCCCAACTATTTATGTTCCTTCTTCTATCATCCCTCCTTCGATAATTCCTCCTCCTATCGTTCATCATACAGAAGTGGGCTCTTCAAGTAGAAGTGTCGCTATGAGGAGGGTAACTATAGAAGTTCCTGCTGATAGCAGCCTTTTGAGGAAGTCAGGCCAGGTAGATGTATGGCTGGAGTCTCTAATTGGCCCAATTGAAAAAGCAAAGCTGGAGAGCCATAGTTCCCTGACTCTAATGAATTATATCGTGCATGCCACTTTGAAGGTATTTTCCTTCTCTCCCTTCTTTATTTTGTAAATTTTTTTATCTTTGGGATTCTTATTTCCCTTCTTTTTTTTAGGCCAATCTTATCGGCACAGAAATGATGAACAAAATCCCCCTCTTGGAGAAGGTAGCACGTGATTCTCAGTTGGAGGTGATCAATTGAAAGGAACAATTTGAGAGTGCACAAATTGATATGGAAGACTTACAAGAGAGCAAGAGTACCTTAGAGCAGCGAGTGCGGGCTTTAACTTCAGAGTTAGCGGTTGTAAAAGCTTCCTTAAGCCAACAAGAAAAAGAAAAAGAATGTCTCGAATCCTCCTTCTCAGAGCAACTATCTAAGGCCAGTGAAGAGAATAGAGGGTTGAAGGCTCTTTTGAGTCAAAAATAAGTTTATGCTGGGGAGCTCGTGCAAAGCTTAACTCAAGCACAAGAAGACCTTCGAGTCTCTGCTGATAAGGTACGTGCTTTAGAGAGCTCCCATGCCTCTCTTCAATCTTCTTACAACTCCGTCTTGGCTGAAAATGAAGAGCTAAAGAATGAGATTACTGATTGGGAAAAAGATTATGAGACCCTTGAAGATAAATCTGTTGTTAAGGTAAGTTGGGCATTTTTGAATTCACATCGTGATACCCTAATTGAACCTGGCCAAGAAAACTTCAACATGGAGTCAGAGTTAGCTAAGATTAATGAAACCATTGAAAAATCTCAGCAAACTCAGGACTTCCCTTCTCCCGTGGTTGAAGCTACCGTGAATGTTGAAGCTGATACGGGTATCCCAACTCTTTCAAGCTCAATCGAGCATGTTGTTACAAGCCAAGTTGAAACCGCCTCTGTTGATGCACCTGCCCAAATTGAACTCGCTGCTATTGATGCTCCTGCTTCAGTTTCACAAACTTCTCAGTTTTAATCATTTGAATGATTTTGTTTTTGTTTTGGAAAGTTGTAATCAAACCCTTAGCTTCATTTGAGGGTTGATTTTGGAAACGCAAGTCCCCAAGTCTTTTATGGGGCAATCTGTATAAACAATTTCGTAGTTTTATGACTAAGTTCGAACTTAGTCTTGGATTTTTTTACTTATTAAGAAGTTTTTCATGTTATTATCTTAAACTTCTATTTGCTTTATTCTTGCCTTTATTTATAAGGACTTACAGAATAATTTGCAATTTTATTTTTCGAAAATGCTTCTGTTAACCTCATGACTACTTAAATTAACATGAGTTTGATAAAAGAGGGCCCTTTTATATTTCAACACTTAATGAAGAAGACGTCTCAACTTCATAATAGTGTTATCATACGATAAAAGAAATAGGAACACACATGTTTCTTTGAAATAACTTTGACAAGTTTTGAATAATATTTTACATGTATTTGAATTACATCTATAACTTTTTCGTAACTGTTTTTCTTGTAACAGATTTTTACAAAAGAAGAATAATAGACACGAGGTTTTTCCTTATAACACGTTTTAGTACATAGACTTTACCCTAACTATAGTGAGGTTTTTCTTTGGCCTTAGCTCGTGGCTCCATCTCATGACTTTTTGACTTTTACTCTGCACTTGACTCTTTTAGGCTTGATTTTTCCTCAATCTTCTTTGCCGTCTTTATACACATGTCTGTGTATTTTATGTAGTCCCCCAAGTGTTTGAGTCTTGAAGTATGAAGCCTCGAGAACTTGATAGTTTCTCTCATTTGGTCCTTTTCCTGAAAAGGAAAGACATACGGGACTCGGAGGTGCTATTATAGATGAAGACTGCTTAACCCGTTTGAATTTCTATCAGAATAATTGTAAACCTAGGCCAGGAATATTAGGTTATTTCGTGTGCCTTACATGTCGTGACTCATCATTTAGTACAGGTTAGCTTTTTGCCTATCATCTAAAATCGTTAGGAAAATTTTAACAATTCAAAAATTAAATTAAAAATGGTGATACCTGACCGTAGGTATTCTTTAGAAATAGTATCTCTTCAAATGAACAGCATTCCAATGTGAAGGTAGTATCTTGCCATCCATTGTCTCCAATTCATAAGCTCCCTTTCCTGCAATATCACGAACTCTATAGGGTCCTTCCCATGTTGGACTTAATTTACCCGTGTTAGCTGTCGTTGTAGATGAAAAAACCTTTTTAAGCACGAAGTCCCCAGCTTTGAAGAATCTGAGGCGTGCTTTTTGGTTATAATATCGTTCTATGACTTGCTTTTGTGTTGCCATTCTTATTCATGCAGATTCTCTCCTCCCCTCGAGTAAATCTAGATTGACCCGCATTTCCTCGCCATTAGATTCTTGTGTCGCTTGTGTGAACCGAATACTTGGTACTCTTATCTCAACTAGAATTAAAGCCTCAGCTCCATAAACTAATGAAAACGGTGTTTCTCCCATGCTCGTTTTTGCAGTTGTGCGATATGCCCATAAAACTCCAGGTAACACTTCAGGCCAGTTACCTTTTGATTCCTCCAATCGCTTCTTTAAATTGTTGATATAACCATGTTTGTTGATTCTGCTTGCCCATTACCCACCTAGTGATAAGGTATAGACGTAATCCTTTTAATTTGCCAACTTTGAAAGAATTCTGTGATTTGAGCTCCAATAAACTGAGGGCCATTATCACATACGATCTCCTTTGGTACATCGAACCGGCATGTGATATTGCGCCAAATAAAATCTTTGACTTCATTTTCTCGAACCTATTTGAATGTTCCTGCCTCTACCCATTTAGTAAAATAATTAGTGTGAACGAGCAGAAACTTTACCTATCCTTTTGCTTGTGGTAATGGACCTACGATATCCATTCCCCATTTCATAAATGGCCACGGCGCAATGACCGGATATAATAACTCCGCAGGTCTATGCATGTTGTTACCGTACCTTTGACATTTATCACATTTTGCCATGAAGCTTCCTGCGTCTTCTTCCATTTTAGGCCAGTAATAACCTGCCCTAATTAAGGTTCGTACTAGTGACCTTCCTCCTGCGTGATTCTCACAATGTCCCTCGTGTATTTCTCTCATTACATACTCCATTTGCGAAGGTTCGAGACATCTTGCTAAGGGACCACTGAATATTTTACGATACAGATTGCCTTGCTTTAAGCAGTACCGAGCAGCCTTTTTTTTGAAGCGCATGAGCTTTTTTATTATCATCAAGGACGGTACCATACTGCAAAAAAACAACAATCTCATTCCTCTAATCCCAAGTTAAATTATTAAAATTTACCTCATTCTTATCAAGATCGATAACTGAATGAAATAAATGTATAACTGAGGCGTTTGCATCACTTGCCACATCAGCTGCAGATGCGAGATTAGCTAGGGCGTCCGCTTCAACATTTTCATCCCTTGGTATTTGTATAACTTTCCAGGTTTGAAATTGCTTTATCAATTCCCATACCTTTTCTAAGTATTGTTGCATCCTTGCTTCCCTAGCTGTATAAGTCCAAAGCATTTGATTAACCACGAGTTGCGAATCACTCTTAATTATAATCTGATTTATGCCAAGCTCTCGTGCCAATTCTAGACATGCAATCATAGCCTCATACTCCGCTTCATTGTTAGTTGTGGAGTGACATTTAATAGCTTGTCGAATGGTTTCACCTGTTAGGTGTTACCAAGACAATCCCTAAACCTGCACCTTTTTACATTAGATGAGCCATCAGTGAATAAAGTCCAAGTTCCCGGGTTAGCTCCATTGAATACCTGTAATTCTTTTTCTGCTTCTAATTGCATCCACTGGCTAAAATCAGCCACGAAATCAACTATCACTTGTAATTTTATACCAGTTCTAGGTTTGTTTGTGATTTCGTATTCACTTAACTCTATTGCCCACTTAGCTAACCTACCTGATAATCATGCTTATGTAATATATTACGTAAAGGGTAGGCAGTTACTACAGCGACATGATGACACTGAAAGTAAGGTCTTAACTTTCTATATGGCATGATTAATGAAAGTACAAGTTTTTCTAACTGGGGATACCTCGTCTCCGCATCTAACAAAGATTTACTAACATAATAGATAGGGGATTGTTTACCTTGTTCTTCTCGGAACAAAACAGCGCTTACCGCAACTTCCGAAACAGCAAGGTAAATGAGTAGTCTTTTCCCAACCTTTGGTTTTGCCAGCAAAGGTGGATTTGATAAGTACATTTTCAAATTCCTGAGTGCCTGTTGACATTCCTCATTCCATTCAAAATGATCCTACTTCTTAAGGGCTGAGAAAAATTTAAAACACTTCTCTGACGATTTAGAAATGAATCTTCCCAAGGCTGCAATTCTCCCTGCTAATCTTTGAACTTCTTTCTTGTTTGAAAGTATATAAGGGATTTCCTCAATGGCCTTAATCTATGCAGGATTCACTTCAATCCCACGGTTAGAAACAAGAAAACCCAAAAACTTACCTGATGCAACGCCAAATGCACATTTTTCGGGATTTAACTTCATATTAAATTTGCGCAAAATTGAAAATGTGTTAGATAAGTGTGATATGTGATCTTTTGAATACTAAGTTTTAACAAGCATATCATCTATATATACCTCCATAGTCTTTCCTAAATGTTCCTGAAACATTTCGGTAACTAACCTTTGATACGTTGCACCTGCATTTTTTAGACCAAACGGCATTACTTTATAATAGTAAGTCCCCCTATCTATTATAAATGAAGTTTTTTATTTATCTTCCTGATCCATTTTAATCTGTTTATAACCTGAATATGCGTCTAGAAAGCTTAATAGTTCGTGACCTGCAGTTGCATCAATCAATTGATTTATGTGTGATAGTGAAAAAGAATCTTTAGGGTAGGCTTTATTAAGATCTGTGTAATCTACACAAACTCGCCACTTACCATTCTTCTTTGGAACTACAACAGTGTTAGCTAACCAGTTAGGATACTTTACCTCATGAATGGAACCAATTTTTAGCAACTTTTGGACTTCTTCTTGAATCACCTGATTCTTGAAAGTTCCTTGCTTTCTTTTCTTTTGATTGACAGGAGGGTATGATGGATCTTCATTTAGTTTATGAGTCATCACCTTCGGTGGTATTCCTGTCATGTCAGAGTGGGACCAAGCAAAGCAGTCCACATTAGTTTTCAAAAATTCAATTAACTTACCTCTCATACCTTAGCTAAGATTGGCCCCAACGTAGACTTTCTTATCAGGCCATTGAGTAAATAATATGACAGTCTCTAATTCCTCTATCGTTGTTTTGATATTTTCATTCTCTTCTGGTTCTTGAATGGTATCGGGCCTTGATTCTACATCTGTTCGCCCTTGTTCAGTTGAGGTTTGTGTTGTGGTGTCCTCAACTACCTTATGTGATTGCTATTTACCTTCATTTCTCGTGCTTGTATCTACAACAGAGTTGATAGTCCTGGTTGTATGTTGATCTCCACGAATTTGACAGATTCCCCATGGCGATGGAAAGTTTATAACTTGATGCATGGTTGAAGGAATAACATCCATTTCGTGGATCCTTGATATCCCAAGAATCATGTTGTAAGACATCTCCATATCTACCACCTGGAACTTTGTATCTTTGACAATTCCTTCAGCGAATGTGGTGAGTGTTACCTCTCCTTTCGTAAGAACACTAGAATTATCAAATCCAGATAGAGTATGCGCCTTTGGTATCACTTTATCTTCAGCTTGCATCTCACGTAATACTCTTAACAAAATAATGTTCACAGAACTTCCTGGATCAATCAAAACTCGTTTCACATTAGTATCATGTACAATTAAAGATATTACCAGTGCGTCGTTATAAGGGGTTAATACGCCATATGCATCTGCATCATTGAATGTAATATTGTCTTCCTCTAAAACATGCCGCACCCGTTTCCCTTGGGTAACTGTTACTTTGGAAATTTTGTTAGTTACAGTATATGATATACCATTGACGTCTTCACCCCCACTTATAACGTTGACAGTTCTTTTGGGAGAAGGTGGTTTTGGAGGCTCCTGCCTGTTCTTCATGTAATCTTGCTTGCCTTTCTCACTGAACAACTCAGTAAGATATCCTTGTTTTAATAAATGATCAACTTCATTTTGTAAAAATTTGCAATCTGTTGTTTTATGACCGTGGTCATTATGAAACTCGCACCAATGGTCAGGGTTGCGCCTGTTTGGATTCGATCTCATTTCCTTTGGCCATCGAACCTTATCTCCCATGCTTCTCAAAACAGCTACGAGCTCGGAGGTGCTGACGTTGAAGTTGTAACCACCGAATCTTGCTTTTAAATTTCTATCATCATCTCGTGACTCATAGTTGTTTCGCTCGTTCCTAAATCTTGATGAAGAACCTGATTCTCTGTTTCTTGATATGTGATCGTACCCTTGATTATCCTGCTTTTACCGTGAGTCCTTTCCCGCAGGTCCCATGTAAGGCTCGTACCTGTTTTTACCGGATCGTTTTTCGGTCTCTGCATGTCTCGAACTTACCTTTTCTTCTTTTTGAAATCGTGGAACAGTATCTTTCTCAATCCTTAACTTCGTACTATACCTGTTATAAACATCATTCCACGTTGTAGCTGGGAATTCTCGAAGGCTTTCCTTGAGTCTCCTTGTAGCTTCCGAGGTTTTTCCATTCAAATTACTTGTGAAAGCTATAGCTGCCCAGTTGTCAGGTACACGTGGCAATGTCATTCTTTCACGTTGAAATATGTCCACGAATTCTCTAAGCAGTTCTGAGTTCCCTTGTTGATTTTGAAAATATCCTCCATTCTTTTCTCTACTTTTTGAGCTCCCGAGTGTGCTTTGATGAAAGAATCTACAAGCTCAGCAAAAGAATTTATAGAATTTTCGGGTAAAAGAGAATACCATGTTAGCGCTCCTTTAGTGAGCGTTTCAACAAATCTTTTGACTAATACTGATTCAATCTCTTGCTTAGTCAAATCGTTGCCTTTTACGCCCGTTGTGAATGCAGTCACGTGATCTCGTGGGTCTATTGTTCCATCATATTTTGGAATATCAGGTATTTTGAACTTTTTTGGAATTGGGAGTGGAGCATCACTTGGCTTCCAGGGTTGTTGTGAATATCTATCCATATCTACCCCTTTGATTATGGGCGGCACCCCGGGTATCTGCTCTATACGCTTACTTTGCTCCCTGAGCTGTTTCTGCAAGGTTAGTACTAAATTTTGTAGATCAGAATTAATTACATTACCTGGTTCTCTCTCCTGTGATTTACTGGGAGTTCCACCGCTGCCTGAGTTAACAAGCCCGGAACGAGGGTTTTCCAAAGTGTTATTATTTGGAGTAGGTGTGGGTGTTGCAATAGGTAACTGGTTAACAAGTGCCTCAACAGCTTTGTTGACCTGAGCAGCAATTAATTTATGCAAAGCTTCATCAACAGCTTCAGCATTTTCAAATTGAGCATGCTCGTTTATTTGAGACCCATCAGGAGAACCCTCACGAGATTGTCATGGAGAGTCTTGTGGAATAGGAACTTGAGTGTTAATATTTTGTGGATCTCCCTGACTTTGTTGGTTCTCTTGGTTTCCTTGAGTGTTGTCATTGTTATTCGACATAATTGATGCAACAAGGAAGGTTAAGTGAAAAAAAATAGATTATCAGATTCCCGGTAACGGAACCAATTTATTTAACCAAAAAATAGAATTTTAGTCGAAGCCAGAATTTAGAAGAACACGAGTTACTGATGATCGAAAGAATATGTAAAAGAGAGTAATTTGAATAGCAAGAGTATAAAAACAAGTAGACCAAAGTATTTCCCAATAGTATTCTGTGTCCTTACAGTTGATCAGATACCTCCCTTTTATAGATATCTTGGAGATATGTGTTTTGCCCAAATCATAATGAGGCTATTATTAATAATTAAAGATATTGAATGCTACGTTACATAATCATTATATTAAATACAAATTCTCTAACGTATTCAGCATTTAATGTCAATTAAATTTCGTATCTGCACTCTTTTCTATTGTCAGATCCATTCCTTTTGATTCTTGGATATAAATGACTTAAATAGGTACGGGCACTGAATTCTTCGAATAACCACCCATGCCTCTTCCTTTACCTCTGCTCGTTTCCGTTGCTGCCCGTGCCTCCTGACGAATTGTAATTCTTTGACCAGTCCTCCACACGTCACCTTCATATATAAATACATTTTTTTCCAATACTGTAACAAAAGGAGGAGAGAAGAAAAATCTAAGATTCTCCACCAGTTCACTGCCCCCACCCCTTTATGGGTGAAATATGCACAAATAAGTACAAAATGAGTTTAAGTTATATACATCATTAACGTAAAGAATTTTTCTATCAAATAATTAAACTCATACTCCGAACCACATATAATTAGGTAACAATTACAAAGGAATAGATTTGGTAAAAAAAACCTAGAAATAAACATAAATATACCCTAGGGTGTGACTTAATTAATTAATAAAGATAGTAAAACTCACAAAAGACCAAAATCCAAATTCCAGTGGAGATAAAAGAAAGTAAAAGGTGATTTCTCATCATGTATTTAAATAGTATAATTAATGTGATTTCAATTTTTACTACTCCAACAGCTATGTATATGTAGTGACTAGAGACCCTATGCCAAAGATAGCAGGCATAGCAAAATTGGGCGTATCAATAGCAGAAGCGTGATTGCATAGTGGCGTGCCGATTATTTGGAGAAGGTTGCTTTGGCGGCGAGCCATATTTTGTGGCAAAGGATCCCAACAATTTGGCAGCAGATGATGATGGCTACGTTGTGTCGTATGTGCACAATGAGAAGACAGGAGAGTCAATGTTCTTGGTCATGGATGCAAAGTCCCCTGATCTTGACATTGTGGCTGCTGTCAAATTGCCTCGTCGAGTGCCTTACGGTTTCCACGGGCTTTTCGTCAGGGAAACTGATCTTAACAAATTGTAGATATATACAGATATTTTGTTTAAAAGAGGGTGTGGGTGTCATCTAAAACATCTTCCTTGTATATATATGTACTAGTCTTACGATACGCGCGTTGCGTGTGTACCTTATCTAAGTTACTAATTTTATTACAAATGATCATAAAAATATTCTACTAAAAATTATTTTTGAGTAATTATAAATAAATGTGTAAGTTTTCGAAAATGAAAAATATCATTCTTATATACCAAACTCATTAAGGGGAGAAATTACTACATAGAAGTTTTCAGTTATCAGTATATTAAAAATATCAATCAATATACAAACACTGAATATTTTAAAAAAATAAAAAGATCATCGCTTTTTAAAAATGGCATTTATTCGAAAATTTCTCTGTGTATGTTGTTCTAGAGGGGTGGGGGGTATGTAGTTCCTTTTTTTAAAATGTTCAATTTTCTATTATGAAATTATTCATCTCTAAGTTTCGCATCAATAATTTTTCAATTTTTGTGAACGTATTCAATCATAACTTGATTTTGGTTTTTAAAAAATAATTTTTTCATTTTCTTAAAAGAAACATTACCTTAAGATTTTAATAAGTCGAGTAGTTACTTAACTATATATATTGTAGTAATTGCTTTTTGGGGACCAAGAATAGGTAATTATCACAAATTTAAATATTTACTATACAAAGAATGAAAAAGGCCTAAAATGCTCCTTTACTATATGAAATAGGACAGGCTAGCCCTTTGTTAAAAGTTGGTCTCTATTCTGCCCTTCCCGTCAACAAATGGGCTCGTATATGCCATCCATCACTAACGGAAGACTCATAAAGCCACATAAAATATATGTGAGGGAAAGTTAGATCTAGTTCGAATTGTATAGGGGCATATATGAGTCAATTATAATAGTCATTTCTCAAACACTTCACAACTCATCAGTTTACTTAAACACCTATTTGACAACACCAAACTAATTATCAAAGCAAATAAACTAATTCATAGACACAAATATTCAAATGAATGGCAATGACTTCATTAAATCTTAGTAGCTCAAAGGGGTTGAATCATAACAAAAGACAACAAAAGACAATATCAGAATGTTCTAGTAGCTCAAATGGGTCGAATAGGAGGTGTCATTACAGACTTACTGCCAATTATTTCATGGCATGGACATATTTAAATGCTAGGAGAAGGTTTTTCAAGTGCTCGAAGCATGAGGTAAGTAATTTTTTTGATAGGTTCTTTAAATTATTCCGATTTGCTTGTAAATTTGTTTTTTTTTTATTTTATTTTTAGGATGAAAAATATTCCTTTTGGGAATGGCAAGATGAAGAGCTTCCTCCTAGATTTTCAAATATCATATGCAGTAAAGAAGTAAAAGGAAGCTCTAATCCGTAAAAAGAAAAATTTGATCTTGAGAATGTTATAATGCTCGTCGATCATGGAGGAATAGAAGCCTTGGAATTGGAAAGAAATGTTCTAATGAAGATCGATTTAGAGCACTCAGTTGTGATTGATGCTAAATTTCGAAAGAAGATGTGGATTTTCATGTGTATGATATTGGGATGTCTTGTTATGTTCTTGGGATCAGTGCGAAATGATATGTAATGTTAGTGTTATTGTGGCTTAATTATTGTCTTTTATTAGGTACTGAAGTTTTATGTTTTTATAAAAGGATTTAATAAAGTCATTGCCATTCATTTGTTGTGTCTATGTGTCACGACCCTCAACCCGAACCTGATCGTGATGACACCTCTCGTGAAGATAAACTAGCCGACACTTTCCATTTCAGTATTTAACAGTTAAACAGTGAGAAATAGTCTAAAGCATGATAAAATAATGCAAAGTAGCAGATAATAGCATAAATATGCGGAAGAACAACCCAACACAGCCCAATACCGAGGTGTCACTAGTCATGAGCATCTAAACAATCCGGAATACTTAGAGAAAACTATAGAGTTTAATACAGAAACTAAAAACATGGAGAAATAAAGTAGGGAAGAAGCTCTAGGTTGCGAACACCGACAGCTACCTAAAGACTCCTCGGATCCGCTTGAGTTGGAAAGATCAGCACTCAGGAGTAGGACCAAATGCGCCTGAATCTGCACATGGGGTGCAGGGAGTAAAGTAAGTACTCCAGCTGAGTGAGTAATAATTATAAATAAAGACTGAAAGCAGAAAATCACGTAAGGCACATTAAGGCTATAATGAAGCAGTAAAACTAGTAAAAACAGTAAATCAGTAAAAGATATATGAAAATCCTTTAACTCAAATTAAACTTCATGAAAAACCTTTTTCAACAATTAAACAGGTAATTGACAGGCAATTAAGGAAGATAAACACATAAAGATTCGCCCCTCGGGCAACATCTCAGAACAATACCAGTTCCTTAGGCTAAATCTCACATCACAATGGGTACCCGCACTCACTGGGGATGTGCAGACTCCTGGAGGGCCCCCTTACGGCCCAAGCGCAGTATCAAGCCATCTCATGGCGTACATCACTAGGCTCTCGGCCTCATATCAATCAAGCAACCTCGTGGCGTACATATCTCAGGCCCTTGGCCTCATAATCATAACCAAATGTTTCCTCACAACATAGGCCCTCGGCCTTACTCAGTCAAAATCCTCACAAGCCAATCGGACAATAGTAAAACAGTGATTCTCAGCCCAATTATCATTTAAAAGATCATTTAAGTATTAAAACAGAGTACACATGGCTGAGTATGAAAACAGTGGAAAATAACATGACTGAGTTCAAGTATAAAGTTAAAGCAGTGAGGAAATATCAATAAAAATCCCCGAAAGGTTCAAATAGTTGGCGCAAGGCCCAAGTTTGGCATTCAGCCCAAATCATGATGATAACAAATAGATTTCAGTCAAATACGCGGTAAAATAGTCATTCGGGACGGACTAAGTCACAATCCCAACAATGCACGACCACACGCTCGTCATCAAGCGTGTGCGTCACCTCAATATAGCACAACGATGTTTAATCCGGGGTTTCAAACCCTCAAAACATAATTTACAATCATTACTCACCTCAATCCGGTCAAATCTCTAGCCCGGAACGCCTTTGCCCCTCGAATCGGCCTCCACTCGCGTCGAATCTATCCAACATCAGAACGAAGACGTCAAAATATGTTAAGGGAACGAAGCCCAAGAAAAAACAATCAATATACGACACAAATCCCGAAATTACCAAAGCCTGACCCCCGAGCCCACATCTCAGAATTCGATAAATCTTACATCAATAGATTCCTTATCTCCCCACGAGTTCATACATATCAAAAGCTCTGAAATCCGACATCAAATGGTCCTTCAAATCCTCAATCAAAGGTCTAAATTTCCAAGCCCTAGTTTCCCCAATTTTAACCTTTAAATTACATTAATCATAGCTCTAATCCGCGAAATAATACCATAGGGACGAGTTTAAGTCCAAAATCCTTACCTCAATGAAGTTCCCTTGAAATCCCTCTTCAAAATCATCTAAAAAACTCCCAAGCCGAATTAGAAATGGTGAAAGAGGTCAAAATCACGAAGGAGACAATTTATACCTTCTGGCCCAGGCATTATCGCATTTGCGGCCATATTTCCGCTTCTATGGTACCGCATATGCGGTCCTCACTTAAGTCACCAAAAACTGCTTTTTATGTAATGCCCACACCTGCGCCATCGCAGGTGCGGCTCCTGAACCGCATCTGTGGCTCCAGCCTTTCCAACCTAAATCCGCTTCTGCGACCAATCCTCTGCATATGCGGCGTCGCATTTGTGGTCCCCAATCCGTAGGTACGAAAATACCAGAAGCAGCAAAAATGTGCAGCTGCAACAATTTTTCAAACTCCCTGTCAACCATCCAAAATCACCCCGAGGCCCCCGTGACCTCAACCAAAAACACAAATCTATCCCAAAACCTTATTCAAACTTGCACCAATCTTCAAAATACCTCAAACAACATGAAATCAACCAAAACATATCGGATTCAAGCCTACGTTTCCAAAATCTTTCGAATTCCGCTTTTGATAAAAAAAACAACCAACCAAACCACGTCTGAATGGCCTGAAATTTTGCACACACATCCCAAATGACACCACGAAACTACCGCAACTCTCGGAATTCCATTCCGACCCCTATATCAAAATCTCACCTACCAACCGGAAATCGCTAAAATATCAACTTCGCCAATTAAAGCCTAAATCTACTCCGAACCTCCAAAACTCATTCCGATCACACTCCTAAGTCCCAAATCACCTCCCGAAGCTAACTGAACCATCAGAACTCACATCCGAGCCCTCTAACATGCAAGTCAACATCCGGTTATCTTTTCCAACCTAAACTCACTCCAAAGAGGCTAAGTGTCTCAAACCTTACGAAATTCATTTCGGATTCGATCCAACCAACCCGATCACACATAGAACCGATAGACAAAGCAATAAGAAGAAGAAGTGAGGGAAACAGAACGGTAACTCATGAGACGACTGGTCGGGTCATCACATCCTCCCCAACTTAAACAAACGTTCGTCCTCGAACGAATCAAGAAACATACCTAAAGCCTCAAACAGGTGAGGATATTTGCTCTGCATCTCCCGCTCGGTCTCCCAGGTAGCCTTCTCCATGGGCCGACCTCTCCACTACACTTTCACTGAAGCTATATCCTTTGATCTCAACTTTCTAACCTGACGCTCCAAAATAGTTGTTGGCTCCACATCATAGGTCAAATCACCATCCAACTAAACCGAACTAAAATTCAGAACATGAGATGGATCCCCAATATACTTTCAGAGCATAGAAACATGAAATACCGAATGCACACTCGACAAGCTAGGTTGCAAAGCAAGCTCATAAGCCACCTCCCCAATCCTCCGAAGCACCTCAAAGGCCTAATGAATCGAGGACTCAATTTCCCCTTCTTCCCAAATCTCATAACACCCTTCATGGGCGAAACCTTCAACAAAACCTTCTCACCAACCATGTAGGACACATCCCGAACCTTCCTGTCAGCATAACTCTTTTGCCTCGACTGTGCTGTATGAAGCCTCTCCTAAATCACCTTTACCTTTTCCAAAGCATCCTGCACCAAGTCTGTCCCCAATAGCCTAGCCTCATCGGGCTCGAACCAACCAACTGGAGATCTACACCGCCTCCCATACAAAGCCTCATATGGAGCCATCTGAATACTCGACTAGTAGCTGTTGTTATAAGAAAACTCTACAAGCGGTAGAAACTCATCCCATGACCCTCCGAAATCAATGACACAAGCATGCAACATGTCGTCCAATATCTGAATAGTGTGTTGGAACTACCCGTCTGTTTGTGGGTGAAAAGTTGTGCTCAACTCAACCTGAGTACCCAACTCTCTCTGCACGGCCCTCCAAAACTACGAAGTAAATTGAGTGCCTCTATCTGAAATGATAGAAACCGAAACACCATGCAAACGAACAATCTCTCGTATATGGATCCCTGCCAACCGCTTTGAAGAATAGGTAGTACATACAGGAATGAAGTGCACAGACTTGGTCAGCCGATCCACAATCACCCAAATAGCATCGAACTTTTTCAAAGCCGTGGAAGTCCAACTACAAAATCCATAGTGATCCTCTCCCACTTCCACTCTTGAATATTCATCTTCTTAGGCAAGCCACCTGGTCTCTGATGCTCATATTTCACCTGCTGACAATTGAGACACCGAGCTACAAATCCCACAATATCTTTCTTCATTCTCCGCCACCAATAATGCTGTCTCAGATCCTGATACATCTTCGCGGTACCCGGATGAATGGAATATCGCGAGCTATGGGCCTCTTCCAGAATCAACTCCCGAAGCCCATCCACATTGGGCACATATATCCGGCCTTGCATCCTCAACACCCCATCATCACCAATGGTCACATCTTTGGCATCATCATGCTGAACTCTGTCCTTAAGTACAAGCAAATGCGGATCATCATACTGCCGCTCTCTGATGTGATCATATAAGGAAGACCGAGAAATCATGCAAGCCAATACCTAACTAGGCTCTGAAATATCTAACCTCACGAACTGATTGGCCAAGGCCTGAACATCGACTGCAAGGGGTCTCTCCCCAACTGTAATATATGCCAAACTCCCCATACTCACCGCCTTTCGGCTCAAAGCATCGGCCACCACATTTGCCTTTCCCGGATGGTACAATATAGTAATATCATAATCCTTTAGTAACTCCAACCATTTCCGCTACCTCAAATTGAGATCCTTCTGTTTGAACAAGTGTTGGAGGCTATGATGATCAATAAATACCTCACAAGACATACCATACAAATAATGCCTCCAAATCTTCAACGCGTGAACAGTGGCAACCAACTCTAAATCATGAACGGTGTAGTTCTTCTCATGGGGCTTCAACTGACGAGAAGCATAAGCAATAACTCTACCCTCCTACATCAACACACAACCAATACCAACTCTCAAAGCATCATAATACACGATATATGAACCTGAAACTGATGCAAAACCAACACTAGAGCTATGGTCAAGGCTGTCTTGAGCTTCTGAAAGCTCTTTTCACACTCATCCAACCACATAAATGGAGCACCCTTCTGAGTCAATTTGGTCAAGGGTGATGCAATAGATGAAAATCCTTGAACAAACCGGCGATAATAACCCGCCAAACCATGAAAGCTGCAAATCTCTATTGCTGAGGACGGTCTGGGCCAACTCTAAACCCCCTCTATCTTCTTCGGATCAACCTGAATACCCTCGTTGAACACCATATGCCCCAAGAAAGCCACTGAACTAAGACAGAACTCACATTTGGAGAACTTTGCATAAAGATTCTCCTCCCTCAATCTCTGCAACACAACTCTCAAATGCTCCGCGTGCTCCTTCTAGCTATGCGAGTACACCAGAATATCATCAATGAAGACAATCACCAACGAATCAAGATAAGGCCGAAACACATTGTTCATCAGATGCATAAACGTTGTTGGGGCATTAGTCTTCTCGAAAGACATAACAAGGAACTCATAATGACCATACCTGGTCCTAAAGGTAGTCTTGAGAATATCCAAGTCCCTGATCTTCAACTGGTGATAACCTGAATGGAGATTAATCTTGGAGAACACACTCGCTCCCTAAAGATGGTCGAATAAATCATCAATGTGAGGCAAGGGATACTTTTTCTTAATTGTTACCTTGTTCAATTGCCTATAATCAATGCACATCCTCATTGTTCCATCCTTCTTCTTCACAAATAGAACCGGCGCACCCCAAGGTGACACACTAGGCTGAATGAACCCCTTATCAAGGAGTTCTTAAAGCTGCTCCATCAACTACGCTAGTGCCATATGATACGGCGGAATAGAAATGGGCTGAGTGCCTGGCACCAGGTCAATACCAAAATCAATGTCCCTATCCGGTGGCATGCCCGGCAGGTCTGCAGGAAACACATCCGGAAAGTCCCTCACAACTGGAACAGAATCAATACTGGGATTCTCAGCACCGACATCCCTCACAAAAGGCTAGATACGAAAGAGAACCCTTACCAACCATGTTACACCCCAAGTTTTCATACGTGAGAGTACGTCGGAAGTCATTGATGTAAGCTCGGAAATGAGAATATATTTGGAAGAAAATAAAGTAAGTTAATCCTGTTACCTTGGAGGTTACAAATATTTAAGATCATAAATAACGAGTACCAAGAGAGTTGGAAATCTTAGAAGCTAAACCAATTGAAGAAAATAAGTTTCGTCAAAAGTCGACAAGTTTGGAATGTTATAACCTGTACTTTGGGGTGAGACTAGGGTTCTTAACATGATAAGGAGGTTATTCTATGAGTTATTTTAGTCGTATGATATTCATTTTCTACATTTTGAAGGCAAGCAAGTTGTGGAACAAGAGTTGGCAAAGGTCATCACAAGTTACATTCATAAATTTGCTGAAATTTAGGTCAAATGTATCTGAGAATTTCTCCAAATATACTTAGAATCATGGGGTGTTATACCTACCATATTGAAGGTCTATGAGTCTACTTTCTAACGCATTAAACCGTTCGTCAATACAATATCGGAGAAGAGAGATATTCGTGTTTTCGCGAGACCGCGCAAGCAGCTCCCAATGGGACCCACTTAGGCGGTGGTTGACCTACTTCAATTTATAAACGATTTGGACGCCTATTTTTGCTCATTTTTCAACTAATATTCGTCTCCAAACTTCTCCTAACCCTCCTAAACATATACCACAAGGGTTTGAAGTGATTCCAAAGTGATTACACCATATTTCAACATCAAAACTTAGTTCTAGTGAAGAACAACACCTCTTTGAGGTTGTGTTGTCATTGAGGATTGTTGTGGGTTGTATTTGGATGAAATTCCAAGTTGTTGATGTTGTCTAAGGTGAGTATAACAGCCTACTAATTGTGCTTAATCTTGCTTGTATGTTGGTTAAGTTGTTAGGATGATAAACTACAAGATAATACTTGGGTTAGCTTAAGTCACTTTTATGGTGTTGTATTGCTATTGAGGGTTGTTGTAAACTGAATATAACTTGGATTTTGACTTGAAGTTACTGTAGGAGGTATTTATATTGTGTTCTTACTTGTGCCTAAGGTTATCTTGATGTTGATTAAGTTAAATGGATGGGCTAGACATGAACTAGTGAATAAAGTTGCTAATTGAGGATAGTTGAAGTTGTGGATTATTTTCGTTGTTATAAATATATGGTATAAGGCTGGAATCATTGATTACTGACTTCATTATCATGTTAATGATACTTTTATGTTGAAGTAAGAAGTCTATAAGGATTGATAAGGGGTATACGGATTCCAATCGGAGCTTGCCGCTCGTCGTAATGTAGTTGTGACTTGTTGTTGTTATATGGTGTCTTGATATTGATAATTATGTATTGATGGATTGCTCTGGTCATTGTTGTTTGTATATGGTATTGGAGGAGGCCCTTGTTACAAGGGAGATGCTGCCAAAATTTACGTAAACGAGCTACTAGCTTAAGTTATAGACTTAGCCTTTCCTCAACACTGATTTTGAATCACCTTATACTATGATAGATTGAGTTGACTTGTTTGAAGAGTTGTTTGGAAGTGATTAAGGACTCAAAGAATATACAAGGTATGTTAAGGCACTTACTTCTTTCTTTTGGCATGATCTAAAGTGACATGAACATAAACGGTACGCTAATTCATAACGGATCTACTCCTAGAAACTAAGGTTGTCCATGTTGTTCTTTCCTTATAAAGTTATTCTAAACAAGTGTGTATGATCCTTAAATCCCACTAAGGTTCATATTGATGGTAGGGATGTCCATAATGTTAATCGAAGGTGCAATGACCTTACATCACTCCAAAAGGGTTAGAACGTGATTCCATGAGTCGAGCATGCATTATATATATGTATCTATTTTACTCTACCGAGCCGCGCTATAGTCGGCCGGGTATGGCACCTATTGTTCAACCACTGATTAGTTGGGTTTACCGTGCTCCACGTGCCCGGGTACGATTCTATCGAACCTTATGATGGTCGGGTACGCTTTTACCGAGTCCTCTTTGAGGCCGGGTACGATATGATGATGATGATGCCCACAGAGTCGATTGTTTTAAAAAGTTTATATATTTATATATATATTATGAATTTCATATCATAGCCCCTAGAGGCACTCAGATGTTACAGGTTGTATCTCCTCTATCTCTCTCTTTACATTACTGTTCTTGTTTATGCTTTCCTGCCTAACATACTCGGTACTTTATTCGTACTGACGTCCCTTTTGCCTGGGGACGCTGCATTTCATGCCCGCAGGTCCCGATTGATAGGTTGACAGTCCTCCTAGTAGGCTATCAGCTCAGCGAAGGTGTTGGTGCACTCCACTTGCTCCGGAGTTGCCTATTTGGTCAGTATGCTTTGGATATGTATTGATTGATATGGCGGGGCCCTGTCCCGACCTTTATGATTTTATGTACTCTTAGAGGCTTGTAGACATATGTCAGGTGTATGGATAATTGTATGGCCTTGTCGGCCTATGTTTCGAGTTTACTAATGGTCATGTCGGCCTTATAGGCCCGTATGTCACATATATTAGTTTGTATATCATGTTGGGTCTTCATATGTTGACTATTCCCTTATGTTTTATTCTTGTTATCTCAGGACGAGTTTTCTAGCTCATTTACTCATGATAACATGATAAGAAAGATATGTTACGTTGGTACTCGGTTGAGTAAGGCACCGGGTGCCCGTCGCGGCCCTTCGGTTTGGGTCGTGACAGAAGTGGTATCAGAGCAGTTCTGTCCTAGGGAGTCTACAAGCCGTGTCTAGTAGAGTCTTGTTTATGGGTGTGTTGTGCACCACACTTATAAGCAGGAGGCTACAGGGCATTTAGGTCTGTCACTCTTTCTTCTTACTCTAGATCGTGCAGTAGAGCTCAGTTGTAAGAATTCAAACTCCTAAATTCGACTTTAGTCGTAATACAACGATACCTACATCCACAAAGACAGTTGGTAAGAGATTGCATGTGGATGTGGAAGAGTTGAGTCAGAGGAACTCGATTTCACATCATGCTTATGATGAGTAAATATGAGGTCTTCAACAGATCATGTGTGTACTAAGATGTGTATGCTTCTTAATAAGGAGCCTTAAGGCACGGATATCTATTCACGAATATGGTGAAAATCTATGAGGAATTCAGAAGCTAGATACAAGTTTTAACAAGTAAAAGAAGTAAGGTGAAGAGGGGTACGAGGCACCCAGATAATGAAGATTATCAATATTTTCAAATCAGGCAGAGAAATATAAGCATTTTGGTACCTTCATCAATGACAGAGGTAAGTACAATTGGCCACACCCATCTCAGTTATGTTCTATGGGAGCTAACAGATATTATTTAAGAGAAAGATGGGATATCAGGATCCAGTTGGAGTTAGAGTAACCCAAAAATTGTGGATAGGTTGTTATCATTAACTAACGTTTCCGAAAGATGGTGCAAATGTGGTAATAGATCTCCTTCTAAGACACCCAGATGGTGAACTCTAGAGTAGTACAATCAGATATGAATACTGGAATATTCCGAAATTTTAGAAGATAGGCAGTGGGATCCTAGAAGGGACAAATATTTACCTTAGTATGACTCTAGCCCCGAGTAAAAAAAATGTTAGGCATTCCCAAGAGCCAGTGAGATGAAGCTAGGGGAGCTTATAGGGAAAGAACTTTTTGTTGAAGTTTTCAGAATAAAGTGATAGACAAAAAAAATATTATCCGGAGAATAAGAAGAAAATAAATGAAGCATCATGAGTAAGATGTGATATATGGGTGATAACAAGTAAATCAAAATATGACACGATGACAGAGTCTATAGTCAAGTGAAGGAAAATACAAGAGGTGACAAGCCTTAAGGCAATAAAAGAGTATAAGCCATAAAGTCATATCCTTATTTCGAGAAATGAGTTGGTGACTTCAACGTGATTACCAGGAGGAAAGGTTAGACCCCAGAGTAATAAAAATCAGTATGGGCTGGTGAACAAGATAAAACCGAACATGAATTAGGGACCGGAGGATTTGATAATGGTCGACATCGTGAGAATTTCAAAGATCGTGCTCCAACAATAATAGAATAGACAACAGACGAATAACCTTTAAAGGTTATTTAGGAAGTCGCTTACCTAAAGCAAGCACTCTGAGCAGAGTTAATCTTAAGGGACTAAGTGTGCCAGTTATCGTAGGTGTCACCTTCGTGCGTAAGAAATTTAGTTATTCCTGGTACAGAAGGTTACCATAAGGTGATTAAGGTTCATTGATAATGTGAAAAGACGCTGAAGATGAAGAGGTAAAACAACTATAGGTAGATCGTTGTAGTACTAAATCTTAGTACTCCCCTGAAGGGGGGAATATGGTGTGATATGGTATTAAGTCGGAGTTAAGCGGTTCAGTTAACTATGGAATGGTAAAGAAAGAATGTGGTAAAAAGGAGAAAGGGATGATGTTGCATTTATTCAGTTCCTGCAGATATGTTGCGACTCCAGAACATTATACAAGCACGACACCGGAGAGAGGCAGTAAAAGTTTTCGGCCAGGATGTTATTGATAAATAAGTTTGAATGGACACTTGATACATCAGGAGCTAGTGGCGAGAGATAAGTTAAGACAAAGGATATATCCCAAAAGGGATTATGCAGAATATATATATATATATATGAGAAAGGACCAACGAGTAATTAGTAGTTGATTCAGGAAGATCCCAGTTATGGCTAGACAAGAGGTCACAGATAAATCAATAGATCATGCAAGATAAATGTAGTGAATCGTAGCATAGTGAATTCAGTCTCGCAGATACGAGATCACAATCATTTGAAAAAAATTTTAGATAGGAGTTGAGGCAGTTAAAGGTACCATTTTTAAGGTTTATGAAAATAAGAGAGAGTGCCACTAAGGAAACAATAAAAATTTGAGCTTAGAAGTAACCCTATGAGCACAAAGGCATAAATTTATGTAACTAAGGATTATTATAGGAGAGTAAGAATAACGAAAATTACCTTTGGGTGTACGATATATCAAGTTCACAACTTTACAAGATCCAGAAGGTCTCCCTAAGTACTACAATGAAAGACTAGCTGAGGAAATAAGGAAGAAGGTTTTCACCTAAGCATAGTGAGGTAAAGAGTAAATGATCCTGTAACAACAGTCTCACTACAATATTGTATACACTCCATAAGAAAGTGGCACCTATCATGGCTAATGAATGGTAAAAAAAAGCCATCAAAGGTGATGTTTGAGATCATATGAGGTACAGGAAATTATAGTATTCGTGGGCAAAAAGACAAGCCAAGTATTCATGCAACAAGTGATAGAACGACCAGCAAAAGTAATTGCTTACATTTAAGGACAACTGAGAAGGCACGAAAGGAAATTTATGGTGCTAGCAAGTTAAAGGAAGGTTGCGAGTAGTATAAATAGATCGGTGTAGGTCCTAAGGTAAAGTATTGTAGAGCAACAAGGTTTTAGGTTGATAGGAGTAAGGATATGAAAAGGTGAGTGAGAAGGTGACGAGAATATGTATGTCCTCGGGATTAAACCCATCAAAACAAGGGAGCTGATGATTTCCATATGTAATAAAAAGCTCGGTACAGCCTGAATGAACACAGAGGAGTCTGAGACTAGGTGCATTTAGAAGAGATGGAATGCTTCCCTGGCAGTAGAATAAGGGTGTAATTGTGATAGATAAGAGGATGATGCTTAGGCTTTTAATTGAGTAATGATTTAACGAGAAAGGGATTTCATTAATTGCACGGGATTAGAATACCCCCATAAGATGAATCGCATTGGGATGCAATGAAATACGGTTATTGAAGTATAGTATTATCCCTAGATGGATCAGGAAAATCACTTCATATGTTCCCCGATAAGATGTGAGCCCTAGTGACAGTGTATTACGTAAGAGGTTGCAAGTTATCAGTGATAGATTATAGATCAACATTAAGGTGAATAAACAATAGATGGGTACAAGTTCCAAAGTTCGAGATGAGATTTGTTTGTTATTCTTAGATGAATAATAATGAGGAAGCACTAAAGGACTTAGATTTATACATATAGGATAAGCAGCGAGAGAGTAACCTGGAGTTGGGTAGCAAACCTCGGTAATAATAAACCGAAGTAAGTTTTATGGTATAGTATAACCTACCTAGATGTAGTAAATCCATAAGGATAGATATACAAGGCTATGAAACAAGAGATAGAAATAGTCTTAAGTTCGATAAAGTACCAAGCGAAAGACATCAGTACACCTATAGATTCCTAGAGGGACAACTTGTCATAATTCTGTATATGTTCATAAAGTGAGGCTTAGAGATTGGCTAAAAGATGGAGGAAAAAGAGAAGATGAGTCACTAGGCGCTCATACAAGGACACAGTCGTACATACTGCATGACATAAGGTATCAAATGTTACGACGTTGGAAGAATTCCAACCACATGTCATGGTGTGACAAAGAGGCCTAAAAGGGGGGAATGCCCAAGCATTTGGATTTATTCACAAAACAGTTGCTTAGATGGAAAGATGAGCATTAAAGTATTTGTAAGAGCCATAGTTTATGAAACTGATAAGCGCATCAGTCAACATTCGAGGACGAATGTTCCAAAGGGGGAATGATGTTACACCCCAAGTTTTCATACGTGAGAGTACGTCGTAAGTCATTGATGTAAGCTCTGAAATGAGATTATATTTGGAAGAAAATAAAGTAAGTTAATCATGTTACCTTGGAGGTTACAAATATTTAAGATCATGAATAACGAGTACCAAGAGGGATGGAAATCTTAGAAGCTAAACCAATTGAAGAAAATAAGTTTCGTCAAAAGTCGACAAGTTTGGAATGTTATAACATGTACTTTGGGGTGAGACTAGGGTTATTAACATGATAAAGAGGTTATTCTATGAGTTATTTTAGTCTTATAATATTCATTTTCTACATTTTGAAGGCAAGCAAGTTGTGGAACAAGAGTTGGCAAAGGTCATCACAAGTTACATTCATAAATTTGCTGAAATTTAGGTCAAATGTATCTGGGAATTTCTCCAAATATACTTGGAATCATGAGGTGTTATACCTACCAAATTGAAGGTATACGAGTCTACTTTGTAACACATTAAACCGTTCATCAATACGACATCGAAGTAGAGAGATATTCGTGTTTTCGCGAGACCACGCAAGCAGCTCCCAATGGGAACCACTTAGGCGGTGGTTGACCTACTTCAATTTAAAAACGATTTGAACGCCTATTTTTGCTCATTTTTCAACTAAAATTCGTCTCCAAACTTCTCCTAACCCTCCTAAACATATACCACAAGGTTTTGAAGTGATTCCAAAGTGATTACACCATATTTCAACATCAAAACTTAGTTCTAGTGAAGAACAACACCTCTTTGAGGTTGTGTTGTCATTGAGGATTGTTGTGGGCTGTATTTGGATGAAATTCCAAGTTTTTGCTGCTGTATAAGGTGAGTATAACAGCCTACTAATTGTGATTAATCTTGCTTGTATGTTGGTTAAGTTGTTAGGATGATAAACTACAAGATAATACTTGGGTTAGCTTAAGTCACTTCTATGGTGTTGTATTGCTATTGAGGGTTGTTGCAAACTGAATATAACTTGGATTTTGACTTGAAGTTACTGTAGGAGGTATTTATATTGTGTTCTTACTTGCTACTAAGGTTATCTTGATGTTAATTAAATTAAATGGATGGGCTAGACATGAACTAGTGAATAAAGTTGCTAGTTGGGGATAGTGGAAGTTGGGGATTATTTTTGTTGTTATAAATATATGGTATAAGGCTGGAATCATTGATTAATGACTTCATTATCATGTTAATGATACTTTTATGTTGAATTAATAAGTCTATAAGGATTGACAAGGGGTATACGGATTCCAATTGGAGCTTGCCGCTCGTCGTAATGTAGTTGTGACTTGTTGTTGTTATATGGTGTCTTGATATTGATAATTATGTATTGATGGATTGCTCTGGTCATTTTTGTTTGTATATGGTATTGGAGGAGGCCCTTGTTATAAGGGAGATGCTGCCAAAATTTACGTAAACGAGCTACTAGCTTAAGTTATAGACTTAGCCTTTGCTCAGCACTGATTTTGAATCTCCTTATACTATGATAGATTGAGTTGACTTGTTTGAAGAGTTGCTTGGAAGTGATTAAGGACTCAACGGGTTTAAGGTATGTTAAGGCACTTACTTCTTTCTTTTGGCATGATCTAAAGTGACATGAACATAAACGGTACGCTAATTCATAACGGATCTACTCCTAGAAACTAAGGTTGTCCATGTTGTTCTTTCCTTATAAAGTTATTCTAAACAAGTGTGTATGATCCTTAAATCCCACTAAGGTTCATATTTATGGTAGGGATGTCCATAATGTTAATCGAAGGTGCAATGACCTTACATCACTCCGAAAGGGCTAGAACGTGATTCCATGAGTCGAGCATGCATTATATATATATATGTATCTATTTTACTCTACCTAGTCGCGCTATAGTCGGCCGTATATGGCACCTATTGTGCAACCACTGATCAGTTGGGTTTACCGAGCTCCACGTGGCCGGGTACGATTCTATCGAACCTTATGATGGTCGGGTAGCTTTTACCGAGTCTTCTTTGAGGCCGGGTACGATATGATGATGATGATGCCCACAGAGGCAAATGTTTTAAAATGTTTATGTATATATATATATATATATATATATATATATATATATATTATGCATTTCATATCATAGCCCCTAGAGGCACTCAGATGTTACAGGTTGTATCTTCTTTATCTCTCTCTTTACATTACTGTTCTTGTTTATGCTTTCCTGCCTAATATACTCGGTACTTTATTCGTACTAACATCCATTTTGCTTGGGGACATTGTGTTTCATGCCCGCAGGTCCCGATTGATAGCTTGACAGTCCTCCTAGTAGTCTATCAGCTCAGCGAAGGTGTTGGTGCACTTCACTTGCTCCAGAGTTGCCTATTTGGTCAGTATGCTTAGGATATGTATTGATTGGTATGGCGGGGCCCTGTCCCGACCTTTATGATTTTATGTACTCTTAGAGGCTTGTAGACAGATATCAGGTGTATGGATACTTGTATGGCCTTGTCGGCCTATGTTTCGAGTTTACTAATGGTCATGTCGGCCTTATAGGCCCGTATGTCACATATATAAGTTTGTATATCATGTTGGGTCTTCATATGTTGAGTATTCCCTTATGTTTTATTCTTGTTATCTCATGACGGGTTTTCTGGCTCATTTACTCATGATAATATGATAAGAAAGATATGTTGCGTTGGTACTCGGTTGAGTAAGGCACCGGGTGCCCGTCGCGGCCCTTCAGTTTGGGTCGTGACAAACCATATGCTGGGCCTTCAAGAATGAGATCACTCTACTGGTAATATAAGAAGTCAGACCTCGCCACTCGATCCGTGGCACACCCGGTATAGCCAATGTGTCTGTCTTAGCATGATAGTCCAGAATAGCACGACGCGGAGATAGCCAATCCATGCCCAAAATGACATCGAAATTCACTATACATAATAATAAAAGATCCACTCGGGTCTCCTGACCCCTAATAGTCACCACACACGACCGGTACACACGGTCTACAACAACAGTATCGCCCAACGGGGTAGATACATGAATAGGTGAAGCAAGAGACTCACGGGGCGTACCCAAATAATGAGCAAAGTATGATGACACATAAGAAAAGGTGGAACCGGGATCAAATTATACAGAGGCATCTCTGTGGCAGACTGAAACAATACCTGTGATAACAACATCTGAAGCAATAGCATCAGGCCTAGCTGGAAGTGCATAGAAATGGGCCTGACCTCCACCTAATCGTCCTCCCCCTCTGAGACGGCCTCTAGCTGACTGACCTCCACCCCTAACTGGCTGGGCAGGTGGTGGTGAAGTAACTGGCGCTGAAGCCGATGACTGACCCCTATGCTGAGATGAACTCGCAAGACAACGATGACACTGCCTCCATATATGACCCATCTCTCCACACTCATAACAACTCCCAGGTGATGGAGAAGGGGACTGAAGGGAACCCCTCGCACTAGAGTAACTAGCAGATGCACCTGGCATAGAAGAACCATGAACTGATGGAGCACGGGACGAACTCTGAGCTGGAAGGCTACTAAGTGATGCCTGACCCTGATGAGAACTGTGAGAACATGACCCGATAGCACCCACGATAACCTGGGCGAGCTGGCTGAGCATGCCTGAATGGACGGCCTCTGCCGTGCTGAAACTAACCTCTTGAAGGAGCACCACTATAGCTACCAGATCCTCGAGGCCTCTTAGCCTCCCTCTCCTCTTGCTCCTGGCAACGAACAGACTCAATCTCACGGGCAATATCCACAACCTCCTCGAAAGTAGCACCAGTCACGCTCTCCCTGGTCATGAGAATACGAAGCTGATAAGTGAGGCCATCAACAAACCTCCTAATCCTCTCTCTATCTGTCAGAACAAACCAAATGGCATGACGAGCTAACTCAGATAATCTCAACTCATACTGCGACACGGTCATCTCTTCCTGACACAACCACTCGAACTACCTGCACAGTTCCTCTCTGTGAGACTGCGGCACATACTTCTCCAAAAAGAGAACAGAGAACTGCTGCCAGATAAGGGATGCTGCACCAACAGGCCTACGCCTCTCAAAATCCTCCCACCAAGTGAAGGCAACTCCAGAAAACTGATAAGTAGTGAAAGCGATCCTGCTAGTCTCCAGAATACCTGTTGTACGAAGGATCCTCTAACACTTATCTAAGAAACCCTGGGCATCCTCGCCCTTTGCACCACTAAAAGTCGGAGGCTGAAGTCTACCAAACCTCTCCAACCTGTGCTGCTCGTCCTCTGGCATGGCAGGAACTACATAGTCCTGAGCAGCTGCAACCGGCTGGGCTGGATGTGCCCCCGACATCTGAAGTCCCTGCACGACCTGCTCAGGTGTGCGAGCGGCGGGAGTCTAATTGCCTCTCCCGGCCTGAGAAGTAGCTACGGCTGTAGTGGCTGAGACCGCCAGAGCTAGGCAAGTGCAAACTGATAGAATCTGAGCCAAGGCCTCCTGAAGACTCAGAATCACAATGGGCACAGATGGTGCCTGAGCTGGTGCTGCTGGAGCGTGCACAACTGGGTCCTGAACCTGAACTGGGGCGGCTGGTGGATCTTCAAGTGTTGCCCTAGCTGTGATGCGGGCCACACCTCTGCCCCTACCACGACCACGACCGCGTCCTCGGCCTCTAGTGGCCACAGCTAGTGGTACTGGTGGTCGTCCATCCTTACCGGTAGCGCGTGTCCTCACCATCTGTGAGAGAATAGAATAACAGAAGTTTAGTACTCGGATCAACAAATTCGCACGACAAGAATTTCAAGAATATGAAGTTTTTCCTAAAGGTTCTGCAGTCTCTCGAGGATAAATATAGACGTCTACGTACCGTTCCGCGAGACTCTACTAAACCTGCCCATGACTAGTGAGACCTATGTAACCTAGGCACTGATACCAACTTGTCACGACCCTCAACCCGGACCCGGTCGTGATAGCGCCTCTCGTGAAGACAAGGCCAGCCGACAATTCCCATTTTAGTATTTAATAGTTAAATAGTGAGAAACAGTCAAAAGCATGATAAAATAATCCAAAGTAGCAAATAATAGTATAAATATGCGGAAGAACAAACCAACACAGTCCAATCCCGGGATGTCACTAGTCATGAGCATCTAAACAATCCAAATACTCAGAGAATACTATAGAGTTTAATACAGAAACTAAGAACATGGAGAAATAAAGTAGGAAAGAAGCTCCAGGATGCGAACGCCGATAGCTACCTAGAGACTCCTCGGATCTGCCTGAGCTGGAAAGATCAGCACTCGGGAGCGGGACCAGATGCGCCTGAATCTGCACACAGGGTACACGAAGTAAAGTGAGTACTCCAACTCAGTGAGTAATAATCATGAATAAAAACTAAAAGCAGGAAATCACGTAAGGCACATTACAGGCTATAATGATGCAGTAAAACCAGTAAAAACAGTAAATCAGTAAAAGATATATGAAAATACTTTAACTCAAATTAAACTTCATGAAAATCCTTTTTCAACAATTAAGCAGGTAATTGACAGGTAATTAAGGAAGATAAACACATAAAGGTTCGCCCTTCGGGCAATATCTCAGAACAATACCAGCCCCTCGGGCTAAATCTCACATCACAATGGGTACCCGTGCTCACTAGGGGTGTGCAGACTTCTGGAGGGGCCCCTTATGGCCCAAGCACAATATCAAGCCATCTCATAGCGTACATCACTAAGCTCCCGGCCTCATATCAATCAAGCCACCTCGTGGTGTACATATCTTAGGTCATCGGCCTCATAATCATAACCAAATGTTTCCTCACAACATAGGCCCTCGGCCTTACTCGGTCAAAATCCTCACAAGCCACTCGGCAACAGTAAAACAGTAAATCTCAGCCCAATTATCATTTAAAAGATCATTTAAGTATTAAAACAGAGTACACATAGCTGAGTATGAAAATAGTGGAAAATAACATGACTGAGTTCAAGTATAAAGTCAAAGCAGTGAGGAAATATTAATAAAAATCCCCGAAGGGTTCAAATAGTTGGCACAAGGCCCAAGTATGGCATTCAGCCAAAATCAAGATGATAGCAAATAGATTTCAGTCAAATACGTGGTAAAATAGTCATTCAGGACGGACTAAGTCACAATCTCCAATAGTGCATAACCCCATGCTCGTCATTAAGCGTGTACGTCACCTTAATATAGTACAACGATGTGAAATCCGGGCTTTCAAACCCTCAGAACATCATTTACAATAATTACTCACCTCAATCCGGTCAAATCTTTAGCCCACGACGCCTTTGCCCCTCGAATCAGTCTCCACTCGCGTCGAATCTATCCAACATCAGAACAAGGACGTCAAAATATACTAAGGGAACGAAGGCGAAAATAATCAATATACGACACAAATCCCGAAATTACCAAAACTCGACCCTCGGTCTCACATCTTGAAATTCGATAAATTTTACATCAATAGATTCCTTATCTCCCCACGAGTTCATACATATCAAAAGTTCTGAAATCCGACCTCAAATGGTCCTTCAAATCCTCAATCAAAGGTCTAAGTTCCCAAGCCCTAGTTTCCCCAATTTTAACCCTTAAATTCCATTAATCATAGCTCTAATCCGTGAAATAATACCATAGGGATGAGTTTTAGGTCCAAAATCCTTACCTCAATGAAGTTCCCTTGAAATCCCTCTTCAAAATCGTTTAAAAAGCTCCCAAGCCGAATTAGAAATGGTGAAATAGCTCAAAATCGCGAAGGAGACAATTTATACCATCTAGCCCAGGCATTTTTGCATCTGCGACCATATTTCTGCTTCTGCGGTACCGCATCTTCGGTGAAGCCACCGCATCTGCGGTCCTCATTTAAGTCACCAAAAATTGCTTCTGCGATGAAATGCCCGCACCTGCGCCATCGCAGGTGCGGCTCCAGCCTTTCCAGCCTAAATCAGCTTCTGCGACCAATCCTCCGCATATGCAGCATCGCACCTACGGTCCCCAATCCGTAGGTGCGGAAATACCAGAAGCAGCAAAAATGTGCAGCTGCAACAATTTCTCAAACTCCTTGTCAACCATCCAAAATCACCCCGAGGCCCCCGAGACCTCAACCAAAAGCACAAACCTGTCCCAAAAGCTTATTCAAACTTGCACCAATCTTCAAAACACCTCAAACAACATGAAATCAACCAAAACACATCGGATTCAAGCCTAAGTTTCCAAAATCTTACGAATTTCGCTTTTGATAAAAAAACCAACAAAACCACGTCCGAATGACCTAAAATTTTGCACACACATCCCAAATGACACCACGGAACTACTGCAACTCTTGGAATTCCATTCCGACCCCTATATCAAAATCTCTCCTACCAACCGGAAATCGCCAAAATATCAACTTCGCCAATTCAAGCCTAAATCTACTCCGGACCTCTAAAACTCATTCCGATCACACTCCTAAGTCCCAAATCACCTTCCAAAGATAAGAGAACCATCGGAACTCACATCCGAGCCCTCTAACACGCAAGTCAATATCCGGTTGATTTTTCCAACCTAAACTCGCTCCAAAGAGACTAAGTGTCTCAAACCTTACCAAAATCATTTCGGATTCGATCCGACCAACCCGATCACACATAGAACTGATAGCAAAGCAATAAGAAGTAGAAATAGGGGAAACAGAGCGGTAACTCATGAGACGACTGGTCGGGTCGTCACACTATGACTGAGTTTATTTGCTATGATAATTAGTTTGGTGTTGTCAAATAAGTGTCTAAGTAAACTGATATGGAGTTGTGAAGTGTTTGAGAAATGACTATTATAACTGACTCATATATGCCCTTGTACAACTCTAACTAGGTCTAACTTACCCTCACATATATTCCACGTGGCTTTAGTCTTCCATTAGTGATGGAGGGCATATACGAGCCCATTTGTTAACGACAAGGGCAGAATAGAGACCAACTTTTAACGGAGGGCTAGCCTGTCCTATTTCATATAGTAAAAGGGCATTTTAGGCCCTTTTCCGTACAAAGAAAGCCAATGTTTTGCTAATTTACTAACAAAAAATAATGTCTAAATCTAAAAAGAATTGAAAGTAGATGAAGTTACTAATGTAATTTTCATATGTTGTTATTTTTATTTTTCAAACTTATTATGCTATGTATAGTTCAAATAAGGAAGAATTTAATATCCCAAATAAAGTTTATTTGAAGTCCTAAATATTAGAGAAATAATTAAATGTTTATTCCTAAATATTAAGAAAATAAAGAAATGGCTATTTTATCTAATGTAAAATTAATTTTTAAAGGGTAAAAAAAGCGAACGACATTTCGCTAAGGGTCTTCGTACTTTTAATCAGGGGCGGACCTACCTTGTACGAAGTGGGTTCAATTGAACTCGCTTCATCGAAAAAATTCATTATTTTTACTTGTGAATTTAAGCAAAAAAATACATAAAAGGGATAAATATTAAGACTTGAACCCACTTGACACAAACAGAAGTTGTAGAGCAACGGTCAAGCCGGTTCAAAGTAAGTCTAAGGTTGCCTGTTCGAACCCCTGCTAAAATACTTAATTGAAGATTCATTTCCTTTTAACTTTGCTCCTAAACGTATATCTTTAAGACACGTTTGAGCTCATTGTCCACTACATCTTCTATGATAATGGTAGGAGTATATTATTTTGCTTATTGTTGCTTTGTTGTTCCTTTTCTTGTCCTTGTTTTTCTACTTCTTCTTATGATTTCTTGCTATCCTTATTAAACTTCATTTTAGTTCAAAAAAATTTAAAGCTTTCCATAAAGTGAATTTTGGTTCTTTTTTTCATAAGTATTGCTAAAAGAATGAGAGTGCTTTATTGAAATTACTTGTAATCTTGTAATTTAATTTAGTTTATATTATATTAAAGTTGTTAATTTGTGTTATACTCAAAATTTTATTTTGGCGTACAATATCTTTTTCTTTAATCATTTTGGATTAATTAGTTTAGTTTAAATAAATTTCAAACTTTTAAAGTAAATAGACTTTTTTTTATAACAAAAATTTCCCGAAATTATAAAAAAATTATATGACTTCATTTTGAAGTCATTATAACAGAAAATTGATAACTTAGGATTTCTTTGTAGCAGTTAAAAATCAAGCACATTAAAATCTTGGAGTAATATTTTGTCTGCACTATTCCATCATCTTGGGAAGCTCAAGATGATCTATGAAGAGAACTTTCAGTTTTGCCTCTTTTAAGAGATTACTACTAACTACTACGATAATTTTCTTTAGTAAGGAGGGAAATCTCCTGCACGATCCCACGAGGATATAAAAGAGTTTGAGATGGACTAAGATAGAAGGATGAAAATTTTATTACATATTATGCATACATATAAATAGTTGGACCAATTATCATCGGTGAAAAGCAAATTAATCAAGAATGAGTCACCTTATTGTAGAAGTTGAGCAGGAGTTGAAGTTGACAGAAGCTACCATTTTAGGCCCCTCTTTGAGAATAAGATTTTTCGAAATTTTGACCAAACTGGTAGAAACTTCTCTGCCGTATCAGCTGGAATATACATATCAAATAATTGATGTATTACACCACAAGAACAGGACAAGCGTAATAAGAGTCGGCAAGCATAAGTAACAACCTGGCAACTAATAGTGCCGATAATGAGGGCAGTCACTGTGTGGTAAAAATGAAGTAGGAAGATTAAATTTTTAATGTGGTGCAGGAATATTGTAAGGAAAATATTATAACAAATATGAAACATAAGAAGGAAACTCAGTGTAACGACCCGACCGGTCGTTTTGAGCTCTAGCGCATCGTTCGGCGGTTTGGGGTCATGAGCAGCTTCACTTCAGATATTATGACTTGTACGCATGGTCGGAATTGAATTCCGGAGAATTCGGAGTTGATTTGGAAAGGAAATTCTCATTTTGGAAGCTTTAAGTTGAAAGAATTAACTAAGATTGGATTTCAGAGTAAACGACCTCGGAATCAGGATCTGAAGGTTCCAGTAGGTTCGTATGATGATTTCGGACTTGGGCTTAAGCCCAGATTGGGTTTTGGATGAACCGGGAGCGTTTTGACACCTATTGTAGAAGATAGCATTTTGGAAGAAATTTCATAAGTTTGGGTTGAAGTGCATTTCAGTGTTATCGATGTCCGTTTGAGATTCCGAGTCTAGGAGTAGCTCCGTATGGTAATTCTGGAGTTGGGAGCGCGATCGGAAGTGAATTCGGAGGTCCGTATGTTATTTTGAAGTCATTTGGCTAAAGATAGAAATCTGAAGGTTTTTGAGAAGTTTGACCGAGAGTTTGACTTTTTAATATCGGGGTCGGATTGTAATTCCGAAAGTTGGAGCAGGTCCATAATGTCGAATATGACTTGTGTGCAAAATTTAAGATCAATCGGACGTGATTTGACGGGTTTCGACATCGAATGTAGAAGTTTGAAACTTCAAAGTTCATAAAGTTTGGATTGGAGTACGATTCATGATTTCGACGTTGTTTGATGTGATTTGAGGCCTCGAGCGAGTTCTTATCATGTTTTGGGACATGTTGGTATTATTGGTTAAGGTCCCAAGGGCCTCGGGTGGATTTCGGAAGGTTAAGGGAATGAATTTCGGACCAAAGAGTTGCTGAAATTTTCTGCAGAAAGCTGTTTTGACAGCAACTAGTACAATCACGGAGCTGGATTTGGAAGCTTATATCTCGTAATTTATAAGGAATATAAAAATTTGCAAAACATAAAAAAGTTGTTGTCCTTGCATTCTAGTTTCCAGAAAGAAAAACCATTCATGATTTGGACATTTTATCAGAAAGTTATGATGATTGAAGATGGCTGGTGGAGCAGTTTCGACAGAATTTTCTGAGGCATGGAGCCGACTTTAGAAGCTCATATCTCGGAATATATAAAGAGTTATATGGTGTGTAACCTATCAAATGAAAGATCTTCAAGTCTAGCTTCTAAATCTTCAAACTGTTTGTCATTTGGATATTTCCACAAGGAGTTATGAGCGTTTTAACAGAAGGTGTACACAAGAGGGAAAAATTGTATTAGGATGTACAACCTGCACAACGCAAGGTACAACTCGATGAAGCCCGGACAGATTGTTTTAAACACGAGTTTTGGCCCATTTCTTTCATTTCTTTCATATGGCTTGGGCGATTTTGGAGCTTTTTGAGAGGATTTGAAGAGTGATTCAAGAGATAATACCTAAAGGTAAGATTTTTGAACTCAATACTCGATTCTTGTGTAAATTCTACCTAATTAATCATGGAAATTAAGCCTAAGATTGAGGAATTACGGCTTGAATTTGGATAGTGTAAATTGGAGATTTGAAGGGGCAATTGATGTCCGATTTTGAGGTTCTTGGTATGTATAAACTCGTCAGAGGATAAGGAACCTATTGATATAAAATTGATCGGAATCCGAGACGTGGGCTCGGGGGGCGGGTTTGAACAATTTCGGGATTTTTTATGTAAATTGAATATTTTCGAGTGGGATTTGTTCCCTTAGCATATTTTAATGGTTATGTATTGATTATGGCTAGATTTGGAGCATCCGAAGGTCGATTTGTGAGGGCAAAGGCATCACGGGTTAGAGTTTGGACCGGATCGAGGTGAGTAATAATTGTAAATGTTGTCCTCAGGGTAAGAAACCCCGGATTACACATCGTTGTGCTATATTGAGGTGACGCACATGCTAGATGACGAGCGTGGGGTCGTGCACTGTTAGGGATTGTGACTTAGTCCATCCCGAATGTGACTATTTTACTGCGTATTTGATTGAAAAGCATTTGTTATCATCGTGTTTTGGGCTGAATGCCATATTTGGGCCTCGTGCCAACTATTTGAACCCTTCGGGGATTTTTATTGATATTTCCTCATTGTTTTGACTTTAAACTTGTACTCAGTCATGCTATATTCTACTGTTTTCAAAACTCAGCCATGTTTACTCTGCTTTAACACTTGAAATGATATTCTAAATAATATTTTGGGTTGAACATCATGTTTATTTTTGACTGAGTAAGGCCGAGAGCCTGTGTTGTGAGGATACTTTTGGGTCGGGCTGCATGCCGCAGCGGTGATACACTGATTTTGATTATAAGGCCGAGGGCCTGAGATATGTACGCCATGAGATGACTTGTTGATATGAGGCCGAGAGCCTAGAGATGATGCCACGAGATGGCTTGATATTGCGCTTGGGCCGTAAGAGGCCCCTCTAGGAGTCTACATACCCCCAGTGAGCGCGGGTACCCATTGTGATGTGAGATACAACCCGAGCAGGAATAGTGTAAGGAAAATATTATAACAAATATGAAACATAAGAAGGAAACTCAGTGATTTTTATTTCAAACAATGTTTATGAGATTACCTAGAGAGACGCGAGGAAATAACAGCTGGACCATGATATTTGTTACAATGGAGGGGAGGTAGCTTCCAGAAAGATAGAGTTATCACACAAAGGCAAAATGACTAAGATCTTGCTTAACCAGAAATGAGCAACAACATTATGTAAGCATAAGGAAAAACAGCGCAAAACAAACAAAAAAATTGCGATGAGGTCTCAGATTACGCCTTTGCTCGAGCTATAAGTTTCTTTTACTTTGGCCTTCCAAGACCATTGTTCCTGCAGTACAAGTACAAAGGTACTGCATTAGCTGCATTATATCCTCATAGACTTCACATAATATCTTTTTTTGTTTATGGAATTTCTACACACATAAAAGAAATCTCTAGCATCCATTCTGTCAATTTCATTCATGTTTGCAAAACTGTAACATGCAAAAAAATGCAAATGTAAGCAAATTATACTTTGTTTCGTTGTCCCCAATATTGAACTCATCTAATTGTTAGTAAGTGTTTTAAGAAGAAAAAAAGCTGAGCTGCAGATCGATTATTTAATGGAGAGTTCGAAGGGAATAAATATAACCTAGGTATCACCGGCTTCTGATTCCCTATTTGTAAATGAAAAAAAAAAAAGAAGCTTTTGTCAATTTATTTGCAACTTTCCAGTAACAAATCCATAAGCTCCTCTGCAAGATCCTATATTCTGAAAAGGCAATCAGCCTGATATCCAAGTAAAGTTTAGTAACCTAGACTTTTCCATGTAAGAACAGTGCTCTGGATTTGCCATACCTTCATGGGAAAAGGTTATGTATATTAAATTTTCTATTTCTAGTTAGCATATTCACCAGCCTACACAGGCTACAACTATCATTTCATAGTCTAAAAAAGGCAAAATTGCCATGAATTGAAACCACAATACTCTAGCTCCCCCCGCCCTTAGTGTGGAGAAAAGTGAGGGTTGGAAGAGCCATGCCAATAATTCCAACTGCACCGAAATTAAGTCCTTAATTATAACAACTACAACAACAATATTCAAATATACAATTTTCTCTAAACCAAATTCCCCTTATTTTGAAACACTAAGCTTCAATAATGTACCTCCCTACTATAATAATGTGATAGAATATTTACAGTTAAGACCGACCAAGTGTCGTATAACATATAGATAGGGTATTTGAGCATTTATACAGCAACACCAGCAATGGTTAGGGTGCAATGGGGTATATTAAATTTTCAAAACTTCAGAAGCTAGACCGACTGAGCATTGATGATCTAAGGA
Source organism: Nicotiana sylvestris (assembly GCF_000393655.2). Taxonomy (NCBI): domain Eukaryota; kingdom Viridiplantae; phylum Streptophyta; class Magnoliopsida; order Solanales; family Solanaceae; genus Nicotiana; species Nicotiana sylvestris. Next base: position 116,237,305 of record NC_091064.1, on the reverse strand, counting down.
CAATGTTATATACCGAAATGAGAGTAACTGGACTCAGTTTAATGAGCTATTCGACAAAATCATTTTCTTGTTCTGAAAAACTACTACATTTTTTAATTGCCTCAATATCAAAATGTAAACCAGAGAAATCCTCTTGCAAGTATAAAATAGCACAAGTCTCTTAACAGTATGAAATCTGTGGACTTCATTACTCTATAAAATGAGTCAAGACATTTCATCAAACACCTTTGCTATCGGAGGTCCAGGTAAAATATATAGGAAATGGTGGAGGAAAGAAGCAACCTATACTTCATGATTCAGAATAAGGAGGAGAAGGAGAACACATGAACACGACTGCCAAGAAAATCGCATAGCAATTAGCAATGCATGCAACAAAATTGTAACCCAAATACCACATAAATTCTTAATCATTAAACAATTCAAACATAAATCAATAGAAAGGGGCCAAAATCCAAAAGAGATTTATATTAACACCCACGAAAATGTGATTACCAACAAAAGAGTAATAATAAGCAGAGAAAAATTTCACCAAATAAAGTGCCAACATCAAAAACAATTACGAAAAAGGAATGAGAGAAGATCCATATTTAAAGAACAGCAAAGAAGGGCAATAAACAAAGAAATCTTAAAGAAAAAGCATACCATGACTGAGACCTCACCTTGAGAGTGCGAATGCAGTACATGTTTACTAACATAATGTGCATACACGTGTCCTTATAGAAAGGTTCAGAGGCATGAGATGAATTACATTCATAGACGTTTAAAGTACAATTTGTAGTGCTTTTTGTATGGCTATATGATGCTATGTTCGTCCTCCTTGGCCATTTATATATATTAGTAATAATTAGTAAAGTTGGTGATTGTTAAAGCATTTGCAAGCGGAAAAGATTTGCAAATAACTAGCTGTTGAAAAATAATAAAAGTTCATACAAATTCTGGTGGAAAGTCAAAATAATCTTAACGGATACTTGCATTAGAAAAGAAAAGTGATACTTCTAACTATTATAAATCGTAGTACTAGGGAAGCAACAACACTTTTTTTTTTTTTTTTACTTTAATTTCTATTGTACAACGTCCCAATAGTATGCTTTCTGGATAGAAGAATTAACCCCATCTAACCACTTAAACAAAAAATAGCCGGTGAAAGTATAATATATATATATATATATATATATATATATATATATTTAGGCTGAATACATACGGAGACACTTAAAGTTGACATGATTTTTCATTTAGACACCTGAACTTAAGGGTGTTCCTATTGAGCACTTATACTACCCGAAACTTATTCCAATTGAGCACTTTTTTGAAAATCAACCAAACTTACAAAGTTTGTGCAATGCACTCGCTGCTGACGTGGCGAATGACGAATAAAAAAAAGACATATATTATTTTGAGTAAAAAAAAAAAAGGAAAAACTATGTTAAATTTATTTAATAAACAAAATAAATCAGTGGTCTTGGTGTTCTTCACTATTTTTATGTGTGTTCTTCTTCCAAACACGATTTTAATCCAAATTTTTAAGAGAAACTCCTCCAAATTTGTTATAACTTGAGCTAAAGATTCCCCACGATGACCCGAAGACAACCCCAATATTAATTTCCCAAACTTTCATCAAATCAAGTAACCCATTTTAAACCTTCAAGCTTTTTAAAGACCCACTAATAATGGCTTTTATTTAGTGTCAGTTCTTTGCTTCTTCTTTTGCAAACTATTTAAGCAAAATCAGTGCAACAAGATTTCAATTTGTAAACTATGTAAGCATGAGCCGCCAGTTGCTTTTTCAATTTCGAAATCAATGCAAAATTAGTGCAACAAGATTTCAATTTCGTAGGGTTGAAGAAGAAGAGGGGGGTTCGTTGGTTTTTTGGAGAGGATGAGCCGCCGGTTTCTCTCGCCAGATTCCGGCAGTGAAGAGACAACTGACAGATCTATTTTGTTTTTGAGGAAGAAGAAGAAGTTTCGTAATTAAAAAAGAAAAAAATAATCTGTTTTTTGGGGTCTTCACACGCCTATATCGGGTGAAACTCACTTCATGTGTCAACTCAGCAAGAAGTGCTCAATTGGAATAGGTTTCGGTTAGTATAAGTGCTCAATAGGAATACCCTTGAGTTCAGGTGTCTAAATAAAAAATCGTGCCAACTTTAAGTATCTCCGTATGTATTCAGCCAAATATTTATGTATTATATGTTTATAGTTATGTATAATCAATATATAATCTGCGTATATTACTAGAAAAAGTAAATGGCTAATTGTGTAAAGATCCCTTCTCGATATATACATGCAAGGAAACATTATTTGTTAACTTTAAATAGAAATGTTAAAATAATAAACCGGCCAGCAAAGTACATAGGTTTTCCTTTTGTGTGAAATTATGTTAGTTTGACTCTTTCGATATATAACAATATGTCTTTGACACTTTAAATTTCCTTCTTTCTCCTTGGTCATCAGCTATTTTCGATACAAAAGGCTATGCTTAAAGATGAACTAAATCTTAACATTGTGATTTTGAAATCGGTTAAAAATTTCTTTACTATCCTTAATTTCTTTAGTTAAACTATGGCGGAAATCTCAATATAATGACTTAAAAAAAAGATATCTTTATATTATAACAAATATAAAATAAATTCCTCTCATCCTTTAAACACTTTTTGCGCATGACTCCAGTATTGGAGGCAAAATCTGAAGTCACAACAAGGCAAGGGCGAAGCTACACTTTGGTAAGGATGGTCGTCGAAAAGTTAGTGTCTTTCTGAAGAACCGTCTATTTCTGAGAAATCATTTCAGAAGGTTACAATCTTTGTATCAACCCTGAAATTTACAATTAAATATATTAAATCATTAACAACTTAATTACGAAGAAACATTTAACATATTGAACTAAAACTACCAACCTACATCTCGTTGATAAGCACTATCTTCCTTCGTTTCTTTGAACATTCTCCCATGGGGGATTTAACATCCACTAAAATTCCAACTATATTTAGAAAGAATATCAAAATAATTATATGTATATTACCCAAAAATTAATAAGGAGAATAGAAATAAAATATTGCTTGTATATTTAGTAAAAGATTACGAGATGAAATCTAAATAACTTACCAAAAATTGTTCCATTAGTGCACTTTGATGTCTCATCGAATGAAATAAAATTATTTGAAAAATCAGTGGTCGAAAATTGGCTATTGCTTTCTTCAACTAACGTATTTTCCTTAAATCCAATCTCAAGTTCCTTTTGCACTGATTGAAAATTAGGTTTAGCACTATTGATGTGTCCGTATATGATATAACATATCTTGTTTTGTTGTAAATAATTTTTTCACAACTCAGTGTAACCATTGAAAAGTGTAGCGTGAATTTTTGTTCCCTGTAAAAAATTTCACTGTAAGTTAATCTGATGGTTAAAACTATAATATGAAAAGACATGAAATAAAATATTGATATAAAATAACAATTACCTTTTCATCAACTAATGTCACAATTTTTTCAGGTGTCTTGATTTGTTTTATTATTGAACTCTTTTACTATTCCACTCTCAAACACTAACACTCGTATTACCCAACATGAATCAGATACTCTTAAACTATTAATTGGGAGATATTGGTCTAACAATTTCTTTTCACTGGCCATTGCAAGTGTACCTAAAAGCATGTATAAGAGTTTTATAAGTTATCAAAGTGACTAATTCAATAATTGATTATTTTTATGATATAATGAAGATTGTTTACCTGAACGGATGTAATTGTTGAAATCTGAGTGATTCAAGCATGGAAATTGCAATAACACAAATCATGTAGTATTAATATAACACATAATTAAAATAGGTAGTCTTATTTTTTATTCTTTTTAAAACAAACAACTTGAGCTGGCATAACAATTATAAGTATTATTAATTATACAACAAAGAAAATAAATAATACTAATATTTAAGTGATAACCCAACTTTTTGTTTCTTTTAGACGAAACAAGCGGCGAATTCACAAATGGAGTCAAAGTACAAATGGTAATTGGCTTCAAATATTGGATTTTAAGTCCTTAATACTAACGGGGGAAAAGTTCTTGAATTTTGGTATAATATTTCTCTAAAGATATATGTTTTTACAAAATCATACTAATTACCATTTTATCCAATATTAGAATAAAAAATTAATCAATCACTTTGTTTAGAACTTCCTATATCGATAATACATTTAACTTAATATTGGGACTACTTTCATACTAATACAATATTTTCTATTTATTGATGTTTTTGTAATATAAAAATTATATTTAATAATTAGACAAATAACTAAAAATGTATAGTGTGTGTGTATATATATATATATATATATATATATGGAGAGAGAGAGGTGATTGGCAAGAGTCAAAAGTAAAGTATCCGATAAAAAAATTTTCTTTGCATATAGAATTCTTGTGTAAACTGACCTGGACCCGTGGTTTGACTGTCCCGAAGGGTCCGTAATAAAATATGGGACTTAGGTGTATGCCCGGAATTGAATTCCGAAGTTCCTAGCCAGAGAAATGAATTTTTGAAGAAAATTATTAAATTGGAAATATAATAGTTTATGGAAATTGAATAATATTTGAACTTGTTGGTATCGGGCCTGTATTTTTATTTCGGATTCCTGTACAGGTCCATTATAATATTTAAACATTATCTGTAAAATTTGGTGAAAACGGAAGAGATTTGACGTGATTCGGACCTTTGGTTGAGAAAATAGGAAGTTTGAAACTATCTTGAAAATTTTATGCGTTTTGGTGTTAAATTCATAGCTATAGGTATTATTTTGGCAATTTGATCGCATTAGCAAGTCCGTATGATATTTTAAGACATGTGTGCATATTTGTTTTGGAGCCCCGATGGCTCGGGTGAGTTTTACATTGGCTACAGAGTGAGTTTGAACTTAGAAATCTGTTGTTGCAGCTGATACCTGTAGCAGGCCTTTGATCTCGTGCGAGATCAGGCTTCGCATTTGCGAGCTTCACAGTCATGGCAATTGCGAGGTCTTTATCGCAACGGCGATGAAGACCTGGGCCAGCAGTTCGCAATTGCGAACATACCTTCGCATTTGCGAAGGAAGTCTGGGAATGGGTGTGATCGCAAATATGAGCCTTGTGTCGTATTTGCGGAGGTCCCTGATCGCAATTGCGATCATTACCTTCGCAATTGCGATGAAAGAAGAAGTGTGGGTAACTTTGCAATTGCGATGGTTTTTCGCATTTACGATCTTCGCAAATTGCGAAGCTCAGGTCGCAATTGTGATATCTGCAGCTGAGTAAAAGGGTCTTGGACGGGATTTTCAATTCATTTCTCAAATTTTCAAACCCTAAGCTTCAAGAGGCGATTTTCTAAAGATCAATTCTTCCCCAAATCATAGGCAAATAATTCTTAACTCATTTCTTTCAATCTATCTCATCTTTTTACAAGATTTCATCACAATATTTAGGGTTTTTCATGGTGGAATTGGGTGTTCTTGGGTAGAATTTAGGAATTTCAAAATTTGGGGATTTAGACCTCAAATTGAGGTCGAATTCCAAAACCATTTGTATCCGGGCTCGGGGTGAATGGGTAATCGAGTTTTGGTCCGAACTTTGAGTTATGACCAAGCGGACCCGGGGTCGATTTTTGACTTTTTGGGGAAAATATTTGAAAACCTATAATTATGCATTGGAAATGATTTCTTTAGCTTTTATTGATGTTATTAAGTTAATTATGACTAGATACAAGTGGATTGGAGGTGGAACCGAGAGGTAAAGCGGTAATTGAGGCTTACTTTTGGCCATGGAATCGAGGTAAGTGTTGTGGCTAACCTTAGCTTGAGGGATTAGGTATTGTTGCCTTATTTTCTACATGTTTAGTTGTTGAGTACGATGTATATGTGAGGTGACGAGTATCTATACATTGTTGTTTGGTCATAGCATGCTAGTGAGTCTTATACTTGTGACCGTTGTGTCTCTTTATACGTATTGTTCATGATTAAACCGGTTAATCTTTATGTTGAACAAGTCTTATTATGTTTTCCTAGTATTGGATAATTGTAGTATTGACTCAAGTTGAAACTTATATTGTGAAGTTAACTGTTGAAACGAGATTGGTTATTGCTGATTCCCTAGCTGGGATGTTATTGTTTGTATTGTTTGGGTGAGGAAGAGTGTAAAGCACGAAAGGTGATGTTGTGCACGATATTGTGAGTGAGTGTTAATGCACGAAGGGTGATGTCGTGCCATATTCTGTGAATGTTAATGTACGAACTGTGATGTTGTGCCATGATTATGAGAGAGTTAATGCACGAAGGGTGATGTCGTGCACATGTTACTATGTATTATTTCTGTTGGTTCAAAGCATGATATTTACTTTGGTTCTTTACTGTACTACTGTCAGAACTTGATATTCTCCCCAGCATGTTTCCTCTTCTTGTTATGTTTTGTTAAATTTCTGTTGTTATTACTTTCTCATATATGATTTAACTGCACGGGTTTATATGGTTGTCGTGTCCTAGCCTCGTCACTACTTCGCCGAGGTTAGGCTTGGCACTTACCAGTATATGGGATCGGTTGTACTAATACTGTACTCTGCACTTTTTTGTGCAGATTTTGGTGCCGGACCTCGTGAGTAGAGTTTGGGTTGCTACCTTCAGTCCACAAGAGAATCAAGGTAGATCTGTCGGCGTTTGCAGACCCTGGAGTCCCATTCCCTTTATCTTAGATTTTTTGTCTCTTTTCATTTCGAGAATAGATGTATTTCTTTTAAACCGGTATTTGTAGAAAATTCTTAGAAGTTCGTGGATTGTGACACCAGATCTCTTGGGTAGTTATGTGTTAATATTTTACTATTATAATAATTTCCGCACTTCATATATGTTTAGCTTTAATTATTATTTATTATTGTTTTGGTTAATTATTAATATGTTAGAACTGTATCTGTTGGCTTGCCTAGCATTCAAGAGTTAGGCGCCATTACGACCTCGATAGTGGGAAATCCGGGTCATGACAAGTTGGTATCAGAGCACTAGGTTACCTAGGTCTCACAATTCACGAACAAGTTGGGTAGAGTCTGAGGGATCGATACAGAGACGTCTGTGTTTATCCTCAGAGGCTACAGAGTTTAGGAATAACTTCACATCTATTCTTCTCTATTGTGAGAATTAATTTCTCAATTCTAATTGCACTTCCACTATGTTCTTTCGCAAATGGCGAGAACACATACCGCTTCATCGGCTGATTAGCAGCCCGAGCTTCCAGTGGTAGCTCTTACGAGGGATAGAGGAGGAGGACGAGGCCATGCTAGAGACCGAGGAAGGGGCAGGTCTCAGTCTAGAGCTCGAGCAGCAGCACCAGCAGTGGAGCCTCGGGTGGAGTTTGATGATAAGGTTCTGACTCAAACTGTTCCGGCAGGGCCATCTCAGGTTCTCGATGGATTCATGTCACGACTCGAATTTCCCACCGTCAGAACCATGATGGCGCCTAACATTGAACCCCTAGCAAGCCAACGTTATTGATTATTTTACCTCTTTCATTTTTCTTTAACAATTTACCAGATGATATAAGAAAATCAGCGGAAAAATCAAATTTGCGGAAGAACAAAATTTAACAATTTAACTTAATACTAATATGAAATCCATAATAAAACTTCACCCAGAACTAGTGTCACAATTTCATGGATTGTCTACGAATACTACAAATAGTGGTCTGAATGAGAAAATACAAGTTTGTCTCCGAAATAGATAAAATAGAAAAGAGTAGGATATAAGGGGACGCCAAGGCCTACGGATGATTGTAGGACTACCTTGGGTCCTCACTGGACTGAAGGAAGCAACCTCAAACTACGATCTTTAAGGTCTAGTATCGGGATCTGCACAAAAAGTGCAGAGTGTAATATCAGTACAACCGACCCCATGTACTAGTAAGTGTCGAGCCTAACCTCGGCGAAGTAGTGACGAGGCTAGGACACGACAACCATATAAACCTGTACGTTTAAATCATATACGAACAGAACAATAATGACAAGAAATAACAGATAAAGATGGGAAGGGGACGTGCTGCGGGAAATATCAATTTCTAACAATAAACCAATAGGGAAGCATAATGAATATCATATTTGTATCAACAAGAATAATGAAATAGTAACACGTGCACGACATCACCCTTCGTACTTTTACTCTCGTTCTTACCATATAAAACAACAGAAATGGCACAACATCACCCTTCGTGCATTAACTCTCAAAATATTGGCACGACATCACCCTTCGTGCATTAACTCTCAAATCATGGCATGACATCACCCTTCGTGCATTAACACTTACAATATCGGCACGACATTACCCTTCGTGCATTAACACTCACTCACAATATCATGCACAACATCGCCCTTCGTGCTTTACACTCTTCCTCACCCAATCAATAGAAATAATGCATCCCAACAAGGGAATCAATAATATAAAAATAACATCCTGGCAAGGGAATCAACAATGAAATCAATAACGTCCCGGCAAGGGAATCAGCTATAACCAATCTCATTTCAACAATTAACTTCACATAATAAGCCTCAACTTGAGTCAATACTCAACAATGTTCAATTACCAAGAAATATCATAAGACTTGTTCAACATAGATAATTATCAATTTAAGTATGGACAGTACATAGTAAGAGTCACAACAATAATGGTATAAGACTCATGGGCATGCTTGACACAAACTTATAGATACTCATCACCATACATATACGTCGTACTCAACATTAACACGTAGAAAATAAGACTACAACACATATTCCCTCAAGCTAAGGTTAGGCCAAACACTTACTTCGATGCCACAACCAAAAATCAAGCCTCAATTACCGCTTTACCTCTCTGTTCCACCTCTAATCCACTTGTATCTAGTTATAAATTACTTAATAACATCAATATAGGCTAAATAAACCAATTATAATGCATGAATATAGATTTCCCAATGTTTTCCCCAAAAAGCCACAAATCGACCCCAGGCCCGCTTGGTCAAAACTCGAAGTTCGAACCAAAACCCGATCACCTATTCATTCACGAACTCAAATATGCAATTAGTTTTGAAATCGAACCTCAATTTGAGGTCCAAATTCCCAAAATTCGAAAATCCTAACTTCTACCCCAAAAAACCCAATTTTTCATGAAAAACCCTAGATTTTGAAGTAAAATTATGTGAAAAGATGAATTAGATTGAAGAAGATGAGTTAGAAATCACTTACTTATGATTGGGAGAAGTTTGAGTCTTTGAAAAATTGCCTAGGGATGCTTAGTGCTCAAAATTTTGAAGAATGAAGTTGAAATCCCGTCCAAATGATGTTTTGCTCAGGTGCAGATGTCGCAATTGCGAAGCTCGCAAATGCGAGACAGGCTTCACAATTACGAACCTGTTGCATGTCTGCTGCAATTGCGATGACTGCCCCTTTCTGATGGCTTTGCAATTGCGAAGGAAAGTTTGCAAATGCGAACAAGACAGGACTGGGCTTTCTTCGTAAATGTGATCAAGCCCTCGCAATTGCCAAGCCTGACCTCGCAATTGCGAGATCAGAGCCTGCAAAACATACAACTGCAACACCAATTTTCTCTAAGTCCAAACTCACTCCGCGGCCTATCCAAAACTACCCGAGCCCTCGGCGCTCTAAACCAAACATGCACGCAAGTCTAAAAATATCATACGGACTTGCTCGTGCAATCAAATCATCAAAGTAACATCAACAACTACGAATTTAACCTCAAATTCATGAAATTCATAAGATAGTTCAAATTTTCCATTTCTCAACCTAAGGTCCAATTTATACCAAATCAACTCCGATTCTTACCAAATTTCACATATTCGATTTAATTATTATTTTAAACCTGTACCGGGCTCCGAAACTAAGATACGGACCCGATACCATCAAGAACACACACCATTTTGTTTCCAAAAGTCTTTATATTTTTCAGCAAACAATTTTCTTTAAAAATTCTTTTCTCGGACTAGGGACCTCGAAATTCGATTTCGGGCATACGCCCAAGTCCCATATTTTACCACGGGCCCTACGGGATCGTCAAATCATGGGTCCGAGTCCGTTTATCAAAAATGTTGACCGAAGTCAGCTTCAATAAATTTTAAAGGCCAAATTCATTATTTTTTCTTAAATTTTACATAAAAGTTTTTCGGAAATGCATCCGGCTGCGCACGCAAATCGAGGTTAAACAAAAGGAGGGTTTTAAGGCCTCAATACACAGATTTAACTTCTAAAGCAAGAGATGACCTTTTGGGTTATTACATTCTCCACCTCTAAAACAACCGTCCGTCCTCGAACGGACATAGAAAAGTACCTGAGTCGGTGAAAAGATGGGGATATCGGCTCCGCATATTAGAAAAGTACCCAACTCACACTGCTCTTCCCTCTAGAAGTGCGAGGTAAACTACGTACCTCGGTCAGAAATAATAGACATGGTCACACCATGAACAGGAACAATCTCCCGGATATAGATCTCAACTAAACTCTCTGAAGAACAGGAGACTGCCACTGGAATGAAATGCGTTGACTTGGTCAGCCTTCCACAATAACCCATACTGCATAAAACTTCCTTTGAGTCCGTGGGAGCCCCACAACGAAATCCATGGTGATACGCTCCCACTTCCACTTAGGAATCTCAATCTTTTGAAGCAAACCACCAGGTCTCTGATGCTCGTACTTTACCTACTGACAATTCAAACACCGAGCTACATATGCCACAATATGCTTCTTCATCCTCCTCCACCAATAATGCTGCTGCAAGTCCTGATACATCTTAGTGGCGCTCGGATGAATAGAGTACCAGGAACTATGGGCCTCCTCTAGAATCAACTCACGAAGTCCATTCACATTGGGCACACAAATACGACCCTGCATCCTCAAAACTCTATCATCTCCAACTGTAACCTGCTTGGCACCTCCGTGCTACACTGTGTCTCTAAGGACAAGCAAATGAAAATCATCATACTTCCGATCTTTGATACATTCAAACAATAAAGAACAAACGGCTGTGCAATCTAGAACACGACTGGGCTTAGAAATATCCAACCTCACTAACTGATTGGCTAAAGCCTGAACGTCCAAAGCAAGCGGTCTCTCACCGACCGGAATATACGCAAGGTTGTCCATACTGGCTGACTTCTTATTCAAAGCATCGACCACTACATTGGCTTTCCCTGGATGATACAAGATGGTGATATCGTAATATTTCAATAGCTCCAACCACCTTCTCTGCCTCAAATTTAGCTCCTTTTGCTTGAACAAATACTGCAAAGTCTTATGATCCGTGAATACCTCACACGACACGCCATATAAGTAATACCTCCAAATCTTCAGTGCGTGAACAATGGCTGCTAGCTCCAAATCAATAACTGGATAATTCTTCTCGTGGATCTTCAACTGTCGCGAAGCATATGCAATAACCTTGCCATTTTGCATCAACACCGCACCAAGTCCAATACGAGATGCATCACTATATACTATATATGGCCCTGAACCTATGGGCAATACCAACACTGGTGCCGTAGTCAAAGATATCTTGAGATTTTGAGAGCTCGCCTCACACTCATCCGACCACCTGAACTGGGCACCTTTCTGAATCAACCTGGTCATCAGGGCTGCTATAGATGAAAACCCCTTGATAACTAGACATTCTAGTATATTTTATGCTCCATTTTGCTTGAGTTTTAGATTAAAAGTGTGTACAAGTATTACCAAAAGCTAACTTATTGTGCTTGCTTGCAGTGTTTGGTCAAAAAGAGACAAGAAAGTCAAAACCAGCTCAAAAAGGAGTGAAACCTGCACAAGTCAAAAACTGAATCAACTAAGCGCTACAGCGGAAAATCAATCATGGATGCGGAGGACCCACCGCTGAGGCGATCTTGATCTCGTGGTCCGCGGTGGCAAAGATCAGAGAGTTGTATTTTTGGGACTTCAAGTCACCACTGAACGCGGTGATTTTGTGCGGCAACGGTGCATCTACCGCGACATCGGTCCTTTTATTCCAGTCAGTGGAGGAGAGATTCAGAGAGTCTGCAGTTGAGCTAAATATTGAAGACCGCGGTCCGTGCTTGATTTTATGCGACCGCGGTAGCCTCAACACTGCAGCGGTCCATTTTCCGCTGTCAGCGGTATCTCCGTCAGGGGCATTTTGTCCGAAAAATTAGCTGTGTATAAATACTTCTTTTTGAGATTTTTAGGTCATCTTATCTTTAGCTGAGCACATGAACCGCCTACTTTTACCTTTTTGAGTAATTTTGTAGCTTGTTTAGCAATTAATCTTAGATTCTTATCTTGTAATTACATTTTATGGGATATTCTTCATCTCAATTTTTGATTTCTTCAGTTATTATTAGTAGCTAGACCAATTAGCTAGGGTTGTGGCTCAACCTTAGTATGGGTATTTAATGGGTATCCTATTTTAGGGCTTAGATGTTTATGAGTGATTGATATTTTGCCTGATTTGTGATTTTTATGTTGAATTGGTGGCTGGAAATACTAATTTGTGGCTTTTTGACTTAGGCTCTTCTTGAGAAAGAGAGCTTAAGTCTAGGAAATTCAGGCCAATAAGAAATTGGGGTGTAATCAAGAGATTGATAGCTCTAATTAAAGGGTTAAACGTAGAGATAGTAATACCCGACTTGAGTCAACTTTGCTTGCACAAATTGAACACCCAATTGGGCTTGAGAAAGCCAATTAGGGCAAAGTCACTCAAACCATCGAGAGGTATAGATTGAGTAGTTACGTGCATTGGCTATATCATGATCCCAACTATAACATTATTTGGTTAAGTTCTAGATCCCGTTAGATACTCGCTTAGGAGTAAGTCACTTCCCTAGTGCCTCTTTACCAATTTAGAAAACTCTACAAAAATATCTACTTAGCTTAATTTTGTGCATCATCAGTATAAAATTAGAAATAGAAAACAAATAAAAGAATGATTGGTAGTGCAATCAAAAGCACTACACATTGCTAGATTAGATAGGAATCCAACTCCAAATATATCTTATCTCCCTGTGGATTTGATCGCGACCTTTTCAGTTAAAAGCTGCATCAACCGCTCTTGCCACTCTATAGTGGTGTAGGGTTGGACCCAATCACTTTTTGGTGTCGTTGTCGGGGAGCTAAACGGTTTTGGCTATCTATCTGACTAGTTTTGTGTTTTGTTTTTCTTTCCTTCTGTGTTACTAACTTGTGTGTGTTATCAATTCAGGTACAAAAATGACGAACAATGATAATCTTGGAAATGCTATTCCGGGGGAGGAGGTAAATGATAATATTGAAGATGAGGTACCTATAGTACCTCAAGCTCAAAGGAGAGGCCTCCAAGCCAATGATAATGTTCCAAACCCTCCCCCGCCTCCTCCAAGAGTCTCTCCTCGGGTGCTTCCAAATGAAGGATATACAAGTGCAATTGTCCCACCCCGGATCCGGTCGGACAATTTTCAAATTACAAATGTGATGCTGACTTTATTGGAGCAGCGAGGGTACTTCGTAGGTGCTCCCCATCAGAATGCATATAAACATCTCAAGGACTTTATGGATACCTGTTGGGGAAGCAAGCAAACAAATGTGCTGGAGGATGCATTGAGATTGAGATTATTCCCTTTCTCACATAGAGGCAAAGATTTGGACTGGCTGTTGTTACACCTCGTAAGCTTAACAATTTTGATACCGTTATATATATATACTTTTGATACGTTATTTTGAGTAGAACATTTTTGTAAAGAAAAAAAAAATAGTTTAAAAAATGTGATTTATATAGTTATTAATATTACTACTTTTGAATATGTTTTAAATTATACACATAATATAAGAAACGTTTACGAGATTTTCTTTATTATAAAGATAGAAATTATTTAATCACAAGAAAAGAAGGTTATCTTTTTACTATTTTAAAATTTGAACGTAAGAAAAATTTGTACTCTTTATATGAGATTAGAAAAATTATAAGTTGAGAAACTATATGTATTTTTACATGGATGTTTTAATAAAAATAATAGTGCATGTATTTATTTTATATGGTACCACATGATCATGATAGTAGAGTATAAAGTGTATTAAAAATAAATAGTATTTTAAGTAATTTGAGACAATTCTTAATTATGTGGGTAATTATTAATTACCGGGTAGCAAAATATTACTTAATTAACTAATGAGTTTGGGATAAGATTAAAACCCCACCCACCCCAAATGACTCTTGGTCATATTTGATTAGGTGGCAACAATGTCAAGATAAGCCATAAATCTTTCAACAATCAAAATGAGAACCTTTATTTTTATGGTTCTTCATTAGGGTACTATCGTAATTTTAGATAAATGCATTAGTTTTGCCAAAGTTATTGATACCTCAACTTGATATAAAAATCCATCAAATTATCTAATATGCTAAATCACTTCTCATCCGTCTTAGCAAGTATATGTATAACTTTCTAAAAAAAGCCTATTTTAGCCAAATAGTAAATTTTGGCATATAGGTTTCAGTAGGTACTTAAAGTTTTCAAAAAAATAGTTTGGAACCTATATGCCAAAAACACACTAGATTTCAAGATGCAGGAATTGAAGTGATCACAAGAATTTTATACATCAAATTGGTGACTGGAAAGCTATTTTTATACTAAGGTCTTCTACCATAGTCGTAGAAGTTGCTAAATATCTCAATGACTATTCCTGTATTAGCTTTTTCATCCTTTCAACAACTATAGAGAAGTGATGGATGGCGTTGACGAAATGTGGGTATTTGAGTAAATGCCCTCCGCAAATAATGGTTTTCTTGGAACATTAGCGTATGATCCTAGATTGCCTGAATATCATATGGATTTTTCCCTAATCCAGGTATGTTAAGGTTATCCCTTCATTCTTTTTGGCATGATCTATACGATACAAACAAAACGAGCAAATGCACAACTTCTATAAATTACTTTATTCGTGAAAATACTAGAGATGTGTATATTCTTGTTTTCTCATAAGTCATGTTATTCTATCATATGTTCATGGGTCTCAGAAAATACGTAAAGTGATAAAGTCTATTTCTGATATTAATCAAAGGCATAATGGTCTTATGACATTCCAAAGAGATTTTATCGACGTACTTATAATGCATTTCATTCATTTACATTGACCCATGGCCATATGGCGTTATATACGCGTATATATGTATATTATGTATGTATATGAGATATGAGAAAAGGTTATGACATTATATACGCACCACTAAATGATCAACTAGTATACGTTGATGATTTTGCCCACAGTGACACCAGATGGCGTTATATATGCGTATATATGTATATTATGTATGTATATGTGATATGAAAAAAGGTTACGGCGTTATATACGCACCACCACCTGATCAGCTGGTATATGTTGATGATTTTCCCACAGTGACCGAGATGATATGATGGGATGCACTCAGAGGCTTGATGATGTTATGTATGTACAGACCTATGCATCACATGACATTCATATGCATATGCATGAAATTATAAATATTTCATGATTTCATCCTAGTTTTATAGGTTGTTTAGAGATCATCTGCTTCCATTTGGAGATTAGTGTCATCAGTAGTCATTTTTTAGCAGCTAAGTGTTAAACTAAATGAAACCCGGTATTAGTTTGAACACATGGATCAAAATATACAACATAGAATGATAACTGGCCTAGATTTAAGTTGGTGGAACATATTTTCTTTGAACCGCATCTGTGTAGCACTATTCCAAAAAGCAATTTTTAGCCAATTTGCCAAATTATCTGTAAATCTTGCATAGTATTGTCCCAAGTTTGTCATGAAGGTATAATCAAGACCCCCATGGAGTTGGTTGTGGATCAAAAAAATTAAGATTCCATTTCTTGTATTGGACATAGTCTATAACAATGTTTTCTATTTATATCGTTTATATTATTCTCTCGGTTTTATTTTATGTGTATTAGTTTGACTGGATATAGAATTTGTAAAAGTAATGTAGACTTTTGAATCTTGTGCTATTAAACTAAAGATGTGTTTAATGTACCAAAATGTCCTTCAAATCTTATCGTTTGTAAACATGTCATGCGGGATATTTTTTTCAGGTTGAGTCCTTTACTCAATGTTTCTTTCATGTCCTTAATTAAATGTTGACTTACTGTTATGTTTCAGTTCCGCCTTGCATAATCGATACATTATTCGTACTGATGTCCTTTTGTTGGGGACGTTGCATTCATGCCTGTAGGTATCGACAATAAGTTTGATGAGCCCTCATAGTAGACGAGGTTAGCATTCAGTGAAGGATCGGTAAGACTCCACCTGATTCGGAGTGCAGCCATGTCTATAAGCATCGTGTTAGAGTTTTGCTACAGACTTATGGGTAGGCTGGTACCCTGTCCTATTTTATGTCAAATAATCTTAGAGGCTTTGTAGACACACGTTTATTATGTACGGTATGTTAGAGGCCTTGACGGCCCATATGTATTCATATTTTATGAACGACGGTTCATTGATATAATATTTGCCCACTTACAATTGTACATTACGAGTTATGGCCATGTTGGCCCATGATGTTTACAAAAGAAATAAATGAGTTACAGAGTGGTTCGCTTGGGCTAGTGCGACACCGAGTGCCAGCCATGCCTCCCAAGGTTGGGGCGTGACATGGCTCGAGAGACTCCCCAACTATTCTATCACTACATGGGATGAGTTGGCCGATAAGTTCATAGCCAAGTTTTTCTCACTGGGACATATGACGACATTGAGAGATGAAATCTTAGCATTCAAACAGGAACCAAATGAGACCCTTCATGAAATCTAGGATCAGTATAGAACTATGGTCAAGGAATGCCCTAACAATGATATGACTGAAGCAATGATTCACCAGATATTTTATCGGGGTATAAACATGACCAATCAATGTGTGGTGAACCAGTTAGCAGGGGATAATTTCTTGAAGCTGCCTTATGCTGAGGCCTGTGATATTCCTGATTAGATGGCTGATACTTCTTCAGCTTGGCAAAGTCGAGCTAATGTGCCACAGGGTAATTCCACGGCCATTCACTTGCACAAAGAGCTCCATGACCATGGCCAGACAATAGCATAGTTGACCACAACAATGAACCAGTTGGCTAAAGCTCAATTGCAACAAGTTCAAGCACTGAGACAAGTAAATGCTATGGAAGGTGTCAACATGTTGGTCAACAAGAGGCGACAAAGAGGTCAACAAGGTCAAGGTAGTCCGTATTAATATGAGCAAGGTAGTGGTGGTTTCAATCAAGATGATGGCTATTATGAGCAAAGCGAAGAAGTGCAATACGTTAACAATTACCAAAGACAAAGGGGCAATGCTCCTAACCAACAACAACAATGGAGATCCTGAGGCAATTGGAGGAATCAAAACCAACAAGGAAAAGGAAGTTGTGAATGATGAGGTCGAAGTACAAGATGATGATGTTCCTATAGTTGATGAGCAAGTGAGTGAAGAGAATGTGAATGCAAAATTGAGGATTGATAATCATGATAATGAGGTGGAGACTCACAATAACGTGAACCCGTCTAGGGAACACGTGATAGACATGCTAGAAACGGTAGTGCCCAAGGCTAAGGCTCCCTTTCCAAGGACTACTCCACCTTACCCTTAAAGGCTTGCGAAGCAAAAAAATATAAACCAATTTAAGAAGTTTATTGAGATGATGAAAAACTTGTCAATCAATATTTCGTTGGTAGAAGCTATTGAGCAAATGCCGGGTTACGCCAAGTTCATGAAAGACTTGGTGACTATAGAGAGATCCATGGATTGTGATACCACAAAATGTCTCACCAAGTAAGTGTAATTGTGCACTCGATGGCTCCAAAGCTTGAAGATCCCCGCTCTTTCACCATTCCATGTACCATTGGGAGTACGAATTTTGTAAAGGCATTGTGTGACTTGGGAGCGAGCATCAATTTGATGCCTTACTTCATGTTCAAAACTTTGGGTATTGGTCAACTACGACCTACTTCAATGAGGTTGCAAATGGAGGATAGAACAATGAAGAGGCCACTTGGTATTATTGATGATGTTCTTGTTCGGGTGGACAAGTTTATTTTGCTAGCTGATTTTGTGATTCTTGACTGCGAAGTTGACTATGAGGTGCCTATAATATTGCGAAGGCCTTTTCTAGAAACTGGGAAGGCATTGGTTGATGTGGAAGCAGGGACCTTACCTTACGGGTGGGTGAGGAAAAAAGTTATCTTTCATGTGTGCAAATCAATGAAACAACCGAATAGTACTGAAGTTTGCTCTTTTGTGGATCTTGTCACGGAGGTGATAGATGATCATACTAGTGCCATGATCAATGTGGAGGATCCTTTAGAAGTGGTATTATTGAACCTTGATGTCAATGAGGATGAAGGTCGGGTGGAGTGTGTCAATACTTTACATAGAATGAGCTCTTACTATTATAAGCCTCGAAAACTCTCTTTAGATCTTGAGAACAAAAAAACTCCCCCAACAAAGACCTCAATTGAGGAACCTACCGTTTTGGAGTTGAATCCCTTGCCTTCACACCTCAGGTATGAAATCTTAGGCCCTATTTCAACTTTACCTGTTATTCTTTCCTCTTGTCTTACTAACGTGTAGGTAGATGCCACATTGGAGGTGCTCCAAAGAAGAAAGAAGGCAATTGGATGGACTCTAGATAATATTTGAGAAATAAGCCCCACCTTTTGCATGCACAAGATTATACTTGAAGATGATGCCAAGCCCTCCGTGGAGAATCAAAGGAGGTTGAATGAGGCTATGCAAGAGGTTGTCAAAAAGGAGGTGATCAAGTGGTTGGATGCAGAGGTTCTGTACCCCATCTTAGATAGTTCTTGGACTTCACCGGTGCAAAGTGTGCCGAAGAAGGGTGGTATAACCGTGGTTACCAATGAGCGAAATGAGTGGATTCCCACCAGGACTGTCATCAGATGGAGGGTCTACATGGGCTACCGCAAGCTAAATAAAGTGACCCGCAAGGATCAATTTTCATTACCCTTTCTTGACCCGATGCTAGATAGGCTTGTTGGGCGTTCCTTCTACTATTTCTTGGATGGGTAATCAGGTTACAACCTGATTTTGATTGCTTTGGAATATCAGGAGAAAACAACCTTCATGTGTCCGTATGGCACCTTTGCATTTTCTAGGATGCCATTTGGTTTGTGTAATGCACCGGCTACCTTCCAGCTGCGTATGATGGCTATTTTTACCGACGTGGTGGAGGACTTTTTGGAAGTATTTATGGATGATTTCAGTGTTGTGGGTGACTCTTTTGATGAGTGTTTGAAGAATCTTGACAAAGTGTTGGCCCAATATGAGTAGACAAATCTAGTACTTAATTGGGAAAAATGCCACTTTATGGTCGAGGAGGGCATTGTCCTCGTCCATAAGATTTCAAATAATGGTATTGACGTGGATAAGGCGAAAATTGAAGTGATTTCAAAACTTCCTCCTCCTACTTCAGTCAAAGGGGTTAGAAGTTTTCTTGGGCATGCGGGGTTCTACCGAAGATTCATCAAAGACTTTTCTAAGGTAGTGAATCCTTTGTGCAAGTTATTGGAAAAGGATACCAAGTTCGTGTTTAATGATGAATGCATGAAGGCTTTTGAACTTCTCAAGGACAAATTGACAACCACTCCTATTATTAGTGCAACCAATTAGAGCTTACCTTTTGAGCTCATGTGTGATGCAAGTGACGTTGCGATAGGAGCGGTCTTGGATCAAAGAGTCAACAAGATGTTTCACCTAGTGTATTATGCATGCAAGACAATGAATGATGCTCAAGTGAATTACACGGTGATGGAAAAATAGTTGCTAGAAATTGTATTTGCAATGGAGAAATTTAGGCCTTATCTCATGGGAGCCAAGGTGATAGTTCATACTGACCATGCAGCACTCCACTACTTGATGACAAAGAAGGATTCCAAGGCAAGGTTGATGAGATGAGTTCTATTGCTTCAAGAGTTTGACCTTGAGATTGTTGATCGGAAAGGGAGTGAAAACCAAGTGGCGGACAAGTTGTCCCACTTGGAGGAGGAGGGGAGGCCTTGTGATGTCCTTGAAATTAATGATTCATTCCCTGATGAGAAACTCCTCTCCGTATCTGTGAATCGCATGCCTTGGTTTGTGGATGTTGCCAACTTTCTTGTGACCGGTAGTGTTCTATGTGAGCTCTCTTCTAACCAATGGAAGAAGCTCAAACAAGATATCTTGGACTACTACTGGGATGACCCTTATTTGTTTAAAATTTGTAATGATGGTGTGGTCCGAATGTGCGTTCTGGAAGAGGAGGAAATGTGCATTCTTGATGTTTGTCATTCCTCTCCCTACGTTGGTCACCATGGTGGGGTGAAGACAGCTTCAAAAGTGCTTAGCTGTGGATTTTATTGGCCTACATTGTACAAGGATGCGAGTGATCTTGTGAAGAGATGTGATGAGTGCCAGAGAGCTGGCGGAATTTCAAAGAAAGAGGAAATGCCTCTCACCACTATTCTTGAGGTTGACATATTGATGTGTGGGGCATCGACTTCATGGGACCTTTTGTGAGTTAATATGGCTACACGTACATTCTGGTGGCTGTTGATTATGTTTCCAAATAGGTTAAGGTCGTGGATTTACCCAACAATGAGGCCCGGAGTGTGGTGGCTTTTCTCAAGAAGAATATCTTTACTTCCTAGAGCAATCATCAGTGATGGGGGTTCTCATTTATGTAATAAGGCATTTGATACTTTGCTTGCAAGGTATGGTGTCAATCATAAGGTTTCAACCCCTTACCATCCTCAGGCTAGTGGGAAAGTTGAGGTCTCCAACAGGGAGATTAAGAGCATATTGTCAAAAACTGCCAATGCAAATAGAACAGATTGGTCAAAGAAACTGGATGATGCTTTGTGGGCTTACAAGACTACTTACAAGACTCCGATTGGTATGTCTCCGTACCGGTTGGTATTTGGTAAAGATTTCCATCTACCGATTGAGTTAGAACACAATGCCATCTGGGCTTTGAGGAAGTTAAATCTTGAATGAGATGTTGCAACAAATCTTTGGGTGGAGCAACTTAATGAGATTGATGAGTTCCGGTTTCATGCCTATTCTAGCTCGTCCTTGTATAAGGACAAGATGAAGTACTTGCATGAAAAATATTCCTGTAGCAAGGAATTCAAGGAAGGTGATTTGGTTCTCTTGTTCAACTCCCGATTACGACTGTTCCCAAGAAAGCTTAAGTCAAGATGGAGTTGACCTTTTGAAGTAGTGCTTGTGACTTCGTTTGGTGCTCTTGACTTAAAAAACAAAAATGGTGAAATCTTCCGAGTTAATGGGCACAGATTCAATCACTATCTTGGCAAATTTGATGATAGGCACGTGGTGGCAATGATCCATCTCAAGTGATTGATAGTAAGCCGCGACGTTAAATCAGGCACATCTTGGGAGGCAACCCATGTGTTTTTCTTCTTTTTTGTTGATTTTCTTCTTAGTGTAGTATTTGTTTTTGAACTAACTGTTGATACCCAATTTTTCCCTATATATTTTTTAATATGCAAAATACCTTTAAAATAACCCAGGGAGGAGTTCAATTTGTTTCTTCTTAAGGGAAGAGGCAGGTGATTTGATATATGCAGAAGGAAGGGAGATTTCTGAAAAAACCAACAATGAATCAGAAGCGGTAGCTATTGTGGAGGCATTGAAGATGTGCAAAAATGTTAATTATTACCAGATATGGCTGCAGACAGACTCTATGCTACTAAAGAACATTACAGAAGAATCATGGAAGCCTCCTTGGTATATTACTGAACATGTAGAGGAGATTTTAAGGATGAAGGAACAAAGTACCATCAAGGTCACACACATATTCAGAGAAGGGAATACATTAGCAGACCATCTTGCCAATTATGCTCTAGATGAAGGAAATACTGAATGCCATGGTTTCTGGGATCTGGACTCAAAAGGAAGGAGGATTATTAACGAAGATAAGATGCAATGTCCTTACATAAGAGTGAAGGTTGCAAGGAACTAGGAGGAAAAGAGGACTCGGTATGTTATCAGACTCGAAGCATTATTGAGGAGAGTTTGGATAGCAATTTTACGCTAACTTTGTTTATTTTTCTGAAGTGGAAGTGGAAGAGATAAAGGAGCTAATGCACAAGACCAATGCAATGGTGTTGCATACCATCAAAGAAAGAGTTATCTATGTACTACATTGTCCTACAGTCCCTACGAAATGGCATGGCACTAATTTGAATCGAGGACCAGGCATGCTCGCAAGAAAAGGTGGACAACTACCTGTAATTTCGAAATACAACATGCTACCAAAGGGCACAAAGATGGTGATCGATTGGTCAAGGAACTACAACGGAGGGGTTAAAGGATTCCAAAAGCTTTCCAATGAACAAGCAAAACAAGATTGTTTAAAGGTTTTGGAATTCCAATCAGTGTGCTGTAGGAACAACGAAATCGAGGCAAAGCTGGAAATAAAAAATGGTCCATCACAGTTTTGTCTTTCTTTAATCCACGCCTGTAAAGTGGAACCTTATGAATGCATGCTACATAGTACTTCAGAGAGCCTCGGAGTAATGAGAGATCTGGAGCAAAACAAAATTTCAAATGCACTAATAGGAATCAAAAAAGGCTACACAAGGACCAACATAGGACAACACTCAAATTCTTAAACAATGAGCACATTGAGAGAACATCGAGAAGGAGCACAAGGATAGACAACACCACTTTATCTTGGGACTTTGAATCAATGGACTTTATGTCACGCATGCATAGACGAAATGGACAACATTGGAAATGCAAAGGCAGGCGTGGGGGCAACTGGGTGAACTTGCTGGGCAAAATGCATACAAGCATGGGGGACATAACCTTTGGGAATTTAAAAAGAGGAGTCTTTGAGATTTCAAAAGAATGGGGAAAATCATTGCAATTGCATTACACAGCTCAAGGAGGTTCTTTGGACTGAGTACGGGAGTTGCTTAATTGGGGTGCAGACCGACTTCAGAGAGATTATGCTGGGCGACTACCTTCTTTAGTCGTTGTGACGTACAAGCATGAAGCATGTCATACTCTTTTAAAGACATTGCCAGTGCCCTGGAAGATCACGACTTTGAGGGCAGTAATTTTTGAGCTACGTCGCATATGCTTTGTGCAGTCATGCACAATGGAGATTCAAAAGTGTGGCCATCAAGTGTTTGGGATTATGGTGACATGGGAATGCATACTCGTAGGCACAACATGTTGCAGCATGATATGTATGGGGCAAGCAGGAAAAGGTACAAATGGTGGACAACATGATCATGTGGAGATTAACACCTCATATACACATAGAGTTCGTCAATCAAATGCAGGCATTGAGGCACAACAACAATCGCAAGCAGCTGAATAAAAATGGTGCAGGTACACTTTAGATAACAGGAAGAGTGGATACAATAAAATACCTATGCTCTTCTTACAGCCGAACCTTCAAGTGGTGGTATTTGTATTCTATACTCATTCCACTAGAGGGAAAGCTGGGGACGGCATAGGGTTTACATCGATAGCAATGGGCAAAACTCCTGCCCAGTTTCGACAAACGTATCACGTAATAGGCTGGTTTTGGATACGATTTCTGGGTAATGTAGCTGTCGTTTGGAACAAATGCCAAATAAAATTACACACTACTATAACTCAGGGATCAAATCACGCAAAAGGTTCAAGCAAATACACAGAGTTCAGTCGTGAAACGGGGATTAGATATACCATTATAGAGCAGGTTTGGGATTTGCAAGTCACAAGGCATAACTGGCTACTCTTAGAGGAAAATCTTGAAAGAAGATGGGGCTACATACAGGAACAACAACTAAGCAGGGCATCCAAGGAAGGAACTCACAAAAGGAAGTCAATGGTGATCAGGAAGAAAGCAAGCAAAAGGGAGAACAAAAATGAAGCAAGAGAGCAGTTGTTGACAAAAATGGAGCACTGGTTCATATGTTGGCATGACATGGAACAAGCTAGAGTTTTTGTGGATAGATTGATTCATATTCGGAAACTACCACATCATTGGAAGGACATTTTCCTTCATATCATGGAGACAGTACTGCCAATGCATGAAGACAAGGGATTTCGTAGGCATCTTTTGCTTGGTATAGTTAGTATTCATATTGTGATATCATTGTTGAGCTCATTACTCAATATTGATAGTAGGTTGTATTTAGATTTCAAATTTGATGCCTTTCATTTCGTTAGACCTCCGGACATAATAATTTGTTTCTTTTTTTTAAGTTTTGCATATATAAAACCTAGCCCTAGGCGCTTGCCTAGCGGATTGCCAAAAAAAAAATCATGCCCAAGGATTTTATTATTTTTTCTTAATTTTAAAGGTTTTTTAATTGAGTTATTTCCCTTTTTTATCCATAAAATCCCCAATAATTATTTCCAAAATTATTATTTTGATAATTCATCTATTGAATTTTTATATTTATGCCAAAATATGGCTACAGTAATTTTTTTTACATATTTTTACAATTTCATTTAGTATTTAAAAGCTAAATTGCACATAATTGCAATATTAGTCCTTTAAAGGTTTAATTAGGTTTCAGAAACCATTTACTATTTTTTATAAATTAAAAAGGGAGAAAAATGGCTATTTAAATTTTAGCCAAATTAGCTTTCAAATCTAACCCAACTCAAAACCCAATTCCCCGACCCAATTTCTAACTAAACCTGACCCTAACCCTTTTAAACCCTACCCAAACCCGGATCCCCACTACCTCATTTAATCTGGGTCGTTCATCATTCAGATCAACGACCATCATTCTACTTGCCTAAAATAAACCCAAACGACCCCCCTTAACCTAATTCATTTCCACCAACCTGTCGCCCTTAACTCCCCTTCCTCTCCAATTCTCTCTGCAACCTTACCCAAACCCTAGCCACCGCCACCCAAAATAACCCTAATCCCCTTCGATTCTCACCCAATCCATGGACTCCCAAGGCTGTTTGAGGCATGTATTGGTCTCCTATGTCCCCTGGTTGCCTATTTTCGTGATTTCATGGAAAGATCTCAAAGAGATCTAGTCCAGTCTTTGCTCAACTTCTATCTCTGGTCTTTTCCCGGCCATCCATGGTCGCTCAAGTCAAATCCATGGCCTTTCTGGCTAGATCGGTAACTCTTCGAAGTCTTTCTCATTTTTGGGTTCTCCGAAACCCTAAATTTAAAGGCTTTCTGATTTTCTTTCAGATCTGTCTTAGATCTGTCTTTGTTATGAACCTCTTAAGTATTTTCCTTAAAGGTTTTCCGATTTTTCAAAACGACTCTTCGTCTTCAACAATTAGGGTTTTCTTAACATCTTTTAAAAGATCTCCTCTCCGATTTTCTGTGTTGTTTCATGATTTTATCATGCTTAAACGATTTGTTTATGTTTTTCTTCTACCTGGTTCATCGGCAAAACCCTAAGTATTTTTGTTTTATCCAAGGTTCGGAACTGCCTTTGTTTATTTTGTATACTTGTTTCGATTGAGTTCTTTGCGTTTAGATCCTCTTCTTTGTTGACTGATTCTGAGGTCTTACCGTTTTTTTAAAACCATAATTTTTTAAAGTTTTCTTCACTTGTTACTGTGAGTTTAAAAGGGCTCTTTACTTGTTCCTGACCTTCTTACCTGTTAGTTTGGTTTTTTCACTCTGGTTCTATGTGTTAGCCATGACTGCTTGACATTGTTGATTACCATGCTTTGAATAGTCCTTAGCCTATTCATGTCACTTCTGTATGTTTATGTTCTTCTAGTTTGCTCCTTTTTTGTCAATATGTTTGACCCTGCATGTCTGATACGCCTGTTCATTCTTTTCTATTTATATGTTGAAGTGCATAATCATGACCCCTTCTTGATTGATCTTGATGTCCTTAAGTTACGGTTTGATTGCAAGGTTTTCTTATAAACTCCTAATTTTACTCATTTGATTAGGTTGATTGATTCCCTTTCTTTGCTATGATATTTTACCCATGCTGAATCCTTTCCCTAAATTAAGTATATTCTATACCTAGACTCAATTGTATACTCTATATTTTTACTATCCCTTATATAGTAAAAAATCAATCTTCCTCAAATTGATTTTCTTTCCTTAATTATCCTTGTTAGTATCCGTTAAGCAGTAATTCCTTGAATAAAGGGAAATACTTATATTAATGGGATTCTGATTGTGATTATTTCCATATTTGTGTTAAACCTTTACTTATTACCTTATTTTCTACTCGTTTTCAAAGCTATAAATACCCTACCCTCTCTTCTCTAAAGACACAAACAACTGGGTTCAAAACACACACTTACACATTCAAACTCTCTTTCTTTCTCTACTACTTGTGCTACTGCCTTGTCTAGTCGGCTGAAAGTTAAGGCTAGACTGTGGAATTCTGATTGCTTTACTTTTCTTTTCCTGCACTTTTCTTCTTCAACTGGTATGTCCCTAGTTTAAATTCTGAAACTCAAAACTATGTGTTATCTTGTTGTCAATCACTGTCTCTTCTGTACTGACTTAATGGCTCATGATGTTGCACTTTTTGTTTACTTCCTTACTCAGCATGCTTAAATTTCTACCCTCTTTTGTTCAAATATAATTAGCATGTTTATTTGTTCCTGTTTATGTCCCTCAACTAGCATATCTTCTAATGTACTTGATTCATGACTAATTATGTGTTTCTGTTTTGGGTCCTCTATGTCCCCGACCCCTACTCCCTTGTTTGTAACTACTGAAGCATGCACTCTTCTCTGAACTTGTTCTGTATGTGTGTTGTTGCTCCTACCCCCCCCCCCCTTCCCTTTCGAAAACTGTTTTATTAGGCAATTTTTCTGTTGTTTTACAAACTCACTTCAAACATGTTGTTTCCAAAACTATTTTCCAACTCCACTCCTTTGAGTCTATTTCAAGCACTTTCACATGCACTCTTAGATCACTCGGTTCTGCCCCTCTTGTGTGACCCTTGCTTTGGGACCCTTGAGCTCCCTCTGAACCTGGACACATAAGAGTTGGCTTTTCCATACTACACTTACTCTTGGTTATGCAATTTAGGTGTGAGCACTGCCCAGGATCCCTTGAGGTCCTTAGGGAACTCTGACATACCTAGATATAAGAAAGGCTCTAGAACACTATTGGCACTTGAAGTGGTTTATTACATAACTCAGAGAGGAAGTCAGAATCAGGCTTCCTATGGTTGTAACCTCTTATTTTTGCATTTCTTATGTAATTCAATCATATGGTCTGTAATAATTTGTAAACAAGTATTGGGGTGGCTAGTGAAAAGGGATGGAAAATATGCATGCTATAGTTGTTAAAAGGGTATAAAACATGTTATTAGGTTTATATTCCAAGTTGTGCAATAGAAATCATATTTAGAATTCATACAATGCATTAGAAATCATGTTTCTAGGATTCATATTTCCTGCTTCAGCATCTCATTCATTAATCCATGTCTTATGTCTATCGCTTAGAAATCCTGCTACTAGGGCAATAATAGCATTGGCATATAAACTGTTACCCATGAAGCTGTTATTTCAAAATTTCTGCAACCCTTGTGTACATTTAGAAATCATGCCTTAGGAATTCAGTTTTCAACAACCTTGCAATTTGCATATTAGACACCATGTTCTAAGATCCTGTTTGAATTTTTTTAAAACGCCTAGTCAATTACTAATTCATGAAAAAAGGTAGTAAAGTAGTAATTTTCACATTGTGAAATTTCTAAATAACTGGTAATAATCTCTGCAACTAGAACATCGTGTTTTAGGTAATAATAAGCTCCAAATTGTCTTAGCAATTCTAAATAACTACTGCATCTCGCTTTGCTCCTAGGCAAGGCTTAGGTAATAACTTAAATAAAACTGGAACTGCCTTTGTTTAATTATCAACTGTTACAACCAGCAGGCAGGCCTGATTTGACTTCTTTTCTGAGTCATGTGAAAAATCTGGTTCTGACTTAAACACCATACTTAGGACTTTAGATTCAGACCTTAACTGTGTATAAGTCATTCTGTCTATGTGCACTGTTTGTGGAGGTATAACTGAGCCTTCTACTTTCTTATATGTTTCCCCCCTAATTGCAGTCTTATATGTTTTGTATGTCGCTTTAGTATTTTTGCCTTTAAATCTAAGGGTCTACCTAGAACCTCTTTCTTATAGGAATAAGAGTCCCAAAATTCCTCCGGGACTGATAGGAAGGGAAGGGTAAGAACATGCAATAGTGGTCGAGACCAACCCTCGCTTTAATTACCTTCAGGGGGTGGGAAGGGTATATATGGATATGATGACCGGTGCACTGATACCACGTGTATCCCCTCTTCTGAGGAGTGTCATACCCGGTATTGCATTGATATGATCCATATTACAAATAAACCTAGGACACCCCTTTTACGTTCATATGCATATTTAGATTGTAACTCTTTTCAAAACCTTGCTTTCATTGATCATTTTCAAACACTTGTGTGTTTAACTTAAATACCCTATTATTTGAGCCCTACTTGTCTATTTGCTAATTGCACAAATTCACAAAAACTGTTTGGCCGGGAACCACACTAGTGGATCCTGAGGGGTGCCCAACACCTTCCCCTTAGGATAATTTTCAGCCCTTACCCTATATCTGGTTATCAAACATAGTTGTATCTGAACCTTATAGGTACTCTAACGCACCATAAAATCGTTAGGTGGCGACTCTTCAAATACAAAATTCCCAAAAGGAAATGAGTCATTACACCCCCATGAATGTCGAAACCTGGACTCCTCTCCGCGGAGGGAAAAAAGGGGGCACGACAGCATGGCGACTCTGCTGGGGATTTTTAGGCTTTTACCATTTCAGATTGTTCTTGTGAATTTTTACCCCTCCCTATGTGCAATTACTTGTCTAATTTCTTTAAGCATTTAATTTCTTCTTCAAAAGCGAAACTGACATATCTTCTTTGTTTCCTTCCTTTATTGTTGCTTTAAATTATAAAACTGCTGTATTTATTGCTTTCTTAACGTGCAAATACATGTCAACATGTTTTTTTAATTATTGCATAATCATGCTCAACATCATACTCCACTCGTGCCAAACAAATACTATAGCAACGCTTGATTAGTGGTTGCGCTCTTCCTATATCATTACCCCCTAAATTTGGAAAGGCATATTTGCGGTAAAACTAGTCGATCAGTGGTGCAGTCGATAGTTCCGTGCCTTCCCCCTTGAGTTGTCCGCTCAAGGGTACCAGTCTAAAATGCCATAGAAACCTTACTCTGTTTAAATTGTGAATGCATCATGGTCAAACCTAGCCGGGTCATTTATGTTGTCCACATAATGATCCTTTAAGATAGCCTTGTTCAAAGTCCACTGGGTTTCCCTAAACCCAAACGGATATTCATCACATTCTGTGTATTTATTTGGAGACTTAAATGCTTCGTGCTAATTGTTGCTATTAAATAGTCGAGTCTGGTGGGGGTAAGGGCCTAACCTTATTTGTCTTGCAGAAATATGAGGCACGAAGTCCCCAGATTCGGCATGGTCACCAACATCCATCCAAGATTGCTAAGCCAGTGGAGAGATTTACACTCTAGTGAACAAACTCTTGTCAGAAAATATTTGGGAAATCTACCATCCCTCATGGAGATCCAACCTAACAACATGATCATAGAAGCTACCACATTATTTTGGGATTGTTAAAGGGTCGTGTTCCACTTTGGGGACATTGAAATGACACCTTTGTTGGAGGAGATATGAGGACTGGCCGGTCTAGTGTGAGAAACTTTGGGTTTGCTAATGCCTGAGAACCGTAAAGGTAGGGGTTTCCTTAAAATGATGGGTTTGAAGAAGAATACAGAATTGACATGCCTGAAGGAATCATACATCCCTTTTGACTACCTGTATGAAAGGTATGGTCATAGCAAATCCTACCGTACCTACCCTGATGAGTTTGCCATCAC
The DNA here is from genome assembly GCF_000393655.2 of Nicotiana sylvestris. Taxonomy (NCBI): domain Eukaryota; kingdom Viridiplantae; phylum Streptophyta; class Magnoliopsida; order Solanales; family Solanaceae; genus Nicotiana; species Nicotiana sylvestris. The sequence continues at coordinate 116,207,400 of NC_091064.1, read as the reverse complement.
ATCCTTGGGACACATCCATCATAGGGTTTCCATCTTCATGTTTTGTTTCCTGAGTTTGATCGTGTTTCCAATGAAGAAAGGGAGAATCCATACCAGGCTGGCTATGGTAACTAAGACCCTAATGGAGGCGATTGGTGGATAGACATTCAGCATCGTGCCCAAGATCATTGAAGACATATGCTGAGCCTTAGAGAAGTGTCAACGAGGAGCAAAACACTTCGAAGGAAGCAATTTACTACTTCAACTCTGGCTCATGGAACATCTCCAAAAGGGTGAACACCGACAAGAAATTCAACGAAGGGACTGGGATGATCACAACATTTTCCACCATCCAAAGCGAATGAATTACATCCCCGACATGTTCGCTTAGCCTGAGAATGCCAAATGATGGGTTGAGCTATTTGATAATCTGACCGAAAAGCAGGCTCATGGATGTTCGAGAGGTTTCCGACAGATGAGTTCATTGCCCGATCCAAAGATGCACCTTTCATGATACTAATTGGTCTAAGAGGAACATACCCTTACGTCCCTCTTCGATTTATGAGGCAAGCTGGTAGGAAGCAAGTTATACCCAGGGTCGACAAGATGAGCCATTTCTGAGCTGACTTCCAAAATGACGATAGTCCCTACAAGTGCCAAGCCCAGCATATGTGGCACTGCAAGATCGTAATGGGGAAAGACACCATCGAGCCAGACAAATATTATGCTGGTTGTGCTCCTTTCTGTTCAGGTTGGTTGGAAGACAATCATGATGGTTTGGGCCAGCCAGGGTTCGTTCGAGGTCACAGAATTATAGATGAAAAGGTTGAGGCGCAAGTCAAGTACAACCAGCTGCGCAAAAGGATCCTTGAGTACGAGAGCAAACACTGCGAGATACAAGAGTCCAACCAAAAGCTGATTGAGGAATGGAAGGATATGGCTGTCAGTGCCAATAAAAGGCTAGGATACTTAGAGCGAGGAATAGTAGAATTGGAGAGAAATTTTCTCAAAAGGGTTGAAGATTGTCAAAAGGCTAAAGGGAACGAAGGCGGACATCTAGCCAGAGCATACTTATTGCTGGGACTTTGCGAGTTTGGGAAGCTGTTTGACGGATCCAGGGATGCCGAGTCTGGGGAAGGTCCTTCTGGGACCAAGTAGATAGGAATTTATCTTTTTCGCTTTATAAATGTAATAAGGCCAATGGCCATTAGTAACTTTTATTTCTTGTTTTTGGATTCGTCTATTTTTTATCAATAAAATAAGGCATTTAGCATTCTAAGTTCTCCAAATCAATTTGTCGCTAAGCCTACCTTGGGCACAAAGAGGTTCCCAAATTAGGACACGATTTACATTTCCGTACTATGTATTTAAATATTGCAATACTTTTTGTAATCCTTACTAACTAGGTTACCTTTTGTTTATATTTTTGTTTTATTATCCCCCCCCCAAAAGTGTAGTTCGTGCACTCTGGCATCGTCATCTTATTCCACGAGTTCCAGGGCCCTCCACCAACTCCTCCTCTTAGTCCTATAAAAAACAAGAGCAAAGGCAAGATGGAAGATTTGAACAACATCAGGAAGGAGAACCCAACTAAACGGATTGAGGCCACTGATAGCCAGGGTATTCGGGTGCCAAACGAGAACGTGTCACAACTTGAGCAGAAGCTATTAAAATTTCAAGAAGAGCTCGATCAGGTTCAGAATCTAGCAAGCCTGTCATTTTCCCTCAGTACCCCATATATCAACTTTCCAACACTCAAAACCCTACACCCCCTCAAAATATCCCAAAACAATAGAATAATCCCACTCCTCACCATCATATTGCTCCACCAAAGAACCAATGTAATACCTGTCATACCCCAAACAACACTCCACTACTCATCCCAGAACCCCAAAACTCCACAAACGACCACTTTCACACCCATGCACCAGGCCACCATAACACTCTTATCTACGTGGAGACCATGCCACACTTCACCCAACCTATCTCAAGCACACCTGAATCTAATGATAAGGATCTGCTTAATAGGAAGTTGGCCGAGGAACTTAAGAAATTGACCAGCCGGATTCAAGGTGTTTAAGGAAGCAAAGAAATCAAGGGGCTGAACTATGAGTTTCTTTGCATACAACCTGATGTTGAACTACCCGAGGGGTACAAACCTCCTAAGTTCGAAATGTTTGATGGTACCGGTGATCCAATGGTCCATCTGAGGACATACTGCGACAAGCTGGTTGAAGTAGGGAAAGACGAGAGAATCTGCATGAAGCTGTTCATGAGGAGTTTGAAAGGAGATGCATTATCCTGGTACATCAGCCAAGATCCCAAGAACTGGTCAAGATGGGTAGGTATGGCGTCTGACTTTATGGATAGATTCAGGTTTAATACAGAGAATGCGCCAGACGTATTTTATATTCAGAATTTGAAGAAGAAGGCCACAGAGATGTTTTGCGAGTATGTTACTCGCTGGAGGTCCGAAGTTGCTAAGGTCAGACCTACTTTAGAAGAGGAGCAAATGAACAAGTTCTTTGTCCGGGCTCAGGACCCACAATAATATGAACGGCTGATGATGATTGAGAACCACAAGTTCTCCGACATTATCAAACTGGGTGAAGGAATTGAAGAAGGTATCAAAAGCAGTATGGTTACAAACTTCGAGGCCTTGCAAGCTACAAATAAGGCCTTATAGTCCAACGGTGTGTCCAAGAAAAGGGACGTAGGGGCCGTGATGGTTGCACAAAAGACCAAGTCTCCCCTCAAATACATAACTTACCCAACACCTCCACTCACATACCAGCCAACTCCAAATTACCAAGCACCTTCACCGTCATACCAAGCTCCGCCACCAACTTATCAGTCATCTCTACCTCCTGCATATCAACCTACTTCACCCAGATTCTCCCTACCCGCTCATGTCTACCAAACATATAATGCCCAACCATCCCATTATCAATCACCCCCTGCACGCCAAAATTTCCCTAGACCTCGACCTAATTTTGATCGCAGACCTCCAAAACAATATACAACTATCGCTGAACCTATTGACCAGCTGTATGAGAAACTCAAAGCTGCTGGTTATGTCACCCCATCCATACTGCAACCCTTGAAAATCCTTCCCAGTGGGTTAACCCAAACAAATCCTGTGCATACCACTCTGGCATGAAAGGGAACACCATCGATGAATGTCGTTCATTGAAAGACATGATCCAGTCTTTGATTGACAATAAGATTATTGTGGCAAAAGAACCTGCTCCAACTGTCCGCAACAACCCTCTGCCAGACCATAAGGGTGGAGGTATTCACATGATTGAAATAAAAGATGACTGGGATCCCGAGGGATCAATCGGGTTGATCACAGAAGGTGATGACCCAAAGAAACTAACAATTACTCTTAATCCAATTATAGTCCAGATCCAACCGTCTGACGATGTACCACTTGAATTTAAAACAACACCATCTGCAAAGACACCGGCACCAATTAAGGTTGAATTTGTAAATGCACCCGTACCATTTGAGGTTGCAGTTTTGCCACCCAAGGCACATGTTCCATTCGGAGTAAGGATAGCCACGCCGATCCCAGTGGCAATGTCAAACATGACACCATTCTATACAAATGTTGTACCTTTGGACTATACAGCCGAGGCGAGAAGGAAAGGCAAGGTCAGGATTGAAGAAACTGTCATAGCACAGGGTATGACAAGAACTGGTAGAGTCTATACCCCTGAACATCTAGCTGAATCAAGCAAGCAGACCTCCAATCGGCTGCCCCTCATTAAGACTGGTCCATACGACCTTTGGAGAAAGATACAAGCTAAGGAATATTCGGTCATCAACCAGTTAAACAAGACACCAACACAAATATCCATTCTCTCTTTGCTGCAAAGTTCTGAGACGCACAAGAATGCTTTGTTAAAAGTGCTAAGTGAAGTATACGTACCAAGTAACATCACTGGCGGAGAAATGGCTAACATGGTAGGACAAGTACTTGAAAGCCATAAGATCACCTTTCATGAGGACAAGCTGCCACTTGAAGGGTTGGGTCACAACAAGGCACTACATATCACCGTGCAATGCGAAGATTATTTCATCACCAGAATCCTAATCGATGGAGGTTCCAGTCTTAACATTTGCCCGCTGGTAACACTCAAGAAGTTGGGCAAAGGGCTGAATGAGATAAAGGAGGGAGCAATCAATGTGAAAGCCTTCGATGGTTCTCAGAGGTCCACCATTGGTGAGATTATTCTACAATTGCAGATGGGACCGACCTGGTTCGAGGTCGACTTCCAGGTGATAGATGTACCAGTGTCTTACAACTTGCTGCTGGGACAACCATGGATTCATGCTGTTGGGGCCATAGCATCAACGCTGCATCAGGCAGTAAAGTTCTAATGGAATCACCAAGAAGTGATCATCCATGGCGATGGTAGCAACCCTAAATACAGTCGCCAGACTATTTCGGCGATCAAGGGAAGAAGGAAGGTGGGTGGAGAATCTTACCACCACATCAAACGGGTCTATGCTGTCGACAAAGACAAATGGTGGGATAGCAAAATCGAGAGTATGCTGAATTGGAATGGGTACGAACCTGGTAAATGGCTCGGCAAGAACCTCCAAGGAATCTCAAAGCCCATAAGACTCAAGAAACATGGCACTACTTTTGGTCTAGGATATGATTACACCTGGGAAGAATTAAATAATTGGTCGCCACCATGGCGCAGTCCTTACTATCCACTGGAGCAGACTTTCCAATAGGCTGGTGTTATTTATGGTTTATACGAAGAAGAAGCACTTGCAGCAGTGAAAAACTTGTTTCTGGAGAACAATGATATGGACTGTTGTGTTATTCTCGAGGAGGAGGGGGAGGAAGGCCCTTCCCTACAGGCTGTGAGCAGAGGGGCATATCTCAAGAATTGGACCATCAGGACAACCAAAGCCCGACGTGCCTCGGGGTAGCAAGGCTACAACAAGCATTATTCATTGTTTTTACTAAATGATTTTATTTTTGCATTTTCAATTCCCGCAAATAAGATCTTCGATGTTTAAAACAGTTGTTCAATTTATCAAAAGCATTTATGATTTTCTTATGAATTAATATTTATTGCTATCATTTTCTTTCCCTACTTTACCAATACGGCATTACTATTACTTATCTTGATGAACCAACGACTGTGACATGCAATAAGACAACACAACAAACAGACATTGATTCATAAGAAGATGACATACCTGGTGAGATTGTCAAAGAAGTTGAGAACTTTGAGAATAGATCTAAGTCCAACCTGGATGAGACCAAAATTATCAACCTAGGAGATGCAGAAAACGTCAAGGAAACACGAATCAACGTTTACCTATCGCCATCAGAAAAGAAAGTATACACAGAATTTATAAAGGAGTATGAGGACATATTCGCCTGGTCATATGATGACATGACTAGTCTGAGTATGTCTATTGTGGCTCACAAACTGCCAACCGATCCAACATGTCCATCGGTAAAGTAAAATCTCAGAAATTTCAAACCTGATATGAGTCTGAAAATCAAGGAAGAAGTCACCAAGCAGGTCAAAGCTAAGGTTCTCGGGGTAGTAGAATACCCGACATGGTTAGCCAACATTGTGCCAGTGCCAAAGAAGGATGGGAAGGTCAGAGTCTGTGTTGACTACCGGGATCTCAACCGGGATAGTCCGAAAGACAACTTCCCTTTCCCAAATATACATGTCTTGATTGACAATTGCGCCAAGCCTAAGCTACAGTCATTTGTAGATTGCTTCGCTGGTTATCATCAGATCTGGATGGATGAAGAAGATGTTGAGAGAATGACTTTCATTATGCCATGGAGAATGTACTGTTACAAGATGATGCCATTCGGCCTGAAGAATGCAGGGGCCACCTACATGAGGGCCATGACTACCATTTTCCATGATATGATACACAAGGAGATAGAGGTATATGTGGACGATGTTATTATCAAATCCTAGAAGGCCACTGAACACATGGAAGATCTGATGAAGTTCTTCAATAAACTGCGGAGATATAACATGAAACTGAACCCCGCAAAGTGCGCATTTGGGGTTCCTGCTGGGAAATTGCTTAGGTTTATTATGAGCCATCGAGGAATAGAACTGGATCCATCGAAAGTCAAAGCCATTCAAGAACTACCACCGCAAAAGAACAAGAAGGATGTGATGAGTTTCCTGGGAAGGCTTAACTACATCAACCGATTCATAGCACAGTCTATAGTTATCTGTGAGCCAATCTTTAAGATGTTGAAGAAGGACGCCGCTATCGAATGGACTGACGATTGCCAAAAGGCCTTCAACAGAATCAAGGAGTACCTGTCAACACCGCCAGTGTTAGTCCTACCTGAGCCAAGTAGACCTTTATTACTCTACCTTGCAGTGTTAGATGGAGCTTTCGGCTGCGTCCTGGGGCAGCATGATGAAACGGGGAGGAAAGAGCAAGCCATTTATTATATTAGTAAGAGGTTCACCCCGTACGAGGCCCGATATTCTCTACTAGAGCGCACGTGTTATGCTTTGACTTGGGTGGCTCAGAAGAAGAGACATTATTTCTTTGCCTATACTACGTATCTCATATCAAGAATGGATCCATTGAAGTACATCTTTCAGAAGCCCATGCCCACCGGCAAGCTGGCCAAGTGGCAAATCCTGTTGAGTGAGTTGGACATTGTTTACGTAACTCAAAAAGCGGTCAAGGGATAGGCACTAGCAGACCACCTTGCTGAAAACCCCGTGGATGGAGGATACAAATCCCTGAAAACATAGTTTCCTAATGAAGAGGTATCATTCATAGGAGAAGACATTGCAGAATCCTATGATGGTTGGAGAATGTTCTTCGATGGAGTATGATACTTCAAAGGAGTTGGCATAGGAGCAGTCCTAATATCAAAAATCGGTCAACATTATCCGGTGTCTACCAAACACAAGTTCCCCTGCACCAACAATATGGCCGAATATGAAGCCTGCATCTTAGGGCTCAAAATGGCCATTGACATGAACGTTCAAGAGCTGCTAGTGATTGGAGATTCAGACTTGCTTGTACATCAGGTACGAGGAGAATGAACAACTAAGAACTCCAAGATACTCCCGTATCTACATCACGTACATGAATTGAAAAAGAGGTTCACGAAGACGGAATTCCAGCATGTTCCCAGAATCGAGAATGAGTTCGTCGATGCATTGGCCACCCTATTATATATGATACAACATCCCGACAAGAATTTCATTGATCCCATTCCAGTGAAAATCCATGATCAACCAGCTTACTGTGCCCATGTCGAAGAGGAAGCAGACGGAAGCCTTGGTTTCATGATATCAAGGAATATTTGGCAAAAGGAGAGTACCCGGAACTTGCAAATCCTACTCAGAAATACACACTTCGGAGATTGTCCAACAACTTCTTTCACAGCGGAGGAATCCTGTATAGGAGGACTCCCAATTTAGGACTATTAAGATGTGTTGACGCAAAGGAAGCATCCAAGGTGCTACAGGAAATTCATGCCGGGACATGCGGTCAACACATAAACGGTTTTGTCTTAGCAAAAAAGATACTCCAGGTTGGTTACTTTTGGATGACTATGGAAACGGACTGCATCCAGTATGTTCGAAAATGCCATCGCTGTCAGATACATGCAGACATGATAAAGGTACCTCCGAGCTTGCTCAACATAACAAGCTCACCGTGGACGTTCGCCGCCTGAGGAATGGACGTTATTGGACCAATCGAGCCTTCCGCTTCCAACGGACATAGGTTTATCCTGGTAGCCATAGACTATTTCACCAAATGGGTTGAAACAGCATCTTACAGAGCAGTAACTAAGAAAGTCGTGGCGGACTTTGTCCGCGACCGCATTGTTTGTCGATTCGGGATCCCAGAGTCAATCATTACTGATAATGGCTCCAACCTCAACAGAGACTTGATGAAAGCTATGTGTGAAATTTCAAGATCAAACACAAGAATTCCACGGCCTACAGGCCTCAGATGAATGGAGTTGTAGAAACCGCCAACAAGAATATCAAGAAGATATTGAGAAAAATGATAGAAAAGAATAAACACTGGCACGAGAAGTTATCATTTTCTCTATTGGGGTATCGCACCACAGTCCGCACATCAACCGAAGCAACCCCCTATATGCTGGTTTATGGTACAGAGGCTATCATTCCCGCTGAAGTAGAAATTCCTTCCCTAAGGATCATATAAGAAGTTGAGCTCGACGATGCAGAGTGGATAAAAAGTCGTTATGATCAACTAGCCCTTATATATGGAAATAGAATGAATGCGTTCTGCCATGGTCAACTCTATCAAAACAGAATGTCCAAAGCCTTCAACAAAAGAGTCAAGCCGAGACAGTTTACACCGGGATAGCTGGTGTTAAAGAAAATTCTTCAGCATCAAAATGAAGCCAAAGGGAAGTTCTCGCCCAACTAGCAGGGTCCATACATAGTTCACCGGGTTTTGACAGGAGGAGCCCTCATACTTGCAGAAATGGACGGAGAAGTCTGGCCAAAGCCGATCAATTCAGATGCAGTCAAACGCTACTATGTGTAATCTTTATGCTTTCTTATATGATGTAAATTGAACTACGTCTGACCTGATTCCCGTTTAAGAAGGGATACGTAGTCAACCCTATGGGTTCGGTCACAATTCAATAAAATTTTCATTTCCCCCCACAACTGGAAACATGGGCAGAATTTTGAGGAGGACCCTCAAAATTCCAAAGTAATTTCAGCCAATCATCGCACGAGCAACAGTCAGAAATTTCATCCCATTAAACTGGGGCAGAATTTTGAGGAGGACCCTAAAAATTCCGTAGCAAGAGAGGTTGCAACGTCTTGAACCACATCACAGTGGTCAGTTCATCTAAAAGCTATTTTTTTAATCATACATTTATGTCAAACTTTTACAAAATCATGCATGTTTATTATTGAAACTGCTTTGTTTAGCAACGCTACCCAGTGATACAGACAGTATCATCAGATCAAAGCTGAACAAGTCAAGTAAAGCAAGCAGGGATACGAACTAACCCTCCCCTTACAAAACTCATGATTTTTCTTTGGATGCAGGCACTAGGATTGCGAAATCATTAAACATGTTGTACGCCACAAAACAAACATTGTTTGAAGATATGACTCTCAGAACCGTTGCACTCGCAAACATGTGCTATCAGCATACACCAGCGATGTCCCAGATATCACAACGCTCCCAGTAATCACAACACCAAAATCTGCTATTAGCTAAGAAAACTCTACTGCCATTGGTTATTTTATTTTTTGACTAAGGCTACCATTCTGCCTTTCAAGACTTAATGTTGTCTCCATCTGCATCTGCATTCTTGCATAAGGCTACTATTCTGCCTTCCGAGGTTAAGACCTACCTCCATCTACATTCTTGCATAAGGCTACCATTCTGCCTTCCGAGACTAAACGCTGTCTCCATCTGCATTCTTGCATAAGGCTACCATTCTGCCTTCCTAGACTAAACAATGTCTCCATCTGTATCTGCATTCTTGCATAAGGCTACCATTCTGCCTTTTGAGACTAAACGTTGTCTCCATCTGCATTCTTGCATAAGGCTACCATTCTGCCTTCCGATACTAAACGCTGTCTCTGTCTACATTCTTGCATAAGGCTACCATTCTACCTTCCGGGACTAAACATTGTCTCCATCCATATTTGCATTGCATAAGGCTACCATTCTGCCTTCTGAGGTTAAGCTCTACCTCCGTCTGCATTCGCATCTTTGCATTAGGCTATTATTCTGCCTTCCGAGGCTAAGCTCTGCCTCCTATTTTCTTCGAAACTAAGCGTTATCCCAAGAACTATCTGTTTCGCTTCTCTTACGGGCTAAGCTCTACCTTTCAATTCACAAGACTAAGCCTTGTCTTGTCCGCATCAAACTACTGCATCCTTCATGGGCTGAAATATCACCAACTCATCCAAAGGCGTCATCGTTCGGAGGCACCATCCTCATAGCCCGAGAACACCATGTCATGTCCTGATGATCTTTTTCAATATTTCGCATATCATTATTCAAATGCGTCATGGTTCGGAGGCACCATCCTCATAGCCCAAGAACATCATTTCATGTCCTGCGAATCCCTTATCATATGCTTCATGGCCCAGGACATCATGGTCTAAGGACGTCATCCTTATTATCCAAAGACAACATTCATGGTCCAACGTGAATTTGCATCATGTTTAAATTTATGCACAATATATGCTTGTATTGCTTATTTTCAGGTAAGACGACAAGAAACAGCCAACCCGGCAGGAGCGGTTCCGCTCCAGTACCCGCAACCATACCAAACCTAACCATCCCCATAAACCTATCACTCACCCGACCCTAGATATTGCGTCTGTCCTTGAAATATCTTCATCGGCATACTTTGCATGCGAATCCTGAACTATATACGGCCTGAACCCTGTAAAACTAGGGATATGTAGGCAACTCAAAAGCTAGGGTGCGGCCTAAATCTTCGTCAAACTGTTTCGCTCGGTCAAAATTGGCCATCATTTCTTTACCCCGAAACTCTTTCACTCTTCCCGGGTAAAGAGGGGCAGCTGTTGATACCCAATTTTTCTCTATGTATTTTTCAATATGCAAAATACCTTCAAAATATCATGTATATGCATATATAAGCATGCCCAAGGATTTTATTATTTTTCCATAATTTTAAAGGTTTTTAATTGAGTTATTTTCCCTTTATTATCCATAAAATCCCCAATAATTATTTCCAAAATTATTATTTTGATAAATCATCTATTGGATTTTTATGTTTATGCAAAAATATGGCTAAAGTAATTTTTTTTACATATTTTTACAATCATTTAGTATTTTAAAAGCTAAATTGTACATAATTCAATATTAGCCTTTTTATGGTTTAATTAGGTTTTATATTTATAAAAATTGGATCCTGTATTTTTAAATTGTTATTTATGTATTATAAATCATTTTGGACTTTTAAATTAATTTTCAGAAATCATTTACTATTTTTTATAAATTAAAAAGGGAGAAAAATGGCTATTTAAATTTTAGCCAAATTGGCTTTCAAATCTAAACCAAATCAGAACCCAATTCCCTGGCCCAATTTCTAATAAACCTGACCCTAACCTTTTTAAACCCTACCCAAACCTGGATTCCCACCTACCCCATTTAATCTCGGATGTTGATCATTCAGATCAACGACCACCATTCCACCTGCCCAATATAAGCCCACACGACCCCCTTAACCTAATTCATTTCCACCAACCCGCCGCCCTTGAATCCCATTCCTCTTCAATTCTCATTGCAACCTCACCCAAACCCTAGCCGCCGCCACCCAAACAAACCCTAATCCCCTTCAATTCTCACCCAATCCATGGACTCCCATGGCTGTTTGAGACGTATACCGGTGTCCTATGTCCCCTGGTTGCCTGTTTTCGTGATTTCATGGAATGATATCAAAAAGATCTAGTCCAGTCTTTGCTCAACTTCTTTCTCTGGTCTTTTTCCGGCCATCCATGGCCGTTCACGTCAGATCCATGGCTTTTCCGGCTAGATTGGTAACTTTTCGAAATCTTTCTCATTTTTCTGGGTTCTCTAAAACCCTAACTTTAAAGGCTTTCCAATTTTCTTTCAGATCTCTCTTAGATATGTGTATGTTATGAACCTCTTAAGTATTTTCCTTAAAGGTTTTCCTTTCAAAGCGACTATTCGTCTTCAACAATTAGGGTTTTCTTAACCTCTTTTAAAAGATCTCTTCTCCGATTTTCAGTATTGTTTTATGATTTTATCATGTTTAAACGATTTGTTTATGTTTTTCTTCTACCTGGTTCATCGTAAAAAACCCCAAGTATTTTGTTTTATCCAAGGTTCGGAACTTCCTTTTTTTATTTTGTATACTTGTTTCGATTGAGTTCTTTGCGTTTAGATCCTCTTCTTTGTTGACTGATTCTGAGGTCTTACAATTTTTGTTAAAATCCTAATTTCTTAAATTTTTCTTCACTTGTTACTATGAGTTTAAAAGGGTTCTTTACTTGTTCCTGACCTTCTCACCTGTTAGTTTGGTTTTTCACTTTAGTCCTAATTTTACTCGTTTGGTTAAGTTGATTGATTCCCTTCCTTTGATGTGATGTTTTACCCTTGCTGAATCCTTTCCCCAAATTAAGTATATTCTGTACCTAGACTCAATTGTGTACTCTATATTTTTACTATCCCTTATATGGTAAAAAGTTAATCTTCCTCAAATTGATTTTCTTTCCTTAATTGTCCCTGTTAGTATCTGTTTGTTACATCTCGCATTTTCGTACGTAAAATTTCGTCTTCAACTTAACTGACGTAGACTCGGGGATGAGATCATCTTGACGTTAACATACTTACACTATTTATAACAAGCGATAAATAAGTGTTATGAAGGATAAAAGGGTACACAGATTAAAGACAGCGAGTTTCGTTGAAAGTGGTCAATTTGGAATAAAATATGGGTCGAGCGATAATACCCGATAATTATGAACTAGTACCATGCAAGGTACCATATGACCACGATAGTATAATATATAAAGTATATATGAAGTATTTTAAAAATATATAGAATTTTAAGTAATTTGTGGTAATTTTTAAATTATGAGGGTAATTGATTAATTACCGGGTAACATATCATTACTCGGTTAACTAATAAGTGGATAAATAATTAATAAATTAATCCCCTTCCACGTTGCAAGAAGCCACAAAACCTACACAATGACTAAGTAGTCATTATTCTAGGTGTCACGGGGGTGATTTTAGTCAGTCAAAACTCACACCCGCGCGACAGTCAAGTCGTACACTTGACTCAGCCTTTCCTAAATACTTAGCCAATTTTCGGCAAGTTTGGCCTAAACGAGATTTAGAAAGCAATTCAATAAGAACACACACATATATGGGAAAATCCCAACCTTTGAATTAATGTGGAAAATATACAAAGGACCCTCACTTTGCTATGAACACAGTCCGCTCACAGCCCACTTTTGACAAATAACACAAGTCGTTCTTGTCAACACTAAGATCTGCCCAAGCCAAACCTTAGCCCCTTTTTGAAACAACTGAAACCCTCACGTTTCACTCTTGTTTCCCACTTAGAATTTCACACGAAATTCCCCACATTCACTCTCCTCCCCTGCCTAAGTCACAAAGGCCCTATTTATAAAATATAGGCAGCCCTTAGACTTGGCAGCACATAACACTTGTTGTCTACAGCTTTTGCCACTTGTCGGCTAAGATAAAATCTGTTCCTAACATGTAGTTGACATCCCCAACTACTTAGGACACACTATACACGAAATGGGGTCATGATACAAGCATGATCAGATCATGGAACAAAGAGGTTATGACAAGGTAACCGCCAACTACTTTCCATGTGCATTGCATGTGCCATCTTCACTTGGCCAACTGATTCGCGCCCAAGGCTGGCATTGCGCCCAGCCTTGGCACATCTTGACATTGCTCCACGCCAATGCCTTGCCCGCAACCCGCTGCCTGTGATTTTGCCGCACATGCCTGACGCCGCTGCCGCCCGCACACTGTCTTGGCCCAAATCTGCCTTGCTAATGTCAACCTTCATTTCCCTCGTGCCATTGCTTGTATTTTCCTTCACATAGCTTTGCCTTAGCTATTGAAAGCCTTTTCCATCATCCCGCATTTCCCTCTTGTCTTAGCTTAGCCCGCACTTAGCTGCCACAACCCAAAGTGCCATGCCACTGACTTTGGTGCGCATGCCGTGCCATGCCGCCCTAACATTGCCCACGCAGCTTTGTCAAGCCTTTGCCAAGCGCACCTTGCCTGTCCCAAGGTCTTGGCCCATACTTGCCTACAACAGCCCTCAATGACAATGTCTTGTCCGTCTTCCACTCACCACACTGTTTTCTCAAGCCTTTGTCATGTCTTGTCGTTCCAAAGACATTTGCCAATACTTGTTCTCAACAGTCATGCTCATGCCCATTCTTGGTGCGCATGTCGTGCCATGCCGCCCCAATTACTTTACTAACTTTGGCGCGCATGCCATGCCATGCCGCCCCAATTAATCCTTGCTGCCTTCTCAAGCCTTTGCCAAGCATATCTTGTCGTTCCAAAGATCTCGGCCAATACTTGTTCCTGACAGCCCATAATGACAATGTCTTGTCATTCATCCGCATGATCGTTTTGCCCGCACATAGGCCAATGACAAGGCCATTACGCCCAAATCCTTGCCACGGTCTGCCATCCGTGTGCGCCACCACACCTTTGCATCACCAGTCAAATACATTGGTGTGATTATCACCTTGTCTTCATCCGCAACACGTGCAGCCTGGAAATACTGCTCCATATCCCACAAGAAATTTTCCAGTTCTTTGGCACTTCTTGCACCCCCATATGCCTTTGGCTCCGGAATCCTCAACTTAGTGCGTTCATCACTTCTAGGGACAACAGTTTGCAATTCCCTCCGAAGTTGAACCACTTCCTCGCGCAGTTCTTCCTTCTCTTGGCGTACCAAGGCCATTTCTGCCAGCGTTGTCTCGTGTCTCGCTGCATAATCTGCCTCTAACTGTGCCATTCTTGCAAGAACAGAAGAATCGCCATTTGCCTCAAGAGCCTGCCCAACGAGTGCTTCCAACTGCTCTATCCTTTGACGCAGTTCCGCATTTGTGCCACCAGCCATGTTCTCAAATAGCCCCACGAATTCTGCCACCGATCGTCTTGCCACTGCCACGAACTAAACCTGGCTCTGATACCAGTTGTCACGGGGGTGATTTTAGTCAGTCAAAACTCACACCCGCGCGGCAGTCAAGTCGTACACTTGACTCAGCCTTTCCCAAATACTTAGCCAATTTTCGCGCACCTTTGGCCTAAACGAGATTTAGACAGCAATTCAATAAGAACACACACATATACGGGAAAATCCCAACCTTTGCATTAATGTGGAAAATATACAAAGGACCCTCACTTTGCTATGAACACAGTCCGCTCACAGCCCACTTTTGACAAAGAACACAAGTCGTTCTTGTCAACACTAAGATCTGCCCATGCCAAACCTTAGCCCCTTTTTGAAACAACTGAAACCCTCACGTTTCACTCTTGTTTCCCACTTAGAATTTCTCACGAAATTCCCCACATTCACTCCCTACTTTGCCTAAATCACAAAGGCCCTATTTATAGAATATAGGCAGCCCTTAGACTTGGCAGCACATGACACTTGTTGTCTACAGCTTTTGCCACTTGTCGGACTAAGACTAATTCTGCTCCTAACATGTAGTTGACATCCCCAACTACTTAGGACACATTATACACGAAATGGGGACATTATACAAGCATGATCAGATCATGGGACAAAGAGGTTATGACAAGGTAACCGCCAACTACTTTCCATGTGCATTGCATGTGCCATTCTTCACTTGGCCAGCTGATTCGTGCCCAAGGCTGGCATTGCGCCCAGCCTTGGCACATCTTGACATTGCTTCCGCGCCAATGCCTTGCCCGCATCCGCTGCCTGTGATTTTGCCGCACATGCCCGACGCCGCTGCCGCCCGCACACTGTCTTGGCCCAAATCTGCCTTGCTCATGTCAACCTTCATTTCCCTCGTGCCATTGCTTGTATTTTCCTTCACATAGCTTTGCCTTAGCTATTGAAAGCCTTTTCCATCATCCCGCATTTCCGTCTTGTCTTAGCTTAGCCCGCACTTAGCTGCCACAACCCAAAGTGCCATGCCCCTGACTTTGGCGCGCATGCCGTGCCATGCCGCCCTAACATTGCCCACGCAGCTTTGTCAAGCCTTTACCAAGCGCACCTTGCCTGTCCCAAGGTCTTGGCCCATACTTGCCTACAACAGCCCTCAATGACAATGTCTTGTCCGTCTTCCACTCGCCACACTGTTTTCTCAAGCCTTTGTCGTGTCTTGTCGTTCCAAAGACATTTGCCAATACTTGTTCTCAACAGTCATGCTCGTGCCCATTCTTGGTGCGCATGCCGTGCCATGCCACCCCAATTAGTTTACTGACTTTGGCGCGCATGCCATGCCATACCGCCCCAATTAGTCCTTGCTGCCTTCTCAAGCCTTTGCCAAGCATATCTTGTCGTTCCAAATATCTCGGCCAATACTTGTTCCTGACAGCCCATAATGACAATGTCTTGTCATTCATCCGCATGATCATTTTGCCCGCACATAGGCCAATGACAAGGCCATCACGCCCAAATCTTTGCCACAGCCGTGCCACGCCCGATGACAAAAAGTCAGGCCCTAACACTAGGTGGCTACATATGAGTGAATTAGCAATGACTTAAAGTTAAGTCTTAGAAAGACTAAAAGAATTTATCCAATCTATCATTAAGCTTCATTTTAGTGACTTTAGTTTTATTTTGTTACTTTGTCTAACCAAGAATCTTATTCTGCCAAGATTCAAATGAATCAAAAGGAAATTCTTTCAAGTCTTATAAAGAATCAGAAACATTTTCAAACTTCAATTCAAACCAAAAAACAACGTTGGCTCAAGTTGAAGTTTAGATCACACACATTTGGTCTTTGGTTTAAAAACAAAAAAAACGCTAGAGCAGAATCCGCCTTTAGCTTCTTTGGCTTCATTTTCATCACTTTGGCATTGAAACCAAGAGAATTGAATCAGATCAATTTGTCCAACCTCTTAGCCACAAATCTGTTCTTGGTTTTGAAACCAAGAACGTTGAACAGGTATATTAAGGCCCTCCATTCTTTCTTTTGACATGGTCCAAATTATACTGAAAAAACGAGTAAATATACAGTTTCTATAAATTACTCTATTCATAGAAATAGTAGGGGTGTCTATATTCTTGATTCCCCATGAGAATTATTATTATTATCTTCTATTTATGGGTCTTAGAATAATACGAAGTTGGAAAAGTTTATCTGGAAGGAATATCGAGATTATTATGTATTTTTCATGCATTTCACTCATTTATACATGTGCATTTACCCATGAATAGATGGTGTTATATACGCGTATATATGTAAATATATGTATATGGGATATGTGAAAAGGTTACGACATTATATACACACCACCACCTGATTAGCTGGTATATGATGATGTGTTGCCCACAGTGGCTGAAATTTGATTCAAACAGCGTTATATACGCGTATATATGTATGTATATGTATATGGGATATGGGAAGAGGTTATGGTGTTATATACGCACCACCACCTGATCAACTGGTATATGTTGATGATGTTGCCCACAGTGGCCGAGACGATATGATGGGATGCCCTCAGTGGTGTGATGATATTATGTACACCCATACCTATGCATGGCACGACATTTATACGCATGTGCATGATATTATAAACGTTTCAAAATTTACAGAGTTATTCAGATTTAAAGATATTTCTGTATTCCATGTTTCATCTATGTCTTTTACGTACTTATTTTCCTGCCTTACATACTCAGTACATTTTTCGTACTGACGCCCTATTTCACGGGGCCTACGTTTCATGCCCGCAGGTGCAGGTAGGCAGGCTGACGGTCCCCCTTCTTAGGATTCTTGATCAGCGAGAGTTGGCGTGCTCCACTTGATCCGGAGCTGCTTTTCATTTTGGTACGATATGTTTATAAATATATATATATGGGTATGTCTTGGCTCAGTTCCGTCTTTGTACAGTTATGTTTCTATTAGAGGTCTGTAGACAGTATGTCTAGTTGGGTTGTATGTGGCCTTGCTGGCTTTCAGTTTTGGATGTATAATTGTCTATAGCAGCCTTGCCGGCTCGCCCACTGTATTTTGCATGTACGCGTACATTTGACTTGAAGGTAGGTTTCCTTCACGTATGTTATTTTCGTAATGCATCAGATGTTATAAAGGTTCATATATTAGACGCATGCTTAGGGGTGTTTGACATATAGGACTTAGGAACCCATCGTGGCCCATCGGTTTGGGATGTCACACAAGTGGTATCAGAGCAGTTCTGTCCTAGGTTTGTCTACAGACCGTGTTTAGTAGAGTCTTGTTTATGGGTGTGTCGTGCACCACACTTATAAACAGGAGGCTAAAGGACATATAAGATGTTATCCTCTCTTTTTATCTCAGATCGTGCAATACAAGAATTCATGTTCCTAACGATACATTATATTTTCAGCAATGCCTCCAAAGAGTACGACCTCCCAGAAAGGAAATTCTGTGGCTGGTGAGACTACTAGTCTAGCACCACGAGTTACCGGGGCGCGGGGAGAATCTCATGCTGAGGGTCCATCTCAGACTTCACATACCCCGGCTTTTCCAGAAGAGCTCTGAAGGGCACCATCTCCAGTGCCCACCCCTGTACATTTAGCACCTCAGTCGAATGTGCCAGGTCAGGAGATGAGAGATGATGTTCAGTTATTGACCCGATTAGTAGCCGTATAGGCTCGGCATCAGGAAGCTTTTATTGGTCACGCAGATAGGTCCCTGAGTTCGAGGGTTCGTGACTTTATTAATTTAGACTCTTCAGTATTCATCGGAGCAAACTCGAATGAGGACCCTCAGGTATTTATTGATAGAGTGCAGAGGATGTTACGGGTAATGAAGGCCACTATGACTAAGTCAGTTGTGCTAGCTTCCTATAGACTCCGAGATGTTGCAGTTAATTGGTACGAGTCTTCTGAATTGTCCAGAGGTGAGAATGCCCATCTAGCGTTATGGAAGTAGTTTACAGAAGCTTTTTTTTATCATTATCTGCCAACAGAGCTTAGGCGGGCCAGAGTTGATAGGTTCTTGACCCTTTTGCAGGGAAACATGAGTGTTCGGGAGTACAGTCTTCAATTTGATTCGTTGGCTTGGTATGCTCCCACTATTGTATCTAAGATGGAGGATCGGGTTCACCGGTTCGTGGTGGGATTAGAGCCTCACTTGCTTAACGATTGTATGTCGGTTTCACTTTAGTCAGACATGAATATTTCTCGTTTTCAGGCATACGTGAGGGTGTAGAGGAGCGTAAACAGAAACAGAGGGCAGATCGTGAGCATGATAGGGCCCAGAATAAGAGAGCAAGGTCTTTATGTCCTTTTGGTGAGTTTTGAGGTGGTTAGAGGTAGCAGTATTCGATATATCCATCCCAGCCCTCGGCTGGTGTGTCCCCTCAGTTTGGCGGTAAGAGATTTGATCGTCCTACATATTCAGGGTCTGGTCAGAATTTTAGGGCCTTAGATTCTCAGTATAGGGGTGAGTCAAATCAGATGAGACCACCCTTGCCATGATGTACTCAATGTGGTAAGCAGCATACCGAGCAATGCCATATGGGATTAGGTGTTTGTTATACTTGTGTTATCTAGACCACATTATGAGGGATTGTTCGATGAGAGGTGATACAAGCATAGCTCAGCCAGCGGGATCTATAGCTGGATCTTCATCATCAGTACGCCTCCCAGGGAAAGGTCCCCAAGTACCAATTAGTTGTGGTATAGGCAGAGGCGGAGCATCTAGCTCGAGCAGCCCTTAGAACCACATTTATGCGTTGGCAGGACGACAGGACCAAGAGTCATCGCCTGATGTTGTTACAGGTATATTATCAGTCTCCTCCTACAATGTATATGCACTGATTGATCCAGCTTCCACCTTATCATACGTTACTCCATTGGTTGCTAGTAAGTTTTTAATAAAACCTAAATTGGTTAAACCTTTTGAGGTGTCTACACCTGTTGGGGACTCGGTGATAGCTAAGCAGGTATATGGGGGTTGTATAATAGTGGTTCATGTACGACCTAACATAGAAGACTTAATCGAGTTAGATATAGTAGAATTTGATGTTATAATGGGTATGGATTGGTTGGCTTCTTGTCATGCCAATGTTGATTGTAGATCAAAGATAGTCCAATTTCAATTTCTACGGGAGCCTGTTTGGAGTGGAAAGGTAACACGGCATCGCCAAAAGGTAGATTTATTTCCTATCTCAATGCAAGGAAGATGATCAAAAAGGGCTGTAATTATCACTTAGTTCGGGTTCAGGATGTGGAAGTGGAGTCACCAACCATTCAGTCCATCCCTGTGGTGAATGAGTTTCCCGATGAGCTTCCGGGTCTCCCGCCATAGCAAAAAATTGAGTTTTCTATTGACCTACTACCAGATACTCACCCAATATATATTCATCCCTATAGAATGGCCCCCGCAGAGCTGAAAGAGTTGAAAAAACAACTAAAGGACTTACTTGAAAAAGGTTTTATTAGACCTGGTACGTCACCGTGGGGAGCACCTGTGTTGTTTGTAAGGCAGAAAGATGGTTCCTTACGAATGTGTGTTGATTATAGGCAACTGAATAAGGTGACGATCAAGAATAAGTACTCGCTCCCGAGGATTAACGACTTATTTGATCAGTTGCAAGGTGCCAAGTGCTTTTCAAAGATAGACTTGAGGTCTGGGTGCCATCAGGTAAGGGTTAAGGATGAAGATATTCCGAAGACAGCATTCAATACTAGATATGGGCACTTTGAGTTTCGGGTTATGTCATTCGGTCTGACCAATGCCTCAGCAGTATTGATGGATTTTATGAACCGTGTGTTCAGGCCTTTCTTGGATCTGTTTGTAATTGTATTTATTGACGATATATTGGTATATTCGCGTTCATAGGATGGGCATGCTGGTCATCTGCGTACTGTGCTCAGAGTTCTACAAGAGAGAAAATTGTATGCAAACTTTTCTAAGTGTGAATTCTGGTTGAACTCTGTAACTTTCCTTGGGCATATCATTTTGGGTGAAGGCATCTAGATGGATACATAAAAGATTGAGGCAGTAAAGACTTGGCCTAGGCCCACAACACTGATGGAGGTTCGTAGCTTTCTTGGGTTGGCAGGTTATTACACGAGATTTGTGGAATGATTTTCTTCCCTTTCAGTACCTTTAACAAAGTTAACTCAGAATGGAGCAAAGTTTCAATGGACCGATGCTTGTGAACGGAGTTTTCATGCATTAAAGGACAAGTTATCTTCAGCACCGGTTCTAACGCTCCCAGAAGGGACCGATGGTTATGTTATCTATTGCGACGCTGCAGGCATTGGATTTGGTTGTGTGCTGATGCAGCATGGTAAGGTTCTGGCTTATTCTTTTACACAACTAAGAAAACACGAGAAGAACTACCCGACCCATAATTTATAGTTAGCTACGGTGATTCATGCACTAAAGATGTGGAGGCACTACTTGTATGACATTCATGTTGATATCTATACGGATCATAAGAGCCTCCAATACATCTTCAAGCAAAAGGAATTGAATCTTTGTCAAAAGAGATGGTTGGAGCTACTTAAAGACAATGACATTGATATTTTATACCATCAGGGGAAGGTGAACGTAGTAACCGACGCCCTCAGCCGTAGATCTATGGGTAGTCTGTCGTATTTACGGCCAGAAAAAAGGGGAATAGCCCATGAGATTCATCAACTAGCTAGTCTTGGAGTTCGGTTACTTGACTCAGGTGACATTGAAATTACTCTTCAGGATACGGTAACATCCTCTTTAGTAACTGGAGTAAAGGAACGCGCTGTGCTAGTTCATTATAGAGATACCACTCTTCAGAAGGAGAAGACACCGTTTGAAATTACCGAAGATGGGGTTCTCAGATATCAAGGGCGATTATGTATGCCTAATGTTGCAGGTCTGCGTCAGTAGGTTATGGGAGAAACTCATTATTCCCGTTATTCTATCCATCCAGGAGCTACAAAGATGTATCATGACATCAGGGAAATATATTGGTGGGATGGAATGAAAAAGGATATAGCAGAATTTGTTGATCAGTGCCCTAACTGTTAGCATGTTAAGATTGAGCATCAAAAACCCGATGGATTATTGCAGGCTATGGAGATTCCGACTTGGAAATGGGAAATAATCAATATGGACATCATCGTAGGCTTACCTCATACCCAGCGTAAGTTCGGTTCGATATGGGTGATTGTTGATAGGCTCACAAAGTCAACCCATTTTCTGCCTGTTAGAACAACATATTCCTTAGAAGATTATGCGAGGCTTTATATCAAGGAGATAGTACGACTGCATGGTGTCCCTATATCTATTATCCGGATAGAGGATCTTAATTTACAGCTAACTTCTGGAGGTCCTTCTAAAAGGGATTAGGGACTCAAGTAAGTCTTAGTACAACATTTCATCCCCAGACGGATAGACATGCTGCGCGTACTGTTCAAACACTATAGGATATGTTATGAGCTTGTGTAATAGATTTCAAGGGTAGCTGGGATGATCATCTGCCGCTTATTGAGTTTGCATATAACAATAGCTACCATTCCAGCACTTAGATGGTTCCATACGAAGCTCTTTACGGACGAATATGTAGGTCGCCTATAGGGTGATTCGACGTTGGAGAATCTAGATTACATGGGCTAGACCTAGTTCAACAAGCCATAAAAAAAAGTAAAGCTTATCTGGGATCGACTATTGACAGCTCAGAGTTGTCAGAAGTTATATTCTGATGTGCGACATCGAGATTTAAAGTTCGGGGTTGATGACTGGGTATTCTTAAACGTGTCACTTATGAAGGGTGTGATGAGATTTGGCAAGAAAGGCAAACTTAGCCCACGGTATATTGGGCCTTATAAGTTAGAATTGCCCTCGGAATTGGAGTCTCTCCATCCAATTTTTCACGTATCTATGTTACGAAAGTGCATTGGCGATCCTAACCGAGTGGTGCCCATGAATGATGTACAGATTACAGAGGACTTGTCACGAGGAAATTCAAGTTGCCATTCTAGAACAAGAAATCTGCAAACTACGTAATAAAGAGGTAGCCTCCGTGAAAGTACTTTGGAGAAATAACAATGTGGAATAAATTACTTGGGAGGCCAAGGAAAACATGAAGTCAAGATATCCCTACCTATTTTCTCCTCCAGAGAAGGGTTCGACTGAGACGTCATAATCATAAGGTACGTGTATAAATTCTTATGTTGGTTATTGTCGTTGGTCGTGTGAGGCCATGGTCGTTATTCATAATTGTGGTCCTGTGTGGCGCTGGGTTAATAAGTTTCTACGAGGTGAATTGGTAGTGGTGTTGTTACAAAGGCGACCCTGCCAAAGTTATGCAGATTACGGGGAGTTGAACATTCGAGGACGAATGTTTCTAAGGGAGGGAACGATGTTACATCTCACATTTTCGTATGTAAAATTTCGTCTTCAAGTTAACCGGCGTAGACTCGGGGATGAGACCATCTTGACGTTAATGTACTTACGCTATTTGTAACAAGCGATAAATAAGTGTTATGAAAGATAAAGGGGTACACGGATTAAAGAAAGCGAGTTTCGTTGAAAGTGGTCAATTTGGAATAAAATACGGGTCGAGCGATAATACCCGATAATTATGAACTAGTACCATGCAAGGTACCATATGACCACGATAGTATAATATATAAAGTATATATGAAGTATTTTAAAAATAAATAGAATTTTAAGTAATTTGTGATAATTTTTAAATTATATGGGTAATTGATTAATTACCGGGTAATATAACATTACCCTACCCGATTAACTTATAAGTGGATAAATAATTAATAAATTAATTTTCCTCCACGTGGCAAGAAGCTACAAAGCCTAGACAATGACTAAGTAGTCATTATTCTAGGTGGCTACATATGAGTGAATTAGCAATGACTTAAAGTTAAGTCTTTGGAAGACTAAAAAATCTTATTCAATCTATCATTAAGCTTCATTTTAGTGACTTTATTACTTTGTCTAACCAAGAATCTTATTCTGCCAAGATTCAAATGAATCAAAAGGAAATTCTTTCAAGTCTTATAAAGAATCAGAAACATTTTCCAACTTCAATTCAAACCAAAAAAACCTTGGCTCAAGTTGAAGTTTAAATCACACCCATTTGGTCTTTGGTTTCAAAACAAAAAAAAACGCTAGAGCAGAATCTGCCTTTAGCTTCTTTGGCTTCATTTTCATCACTTTGGCATTGAAACCAAGAGAATTGAATCAGATCAATTTGTCCAACCTCTTAGCCACAAATCTGTTCTTGGTTTTGAAACCAAGAACGTTGAACAGGTATATTAAGGCCCTCCATTCTTTCTTTTGACATGGTCCAAATTATACTGAAAAAACGAGTAAATATACAGTTTCTATAAATTACTCTATTCATAGAAATAGTAGGGGTGTCTATATTCTTGATTCCCCATGAGAATTATTATTATTATCTTCTATTTATGGGTCTTAGAATAATACGAAGTTGGAAAAGTTTATCTGGAAGGAATATCGAGATTATTATGTATTTTTCATGCATTTCACTCATTTATACATGTGCAATGACCCATGACCAGATGGCGTTATATACGCGTATATATGTAAATATATGTATATGGGATATGGGAAAAGGTTACGGCGTTATATACGCACCACCACCTGATCAGTTGGTATATGATGATGTGTTGCCTACAGTGGCTGAAATATGATTCAAATGGTGTTATATACGTGTATATATATATATATGTTTGTGTATATGGGATATGGGAAGAGGTTATGGCATTATATATGTACCACCTGATCAGCTTGTATAGGTTGCCCACAGTGGCCAAGACGATATGATGGGATGCCCTTAGTGGCTTGATGATATTATGTACACCATACCTATGCATGGCATAATATTTATACGCATGTGCATGATATTATAAACGTTTCAAAATTTATAGAGTTATTCAGATTTAAAGATATTTCTGTATTCCATGTTTCATCTATATCTTTTACGTACTTATTGTCATGTATTACATACTCAGTGCATTTTTTGTACTGACACCCTATTTCACGGGGCCTGCATTTCATGCCCACAGGTGCAGGTAGGCAAGCTAATGGTCCCCCTTGTCGCGCCCCCTTTTTTTCCTTGTTGCATTGAAAAATCGGGTTTATGACATTTTGTATAGGACAACTCATTCCTTTTGGGAACTGGGTTTTACATTTGAAGAGTCGCCACCTAATGATTTAAGGTGTATTAGGACACCTATGAGGTTCACTTCTAAGTTGCTTGATAACCAGAGATAGGGTAAGGGCTTGAAATTATCCTAAAGGGAAGGTGTTGGGCACCCCTCAGGATCCACTAGTGAGGTTCCTGGCCAGCAAAATCTAACCACTTCACCTACTTCATTGCCCCCAACCCTTTCTCGTACCTCTATTGAAACAGAATGGTTTCATGTTCTTTCATCGATTGGTTATTCCTCTCCGTTCGTATCTCTTTTTCCAATTTCGGTCTCGATTAGTTCACAAGATTGAATGGCCAATTCTCCTCCGAACCCTCGATTCGATTGTTTTCCAAGAATGTTGAGCCGGGTATGTAAGCCATGTATCTGGGAGGAACTTAAATAAAAGAAGGGCTTTCGGTTAATTTGTACAATTAGCACGGAGACAAGTATAGGCTCAAATAGTATGGGATTTAGATTTAAACACATAAGAGTTTGAAAGAACAATTAAAAGGCGAATTTTGAAAAGAAGTTATATTTTACAAATACTTGGGAGCATAAAAAGAAAAAAAAGAGGGGGGGGGGGTCGTAGGTTTATTTATAATATGAATCACATCAATGCAATATTCGGTATGACACTCCTTAAAAGAGGGGATACACGTGGTATTAGCGCACGGGTCATCATGTCCATATCTACCCTTCCCACCCCATTAAGGTATTAAAGAGCAAATTGGTCTAGACCACTATTGCATGCAATACCGGTCCCATTCCAATCAGTCCCGGAGGATCTTAGGACTACTATTTCTAAAGGGGAGGGATATTAGGCTAACTTTAGGTTTTAAAAGGTGAAAAAGCTAAGGCGACATACAAAACATATAGGACTGCACATTAGGGGAGACATGTAAACAAATAAGTGGCTCATGTATACATCCTTAAACAAAGCACATAAATAGCATGACTTAAACACAATCAGGTTCTGAATTAAAAATACTAAGGTAAGGGGAGTTTCAATTGTTGAGGCAGACCAGTTTTGTACATGACTCAGATAGGAAGTCCGAATCAGGCCTACCTGCTGGTTGTAACAGTTACTAATTAACAAAGGCGGATTCAGTTTTTTATGGTTATTATCACCTAAGGCTTGCCTAAGTGTTTGGGTGAGATCTTATGAATATGATATCTATTACTGATTCAGAATGTATAGAAAAGCAGTGACTAGTTATAAAAATCGAGAGATTTGAGATCCTATAGGCATGCTTTCTAAACTGCATTAATAAACGAAAAGTAAGTTGTTTGAGACTAGTTCAAAGCAGTACGAGATAAACTAATTTTAATTAGGCTGTTTTCAGATCCTATAGGCATGGTATATATTATTGCCAATTTTTAGTTCCTGTAGATATGGTATCTAGTTGAACGTAAAACGAAGCATGGCAGGATTTACTGGAAATTCCTATAGGTATGATTTCTATGAAAAGTACTAATTTTAAAACATACAGAATTTTAAAGAATCAGATCCTATAGGCACGATCTCTACCCTTCTAATAGCTAAACATGCATAATTACCCATCCCCTTTTTCACTAGCCAACCCCAATGTTTATTACAAATTATTACAGACCAAGTAATGAATTACATCAGAAAATTGTAATGAAGAAATTACAATCAAAGGAAGCCTGATTCCTGACTTCCTTTCTGATTTATGGAACAAACCACTTTAAATGCCCTTCGTTTCAAAGCCTTTCTCAGACCTGGATGTGTCAAAGTTCTCTAAAAGTCTCAAGGGACCCCGGGCAGTGCTTACACCCAAGTTTGCATAACTAGATAGAGATGGGTGCAGTGTGGAAGGGTCATCCCTTATGTGTCCAAGTTCAGAGGGAGCTCATGGGTCCCAAGGCAAGGCTCACACAAGAGGGGCAGAACCTAAGTCTAAGAGTATAGTGAAAGTGCAGAAACAGAGATTTAAATCTAAGTTGAGAATAGAGAGGGGTAAGGGTGATTGGAAAACAGTAGTAGTAAAGCTAACATTACACAGAATCAGCATTTTTGCACAAAGGGGTTAGGGGTTTGGGAATACATTGCAGGGAGCATATGACCCTAGGAAAGGTCAGGTTTGGGCATGCACAACAATAGATGATGTTGGCATGCCCACAACACATATAGAGGATATGGAGTTTAAGATTCACAAGTCATAATAATTGACTGACAGAATTCATACATAAAGAAAACACATTGATTTATAGCATGCTTTTAGGAATGAAACTTGATTACACACAAGCAGGAAACAGGCAAGATTGAAGGAAATAGTAAAGAAACATGTTGTTGTTAATGCTGGAAGATTAATTACAACATACCAGTAAAGAAGCAAATGTAGAAAGAAAAGCAAGCAAATTTCCACAGCCTAGCCTTGGCTTTCAACCGTCTAGACAAGGCAGCAAACAAGTAGTAACAGAGAAAAGAGAGAGATTGTTAGTGAAGTGTGTGTTCTGAACTTAGATGGTTCGTGTCTTTGAAAGAAGAGAAGGTGCAGGGTATTTATAACTTTGAAAACAGATGAGAAATAAGGTAATAAGTAAAGTCTTAACACAAATATAGAAACAATCTCCAGTTTGAATCAATTACACAAGTGAATCCCTGTAATTGAGGAATCACTGTTTAACGGGTAGAAGCAGGTCCAATTAAGGAAAGAAAATCAGTTTGAAAGCAGACTGATTATTTTCATAAAAGGAGTAGTACCAACATTAAGTAAGCAATCGAGTCTAAGTACAAAAATATGCTTATTTTGCAAATAGATTCAGCAAGGTAAATATTACAGTAAAGGGAAAAGAATCAATTAATTTTGGACGGGCGAGTGAAATTAGGATTCATAAAAGGGAAACTTTAGAAATCAATCATACAATGAAAATCAATCAAGGAAGAAATTTCAGCATATAAATAAAGTGAACAGGGTCATCAAACATGCGAGGCCAAGCACGTTGGCAAAAGAAATAACATACAATAGTAGCAGAAATAAGCATAAAGTTCAGTAGATAGTCAGGGCTCACACATATAGCCAAAGTGAAGAAGGGAGTCAAACAAGTAAAGGTCTCACAGTAACAGGTGAGGAAACCTTTTTAAAAAGTTAGGGTTTCAACCATAGTCTAGTTGAAAGATAGTAGAAACTCAGAATCAAATAAGTCTCATAAAGAAGAGAGAGCTAGAGACAAAGAACTTTAATCGAATCACGTGCATACTCAAACAAACAGTTTCAGACCAAGAATACCTAGGGTTTTAAGCAACAATCGAGTTTAAAATATGATAAACAAATAGGCCAAACAAGAACTCAACAAATACTCATCTAACAAACAAATTTAGAATTCGAATGAGACCCAAAAGAAATTAGGATTTTCAATATGCTAACTCAAGCAGAAGGAAAGCATAACAAACAGTTCGAACATAGTAAAGTCATAAAACAACATCGAGAATCAGAGAAAAGATTTTTGAAATAACTTAAAGGAAAACCCTAATCAGAACAATGAAGAGTCGTTTTGAAAACAACGTTGAAGAACCTTCGAGAAAAAATGCTTAAAAGTTCATGGTAATCACAGATCTAAGGTAGATCTGAAAGAAATCGAAAGATCTTAGAGATTAGGGTTTCAGAAAACCCAGAAGAAAATGAGAAAGATCTCGAAATTTAATGATCTAACCAGAAAATGTCAAGGACTCGTCTCGAAAGGCCATGATTGGCCGAAAAAGGTCGTGGATGGTCGGAGAAAGCCATGAACACCAGTCGAGAAAACACTGGACAAAACTCCTTCGGAGTCTGGTCGTGAAACAATAGAACCAAACACATAGAAACCATGGAAGACTGGTACATGTCTCAGATGACAACAGAAGGCCATGGATTAGGTGGGTATTAGGGTGGATTAGGGTGTAGGCGGCTAGGGTTTAGGTGGTGTTGCAAAGAGAGTTTGAGAGGAAGAGGGATTCAAGGGCGGCGATAGGTGAGAAATTAGTTAGGTTTGGGGGGTCTTTTAGGTTAAAAAAGGAAAGGGGTAATGGGAGCCGTTGATCCAAACGATTAACAACTGATATTAAAGGGGTTAGGTGGGGAGTTCGATTTGGGTCATTTAAACGGGTAAGGGGTCGAATTTAACAGAAATTGGGCCAGGGGGAAATTGGGTCTGATTTGGGATTCAAATTAGGCTATATATGAAATGGAATTGGGCTATCATTTAAATAGCCATTTTTCCCTATTTAAAATTATAAAAAAATAGTAAATTGATTTGTGGAAATAAATTAAAAGTACCAAAATGATTTATGACATATAATTAACCATTTAAAAATACTGAACTTAATTTTCATGAATATAAACGCAATTAAATCCTAAAGGAGACTAATATTACAATTATACAATTTAGCCTTTAAAAATTCTAAATAATTTTGAAAAATATGCAAAAATTCCCTTAGCTTTATTTTAGCATAAGTGTGAAATAAAAACAAATGAATCACCAAAATAATACTCTTGGAAATAATTATTGGGTTTTTATGGATAAAATATGGAAATAAATTGATTTGAAAACCTTTAAAAAATTATGGAAAAATAATGAAACAATTGGATATGCTTACATATGGGAAAAATATATAGGGAAAAATTGGGTATCAACTCCCCTTCTTAGGATTCTTGATCAGCGAGAGTTGGCGTGCTCCACTTGATGTGGAGTTGCTTTTCCTTTTGGTACGATATGTTATATATATATATATATATATATATATATGGGTATGACATGGCTAAGTCCCGTCTTTGTACAGTTATGTTTCTACTAGAGGTCTGTAGACAGTATGTCTAGTTCGGTTGTATGTGGTCTTGTCGGCTTTCAGTTTTGGATGTATAATTGTCTATAGCAGCCTTGCAGGCTCGCCCACTGTATTCTGCATGTATGCATACATTTTCCTTGATGGCAGGTTTTCTTCACGTATGTTATTTTCGTAATGCATCAGATGTTATACAGGATCATATCTTAAACGCATGCTTAGGGGTGTTTGACAGATAGGACTCAAGCCCCCGTCGCGGCCCATCAGTTTGGGTCGTGACACCGTTAAGCAGTAATTCCTTGATTAAAGGGAAGTTCTTATATTAATGTGAATTTGTTTGTGATTATTTCCATATTTGTGTTAAACCTTTACTTGTTACCTTATTTTCTACTCGTTTTCAAAGCTATAAATACCCTACCCTCTCTTTTCTAAAGACACGAACAACTGAGTTCAAAACACACACTTACACATTCAAGCTCTCTTTCTTTCTCTACTACTTGTGCTACTGCCTTGTCTAGTCGGCTGAAAGCCAAGGCTAGACTGTGGAATTCTGATTGCTTTACTTTTCTTTTCCTGCACTTTGCTTCTTCAACTGGTATGTCCCTAGTTTAAATTCTAAAACTCAAACCTATGTGCTCCCTTGTTGTTAATCACTGCCTCTTTCTGCACTGACTTAATGGCTCATGCTATTGCACTTTATTGTTTACTGCCTTACTCAACATGCTTAAATTTTTGCCCTCTTTTGTTCAAATATAATTAGCATGTTTATTTGTTCCTGTTTATGTTCCTCAACTAGCATGTCTTCTAATGTACTTGATTCATGACTAATTATGTGTTTCTGTTTTGGGTCATCTATGTCCCCAACCCCTACTCCCCTGTTTGTAACTACTGAAGCATGCACTCCTCTCTGAACTTGTTCTGTATGTGTGTTGTTGCTCCTACCCCCCCCCCCTTTCCCTTTCGAAAACTGTTTTATTAGGCAATTCTTCTGATGTTTTACAAATTCACTTCAAACATGTTGTTTCCAAAACTATTTTCCAACTCCACTCCTTTGAGTCTATTTCAAGCACTTTCGCATGCACTCTTAGATCACTAGGTTTTGCCCCTCTTGTGTGAGCCTTGCTTTGGGACCCTTGAGCTCCCTCTGAACCTGGACACATAAGGGCTGGCTCTTCTACACTGCACTTACTCTTGGTTATGCAATCTGGGTGTGAGCACTGCCCGGGATCCCTTGAGGTCCTTAGGGAACTCTGACACACCCAGATATGAGAAACGCTCTGGAACACTATTGGCACTTGAAGTAGTTTATTACATAACTCAAAGAGGAAGTCAGAATCAGGCATCCTATGGTTGTAACCTCTTATTTTTACATTTCTTATGTAATTCAGTCACATGGTCTGTAATAATTTGTAAACAATTATTGGAGTGGCTAGTGAAAAGGGATGGGAAATATGCATTCTATTGTTGTTAAAGGGTATAAAACATGTTATTAGGTTTATATTCCAAGTTATGCAATAGAAATCATGTTTAGGATTCATACAATGCATTAGAAATCATGTTCCTAGGATTCATGTTTCCTACTTCAGAATCTCATTTATTAATCCATGTCTTATGTCTATCGCTTAGAAATCCTGCTACTAGGGCAATAATAGCATTGGCATAAAAACTGTTACCCATGAAGCTGTTATTTCAAAATTCCTGCAACCTTTGTGTACATTTAGAAATCATGCCTTAGGAATTCAGTTTTCAACAACCTTGCAATTTGCCTATTAGACACCATGTTCTAAGATCCTATTTGCATTTTTGTTTAAAATGCTTAGTCAACTACTGATTCATGAAAAAAAGGTAGTAAAGTAGTAATTTTCACATTGTGAAGTTTCTGAATAATTGGTAATAATCGCTGCAACTAGAACAACGTGTTTTAGGTAATAATAAGCTCCAAACTGTCTTAGCAATTCTGAATAACTACTGCATCTCGCTTTGCGCCTAGGCAAGCCTTAGGTAATAACTTAAATAAAACTGGAACTGCCTTTGTTTAATTATCAACTGTTACAACCAGCAGGCATGCCTGATTCAGACTTCTTTTCTGAGTCATGTGAAAAATCTAGTTCTGACTTAAACACCCTTCTTGGGACTTTAGATTCAGACCTTAACTGTGTATAAGTCATGCTTTTTATGTGCACTATTTATCGAGGTATAACTGAGCCTTCTACTTGCTTATATATTTCCCCCGTAATTGCAGTCTTATATATTTTGTATGTCGATTTAGTATTTTTGCCTTTAAACCTGAGGGTCTCCTAGAACCTCCTTCTTATAGAAATAGGAGTCCTAAAATTCCTCTAGGACTGATAGAAAGGGACGGGTAACAACATGCAATAGTGGTCAAGACCAACCCTCACTTTAATTACCTTCAAGGGTTGGGAAGGGTAGATATGGATATGATGACCGGTGCGCTAATACCACATGTATCCCCTCCTCTAAGTAGTGTCATACCGGGTATTGCATTGATGTGATCCATATTACAAACAAACCTAGGACACCCTTTTTATGTTCATAAGCATATTTAGATTGTAACTCTTTTCAAAACCTTGCTTTCATTGATCGTTTTCAAATACTTGTGTGTTTAACTTAAATCCCGATTATTTGAGCCCTGCTTGTCTATTTGCTAATTGCATAAATTCACAAAAACTATCTGGCCGGGAACCATACTAGAGGATCCTGAGGGGTGCCTAACACCTTCCTCTTAGGATAATTTCAAGCCCTTACCCTATCTCTGGTTATCAAACATAGTTGTAGCTGAACCTTATAGGTGCCATAATGCACCTTAAAATTGTTAGGTGACGACTCTTTGAATACCCAATTCCTAAAAGGAAATGAGTCACTACACCCCCATGAATGTCGAAACCTGGACTCCTCTCCGCAGAGGGAAAAAAGGGGGCGCGATACTAACTGGTTGTGAGATGTGCACAAGGATGTTTGATGCAGTGCAGTGGAGAAGATGGAGGCATCTGATCACCTACCATTGGAGATCCTATTGCAAGACCAGCCTCCAGCAACTCTGACAGAGCAAGTCTAGGAGTAAGAGATTGAGAGAGAGCCCAAGAGGAGAAGAATAGTGACTAGGGTCGATAATGTAGAGATTCAGCTGGAGGACCCTAAGGGAGGTGCCTCTAGCCAGCCACAAGCCCCAGAGCAGACAGAGGATCCAGGGACCCAGCCATAGGACCCCATGCAGATAGAGGATCCATAGGGAGTTTTCTTTACTCTCTACCTTTCTTATTGAGCTTATTTTTGGTTAGTTAGCATTGAGGATAATGCTAGCTTTCATTTGAGGGGGTGACCCTACTTTGATGATTTGGTAGTTTGTTTATAATTATGATACTATTTCCTTTCTTTACGCTTATTTTTTCACTTTTGGTATGTATATAACTTTACCTTTTATTTCACTTTTCGTTATTTTTCGACCTTGGTATGTATGTAAAGTTACTCTCTCATGTATATTTTCATTCCCTCTTATGTATATTCGTCTAAATCCCCTATTGTACATATTTAGTTTACTTTCCACATTTTACTTCACATCTTCTTTTACAATTTCCCTTAATAGTATAGCTTCTTAATTCATATAATAGCTTCTTTTTTGGTTTGTAGCTTTTTATTTTTCAAGTTTCAATGATCAATAAGCCTTTGGTTTTCCTAATGTCACGGTTATTTTCAAAGGTGGAGTGTGTGTTAACCGGGTGGCTCTTCCCGATGATAGATGGCATGACAACCTTCTTAAAGGTTTGAGTCTGTTTTTCTTTTCATTTTTGTGTAAATAGTAGATAGTGAGCAACGGTGCCTCAGGCAAAGCTTCACTTGGGCCTAACACATTTACCTTTGACCTTATGGTTAAAAACAATTTGGTGTGTATAGGATGGTGATAGTTGTGACCTTGAGACTTTTGTGTTGACTAAACAATCATCGAGTGGTTTCTCGAAACCATTTGTGTTGCTCAAATCTCATCTAAGGTTGTTGTGGGCCCCCAACTCTGTTTCTTTAGCAATCTTATAGCTTGTGTGGTGAGGTTTTGATTTGGAAGTCCAAGTCCCGTGCCAATATGACTAGAACTTGCCCTGAATGTTTGTTAGGCGAAATCCTAAGTGTAGCTCGACTTGTGAAGTGATTATAGGCTCTCCTTGATCCCAATTGAGACTTGAAACATCCATAACCTACCAATGATGATATCCATAGTCAACCCCATTGAGTCATAGCCCTTATTGTTTTAATAACCATGATACAAGCCTCTACCCATTCCAAAATGACCCTCTCTTGGCACCTTATCTTTCCTTAGCACAAGGAAAAAACATAAGTTTGGGGGGGAGACGAGGAAGGGAAAAGTGATAAAAGGTACAAAATGACGAAAAGGAAAGGCAAAAAGAAAAAAAGAAAGAAAAGCCAAAAATTCAAAAAGAAAGTGAACAATGTATAAGAAATGAAGGGATTCAATAAAAGCAAAAGATGAAAGGCATGGAAAGATTAGAAAGGAGAAAAAGGATTGAAATAAACAAGAAAGAGTGAGAGTGTGTCTCTCTATCCCCTAAAGAAGAAGTAAATGACTCAAAGAGTCAAGAAAATATGTGCCACAATGAAGCAAATGAAGTGATTAAGGGAAGATGAAACCTTCTTAGACCAATATATCCTACCCTGAACCAAAAGCCCTCATTACATCCCCACGAAAGTGTCACACCCCAAAAATCGAGGGGCGCGACTGGCGCTCAATCGGGTAACCCCAGTCAAACGGACCTGGGTGCCTTTCCTATCCCATGTGTTACCCCACGTTTTCATTATCTGTTAACCAAGCGAAATAGCCATTCATAATTTAAACACATTCTTACGAGATTTACATAATAAACATGGTTACTTAGCATGGTTTACAAGTTACACTGCCCAAATACAAAATACATAAGTACATAACCCATATTTCTTGTCTATGGAGCCTCTAAGGATAAAAAGGGGTGATACAATACTCGCCGGTAACAAGGCTCCGGCTATACCTTACGCAAATGCCAGAATAAAACTCCGGAAGAAAAGCGGAATGAGCCACGCAGGGCCCCGAGAGGAAAGGGGCTCACCAATTCAGCTGACGGGAAGTGAAGGAGTGCTACTATCGGCGGACTGGAGTACCTGCTATAGAACCACCTACAATCATAACACGAATGTAGCGCCTCTGGCAAAAGGGACGTCAGTACATTTGAATTGTACTGGTATGTACGAACAAACTTTACCCCAAGTAAAATCAATCAATACACAGATAACAAACAGTAATAGAATCAACAATCAAACACACATGGAAGGAATAACCAAAGCTAAACAAGTTCCACAATCTCTCCTTTTCCTCTTTCAACATTATTTCATCACATCAATGATTTCACAACTTTCACATATTCTCATTTCAATAGTGATTTAGATCACTTTTCCATCCTTATTACCTCGGTCACCCTTATCACCACGACCCACACCTTATAACTTCGTGTTGCGGCGCACAACCCGATCCCACCGGACAATCACATTTCACACGACAAAAACAACGATTCACAAAGAATTTTCATAAACATCAATACCATTTCCATCATATGCAACAGCCCGTATACAATTTTAAGTCACAACAATAATTGTCTGTGACAAGTCACGTATGATATTACCACAGTTGTTTCAATTTCATCAATTACGATTTCTTTCCATCATTTGTTACACAGCTCTTACCACATAAACACACACACACACACACTTGGTTTGTTGCCATTTTCATACACCATTATATCGGAAGACTTAACCAACAACGTTCAACGCATATTAATCACAAGAATTCGCAAATAGTCCACATAAGTAACACATACTAATTACTCGTACACCAAACAAGGTGACTTTACGAAGGTTAAAGTTAGACATACATACCTGGAGTTGAATTCCCTTTCTAACTTCTACTTTCAATTCACCAACAGCTTAGTACCGTCAATCTAGTTCATAAGTTAACACATATAACTTAGAATTGAAGTTCACAAACTCAACCTGAACTTACTTAGGTTATCAACCCCTCTTTTGCAAATCTTTACTTCTACCCAATTCCTCTTACTAGATTTTAGGTTTTAAAGGACATGCAAGTGTATTTCAACTTCCATTTTCAAGAATCAATGCATGAGAATCCCCCTTTTTGTTTAAATCTGAAAACAAATGAAAAAGGGTTGGGGATTTTTACCTGCAAGAACGGAGATGAAGACAATTACTTGAAATTTCCCGGCCTGGGTGACTTTGAAAAAAATCAAATTGATGGAGATAAGACTTTCTCTCTCAAGAATTCTCTCTTCCCTCTCTCTAGTTTTGTTCAGAAAATGTTATAAAATGAAGGGTTAGGGTGTTTTATTGAAGAAGGGGTCGGGTTTAAAAGTTAGAAAAATTGGAGCCCCAAGTTAGGTATGCGATCGCATTTGCGATCGCAAAGAGGAAATGCGGTTCACATAATGGACCGCGAAAGTTCTCCAAAACTCTGAACATTCTATTTGGGTTTGCGGCCGAAATGCTGTCTGCATACCAGTTATGCGATCGCATAATGGGCCGCATTTTGACCTAAATTTTGACTAACATCCTGGCTCACTTTGCGACAGAAATGCGGTCCGCATACTTGATTTGCGAGCACATTCTGGACTGCATAATAGCACTTTTCTGGAAAACTTGATTCCTGATTTTTAAATGCTAGATCAGTATAAAGGGTCTGAACACATATTCGGGACTTGGCACTACGAGCTACCAGGTTCTGAGTACAAGTTTTCATAGGGCCTTACAGAAAGCCCTATATGATCTTGAGTTTGGTGCGCTTACATTAGTGGTGACTCACATAAGGGGCAAGCTTATGGTACTTAGAGCCAGACTTGTGACCTTCTTTTGAGAGAGATGAGTGTATTTTCCACAATCCTCGTTCTGAGTGCTACAATATAAAACTGAGGTTTGCTTATGGAGAGTTGAGGAGTATGAGTTTGAGTTCCACAACGATCAATGTAACAGAAAGAGTTTCCTTGATGAGTTGAGTCAACTCTTGATGCTTTTGTGTTGCACTATAGCCATGGTGCTAAAAAGGTTGTGTATTGTTGATAATGTATTTGAGTTGAGGGTAATTATTAGTCCCAATTGATTCTTGATGAGGTTACTTTAGGACTGCTGAATTTACCTTTCTTTTAACTTGAGGAGGTGGGAATTACTTTGTTTGCTTAAGGACAAGCAAAAGCTTAAGTTTGGGGGAGTTGATAACTAGGGATTCTAGTATATTTTATGCTCCTTTTTGCTTGAGTTTTAGATTAAAAGTGTGTACAAGTATTCCCAAAAGCTAACTTATTGTGCTTGCTTGTAGTGTTTGGTCAAAAAGAGACAATAAAGTCAAAACCAGCTGAAAAAAGAGTGAAACCTGCACAAGCCAAAAACTGAGTCAACTGAGCGCTACATCGAAAAATCAACCGCAGACACGGAGGAACCACCGCTAAGGTGGTCTTGATCTCGTGGTCCGCAGTGGAAAAGATCAGAGAGTTGCATTTTTGGAACTTTAAGTCACCACTGATCGCGGTAATTTTGTAGGGCAGCGGTATCTCTACCATGACAGCGGTCCTTTTATCGCGGTCAGTTGAGGAGAGATTCAGAGAGTCTGCAGTTGAGCTGAATGTTGAAGACCGCGGTCCGCGCTTGATTTTATGCGGCCGCGGTAGCCTTACCACTGCATCGGTCCATTTTCTTCTATCAACGGTACCTCCATCAGGGGCATGTTTGTCCGGAAAATTTAGCTGTGTATAAATACTTCTTTTTCAGATTTTTAGGTCATGTTATCTTTAGCTAAGAAAGTGAACCACCTACTTTTGCCTTTTTGAGTAATTTTGTAGCTTGTTTAGCAATTAATCTTAGATTCTTATCTTCTAATTACATTTTATGGGTTATTCTTCATCTCAATCTTTGATTTCTTCAGTTATTATGCGTAGCTAGACCCATTAGCTAGGTTTGTGGCTCAACCCTAGTGTGGGTATTTAATGGGTCGCCTATTTTAGGGCTTAGATATTTATGGGTGATTGATATTTGGCTGATTTGTGCTTTTTATGTTGAATTGGTGGTTGCAAACACTAATTTTTGCCTTTTTGACTTAGACTCTTCTTGAGAAAGAGAGCTTAAGTCTAGGAAATTCAGGCCAACAAGAAATTGTGGTGTAATCAAGAGATTGATAGCCCCAATTAAAGGGTTAAATCTAGAGATAGTAATACCCGACTTGAGCCAACTTTGCTTGCACAAATTGAACACCCAATTGGGCTTGAGAAAGCCAATTAGGGCAAAGTCACTCAAACTACCGAGAGGTATAGAATGAGTAATTACGTGCATTGGCTATATCATGATCCCAACTATAACATTATTGCCTTAAGTTCTAGATCCAATCAGATACTCACGTAGGAGTAAGTCACTTCCCTAGTGCCTCTTTACCACTTTAGAAAACCCTACAAAAATATCTACTTAGATTAATTTTGTGCATCATTAGTATAAAATTAGAAAGAGAAAACAAACAAAAGAATGAATCTAACTCCAAATATATCTTAGCTCCCTATGGATTCAATCCCGACCTTATCAGGTAAAAGCTGCATCGACCGCTCTTTCCACTCTATAGTGGTGTAGGGTTGGATCCGATCACCCCTCCACAAACCGACGGTAATAACCCGTCCAACCCAACAAACTACGGATCTCTGTAGCTGATGTGGGTCTAGGCCAGTCGTTAACTACATCAATCTTCTTAGAATCGACCTGAATACCTTCTGCTGATACAACATGTCCCAGGAATGCAACTGAACTCAACCAAAACTCACATTTCGAAAACTTAGCATATAACAGGTTGTCCTTCAGAGTCTGGAGAACGACTCGAAAATGCTATTCATGCTCCTCTTGACTGCAGGAGTAGATCAAGATATCATCAATGAAAATAATCACAAAAGAATCCAGGTATGGCTTAAACACTCGATTCATCAAATCCATAAATGTTGCTGGTGCATTTGTCAACCCATATAACATCATTAAGAACTCATAATGCCCTTACCGAGTGAGAAAAGCTGTCTTAGGGACATCAGATGTCCTAATCCTCAAATGATGGTAGCCAGACCTCAAATCAATCTTTGAAAATACCTTGGCACCCTGAAGCTGGTCAAATAAATCATCAATCCTCGACAACAGATACTTGTTCTTGATGGTGACTTTGTTCAACTGACGATAATCTAAACACATCCTCATCGATCCATCATTCTTCTTAACAAACAACACTGACACACCCCAGGGCGAGATACTAGGTCTAATAAAGCCCTTATCAAGCAAATCTTGCAATTGCTCCTTCAATTATTTCAACTCTAGCGGGGCAATACGATATGGCAGAATAGAAATGGGCTGAGTGCCCAGAGCGAAATCAGGGCAAAGGTCAATATCCCTGTCGGGTGGCATCCTTGGCAAGTCTGCAGGAAACACCTCTGGAAATTACCGAACCACAGACACAGAATTAATAGAAGGAACCTCAACACTAGAATCACGAACATAAGCCAAATAAGCCAAACACCCTTTCTCGACCATACGTAGAGCCTTCATATAAGAGATAACCCTGATGGTAGAATGCCCAGGAGTACCTCTCCACTCCAATCGAGACAACCCTGGCAAGGCTAAGGTCACGGTCTGGGTGTGATAGTCCAATATGGAACGATAAGGTGACAACCAATCCATCCCCAAAATGACATCAAAATTGACCATATCAAGAAGTAGGAGATCTACGCTAGTCTCAAGACCCCCAATAACAATCACACACAAACTATAGACACAATCTACCACAATAGAATCACCCACTGGTCTAGACATATATACAGGAGCACTAAAAGAATCACGGGGCACAACTAGATAAGGGGCAAAATAAGATGACACATAGGAATATGTGGACCCTAGATCAAATAGAACTGAAGCATCTCTACTGCAAACTGAAATCGTACATGTGATAACTGAATCAGAAGCCTCAACCTCAGGTCTGGCGGGAATAGCATAACATCGGGGCTGAGCCCCGCCACTCTGAACTACATCCCTAGGACGACCTCCTGTTTGCTCGCCTCCATCTCTAGCTGCCTAACCTCCATCTCTAACAGCCTGACCTCCACCTCTAACACCTCGACCCCTACCTCTAGCTGGCTGAGCAAACAATGGAACACCCAGTGCTGGAACCATAGCACGAGAACCCTAGTGTTGAGAATTGCTCGAGGCTCGAGGGAAAAACCTAACAATGTGCCTCGGATAACCACATGTATAACAAGACTTCGGTTGATGAGACTGCTGAGCCTGAAATTGACCCTGACGGCCTAAGTAACCACCCTAAAACTCTAGAGCAGAGGTGTACTGAGAGGAGCTAGTGGTGCACTATAGGGCAACTGATCAAAATAATGCATATAAGAACCATGGCCACTTGGAGCACCATGAGAAGCCTAAAGTTCTAAATGAAACAGCCTAGGAGGATGGCTCCTTCTAAAAGAACCCCTGCCTCCAGACGAGGCACCACTAAACCTCTCCGAATGACGAGGCCTTTTGTCAGACCCCTCACCACTCCCCTGTGATAGAACCATCTCAACTCGCCTGGCCACATTGGCTACATCCTGGAAAGAAATCTCACTCCCTATTTGCTTAGCCATCTGCAATCTGATAGGCTGAGTTAGTCCCTTAATAAACCTTCTCACCCTCTCTCTCTAGGTGGGAAGTATAAGAAGAGCATGACGGGCCAAGGCAATAAATCTGGTCTTCTACTGAGTGACGGTCATGGAACCCTGCTGGAGATGCTCAAACTTCCTCTGATAGTCCTCCCTCTGAGTGATAGAAAGAAACTTCTCCAGAAATAGCTGAGAGAACTGGTCCCAAGTCAAAGCCGGTGACCCAGGTGGTCTAGCGAAACAATAATCCCTCCACCAAGTCTTGGCATAACCCGATAGACGAAAAGCAGCAAAGTCGACCCCATTGGTCTCCACTATCCCCATGTTTCGTAGAACCTCTTGATAACTGTCCAAGTAGTCCTTGGGATCCTCTAAAGATGTACCGCCATAGGTAGTAGTCAAAAGATTGGTGAACTTGTTCAATCTCCACAAGGCATCAGCAGACATAGCTGCTCTATCAGCGGTCTAAGCCACAACCCCTCGCTGAACAACCCCAACTGGCTAAGCTGTTGGAGTCTGAAACTAAGGAGCCATCTGCTCCGAAGTGCGAGTAGCGGAAGTCTGTGCCTCTAGCCTGAGAGACGGCTGTCGTGCCCCCTTTTTCTCACGAAAATCGGGCTTGTGACATTTGGAAGGACAACTCGTTCCCTTTTGGGAATTAGGTTTTGGAACTTGAAGAGTCGCCACCTAATGATTAAGTGCATTAGGACACTAAGAAGGGTTTGAGTTTGAAGAACCAGAGTTTGGGTAAGGGATAGAAATTATCTCAAGGGGAAGGTGTTAAGCACCCCTCAAGATCCACTAGTGTGGTTCCCGACCATGTTACAATTGTGACTTCACATAATCAAACAAGCAATTAAGGGCCTCAAATAGAAGGGGGATTTTCACATATTATTGCAAGCAAATTGAAAGTTTGAAGAGGATAAAGAAAGCAGAAATTTTAAGGAAATAGTTCGGACAATAAAACAAGTTAAAAAAAGGAGGTCCTAGGTTTACAAACAATATGGATCACATCAATGCAATACCCGGCAATTGCTCCTCAGAAGAGGGGTTGCACGTGGTATTAGCGCACCGGTCATCATATCCATATCTACCCTTCCTACCCCGTTAAGGTAGTAAAGCGCAGAATGGTGTCGTTACTTATTGCATGCTAGTACTCGCCCCAATCATATCCGTCCCGGAGGCATTTGGGACTATTAGTCCTAAAGGGAAGGGAAATTTGGCTTTTTAGAGTTTTAAAAGGATAAAATTCTAAGGCGACAATCAAAACATATAAGGCAGGTATGGGGAGAACACATAACAGTTTAAAGGGCTCAAACAGGCCTCCTCATTTAAAGAGACAAATTGGCTAGCATGACTTACAAGTACTGGTTATGGTCTAAAATCAAATTAAAGCGTAGGATAGGCTGATTCATCACATATTTCTCTGATGAGGAGTCCGAATTAGCCTTCCCTGGTTGTAATTTTTCAAAGACTGATGCAGTTAATCAATTACCTAATGGTTTGCCTAGGTGAAACCTATAGGCATGGTATCTAACAATGATTGCTCTGATTTTTAAAGAAGACTTACTGCTTATAGAAAACGAAAGTTCCGCAGATTTTAGACAACATTGCAACTAATTTTAAACTCGCAGATGAAATAAGCGAATCAGATTCAAAGATTACTCCTGTAGGCATAATTTCTAGGCGTTGTTGGTTTTAAAACGAAGATAAAAGTGTAGAGGTCCTATAGACATGGTATCTAGAATGAAATTTATTATTACTTAACCTGTAACTGTTTGCCGAATGATAGATGAAAATGCAGAAGTGCAGAAACTATAGGTAGAATTTCTATATGACGTGCATGAATGCAGAAAACTATAAGCAGGATTTCTATATGACGTGCATGAATGCAGAAACTTATAGGTAGGATTTCTATATGACGTGCATGAATGCAGAAAACCTATAGGCAGGGTTTCTGGTGCGGAAGTGCAGAAACTATAGGCAGTATTTCTAACGAAATGCGGAAGTGCAGAAACTATAGGCACGATTTCTAATGAAATGCGGAAGTGCAGAAATTGTAAATAGTAACACCTATGAGCATGATGTCTACCCTTTGCATACATAAGTTACCCTCCCCTTTCACTAGGACCCCATAAGTTATTACAACATATTACAGACCATAATGAATTAAGAAAATTAAAATTACATCAGAAATTAAGCTACAACCAAGGAGCCTAATTTAGACTCAAGGTCCAACAATATGAGATGAACCAACTTCCAGGATCAGATTTCCAAAGCCTTCTCTTATTTGGGATGTGTCAGAGTTCCTCAAGAGCCTCAAATAGACTCCGGGCAGTGCTTACAACCCAAATATATATTGCAAAATTAAGAACATGGTGCAGTGTGGAAATGCCAGCCTTCAAATGTCCCAGTTTAGAGGGAACTCAAGGTCCCAAAGCAAGGCTCATAAGAGGGGGGAAGAACATTAAATCTAAGAGTAAGTGTAAGTGCACAAGGGGGAAAATCAGGGAGAGCCATGGTAGGGTAGTGGTCGTGCCCAACAATCAGGAGTGCTAGCACACCCCTGACTAGCCTATTAGCCACATTTTGAGAGTTGGGATCCATTGAGGATCGGGTTCATACCTAAGTAGCAATTTAGATGCTGTCAGGCCAT
This sequence comes from Nicotiana sylvestris, assembly GCF_000393655.2. Taxonomy (NCBI): domain Eukaryota; kingdom Viridiplantae; phylum Streptophyta; class Magnoliopsida; order Solanales; family Solanaceae; genus Nicotiana; species Nicotiana sylvestris. The sequence goes on along the minus strand of NC_091064.1, from coordinate 116,164,369 downwards.
GAACCTCAACTCAAACACATAGAAGGGAGTTCATAACAAACATCAGATGCAAAGAGAGAGTAGCATATTCAATATAGAACATGAACAGTAAAGTAGACAGGAGTGTAGCAACTGTAAAGTAAACACATAGGGATGGTGTTGAAATCAAAATTAAGGTATACCAGTTTCAGGGAAACAAATAAGTGAAAGCTGAAGTCTCGTAAACCAAGTTGCAAGCTAATAGTACAAAAGATCTCAGAAGAGAGTAGAGTATTGAAAGAGTATTGAAATTGAGAGGTGTGTGTGTAAAGTATTGAATTCGAAGTGTTGAACTGAAGGTTCAAGGTGTCTAAGTGCAGAAGGGTCGTGCCCCTCTTATAGTGCAGAAAACAAGTAAGAAAAGGTAAGGGAATAGTTTGTAATCAATTACATAAGGTCTCCCTTTAATTAAGGGATTCTGATTTCAAACGAGTAGAATAAATAAGGAGAGAATTTGATCAAAAATCTTTTCCAAAGCAGTACAGGAAGGGTAAATACACAGAAACTTATTTAAGGAAAGAGTTTGATAGCAACATGGTTTGTGCAAATAAGGAAAGGAAATCAATCAACAACTAGTAAAAATCAGAAATTGAGTTTTGGTATGAATGAATCCAACCAGAAAAGGTGAAGAAAGGTTTAATTAAAGAAAATCAGTAACAATCAATCGAACCTTATTAAAAGGAATTTTGAATCAATCACAAATTGGCAAAACCTTTTTGAAGGAAGAATTCTTCATATATAAAGCATACAGACATGTCAAACAAGAAAGAACTGTCATGCTAATTAGAAAAATCTAGTATAGAAAAGTTCAGAGTCATAAACAAAGAAATTCAAGTTCAGTACATAGACTCAAAATGAGTCTGAGAAAGCCCAGAGTTCCGAAGTAGAACCCTAGTCCAAACATCATATCAAAACTCGCCCAAAAACCCCAAATCCTAGGGTTTACAAGTCGAGTAAGATACAAAGAGGAGGAGGCAAGTAATTGAAACATGCTCAGGGATCTCTTTCAGAGTCTTATGAGAAAAACAAGCAGATACAATAACAAGTTCGAGGCAAACATAGTGAAGAAACTGATTTGAAGCATAAAGAACATGTTTTAAGAAAAGCTTGGAACTTAAACAGGTTCAAAAGAGAAAAGAGGTAGCATAAACTTAAGGAAACAGTAGATGAAACATGTTTAGAAAGAACTCAAACAAAGTCCAGAAGAAGGCAAACAAGAACTAAGAGCTTACTAGAAATTACAGTAAAGGAACACAGGGTTAAACGAACACATACAATAAACATGTGAAAGCATGATATAGAAATCAGTAGGAAAAAGAACGGAGCACAATAGAAGAACATGCATAATAAGGCAAACATAAGAACACAGGAGAAGATCATACGAGGCATAAAAACGAAACATCAGAACATAACATAGGCAGATACACACAAAGAAAAGAAGAAGAAGAGTCAGAAAACATTTTGAAACTTTTTCAGAAACCCTAAAACAATGAGAAGTAATTTTTGAAAGGAAATCGGGTAAAACGTTTAAGAAACTCAAGTAGAGCACAGACATATGCCAGATCTTAAAAATAATCAAAGAGAACCTCGAGTAACTAGGGTTTCAGAGAAACCCTAGAATGAGAAAGGCTTGGAAACGTCCGATCCTGAGTCGGATAAGTTAGAATCAGGCTTGAAATGCTTTAGATGTGCCGGAGCAAGGCCGGATAGGCCTCAAAACCATGGAACTGAGAAGATCTGAGAGGACACCATCGAAGTTAGACCTCGAAACTTCGAATACCCAAGGCTTAAGAGTGAAGAGAGGTGACTACAGGCCATCCATGGCCTGAGAAGCCATGGATTCCGGTGAAGTTGCGGTTGAAAACGGGTGAGAGAGGCTAGGGTTTCAGGAACTTTCGAGAGTGTTTTGAGAGAAGAGAGTATTCACAGGCAGCGGTCCAAATGAAATGAGGCGATTAGGTTAGGGTAGGGAAATTAAAAAAGGCAAGGGGCAATCGTGGCCGTTGATCAAAAGGATCAACGGCCTGGATTAAAAGAAAATCATGCGGGTTGGATAAATGGGTAAAGGGGTTGGGTTAGATCGGAATTGGGCCAGTCCACTATGGATTCAGAAATGGGTCAATTTTAGGCTAAAATTGAAATGAAATGGGGCTAAATGTTAAATATTCAGTTTTCCTTTTATTTTATAAAAAATGGTAAAATGATTTCAAAAGCAAATTAAAAGTATTGGCCCAATTAATAATGTATAAATATTAATTTAAAAATACTAGAACAAATTTTACAATTATAAAATGCTATTAATCTTAAAAATAGGCTAAAATTGCAATTATATGCAATTTAATCTTTTAAATACCAAATAAATTTACAAAAATGTGCAAAAATTACCTTTACTATGTTTTGGTATAAATATGAGAATAAAATAAATTATTCACCAAAATTGATGATTTTGAGAATAATTATGGATTTTATACTGTGAAAATAGACAATAAATTGATTTTAAAAATCTTTAAAAATTAGAAAAAATACACAAACTCTTGGGCATGCTTATATATGCATGTACATGCTATTTTGAAAGTATTTTGTATAAAAATACATAGGGAAAAATTGTGTATCAACAGCTGCCCCTTTTTACCCGGGAAAGATGAAAGAGTTGCCGGGTAATGATATGATGGCCAATTTTGACCGAATGAAACAATTTGAAGAATTTTGATCGAGCTCTGGTTCTTGAGCTTCCTATATATCCCTAGTCTTACAGGAATCGATCCGTATGTAGTTCAAGATCTATTGGCGGAATATGCCGATAGAGATTTCAAAGAGCGAACGCGATGTTCGGGTTGAGAAGGATGGTCAGAGTCTGATAGGCTGCGGGAACTGGAGCGGGATCGCTCCTGCTAAGACGACCATTGCTAGCCAGTTTACCTGTAAGTGAGCATATATTGTGCATAAATTTAAACGTGATGCAAGTTCCCATTGGACCATGAATATTGTCCTCGGACGGTTAGGATGACGTCCTCGAATCATGACGTCTTGGGCTATGAAGCGTATGATAAAGGATTCGCAGGCTATGAAATGATGTTCTCGGGCTATGAGAATGATGCCTCCGAACTATGATTCCTTTGAATAATGATATGCAAGAGATAAAATGTGATCCTCAGGCCATGGCATGGCGTTCTAGGGCTATGCAAATGGTGCCTCCGAACAATGATGCCTTTGGACAATTTGGCGATCTTTCAGCCCATGAAATGCAGAAGGTGGCAATATTTCAGCCGATGCAAGACGTAAATAGAAGGTGGCGATATTTCAACCGGTGCAAGACATAAATAAAAGGTGGCGATATTTCAGTCGATGCAAGGCATAAATAAAAGATGGCGATATTTCAGCCATGCAGGATGGAGACAATGCTTAGTCTCAAAGGACAGAATGGCCTTATGCAATACAGAGCAATGTAGGATGGAGACAGTGCTTAGTCTCGGAAGGCAGAAAGGTAGCCTTATGAAATGCAGGAAAATGTAGATGGAGGTAGAGCTTAACCTCGGAAGGAAGAAAGGTAGCCTTATGCAATGCAGGGAAATGCATATGGAGACAGAGCTTAGTCTCGGAAGGCAGAAAGGTAGCCTTATGCAATGCAGGAAATGCAGATGGAGACAATGCTTAGTCTCGGAAGGCAGAAAGGTATCCTTATGCAATGAGGAATGCAGACGGAGACAATGCTTAGTCTCGGAAGGCAAAAAGGTAGCCTTATGCAATGCAGGAATGCAGATGGAGGTAGAGCTTAACCTCGGAAGGTAGAAAAGTAGCCTTATGCAAAATGCAGATGGAGACATGGCTTAGTCTCGAAAGGCAGATAAGGTAGCCTTATGCAATGCAGGAAATGTAGATGGAGACAATGCTTAGTCTCAGAAGGCAGAAAGGTAGACTTATGCAATGCAGGAATGCAGATGGAGGTAGAGCTTAACCTCAAAAGGCAGAAAGGTAGCCTTATGCAATGCAGGAAATGCAGATGGAGACAATGCTTAGTCTCGGAAGGCAGAAAGGTAGCCTTATGCAAGGAGTAATGGGGCAAAATAATGATAGAATTTTCTTAGCTGATAGCGGATCGAGATGTTGCGACTGCTGGGTATACTGTGTCTGCTGGGAGCACTGTGTGCGGATAGCAGCTGTGAGTAAGTGCAACGATTCTGAGAGTTATATTCCTGAGCAATGTGAGTCTCGTGAGTGTATAGTATATTTGATGATTTTGCAACTCAAGTGCCTGCATTCAAAGAAAAATCGTGAGTTTTGTAAAGAGAGGAGGTTAGTTCGTATTCCCGCTGGCTCTGCTTGACCTGCTCGGCTCCGTTTCGATGATATTGGGCGCATCATTAGGGTAGCGTTGCTAAACGAAGAAACTTTGGTAACAAACATACATGATTTAGTAAAGAATTGTGACAATAAATACATAACTAAGAATAGTTTTCTTTAGATGAGCCGACGACTGTGACGTGGTCCAAGACACTGCAACTTTTCTCGCTCCGGAATTTTGAGGGTCCTCCTCAAAATTCTGCCCCAGTTTACTAGGCTGCTGCTTCTGACGGCTGCTTACGTCAAATGGCTTAAATCACTTCGGAATTTTGAGGGTCCTCCGCAAAATTCTGCCCTAGTTTCCAATTGCGGAAGAAATGAAAAATTTGTTGAATTATGACTGAACCCGTAGGGCTGCCTACGTATCCCCTCTTAAATGGGAATCAGGTCAGGCGTAGTTCAAATTACATTATATCAAGAAAGCATAGAGGTTACACATAGTATCGTTTTACTACATCTGAATTGATCGGCTTCGGCCAAACTTCTTCGTCCATTTCTGCAAGTATGAGGGCTCCTCCAGTTAGAACCCGGTGAACCATGTATGGACCCTTCCAGTTGGGAGAGAACTTCCCTTTGGCTTCATCTTGATGCGGGAAAATCTTCTTTAACACCAGCTGCCCCGGTGTAAACTGTCTCGGCTTGACTCTTTTGTTGAAGGCTTTGGACATTCTGTTCTGATAAAGTTGACCATGGCAAACTGCATTCATTCTTTTCCTATCTATAAGAGCTAACTGCTCATAGCGACTCTTTACACATTCTGCATCATCAAGTTCTGCTTCATGTATGATTGTTAAGGAGGAAATTTCTACCTCGGCGGGAATGACTACTTCTGTACCATAAACCAACATATAGGGAGTTGCTCCGATTGATGTGCGGACTGTGGTATGGTATCCCAACATGGCAAATGATAACTTTTCATGCCACTGCTGATGATTCTCTATCATCTTTCTCAGTATCTTCTTGATATTCTTATTGGCAGCTTCTACAGCTCCATTCATCTGAGGTCTATAAGCTGTAGAATTCTTGTGTTTGATCTTGAAGGTTTCACCCATGGCTTTCATCAGGTCGCTGTTGAGATTGGAACCATTATCAGTGACGATTGACTCCGGAATTCCGAACCGACAAACAATACGGTCGCGGACAAAATCTGTTACCACTTTCTTAGTCACTACTTTGTACGATGCTGCTTCAACCCATTTGGTGAAATAATCAATTGCCACTAGAATGAACCTGTGCCCGTTTGATGTGGCAGGCTTGATAGGTCTGATAACATCCATTCCCCAAGCGGTGAACAGCCATGGCGAGCTTGTTGTAGTAAGCTCATTTGGAGGTACCTTTATCATGTTTGCATGTATCTGACAGCGATGGCATTTTTCGGACATACTGGATGCAGTCCATTTCCATAGTCATACAAAAATAATCAGCTCGGAGTATTTTCTTGGCTAAGACAAAGCCATTCATATGCGGACCGCAGGTCCCTGCATGAATTTCCTCCAATAGCCTGGATGCTTCCTTTGTGTCGACACACCTTAGTAATCCCAAATCAGGAGTCCTCCTATACAGGATTCCTCCGCTATGAAAGAAGTTGTTAGATAATCTCCGAAGTGTGTGTTTCTAAGTAGGATTTGCGAGTTCTGGATATTCTCCTTTCGTCAAATATTCATTGATATCATGAAACCAAGGTTTTCCGTCTGCTTCTTCTTCTACATGAGTGCAGTAAGCTGGCTGATCATAGATCTTTACCGGAATAGGATCAATGAAGTTCTTGCCGGGGTGCTGTATCATGGACGATAGGGTAGCCAATGCATCGGCAAACTCATTCTGAACTCTGGGAACATGTTGGAATTATGTCTTTATGAACCTCTTCATCAATTCTTGTACATGATGCAGATAAGGGAGTATCTTGGAGTTCTTGGTTGCCCATTCTTCTTGAACCTAATGTATAAGCAGGTCTGAATCTCTGATCACTAGCAATTCCTGAATGTTCATATCAATGGCCATCTTGAGCCCTAAGATGCAGGATTCGTACTCGGCCATGTTGTTGGTGCACGAGAACCTGAGCTTGGCAGACACCAGATAATGCTGGCCAGTTTCTGATACTAGGACTGCTCCTATGCCAATTCCTTTGATGTTTGTTGCTCCGTCAAAAAACATTCTCCAACCATCATAGGGTTCTGCAATATCTTCTCCTATGAAAGATACCTCTTCATCAGGAAAATACGTCTTTAGAGGCTCGTATTCTCCATCCACGGGATTTTTAGCAAGATGATCGGCCAGTGCTTGACCTTTTATTGCCTTCTGAGTTACGTAAACAATGTCGAATTCACTCAGCAGGATCTTCCACTTGGCTATCTTGCCAGTGGGCATGGGCTTCTAAAAGATGTACTTCAAAGGATCCATTCTTGATATGAGATAAGTAGTATAGGCACAGAAATAGTGCCTCAACCTTTGAGCTACCCAAGTCAGGGCACAACAGGTGCATTCCAATAGAGAATACCGGGCCTCGTACAGGGTGAATTTCTTGCTGAGATAATAGATGGCCTGCTCCTTTCTTCCCGTTTTATTATGCTGCCCTAGGACATAGCCGAAAGCTCCATCCAATACTACGAGGTAGAGTAATAGGGGTCTACCTGGCTCGGGTGGGACCAAAACTAGCGGCGTTGACAGGTATTACTTGATTCTGTCGAAGGCTTTCTGACAATCATCAGTCCATTTCGTAGCGGCGTCCTTTTTCAACATCTTAAAGATTGGCTCACAAATGACAGTGGATTGAGCTATGAATCGGCTGATGTAGTTAAGCCTTCCCAAGAAACTCATAACCTCTTTCTTGTTCTTCGGTGGTGGCAATTCTTTGATGGCTTTGACCTTTGACGGATCCAGTTCTATTCCTCGATGACTCACAATGAACCCAAGTAGTTTTCTGGCAGGAACCCCGAATGCACATTTGGCGAGATTCAGCTTCAAGTTGTATCTTCTTAGTCTGTTGAAGAACTTCCTCAGATCTTCCATGTGGTCATTGTCTCTCTTGGATTTGATGATGACGTCGTCTACATATACCTCGATCTCTTTGTGTATCATGTCATGGAAAATAGCAGTCATGGCCCTCATGTAGGTGGCCCCAGCATTCTTTAACCCGAACGGCATCATCATGTAACAATACATCCCTCACAGCGTAATGAAAGTCGTTTTCTCCACGTCTTCCTCATCCATCCATATCTTATGATACCCAGCAAAACAATCAATGAACGACTGCAGTTCATGCTTGGCACAGTTGTCAATTAGAATGTGTATGTTCGGTAAGGGGAAGTCGTCTTTTGGACTGGCCCGGTTGAGATCCTGGTAGTCGACACAGACTCTAACCTTCCCATCCTTCTTCTGCACTGGCACAATATTGGCTAACCATGATGGATACTCTACTACCCTGAGAACCTTGGATTTGACTTGCTTGGTGACTTCTTCCTTGATTTTCAAACTCATGTCAGGTTTGAACTTCCTGAGCTTCTGTTTTATTGGTGGACATGTCAGATCGGTTGGCAGTTTGTGAGCTACAATAGATGTACTGAGACCAGTCATGTCATCATAAGACCAGGCGAATATGTCCTCATATTCCCTTAGAAATTCCGTGTACTCTTTCTTTTTTGATGGTGACAGATGAACGTTGATTCGTGTTTCTTTGACATTTTCTACATCTCCCAGGTTGACAATCTCAGTTTCGTCCAGGTTAGACTTAGGTCTATTCTCAAAATCCTCAATCTCTTTAACAACCTCTTCTAGTATATCATCTTCTTCTGAGTCCATATCCGTTTGTTGTGTTGCCTCGTCGCACGTCACAATCGTCGGTTCATCAAGATAAGTAATAGTAATGTTGTGTAAATAAAGTAAATGATAAAAGTAATAAGAGCAAGATTTATAAGAAACTGAAATGCTTTGATAAATTTCATAATTGTTTTGAACATTGGAGCTCTTATTTCAATATTAAAAATTCGGAAAGAAAGTCAATTAGCGAAAAAATAAAGGTAATGCATGGTGCTTTGTTCAGCCTTGCTACCCCGAAGCTTTCCGGGTCCTAGTGGTTCTGATGGACCAATTGTTGAGGCGTGCTCCTCGGCTCACTGCTTGTATAGAATGGCTTTCCTCCTCCTCCTCTTCGAAAATGACACAACAGTCCATATTATCATTTTCCAAAAGCAAGTTCCTCATCACCGCTAGTGCTTCCTCTTATCCCGACCCATGTATGACATTGGCGGGCTGGAAAGTCTGTTCCAAGCAAGGTATTAGATGTTCTAGTGGGTAGTAGGGACTGCTTCATGGTGGCGACCAGTGGTTGAATTCCTCCCAAGTGTATTCATATCCCAAACCAAAAGTGGTACCGTGTTTCTTCAACTTGATAGGCTTAGCGATTCCTTGGAGATTCTTGCGAAGTCCCTTGCTAGGTTCGTATCCACACCAATTCAATATACTTTCAATTTTGCTATCCTACCATTTGTCCATGTCCACGGCGTTGACTCGCTCAATGTGATGGTAGGTTTCTCTGCCTATCTTCCTTCTTCCCCGATTGCTGGGATGGTCTGGCGACTGTATATGGGATTGCTACCGTCACCGTGAATAATTACCTCTTGGTGATTCCACTCGAATTTCACTGCTTGATGTAGGGTTGATTCTATGGCCCCAGCGGCATAGATCCAGGGCCATATCAATAGCAAGTTGTAAGATGCTGGGACATCTATCACTTGAAAATCAACGTTGAACCAAGTCGGTCCCATTTGTAGACACAAACTGATTTCCCCAATAGTGGACCTTTGGGATCCATCAAAAGCTTTTACATTGATGTCTCCATCCTTGATCTCATGCAGGCTCTTTCCCAATGTTCTGAGAGTCACCAAGGGACAAATATTGAGGCTGGACCCTCTGTCAATCAGGACTCTGGTGATGAAATGATCTTCGCACTGCATAGTGATGTGCAAGGCCTTGTTGTGGCTTAGCCCTTTAGGTGGCAGCTCGTCTTCGTGGAAAGTGATTTTGTGACTCTCCAATACTTGCCCCACCATGTTTGCCATTTCTCCCCCAGTTATGTCGCTGGGTACATATGCCTCGCTTAGCACCTTTAATAAGGCATTCTTATGTGCGTCAGAGCTTTGTAGCAGAGCCAAGATAGAGATCTGGGCTGGCGTTTTGTTCAACTGATCAATGACCGGATACTCTTTGTCTTGTATCTTCCTCAAGAGATCATCAAGCCCAGTTTCAGTAACGGTTGGTCATCCAGAGGCCTGCTTACTGGACTCGGCTAGGTGTTCTGAGGTATAAACCTTGCCGGTTCTTGTCATACCCTGTGCTGCAATTGCTTCTCTAGATTTGGTTTTCCCTTTCCTTCTTGCCTCGACGGTGTAATCCCATGGTATGGCCTTCGTATGGAATGGTGTTACGGCTTTCATGGCCACTGGAATGGGTACCTTTGCCTTGGATGGTAATACAGCCACTTCGAATGGTACATGTGTCTTTGGAGACCCAAACTTGACCTCAATAGGTCCTGGCGTCTTTGTAGAAGAGGGTGTTTCGAACTCAAGTGGTATGGACATGTTTACTTCAACGTTTTTAGAAGGCTGGATCTGGACCACAATCGGATTACGTGTGACCGTTGGTTCCTTTGGCTCGTCACCTTCAGCGATCAATCCGATCGATCCTTTAGGGTCCCAATCGTCATCTATCTCAATCATGTGAACGCCCCCAACCTTGTGGTCAGGTAGAGGGTTGCGGCGGACATTCGGAGCTGGCTCCTTTGCTATGATGATCTTGTTGTCAATCAAAGCTTGGATCTTATCCTTTAGAGAGTGGCACTCATCAATAGTGTGCCCCTTCATGCCGGAATGGTATGCACAGGTTTTGTTTGGGTTGACCCATTGGGAGGGGTTTTCGAGATTTATAGAAAGGATAGGGGTGATGTAACCAGCAGCTTTGAGCCTTTCATACAGTTAGTCAATAGGTTCGGCAATGGCGGTATACTGTTTGGGGGGTTTGTGGTCGAAGTTTTGTCGGGACTAGGAAAGTTTTGGCGGGTGGGAGGTGGTTGATAGTGAGAGGGTTGAGTATTGTAGGCTTGATAGACATGTGCGGGTTGGGGATATCTGGGTGAAGTGGGCTGATATGTGGGAGGTGGAGGTGATTGGTAAGCAGGTGGTGGATTTTGGTAAGAGGGCGAGGGTGCTTGGTAATTTGGGGTAGGTTGATATGTGAGTGGAGGTATTGGGTAGGTTTGGTATTCAACTGGGGATTTTGTTCTTTGTGCAACCATCACGGCGCTCACGTCCTTTTTCTTGGACGTGCCACCAGACTGTAGAGCCTTGTTGGTGGCCTGCAAAGCTTCAAAGTTAGTGACCATACCACTTTTGATACCTTCCTCGATCCTTTCCCCTAGCTTGATGATGTCAGAAAATATCTGGCTTTCAATCAGCATTAACCTTTCATAGTGCTGTGGGTCTTAAGCTCGGACGAAAAACCTATTCATTTGTTCTTCTTCTAAAGCCGGTCTAACCTTAGAAGCTTCTGATCTCCAACGAGTAGCATATTCGCCAAATGTCTCCGAGGGTTTCTTCTTTAAGTTCTGGATGTAGAACACGTCTGGTACATTTTCCGCATTGAACCTAAACCTATCCATGAAATCTAACGCCATACTTACCCAATTTGACCACTTTTTAGGGTCTTGGTTGATGTACCAAGACAAAGCATCTCCCTTCAGACTCCTCAGGAAGAGTTTCATGCGAATCGTTTTGTCCTTCCCTACTCCGACCAACTTGTCGCAGTATGTCCTCAGATGAACTCTCGGATCCCCAGTACCGTCAAACATTTCGAACTTAGGAGGTTTGTACCCCTCGAGCAGTTCGACATCTGGTTGTATGCAAAGGTCCTCATAATTTAGTCCCCCAATCCCCTTGCTTCCTTCGACACCCTGAACTCGGCTAGTCAGCTTCTTGAGTTCCGCGGTCAGATTCCTAATAAGAGAGTCTTTGTTATCAGACTCAGGTGGGCTTGAAATAGGTTGAGTACAGTGTGGTGTGGTCTCCACATAGATGGGGGTGTTGTGGGGATGATCATTTGTGGAGTTTAGTGGTTCAGGAATGAGCAGTGGGGTGTTGTCTGAAGTGTGGCATGTGTTGCAGTGGTGATGGGGAGCGGGTTGGTTTTGTGGTTTCGGGATGCTTTGTGGAGGTGTGGGGTTTTGAGTGTTGGCAAAGTTGACATTTGAGGTAGTGAGGGAAAATGACAAATTTGCGAAGTTCCGGACTTGGTCCAGTTCTTCCTGAAACCTCAATAACTTTTGTTCGAGATGTGAGGCACTTTCCTTGGAAACCTGAATACCTTGAGGAACCTCTACCCTTTCAACCGAGTTCTCCTTTCTGATGTTGCTCAAATCTTCCATTTTTCCCTTGTTCTTGTTTCTGATAGGACTCAGATAAGGAGGAGGTGGAGGGCCCTTAGATCTTGTGGAGTATGATGACGATGCTAGAGTTCACGAACTAACCTTTAGGGAGGGGAATAAATAAACGGTAAAAACAAAAAAGGTAGCAAGTTAGTGCAGATTATGAGAAGAAAATGTTGCAATATTTAAACACATAGTGCAAGAATATGAATCGTTTCCTACTTTGGGAGCCTCGTTATGCCCGAGGTAGGCCTAGCGACAAGTTGGTTTGGAGAACTTATAATGCTAAATGCCTCATTTTATTGATAAAAAATAAGAGGAATCCCAAAATGACCCTAATAGTAGAAAATAAAATGTTACTAATGATCGTTGGCCTTATTACATTTTTAAAGCAAAAGAGAAGACTCCTAACTACTTGGTCTCAGAAGGACCTTCCCCAGACTTGGCATCTTTAGCTCCATCGAACAGCTTCACCAGCTCACGTAGTCCCAACAGCAAATAGGCTCTAGCCAAGTGTCCTCCTTCATTTCCCTCAGCATTCTTGCAGTTTTCAATCCTCTGGATGAACTTCCTTTCCAATTCCACTAAACCTAGCTCCAAATACCCTAGTCGCTTGTTGGTACTGACAGTCATATCCTTCCATTATTCGATGAACTTTTGATGGGCTTCTTGAATCTCCCGGTGCTCACTTTAACATTCCCGTATCCTCTTGCGCAATTGGTTGTACTTGACATGTGCTTCAGCCTTTTCATCGATGATCCTGTGACCTCGAACAAACCCAGGTTGGCCCAGACCATTGTGATTATCCTCCAGCCATCCTGAATAGTATGGGGTGCAGCCAGCATGGTATCTGTCTGGCTCGATAGTATCTCTTCTTATGATGATCTTGCAATGCCACATATGCTGAGCTTGGAAATTATAAGGACTGTTATCAGCTTGGAAATCAGCCCAGAAGTGACTCATCTTGTCGACTCTTGGTATAACCTGCTTCCTACCAGCCTGTCTCATGACTCGGAGGGGGACATAAGGGTAGGTTCCTCTTAAACCGATCAGTATCAGAAATGGTGCGTCCCTGGATCGGGCGATGAACTCGTCAGTAGGGAACCATTCGAACATCCATTATATTTGATCCTCCGTCAGATTTTCAAACAGCTCCACCCATCCTTTGGCATCTTCTGGCTGATCAAACATGTCGGGCATGTAGTTCATTCGCCTTGGTTGATGGAAGGCTATATGATCATCCCAGTCTCTCTGCTGAATCTCTTGCCGATATTCACCCCTTTGGAGATGATCCATGAGCCAAGGATGGAGTAGCAAGTTGCAGCCTTCGAAGTGTGGGGCTCCTTGTTGACACTTTTCTAAGGCTCGGTACATTTCTGCAACGATCATGGGCACGCTAAAGGGTTTCCCACCAATTCCCTCCATTAAGGTTTTAGTGACCATAGCTAGCCTGGTGTGAATCCTTGCTTTCTTCATAGGAAACACTATCATCCCCAAGAAGCAGAACATAAAGACAAAGACCCTTCTGTGGATATGCCCCATTGAGGTGAGGGAGAATTCATCTGGGTAAGTGCGATAGGACTTACTATGGCCGTACCTTTCGTACAAATAGTCGAAAGGAATGTAGGAATCCTTCAAACAGGTCAGGTCTATGTTTTTCTTTAGCCCCATCATTTTTTGAAAACCCCTACCCTTGCGATTTTCCGACATAAGCAAACCTGGAGTCTCCCACAGAATACCGGCTAACCCTCATATTTCCTCAAGCAGAGGTGTCATCTCAATCTCCCCGAAGCGAAACACAGACCTATCACAGTCCCAGAACAGAGTAGCAGCTTCTATGATTTTGTTGTTGGGTTGGACCTCCAGGAGAGAAGGCAAATTTCCTAGGTATTTTCGGACCAGAGCCTGATCACTGGAGTGAAGATCCTCCCACCAGCTTAGCAACCTTGGGTGGATGTTGGTGACCATGCCAAATCAGGGGACTTCGTGCCTCATTTCTGCAAAACAAAGTGTTATACCCTTACCCCACCGGACTCGACTATTTAGGGGGTAATGATATCGGAAGGGCGCAACCACTCATTATAAGCATTGCTATGGTATTTTGTTTGGCACGAGTCGAATATGATGTTTGAATATGCAGTTACAAGAATGAAACAAGTTGTCATGTATTTGCACGTTCATAAAGTAATGACTACATTAATTGCTCATAATTATAACAATATTAAAGGAAAGCAGTAAAGGAAAGCATTAAAGAAAAGAAACAAGGAGCCAAGTCACTTTCGTAATAGAAGAGAAATAAAGACATTAAATAAAAGCAATAAAGAAGCAATGTCACAAATAACATGAAATAGTAAAAGCCTAAAAGCAAATCCCCAGCAGAGTCACCACGCTGTTGTGCCCCCTTTTTCTCGCGAAAATTGGGCTTGTGACATTTGGAAGGACAACTCGTTCCCTTTTGGGAATTGGGTTTTGGAACTTGAAGAGTCGCCACCTAATGATTAAGTGCATTAGGACACTAAGAAGGGTTTGAGTTTGAAGAACCAGAGTTTGGGTAAGGGATAGAAATTATCTCGAGGAGAAGGTGTTAGGCACCCCTCAAGATCCACTAATGTGGTTCCCGGCCATGTTACAATTGTGACTTCACATAATCAAACAAGCAATTAAGAGCCTCAAATAGAAGGGGCAAATTGAAAGTTTGAAGAGGATAAAGAAAGCAGAAATTTTAAGGAAATAGTTCGGACAATAAAACAAGTTAAAAGAAAGGAGGTCCTAGGTTTACAAACAATATGGATCACATCAATGCAATACCCGGCAATCGCTCCTCAGAAGAGGGGTTGCACGTGGTATTAGCGCACTACATCATATCCATGTCTACCCTTCCCATCCCGTTAAGGTAGTAAGGCACAGAATGGTGTCGTTACTTATTGCATGTTAGTACCCACCCCAATCCTATCCGTCCCGGAGGCATTTGGGACTACTAGTCCTAAAGGGAAGGGAAATTTGGCTTTTCAGAGTTTTAAAAGGATAAAATTCTAAGGCAACAATCAAAACATATAAGGTAGGTATGGGGAGAACACATAACAGTTTAAAGGGCTCAAACATGCCTCCTCATTTAAAGAGACAAATTGGCTAGCATGACTTACAAGTACCGGTTATGGTCTGAAATCAAATTAAAGCGTAGGATAGGCTGATTCATCACATATTTCTCAGATGAGGAGTCCGAATTAGCCTTCCCTGGTTGTAATTTATCAAAGACTGATGCAGTTAATCAATTACCTAATGGTTTGCCTAGGTGAAACCTATAGGCATGGTATCTAACAACGATTGCTCTGATTTTTAAAGAAGACTTACTGCTTATAGAAAATGAAAGTTCCGCAGATTTTAGACAACATTGCAACTGATTTTAAACTTGCAGATGAAATAAGCAAATCAGATTCAAAGATTACTCCTATAAGCATGATTTCTAGGCGTTGTTGGTTTTAAAACGAAAATAAAAGTGCAGGGGTCCTATAGACATGGTATCTAGAATGAAATTTATTATTACTTAACATGTAACTGTTTGCCTAATGATAGATGAAAATGCAGAAGTGCAGAAACTATAGGCAGAATTTCTATATGACGTGCATGAATGCAGAAAACTATAGGCAGGATTTCTATATGACGTGCATGAATGCAGAAACTTATAGGCAGGATTTCTATATGACGTGCATGAATGCAGAAAAATTATAGGCAGGGTTTTTGATGCGGAAGTAAAGAAACTATAGGCAGGATTTCCAACGAAATGCGAAAGTGCTGAAATTGTAAATAGTAACACCTATGAGCATGCTGTCTACCCTTTGCATAAATAAGTGACCCTCCCCTTTCACTAGGACCCCATAAGTTATTACAACATATTACAGACCAGAATGAATTAAGAAAAGTAAAATTACATCAGAAATTAAGCTACAACCAAGGAGCCTAATTTAGACTCAAGGTCCAACAATATGAGATGAACCAACTTCCAGGATCAGGTTTCCAAAGCCTTCTCTTATTTAGTATATGTCAGAGTTCCTCAAGAGCCTCAAATGGACTCCGGGAAGTGCTTACAACCCAAATATATATTGCAGAATTAAGAGCATGGTGCAGTGTTGAAATGTCAGCCTTCAAATGTCCCAGTTCAGAGGGAACTCAAGGTCCCAAAGCAAGGCTCATAAGAGGGGGCAGAACTTAGAATCTAAGAGTAAGTGTAAGTGCACAAGGGGGAAAATCAGGGAGAACCATTGTAGGCTGGTGGTCATGCCCAGCAATCAGGAGTGTTCGCATACCCCTAACTAGCCTATTAGCCACATTTTGAGAGTTGGGATCCATTGAAGATCAGGTTCAGACCTAAGCAGCAATTTAGATGTTATCAGGCCATGAACCTAAGCTTAAACACATAGAAGGGAGTGGGTATGGGGAGTTCATAACAAACAACAGATGCAAAGAGAGAGTAGCATATTAAATACAGAACATGAACAACAAAGTAGACAGGAGTGTAGCAACTGTAAAGTAAACACATAGGGATGGTGCTGAAATCAAAATTAAGGCATACAAGTTTCAAGGAAACAAATAAGTGAAAGCTGAAGTCTCATAAACCAAGTTGCAAGCTAACAGTACAAAAGATCTTAGAAGAGAGTAGAATATTGAAATTGGGAGGTGTGTGTGTAAAGTATTGAATTCGAATTGTGTGTGTAAAGTATTGAATTCGAAGTGTTGAACTGAAGGTTCAAGGTGTCTAAGTGAAGAAGGGTCGTGCCCCGCTTATAGTGTAGAAAACAAGTAAGAAAAGGTAAGGGAATAGTTTGCAATCAATTACATAAGGTCTCCCTTTAATTAAGGGATTCTGATTTCAAACGGGTAGAATAAATAAGGAGAGAATTTGATCAAAAATCTTTTCCAAAACAGTACAAAAAGGGTAAATACACAGAAACTTATTTAAGGGAAGAGTTTGATAGCAACACGGTTTGTGCAAATAAGGAAAGGCAATCAATCAACAACCAGTAAAAATCAGAAATTGAGTTTTGGTATGAATGAATCCAACCAGAAAAGGTGAAGAAAGGTTTAATTAAAGAAAATTAGTAACAATCAATCGAACCTTATTAAAAGGAATTTTGAATCAATCACAAATTGGAAAAACCTTTTTGAAGGAAGAATTCTTCATATATAAAGCATACAGACATGTCAAACAAGAAAGAACTGTCATGCTAATTAGAAAGATCTAGTATAGAAAAGTTCAGAGTCATAAACAAAGAAATTCAAGTTCAGTACATAGACTCAAAACGAGTCTGAGAAAGCCCAGAGTTCCGAAGTAGAACCCTAGTCCGAACATCAGATCAAAACTCGCCATAAAGCCCCAAATCCTAGGGTTTCCAACTTGAGTAAGATACAAAGAGGAGGAGGCAAGTAATTGAAACATGCTCAGGGATCTCTTTCAGAGTCATATGAGAAAAACAAGAAGATACAATAACAAGTTCGAGGCAAACATAGTGAAGAAACTGATTTGAAGCATAAAGAACATGTTTTAAGAAAAGCTTGGAACTTAAACAAGTTTAGAAGAGAAAAGAGGTAGCATAAACTTAAGGAAACAGTAGATGAAACATGTTTAGAAAGAACTCAAACAAAGTCCAGAAGAAGGCAAACAAGAACTAAGAGCTTAGTAGAAATTACAGTAAAGGAACACAGGGTTAAACGAACACATACAATAAACATGTGAAAGCATGATATAGAAACCAGTAGGAAAAAGAACGGAGCACAATAGAAGAACATGCATAATATGGCAAACATAAGAACACATGGGAAGATCATGCAAGGCATAAAAAGGAAAAATAAGAACATAACATAGGCAGATACACACAAACAAAAGAAGAAGAAGAGTCAAAAAACATTTTGAAACTTTTTCAGAAACCCTAAAACGACGAGAAGTAATTTTTGAAAGGAAATCGGGGAAAACGTTTAAGAAACTCAAGTAGAGCACAGACATATGCCAGATCTTAAAAATAATCAGAGAGAACCTCGAGTAACTAGGGTTTCAGAGAAACCATAGAATGAGAAAGGCTTGGAAACGTCCGATCCTGAGTCGGATAAGTTAGAATCAGGCTTGAAATGCTTTGGATGTGCCGGAGTAAGGCCGGATAGGCCTCAAAACCATGGAACTGAGAAGATTTGAGAGGACACCATCGAGTTTAGACCTCAAAACTTCAAATACCCAAGGCTTAAGAGTGAAGGGAGGTGAGTACAGGCCATCCATGGCCTGAGAAGCCATGGATTCCGGTGAAGTTGCGGTTGAAAACGGGTGAGAGAGGCTAGGGTTTCAGGAACTTTCGAGAGTGTTTTGAGAGAGGAGAGTATTCACAGGCGGCGGTCCAAATGAAATGAGGGGATTAGGTTAGGGTAGGGGAATTAAAAATGGCAAGGGGCAATCGTGGTCGTTGATCAAAAGGATCAACGGTCTGGATTAAAAGAAAATCGGGCGGGTTGGATAAATGGTTAAAGGGGTTGGGTTAAATCGGAATTGGGCCAGTCCACTCTGGATTCAGAATTGGGTCAATTTTAGGCTAAAATTGAAATGAAATGGGGCTGTAATTGAAATGAAATGGGGCTAAATGTTAAATAGCCAATTTTCCTTTTATTTTATAAAAAATGGTAAAAATGATTTCAAAAGAAAATTAAAAGTACTGACTCAATTAATAATGTATAAATATTAATTTAAAAATACTGGAACAAATTTTAGAATTATAAAATGCTATTAATCTTAAAGATAGGCTAAAATTGCAATTATATGCATTTTAATCTTTTAAATACCAAATAAATTTACAAAAATGTGCAAAAATTACCTTAGCTATATTTTGATATAAATATGAGAATAAAATAAATTATTCACCAAAATTGATGATTGTTGGAATAATTATCGATTTTGTACTGCTAAAATAGATAATAAATTGATTTTAAAAATCTTTAAAAATTAGGAAAATAGCAAAACTCTTGGGCATGCTTATATATGCATGTACATGCTATTTTGAAAGTATTTTGTACAAAAATATATAGGGAAAAATTGGGTATCAACAACGGCTGGTGCTACAGGAAGTAAGCCTACCTGGGTGACACTATCCAAAAGGTCCACTAGGCGGACCTGAGCATCCTGGAGTACCAGGGTAGCAATGAACTCCTCTGAAACCTGAGCTGGTCCTGCTGGAACGGTCTGGGCTGGAACCTCCTTCTCAAACTCTACCTGAGGCTCTGTTGCTGGTGCTACTGCTCTGGGCTGAGCCCTGCCCCTGCTTAGGCCTCTAGCACAACCTCAACCTCATCCCCTGCTCCTTGTAGGAGCTGCCACTAGGCGCTCGGGCTGCTGATCAGCAGACGAAGAAGCAAGTGTTCTCTCCATCTACGAATGAACAAAGTAGAAGTTCAGCTATCATTGAGAAGTCAAATCGCACGACAGAGAAGAATAGATGTGAAGTCATTCCTAAACTCTGTAGCCTCTAGGGGATAAGCACAAACGTCTCTGTATACAGCAAAATCAGAGGGCCAAATTTCTTGCTATCAAGTCACTTCGGAAGAATATCTCAAGACCCCGAGGATGTGGAGTTGCGACCGAGTCCCCTCCCTTGGGGCTCATCGAGGCCCGACTCAAATAAGATGAAGCTAAGTCTGACAGAGCTGGCCTACTCAGAGCCAGTGTCGAGGCATCACGTCTAGCCATCACATCTCCATGCTTTTATAATTAATATTTGTTGTACTATAACCGGATTCCCCTCCTATATAAAGGGAATCCGCCCAACTTTGTAAGGGGCTGCTATTGCTCCAACCCTCCTACACAAGATCAATAATATCTCTCTCTCTCTCTCTCTCTCTTTTCTCTCTAGCTCATTTGCTCGAGTATACTCTTTGCATTTATTTCTTTCATACTTGTTCTTCATTTATTGTTCGATATTGTCCCTAAAGAGCCTTTTTAAATTATATCTTAATTGTTATCCCATTCCCGACTATCCTTGGTAGCTCAAGCTCGAGCCGGATATCGACCTCGAGGCCTCTCATCGACTGGTCTGAAGCCCGGATAGCAAGCCCTTCGATTTGATTACTGCCCCGTTTTAGAGATAGATCATGTATGTTTAGAGTCCCATTTACAAATTTAATTGTTGTTACCATTTTCAAGGTAAATAGTTTGGTGCCCACCGTGGGGCTAAAAATAATAGTGATTATTTTCTTGCTGGTTTCATCATACAAACGTAAGTTATCTTTCACACTTTTTCTTGTCCAAGATCTTTTGATTTTAGGTCGAAATGTCTGACTCAATAAACAGAGTTGAGAACGACAACCTCGAAAACTACGGGGAAAATGGTGTGGTTGTTCCGGCTGTCGGCGTGCCACCACAGAATCCCGATAACGCGCCCAAACCGATTTTAGCAAATTCGGATTCACAGGATGCACAATAGGTCAATGAAACCTCACACACTGACAGGAGCATACGGCATGACGACCAATAGGAAGCCCAAAAAACCCCAGCTCGGGCAGCACAGGAAGTTAGTCTTCATGTTATTTTTGAAATGTTGCAGGCACAACAATCGGCCATCGCCCGGTTACAAAGCCATCCGAAGACTCTCAGCACAATAGTGCCAGAAATAGCACCCCCATCCGAACAGGTACCGGAGAGATCGAGTAATAACGGATCGACAGCCGACCTGCCATAGTAAAAATGCTTGAGGATCTTACCAAAAGGATCAAATCGGGTGAGAAAATGATAACATCCAACGATAAGAATGTCGAGAGCTACAACTCTAGGGTCGACCAGATCCCGAGTGCACCCCTGGTTCTCAAGGGCGTGGATTTGAAGAAGTTCATACAAAGGCCATTCCCCGAGGAAGCGGCCTTGAAACCCATTCTAAAGAAGTTTAGAATGTCGGAACACCCTAAGTAAAACAGGACCACTGACCCTAATGGACACATTACTGCCTACACTTGTACGTGCACGGTGAAAGGCAATGATACAAAAGATGAGGAGATCGAGTCCGTCTTATTGAAGAGGTTCGGAGAAGCACTCTTGAAAGGGGCCGTGATGCATCACCATAGCCTAACTCCCAACCCCATAAAATCACTTACCGTACTGGCATATTCCTCCATAAAGGCACATGCCGGTGCCATCGAAGCAACGGCGATAAAGACCAATGCATCCAAGATCGAGCAAAGGGAGAATGAAATGTTGCGAGAGTTCACATCTTATTCCTAGATGGAACGAACGGAATTACCCCCAGTTTCGGATGACTGGGAGGTACAGGCCTTTTCTCAAAGCCTAAACAAACAAAGCCCGATGATTTCAAGGCAGTTGAAACAAAACTTGATGGGGTATCCAGCCAATACCTGGTCGAACGCCCATATTCGGCACCAGTCGCAAATCGGGGTCGTGAATAACTAGCTAGGAGCTCCCTCGGGCTCAGTGTTCCCAAGTCGGCTCCTAGAAAAGAAACCAATGTCAAACAAGGAGAGGCACCGATCGTACGCCGCAGATAGGAGGAATGCCCCGAGATGCAACCTACCTTGCTATGATCGGAGAACTAATACAGGAAAATATCCTCGAGGAATTGTCAGCAGAGCCAGATTCGATAGGGACGCAAGGCCAGCGAGGGCACCTCGCCCATCAGAATACAATTTCAACATCGCTATATCAAACATCGTGTTCACCATCAGCAAAACTAGGGACGTCAAATGGCCCAGACCAGTTCAGTCGAATCCCTCTCAAAGGAATCACAGCCTGGTGTGGAAACTATACAATAAGTATGGCCGCAGGGCCAAAGATGGCCACCAGCCCCGAAGGAAAAAGGCCAAGCCACTCAACAAAAATCACCGCCGAGAACTGTCGAGCAATCGGATTCAAGTTCAGTCCCGAGTAGGAAGGCGGCCAAGAAGAACGAAGTAAATGGGCCGCGACGTATTACCACGATAGTGGAGGAGCGACGACACTCTCCAAGAACCCATAAAAAGGAGAGTAAAAATGCTCGTCACCAGAGAAAAGCGGATCCGGGGATATATTCCCGAGGACGCCCTCACATTCAGCAAAGAGGACATCGAGACCTTGTCTGGGCCTCATACTGACGCGCTGGTAACCTTCTTCCTCATTCGATCCATTTCAAAAAAAACATGTGCTCATGAATTCAGGTGGCTCGATCAACGCTGTCGGGCCAAGAATGATAGGGCGGCTCGGACCGCTGGGTCAAATCACATCTGCCTCGTGAATCTTTGGCGGATTCCAAATGGCAATCGCAACGACAAGGAGAAAGACCATTCTCTCAGTTCAGCATGGCTGGCCCAGACCGGAACACCAAGTTCTGTATCGTCAAAAAAGGTGCAAGGCGTGGACGCCTTATTCAGATGACCGCGGACGCACCGCGTGAAGGTAGTTTTGTCCCCGCTTTGCCAAAAAGATGAAATTCCATGCAAGGGACGAAATTAAAATCGTCATTAGAAAGCAACACGTGGCAATGGGAAAGTTCGCATCACATAACGTATCGTCGGCACCAATATCTCCACTCTCGAAAGAGTCAAAGGGTAAGTGAACTATGTCTCTGGTCAAGCCCGATTAAGAACAACGGGGGACTGTACTAAAGTCCTCGCTCCAAAATAGCAGGGATATATCGGGACTCGAAACATCTCCTGCGCATCCCGCGGTAATGTAAAACTACCTCCCTCCTTCGTTATTTTACACTAACCTGTATGCAGACACCCGGCCAGGGCGTTCGGAAGTGTTAACTCTACCCAAAGATCCCAAGGCCTTAATGGCACCCGTCGCACTCTTTCCCCTCGGCCGGATTTCCGCCCCGAGAGGGTCTCGTCAGCAAGGTTCTTAGCAGAGCGACGTGCCTCCTTAGGAGGATCCGACAAGCTCGCAGGGCTTCTTTTGCAACCAACCCTGAACAATGGAGGGAACCCCCCTTGAGGGCGTCGTCCGCTTAGAAGGGCCGAGGAACGACAGACTAAGTTCCAATAGGAAATCATGTACTAGTCTAAACGGTCAAAGGAGCCATGCCCGTGCAGGCCGAGCTCACAGCAACGAAACAACATGTATTTACGCCAAGCAATCAAAAAATATCTTTCAGCATCTCGTACTCCAAAAGAGAAAAATTTGGTATGCTCACGGCAAGGATTCCCCCCCCCCCATCGAGTATGTCCTAAAATACTCGGAGACTTAGCGTCAACAATTTGGTACCCGCACGACCTCAAGGTCGGAACTCCGTGCTCATAGGGCCCTAACAAGGAAATTCCAAGCTCACGAGTAACGGCCTTCGAACCTGAGCAATCTCGATGACTCGGAGGCTGTCGTCAATCGCCATTCACTGGGAAACCCGAGGCCGTAAGACCCCGAGCGGGTAGACTCAGTCTAACCAGATTTATTTTACATAACAAACTATAAGACCTCAACGACATGACAAACTGTAAGACCTCAACGGCATGACAAACCGTGAGACCTCCATGGCATGACAAACTGTAAGACCTCAACAGGCATGAAAAACTGTAAGACCTCAACAGGCATGAAAAAACTATAAGACCTCAGCAGGCATGAAAATTTTGTAAGACCTTACTACATGCATAAAACCCAATCCCGAAGTTTAGGCTATGTGTCGCATTTGTAAGTCTCTCGAAAGGGAATACCCTCAATATAAACGCCTAAACTATCACTTGGGATCGAAAATGGCTCCGACCAAACACATATGACTACTGTCAAAATGGCTACTCCAGCCAAATTAATGCGACTCGGGGACGCCTGACTGTCACTAACAAAATCACAGGCCATTACTTCGAATCTACTTCGAAAAGAACCGGTTAATACAGGCTACCCTCAATAGGCAAACAAGCTTCAACCATGTCAGCTCCAAATTATAAGGCTTCGAGCTACTCAGCCTATGAGTTAAACCTTCCGAGGTCCTCGAACATCGCCGCTAATGACTTGAAATTGAGGTTCTTCCCAAACCGATGACGGGTTAGGCAAAATCATTTCAAAATCCTTTAATGATAGGAAAACAAAGCCTATACGTGCCTAAGGGCACAATATAAGAGCCATTGTTGCCAGCCAAACGAGCCTCAGGGCCACACACTAAGAGCCACTGTCGCTAGCTTTAAGAATTGAAAACTTGAGGATTAAATGAGCTCGAGTCGTAACCCGATTCGGAGACCGGATCCAAAATAGTTAACTATACGTGCCTAAGGGCACGACGTAAGAGCCATCATCGCCAGCTCCACAAGCTTCAAGGCTGCATACTTAAAAGGTCACTTCGACCCAAGGCGTAAGAGCCATCGTCATCCGCCCATGCAGACACAAAAAATTCTTGAGGGTCAGTTAAGTTCGAGTCGCAACCCGACTCGGAGACTGAACCCAAAGTAGTTGAAATACAAATGCCCAAGGGCAAGGCGTAAGAGCGGTTGTCATCCACCCATGCAGGCACAGGAGATTGAAGATCAGGTAAGCTCGAGTCAAAACTTGACTCCCTGAGACTAAATCCAAAATAGCTGGGCAAAGCACAAGAGCTCTAACGCCTACTTGCGTTGAAAATCACACTTAACCGAGCATGAAAGAGCCTCCGGCCTGCCTGATGAGCTTCGGAGCCGTGTTACGAATCTTGGGGTTCCCGCCAAACTCCGAAACCAGCCCGCCTGGTCAAAAGCAATGCAGAAAGAGATACGAAAAAAGATAAAACTTCAAGTTTTCTTTTATTTACATATGCAAAAGGTGCGTTCTCCATCTACAAACATGCTCTGCGAATATCAAATACAAAATGGCAAAATCTACGCTCCACTCCAGAAGGCTACGACCTACCATTCCCATCTTCACTCTTTGTGGCATCGACAAGAAGTGACCGAGCATCACGCTCGTCCGCCCTCGCTCAAGCCAACTCTTCCAGGAGAACGAAACCCCAGGCGCCGATCTCTTCAAGTACCTCTCTTCAGGATCTACAACGAACATATTCCTCGATCCTTTTTTCACGATCGAGGGCCCGCTTCAACTCGACTTGGGGATCAGTAGCTTCCTTAAAATGAATCACCATCTCCTGATCAGCCTTAGTCCGACTCAGTGCTGCATCAGCCCGAGCATCGACTATTTCAGCCCTGACCTTTGAGAGATTGGACTCGAGCTTCGCGATCATATCCGCTTGAATTGAAGCGTTGTCACGAACCAAACATAGTTGGGCCTCAAAGGCGGGAGCTTTGGACAAGGCACCCTTCTCCTATGAAGCTTGACCCTGCACCTTAGCCCTTAGTTCACCACAGGCATTCCTAACTTGGTCGGCTTCGCCCCTAAGGTACTCCAGAGCCTCCTTCTTTCTATTCAACTAAGATAGGCAAAATGATTAAGCTTAAGGGTTAAACAAAGAAAAACGTGTACTATGAGAGGTTACCTGTTCCATCAAATAGCTCTCGTAATTCAAGCTCCGGAACGCCTCATATAGCCAGTGCATCAACTCAACCTCATTCTCCTCGCTAAGGAGCCTAAGGGACTTACTCTCATCTAGAGTTTTTCGAAGCCTAGCCCCATGACAGAGCAGCTCAGACCTGAGCCTATCAAAGGCCTGCAGAAGAAAAACTTGATATGGAAGGGAAGACGCGAGATGCAGAAGGGCTATGCCAAAACTAACCGCAAAGTGAAGCCAGCAAACTTCATCGAAGGTCGAGCACACTCCTATTGGTCCAGCCCCTTCGGCCCTAGAAGAACCAACCTCAGTTGAGGTAGAATCACTCGGAGGAACCACCGCTCTGGAATGAAAGATTCCAGGAACAACAGGTTCGGGCGATGTTCTCTACTCGAAGATACGGACCCATTTAGCCCCACTAATAGCTCCATCGCACTTTGAGTGCATATCTTGTTTGTCTCCATCGTCCCTTGGCTCGGAGGCCGACTTCTCCTCCCCCTCTCTAGAGGAACACAGCCTCGCCCCAGGGGACCGTCCGATACCTACGACGGCAAAGCCAGTACAAAGGAAAGAGGAAAATGTCATCTTAAATATACGAAGACCCAGGTAAAAGAAGCGTACACACATACCTTGGTATTTTTCTTCCTATCAGCCCCGGGACACAGCTCACCACCTACGCTCGTCACAAAACAAATGGGTCGCCAACCTCTGAACCCAGCCGGGAAAATCGGAAACTTCGCCTGGCACCCACGAAGTTGCTGCAGGAAAGGAAGAAACACAATTACTAAACTGGTTTTCGCTATAAGCGAATCTAATAAAGCACGAAACACTCCACTTACGCACATAATCCCATCCCTTGGGAAATGACATAAGCTCCACGGGGATAATGACGATCGTCCAGACCCGAACGAATCGACTGACCCACTCTCAATGATGAAAGGGCCGGTACAGCCTGACGAGGTGACTAAGCATGAATTCAAGCCCGGTCTTCTCTGTAAAGAATCTCATCATCAGCAACACTCGCCAAAATGACAGATGTATCTATGCCAAAGTAACCCGATACTTCATGCAAAAATCAGGCACGACCCTATCAAGAGGGCCTAGTGCAAAAGGGTATAAGTATACGTTCAGGAATCCATCAGCAGAGTTCGTAATACTCTCATCCGGGGAAAGCGCCTGCAACGCTACCCCCTCGGCCCATCCGCAGTCTCTTCCCACCATCTCTAGATGTTCCTCTCTTATCGAAGACATAGTCTTTAGAGTAAACTCCCGCGGATCCTGAGCACTAGGAGTGGAACTCTCCCCTCCCTGCCAGGCAGGCCCTGAAGTGGCAGTCATAACTATTGTAGAATTTGCAAACTGAAGCAGGGACGTATGCCAATAATTTTTGCGCTTGAGGTAACGAAGGACACGATGCCAAGGCGGAAGGATGGCTATCTAAAATAATGGGATCTTCCAAAGAAGCAAGAGCCGCCCCATGTATATGCGGGATACAACAACAATTCTCCTACAAAGGATAAGCCTCGGGAGGTCAACAACCTCGGAACAGATGCCGAGGTGGTGCCCGACCCCGGAGATCTCCGTCAAGAAGAAGTTAAGCCACAAAGGGTCAGCGATTTCGTCTCCAATTCTGAGGTGGTACCCGACCTCGAAGTTCTCCCTCGAGAAGAAAATAAACTTTTCGAGCCCCGATCACGAGGGCTAAACCATAGAAAATAGCCTAAATACGAATAGCCCCTTCCTCAGAAACCTGCCTGCAACACCTTAAAAGGTTATCTACGCCAAGCTCAAAGTAAAAGCTCCAAGTGCCCGAAGTCGACTTTCGCTTTGGTGCTTTGTCTTCATGAGGCTCGAGGGTCCCGATGATCCAAGTTTACCGAACCACTTCAGGCTTTATTCCGGGAACAACGAGGAGCTCGGAAAGGAGACATCTCTGTTGACCAAAGGACGGAAAAAATATTTACGATCGTCGACAGAAGCATTCATTCAAAATCTCCGCGAGCGCACAAGAGTATACAAGAACATGGCAAAAATCAAAAGCAGAAATAAAGGAAACATCTTCATATTTGGTAAATATTGGCTACAACGGCCCTCAGAGGGGTCCTTACATACAATTACAAAAGCCCGCAAGGGGTTCTTACGCAAAAAGGAAGAAACAAAAGGATGCACACACGTGGTAAAAGCCTAGAGACTGGTCTACTCTCAAAGGTCCACCTCCTGCAACAAGCGCCTCCAGGAACACATCCTTAGAAGCCTCATCCCGGCCTTCCACACTGATATCCCCAAAATATAGGACGAGAAGCAGGGAGGGATGAAAAAATGCCATAACCCGCCAAAGATCGAGGACCCTCGCGGGCCAAGAGAACCTCGGAGAGACAACGAACCGGGTGAGTCTTGGCCTCGCTTGCACGGCTACTTAGAATCCACTTCTTGGAACATTAAGCCATGCCCGCTGCCAGCTCAGGGCAGAGCACCACATCGAGTCAGGGTATGAAGGTGAGTAGCGGTGTATAATCTGAGCCCCCTTTTGAGCAGCGGTATATAATCCGAAGAGCTTTTTACGAGCGAGGAAAGTTGACCTCTTATGTCATCATCTCGAGCAAACAAGGACAACAACATCAGACGTAACAACAACCACAGCGGCGATAGAATGGCATAATCATGCTCGACAAGTAGAAGATGCGGCAAGAGGTCACAACACGGCCTATGGGAGCTCTTCCAAATGGCCTTGAGGCTGCAAACCCCAAATATGATGTTCAACGATAGAGGAAGATGATAAGGAGAAATGGGCGAATGAGCAGATGAAGGTACTTGGATAAGAAAAACAACGGCAGAGCACCCCCATTTATAGGAGGTAACGGCACTGTCATCGAGGCTTTTGGAAGACTTACTGGTGGACGCAATTACTGTGTTCCTGAAGAACCGAATTGACTGGGGTACTTTCACCCTGGAGAACGGGAATCGACAGTGCATTGAATAATGTCAAAACACAAGTATATGGGATGTCCCAGATATTGCAAAAACTTGCGCAGTAGGTTGCATCATCGGTATGACGCCGCCGCAAGAAGTTCGAGGAGTAAGGGGTCAGAATCATTTCCCATCGCTTCGCTCTGGGAAATGCGGAGACTATCTGTATACGGCAAAATCAGAGGACCTTATTTCTTGCTATCAAGACACTTCGGAAGAATATCTCGAGACCCTGAGGATATAGAGTTGCGACCAGGTCCCCTCCCTTGGGCTCGTCGAGGCACGACTCAAAGAAGATGAAGATCGAGGCTAGAGCAAAAAGGGGAATTCCCAACGCACGCGGCTAATTCTGACAGAGCCGGCCTACCCAGAGCCTGTGTCGTGGCATTAAGTCTAGCCGTCCCATCTCCATGATTTTAAAATTAATGTATATTGTACTATAACTGGATTCCCCTCGTATATAAAGGGAATCCACACCACTTTGTAAGGGTTTGCTATTTCTCCAACCCTCCTACATAAGATCAATAATAACTCTCTCTCTCTCTTTTCTCTCTAACTCATTTGCTCGAGGCTACTCTTTGCATTTATTACTTTCATACTTGTTCTTCATTTATTGTTCAATATTGGCCCTAAAGAGCCTTCTTAAATTATATCTTAACTATTATCCCATTCCCGACTATCCTTGATAGCTCGAGCTAGAGCCGAATATCGACCACGAGGCCTTTCATCGACTGGTCCGAAGCCTAGATAGTAAGCCCTTCGTAAAATGACCTGGCCGGTCGTTTTGATCTTTTTCACTTTGCTCACTAGTTCTCGGGCATGACTTGCCCCATGTGATGCATTATGACTTATGTAAATTGTTTTTGGTTTTTCGGGTAATCAGAATGAATTTTGAATAACAGTTCTCAGTTTGAAGCTTGAAATTTGAAAGGTTTGACAAAGTTTTGACTTGTTTGTATATGATCTTGGATTTCAATTTTTATGATTTGTTTAGCTCTATTAGGTGATCGGAATGCATTTTTGAGGTCCGTGGAAGGTTTAGTCTTGAATTGGCGAAATTGAGATTTTGACGTTTTTCGGTTGATAAGTGAGATTTTGATATAGGGGTCGGAATGGAATTCTGGAAGTTGCAATAGTTCCACTGTGTCATTTAGGATGTGTGTGCAAAATTTCAGGTCATTCGGACGTGGTTTGGTTGGGTTTTTGAACAAAAGCATAATTTAGAAGATTTTGGGATTCTTAGGCTTGAATCCGATGCAAATTTGGTATTTTTGATATTGTTTTGAGTGTTCCGAAGGTTGGAACAAGTTTTAATGATGTTATGGGATATGTTGGCATGTTTGGTTGAGGTCCCGCGGGCCTCGGGTGAGTTTCAGGTGGTTGAGCGGATCTTTTCAGACTTGGAAAAATTGCAAAAATTGCTGTTGTTGTTCAGTTTTGGCGTCCTTCTATGTGGTCGCCTGGGCATGAATGCGATCGCATAGGGCTATTTGGGGGGAAGCATAATTTTGTTCCATGCGATCACCTTAGTGTGGTCATGATCGCGTAGGGATCTGAGGCGCGTGAGGTGGAGCAGTTGTTTTTCGCGACCGCGTGAAGGAGTACGCGATCGCATAGGTCAGTGGGTTGCAGCTTCGCGATCACGTGGGCAAGTGTGCGATCGCAGTGAGTAAAATTTGGAGATTGTGAGTTTGTTCTTCGCGATCGCATGGGTGCTCCCACGATCGCAGTGTATTAATGACCTGGGCAGTATTAAATAGTCAATCTGCGACCCCTCTTCATTTTTTCACCATTTTTGAACGGGATTGAAGCTTTTGAGAGGGATTCTTGAGGAAACCAAAGGGTAATCTCTTGGAGGTAAGATTCTTGACTTCGTAACTCATTTATATGTGGTTAAAGGCCTAATTAGTGGTGAAATGTCGGAAACAATTAGGGCAAAATAGGTAATTAGGACTTGAGATTAAGCGACCTTTGAGTTGGGATTTGAATAGGCTATTGAGGTCGGATTTTGATGAAATTGATATGGGTAGACTCGTGAGTGGATGAGGATTCTATTGATGTAATTTGTATCGGATTCCGAGACATGGGCCCGGGGGTCGGATTTGAGCAATTTCGAGATTTTTAATGTAAATTGGATATTTTGGAGTGGGCTTTGTCCCCGTAGCATATTTTAATGGTTATGTTCTGATTGTGGCTAGATTTGGAGCATCCGGAGGTCGATTCGTGAGGGCAAAGGCATCGCGAGCTAGAGTTTGGACCGGATCGAGGTGAGTAATGATTGTAAATGATGTACTGAGGGTATGAAACCCCGGATTGCACATTGTTGTGCTATATTGAGGTGACGCACACGATTGATGGCGAGCGTGGGGTCGTGCACTATTGGGGATTATGACTTAGTCCATCCAGAATGACTATTTTACCGCGTATTTTACTGAAATCTATTTGCTATCATCATGTTTTGGGCTGAATGCCATATTTGGGCCTCGTGCCAATTATTTGAACCCTTAGGGGATTTTTATCGATATTTTCTCACTGTTTTGACTTTAAACTTGTACTCAGTCATGTTATATTTTACTGTTTTCACAACTCAGCCATGTTTACTCTGTTTTAACATATTAAATGATATTTCAAATAATATTTTGAGCTGAGCATTATGTGTTACTGTTGCCCGAGTGGCTTATGTGATTTTGACTAAGTAAGGCCGAGGGACTGTGTTGTTAGGATACTTTTGGTTCGGGTTGCACGCCTCAGCGGTGATACACTGATTATGATTATGAGGTCGAGTGCTTGAGTTTTGTACGCCACGAGGTGGCTTGTGATATGAGCCCGATAGCCTAGTGATGATTGCACGAGATGGCTTGATATTGCGCTTGGGCCGTAAAGGGCCCCTCCAAGAGTCTGCACACTCTAGTGAGCACGAGTACCCATTGTGATATGAGATATAGCCCGAGGGGCTGGCATTGTTCTAAGATATTGCCCGAGGGGCGGATTTGTTGATATTGTGCCCGAGGGGCGAACCTTTATGTGTTTAACTTTCTTATTCGTCTGTCACTTATCTGTTTAATTGTTGAAAGGGTATTCTTGAAGTTTAAACTGAATTTAAATGATTAATCATATCTTTACGAACTTGCTATTTTTACTGGTTTTACTGCTACATTATAGCCTATAATGTGCCTTACGTGGTTTTCCTTCTTTCAGTCTTTATTTATGATTATTACTCACTGAGTTGAAGTATTCACTTTACTCCCTGCACCCCGTGTGTAGATTCCGGCATTGCTGATCCTGCCAGTGCGAGTTGAGAGCTCCCCGCAGACTTCGGAGTCCACACGGTAGTTGTTTGGCATCTGCAGTCTTGTGTTTCTCCTCCTTTATCATTTCTATCTCTTATCAAACATTCTGTAACAGCTTATAGACTTTTCAGACTTGTATTTGGATTTATAGGTGCTCAGGACTAGTGACACCCCGGTATTGGGCTGTGTGGGGTTGTATCCCGCAAATTATGCTATTATCTGCTACTTTGAGATTATGTTCATTATGCTTTACACTTATTTCTTATGGTTTAACTGTTAAAAATTGAAATGGGAAGTGTCGGCTAGCCTTGTCTTCACGAGAGGTGCCATCACGATCGGGTTCGGGTTTAGGGTCGTGACAAATTGGTATCAGAGCCTAGGTTACATAGGTCTCACAAGTCATGAGCAGGTTTAGTAGAGTCTCGCGGATCGGTATGGAGACGTCTGTATTTATCCTCGAGAGGCTGCAGAACCTTTAGGAAAAACTTCACATTCTTGAATTTTTATCGTGCGTCCTTGATTCAACTTGAAATGTAACTCTTTGAATTCCTTCCACGCGCTTGCATGCGCACATGAGGGCTCAGTATTAGATGTGCATCAATGGCTTGTGATTCCCTGATCGAGGGGTGAGATGTGATCTCTGTGTGTTGATGTTGGGCCAGTCTGGAAGACTTGATGCCGGATTTTTACCTATAGCTTGAGCCCTGAGCTATTGATTGTGTGAGCGCGTGTTTCTGGATCTATATGTGCTATTGTGTCCCTATTAAGGGAAGTAATGACTGGATAGCTACAAGATGAGTGTGATGTGACTGTGAGATGTATTCGAATGAATTAGAAGCAACGAGAAGGGTCTGCTGGAGGTTAGAAGAACTATTAGGTGCTTGATTTCCATCTTGATTTGAGGTATAGCCCCGAGTTATGGGTGTGTGAAGAATCTTTTCATGTTTTCTAGCTGGGAGTGAAGTAAATTTCATGTTGCGGTATGAGTTCAGACTAAGGGAGATTCAGTGACTGCGTAATGTTTATGACGGTGGAAGGTATACAAAAATGTTAGTTTAAGGCAAAGCAGGTGGGTTATCCTCTGCGGAGTGTTCTGAAGTTGTGTGATCCTTATGTTGTCTGTTAGAATATCTCATTTACAAGCGAAATGTATAAGTGTTGAAATTTAAATTTGGGTCACTTAAGAGAGTGAGTTTAACTGTTATAAGAGTGAATGCGAGATTTGCAGAAGATTTAAAGTAATAGATGGTCTGTGTTTCACAAGTTTATGAAGGATTGAGTTTAATCTCACTATGGTATTATGGCAGTAATAGAGTATATGCATTATGAGTTATTGAGTGTGTTTTGATCTATGGCTTTGAGCCAAGTGGGGGAGTCTGCTATTGATTAGTTGATTGCATAGTTATGTGCTATGTTGGTTCCAGTTTAAGGTGTACTGGTGAATTAGTTATGGCCTACAGAGGTTGAGACCGAGGATGGCTCGAGTAAAGGAAAATTCTTGAGAAAGGATTGTAGCATTCTTCATAGGTGTGTGAGAATCACGGAATGTCTTGAGTTGTTATTGGTAGAGGATGCTCGGTGCATAGAGCAGGAAGTTGCTTGGTTTTATTGAGGTGAGGTTGCATTATGCAATGTCGGAGTGCTAATGAGGCACAGGTTGTTCGGTTCATTTGATAAGGCTAATTGTAGTTTTAGTAGGGTGGATGACTCTAGAAAATGTTTCTAATGCGTTCAAGGTTTTATAAGTAATAATTGGAGATTTTCAAGTGTATAATTTGGGCTAGAAACTGAGGTTTGCATTGTAGGGTGTCAAGACTTGTGGTATTTCGATATCAATTAAGGAATTTTATATACATCAACATCAAGAAGGTGAAGGTAACGGATTCAGATTCGCAGGAAGTCTCCTCAGAGTAGAGTATTTCGAATGCGCTGCTTTTGGGGATATTTAAGAGAGTGCTTAGCGGCTTATGAGCCTTAGACGGGATGGCTTTATGCTCGGGTCTCGTATGGTGAGTCTGCATTGAGGAATTGTGGTGTTATAGCAAGAAGGAGTATCAAGTTGAAGGTAAATCAGAAGGAAACCTGGATAGGTGGGATAACTTGATAGTAGACCGGATCGGTATGGTAAGAATATGATTAGTTCCTTGGGTGTGAATGGGGTAATGAGTTTCTACATGTATTTCGTGGCAATCCTCTTAGGTACTGATGGCTTACGTAGCTTGGTTGAGTTAGAAGGATTCAGTCCTGACAGGTTTGGTTTGTGCAAAGGGAGCTCGGAAAGATCTTGATGATTTCTACCACGGATTAGAGGTATATTTTTCTACTGGCGTGAAGAGCATGGGATGGGTGATGATTTTATTCTAGATG
This sequence comes from Nicotiana sylvestris, assembly GCF_000393655.2. NCBI lineage: Eukaryota > Viridiplantae > Streptophyta > Magnoliopsida > Solanales > Solanaceae > Nicotiana > Nicotiana sylvestris. The sequence goes on along the minus strand of NC_091064.1, from coordinate 116,130,557 downwards.
GGATCAATAGGAAGTTCTTAGCTATTTGAGTACATAGATGTTTGTGGCTCGGAAGGGACATAAAGTTCTCATGTTATCCTGGGATGGTACAGTATATGTGGTATGTTGTGGAGGATTGAGATTTGCTTGTGTAAGGTTACAGTTTAGTTCTGAGTGGAAGGTCATAAAATTCTTAGGCAGCACGGACAGTTTCAGATAATTAGAGAAATGAGCTTCAGATGATTAGGGGGATGATCTTCAGATGATTAAGGAAATGGTATTGCTAATTGGGGTGATTTGATGAGGGTATACATTTCAGAAAAAGGCAATGTGATTACGTTGATGGTACTTCGGTGGTATTGTGGCGCTCTCTTGTTAGATCGACTGCTGATATTCGAGGTTGCTTGGTGGCAGAGAAGAATTTTAGAGTATATCTCATGGAATTATTGGGTATTAGAGGTATGGTATGTATTCAAATGGCGGGATTGGTATCATGTATGGTGATTCGTGTGCCATATTGAGTTGGAGATTGAGAGTTCTCATATTCAGGGTATGTTGTGGTTGTGGGTCATGTGTATCGGTACTGTTTAGTGACTATCGGGGTTTGGAGACCCGAGTGGATCTTTTGTTGCGCGGCGTGTTAGATTTTGATGTAATATGGGGTATAGACTGGTTGTCCCCGTGTCTTGTTAATCTTGACTATTGCGCTAAGGCGGCGGTGTTGACTATGCCGGGAATACCATGAACTAAGTGGCGAGGTTCGACGAATTATGTTCTAGTAGAGTGGTTTATATTTCGAAGATCCAGCGGATGGCTGGGAAGGATCGTCTTTCTTACTTGGGTTTCGTGATGGATGTCAGTGCAGAGACTCCTACCGTTGATTCAGTTTCAGTGGTGAGGGACTTTTTGGATATGTTTCTTGTGGCCAGGCATGTCGCCGGACGGGGTTGTTGATTTGGTGCCGAGCACTATAGCATATGGTACCGGCGGAGTTAAAGGAGTTGAAGGAACAACTTCAGGAACTCCTTGATAAGGTTTCGTTGGTAGACCTTTATGGATGTATGTTCTACATCGAGACGGCTTTGTCAACTTTGAGTTGCTATGGGTGAGGGATGTGTTGATTCGGTTGTTGTTGAGCTATTAGCATTTTGAGTTGACCTATGAGTTACCTTTCTGTGTTGCGGGGCGTTATGATTTGCTGGTTATAGGCACATGTGGTCCGGTCCCATTAGGATTTTATAGTAAAAGTCGAGCGGGAAGAGTACTGGGTACTGCGCGATTGATGACATATCGGTTATGTCCTTTCGGGATTGTGTAATGCTATGTCAATTGCTTCGCAGTGGTTTTGAGGATTGCTCTGGTCTTAGACATCATATTGAGCATGGTTGTCGATTTTGAGCATAGTGACTTGAGGTGTTTCATGTGGACCAGTGTTCGGATGAGGTCGCGCAGTGGAGTAAGCTATGTGGAAGTATGATCCCGCAGGTAAAATTCGTGTGTTCTGTTTCTATGATGTGTAACGGGTTCTTAGCATTGTGTGTGGTGGTGCTGGTGAGCTTGCGGTACAACTCTTTCATTTGAGTCATTTTCACGATTTGAGTATGTTCGAATTGTGGCTTATTGGTGCGCGGATTGCACAAGTTGTGGCTTTAGCCTGTATTGATATGTCATGTCACTAGAGTAGTGTGTTGGAGTAGATGAGATTGTTGGGGTCATTAATGAATATGAACAGATTCGATTTCAGTATGTTGGAAGGAAAATATCGAGGTTCGGCTCAGAAATTTGCTATGGTCTTTGCCAAATGAGAAGTGGCTTCATGAATAGTTGATCTGAGAAATGGTTATGGCTTACTGCAAGTTTTATTTATCATTGGCAGTATATGAAAGTATTAGAGTGAGACTTTAGTTGACAAGAGGTTTTCTACCGGTATTTGGTTGTTGTGTGCAGCTGCTGTGATTAGAAATTATCGCTACAAGTGTTTGAGTTATGTGGTATACCATGTAATTGCACCTGAGGTTGCAAGTATAGGTTATACAACTGGTTCGGGCTTATTTAGAGTATAGATGTGAGATGCGGATCTTGTGGATGATTTCAGAAGTGGAAATGTGGTTCTAAAGTTTATGGGCTAGGTTGGATTGTGGAATTTCAGTTACATTGTATTATCGGACCTATATGAGATAGGGTGACATGGGATCACCCCCGGGTATATACATGTAAGGTTATTTAGTGATTGGTTGGCTTTTGGACAACTCTAGGCATGTTCGAGGACGAACGTATGTTTAAGTGGGGGAGGATGTAACGACCCGACCGGTCGTTTTGAGCTTTTACACTTTGCTCGCCAGTTCTTGGGCATGACTTGCCCCGTGTGATGTATTATGACTTATGTAAATTGTTGGTTTTGGTTTTTCGGGTAATCGGGATGAATTTTGAAGAACAGTTCTCAGTTTGAAGCTTGAAATTTGAAAGGTTTGACCAAGTTTTAACTTGTTTGTATATGGTCTCGGATTGAAATTTTAATGATTTGGTTAGATCCGTTAGGTAATTTGGGACTTAGGAGCGTGATCGGAATGCATTTTGGAGGTCCGTGGAAGGTTTAGGCTTGAATTAGCAAAATTGAGATTTTTGCGTTTTCCGGTTGATAGGTGAGATTTTGATATATGGGTCGGAATGGAATTATGGAAGTTGCAGTAGTTCCGTTGTGTCATTTGGGATGTGTGTGTGAAATTTTAGGTCATTCGGACATGGTTTCTTTGGATTTTTTTTTATCAAAAGCGTAATTTAGAAGATTTTGGAATTCTTAGGCTTGAATCCGATGTAAATTTGGTATTTTGATGTTGTTTTGAGTGTTCCGAAGGTTGGAAAAAGTTCGAATGATGTTATGGAATATGTTGGCATGTTTGGTTGAGGTCCCGAGGGCCTCGGGTGAGTTTCGGGTGGTTGAGCGGATCTTTTCGGAGTTAGAACGGTTGCAGAAATTGCTATTGGTGTTCAGTTCTGGTGTCCTTCTATGCGATCGTCTGGGTATGATTTGGGGGGCAACATAATTTTGTTCTATGCGATCGCCTTAGAGTAGTCGCGATCGCGTAGGGATCTGAGGCGCGTGAGGTGGAGCAGCTGTTCTTTGCGACCGCGTGAGAAAGTGCACGATCACATAGGTCAGTGGGTTGCAGCTTTGCGATCGCGTGAGAAAGTGTGCGATTGTAGTGAGTAAAATTTGGAGACTGTGAGTTTGTTCTTCGCGATCGCGTGGGTGGCCCCACGATCGCAATGTATTAATGACCTGGGCAGTATTAAATAGCCAATCCGCGACCCTTCTTCATTTTTTCACTATTTTTGAACGGGATTGAAGCTTTTGAGAGGGATTCTTGAGGAAAAGAAAGGGTAATCTCTTAGAGGTAAGATTCTTGACTTCATAACTCGTTTATATGTGATTAAATTCCTAATTAGTGGTGAAATTTCTGGAAAAATCAATGCAAAATGGGTAATTAGGGCTTGAGATTAAGAGACATTTGAGTGGGGATTTGAATGGGCTATTGAGGTCGGATTTTGATGAAATTGATATGGGTAGACTCGTGTGTGGATGAGGATTCCAATGATATGATTTTTATCTGATTTAGAGACATGGGCCCGGGGGTCGGGTTTAAGCAATTTCGGGATTTTTAATGTAAATTGAATATTTTCGAGTGGGCTTTGTCCCCTTAGCATATTTTAATGGTTATGTTCTGATTGTTGCTAGATTTGGAGCATCCGGAGGTCGATTCATGAGGGCAAAAGCATCGCGGGCTAGAGTTTGGACCGGATCAAGGTGAGTAGTGATTGTAAATGATGTCGTGAGGGTATGAAACCCCAGATTGCACATCGTTGTGCTATATTAAGGTGACGCACACGCTTGATGACGAGCGTGGGGTCGTGCACTTATCACGGCCTACTCCGCACTACTATTGAGTAGCGAGAGAGGGTCAGAGCAGCTTTTGCCCGATTTAGGGTCGGAATCGATTTCCACAGAAAGCTAGAATTTGGAATCGAGTATCTATCTAGTGTAGGATTGCGTATGTGTTCCAAATTACACTTCTAATCATTTTTTGGGTTTTTGATTAACTTCTACTTTTATAAATTTACAATTGTAAATGAAACTAGATTAAGCTAAGAGTTAAACTAATGAGGGTTGTTTAAATGGTTTAAAGACACTAGGGTAGTGATTTTCGCCTAAGTGGTCAATTGACGGGTAATTGAATTTAAGACATGATCACTACAAGAAAAATCCTTATTAGGGATCAGCATTTAGCAACAAATTTTAAATATTGGTCCCTAAAAGTATACTTATAGGATGAGATTTTTTTTTTTATCTTTGATATGAAATTTTATACTACCAAACCTATTCTGATCTGTAAAAAAAATTAATATCCGGTCTCTAATATTGGATTTTAGCGGGATAGGGGACGCGGGAACTGACCAAAATGTAAAGTAAAAAAAAGAAAGAAAAGGAAATTAATCACAGTATCCCTCCAAATTTTCTCTCACCCTAAAATCTCTCAGATACACGTACTTTCAGCTTAAAATCCCTAGAGACGTGGCCGCTAACTAATAGATCCTTCAAAATTCAGAAGGTAAAATTCGACCGTACCTAAAATCCCTAGAGATGGCGAAGCTAAAATTCAGAAGGTAAAAAATTAAACTCAGAAAGGTTGCAAAGAGCGAGACGACGAAGCTAAAATCCCTAGAGACGGCCGCTAACTCCTTCAAAATTCTGAAGGTAAAAAACTCAGAAAGGTTGCAAAGAGTGAGGCGCCACTTTGTCGTCATCGTTGAGAGCTCTATTCAGAACATACTCTGTTTAATTTCTTCTTTGGAGGCCTTAATCTAAAGTACTTTACACAAATTATACTATTGGATTATCCGCCTAAACAAGAGTAAGTTTAATTTCTTTCTCTTTGATCTGTTCTGTTTCTTTAAATTTCTTCTTCGTGCTTTTTCCCCCATTGAATCAGAAATCTGTTCTGTTTATTTGGTTTTGTTTTATTTACTTTACTAATTGTTTGAGTTCGGTGGGTGGAAAGAAACGGAAAAAGACGATCAATTTAAGTGTTTATGGAAATAATTTTATAGTTTAAGTAGTACTACAATATCAAAAGCATTAGAAGGATCTTCAATAATTGCACCGTAAGTTAATGAAACTGCATTTTGTGAATAAAAGGACCTCTTTTAACTCAAAGATTATCTGATTTCAGTAAGATATCTTTTTCTATCATGAAGAAAAACATATAAGATGTCAGCTGAATAGTAAACTTTTTGGCAGAATGTTGACTTTGTTGAACCTTTTTATCGTGCTTTTGCTCAGTTAGTGTTTTCATAGCAAGAAAGTACAAACATGTCACAATCATATCTTTATATAAGTGGAGAATATAGGAATTTGCTAATTAGAATGTTGAGTTTTATGGAAATTTGTTTGCTTGAAGTTCTGAGAAAATTAAGTTTGGCCTATTCGAGAAATCTTTGTCCAGTTGAAGAACAAAGTAACATTATCGTGGACGAGACTCCAAGTTTGCAGTGGATTCTCTGACTAATTAAATAATTTTTTATTTAATTGATGATACATCTTTCATTGAATTCCATTAATCTATTTTTCTTTCCTTTTTAGTTCTGAATTATGTTAAGAAGAAAATGCAAGTATTTTTAAATACAAAAAAAAGAGCCCCCACTTTCTGAATAAATTGAAGCAAGTGATCAAGAATTCACATGGGAGATGAGTCAGATCTCCTCTGTAATTCAAATCCAGGAGCTGCTATACATACATTGTTCTTCTAATAAATTTTCAGAAAGCACAGTTGATTAGTCGCTATTAACTTCCTATAGCTAGGGTTCTTCAGTTTTTTGTTTCTTTATTTGTTTTCTGCAACTTAGAATTCTATATATGGAGAGTCAAAAATTCGGGTTCTATATTTCGAAATCTCTCTTACTAATTGACCTTTTAGGTTTTCTTTTAGGTTCTATTGTTTATTATATAATATCAAAAGCATAGAATGATAGTTATTGTATCATTTTTTTTTATTTAAGGAAGACAAGATAAAAAATTAGTGATTTAATTTTAGAGTGTCTTATGTGTTTTAATTTCTCATTTTGTTGAGCAATTGTGAGTTATATATTATGCATATCAACTTGTAGTTTATTTTATTCTTGTAAAATCGTAAGAAGTTTAGTCATAAAGATGATTCTGACAAGTGTAATAACAAGTAATGTTACCTCAGTTGCATTCCGGTCAAAGGGTTTCCTTGGAAACAAGCCTGCTGAACTTTGGTAGGATCTCAAGCTCCTTACGGTAGTGCACCACCTGTGACTTTTACTGAGAAATGTTCAGATGCTTTAGATCTTCATAACTCAAATGAAGATTCACCCTGCTGGAAAGGTGCTCCTACTTTTCGTATTTCTCTTTGGGACTCTGAGTATGATCCCTGTTCCTGCAAAAAGAAAAAAACCAGGTTCGTTTAAATCCTGATTGGTGTGGCTCTAGTAGCTGAGTGTCTCCCAGTCATGGCTTCTAGTTTTGTGACCCCACACTGTGAAGATGGTGTCCAGTATCCCAAAGAGAAGCAGGGTAACTGGTACTGTTTGAATCTACATATTGTTTGTTCTGCTGATGTAGCTACAACTGGTGCACTAGTTGTTGATGTTGTTGCTGCTGCTAGTGCACCAGGGAATTCCTTTTAAGAAACAGAAGTTTTCGAATGAAGAGGGTGGAGTTCTAAGTGATTCACAGACTCTTCTTTCGGCTGAAATCAACAACAGTTCTACCTTAATCCTGCGATATGCATCAATAACGCGAATCAATGTGAAATTCAGTATGATGGTGCTCTGTTTCTTTTCTTAGTTTTGTGTGGCTGCTGAACATGTCGCTGCGAAGTCTAGGGGCTCTTTATTTATTTGTGTTCTTTAAAAAAAAAAGATTACTACTAGGTTTTTTCTCTATGTTTTCCTTGTAGTTCAGCAAGTTCCAGCAACATGCGTCATTTTACTTTAATTTGCATAATGTATGATCATGTTCATCTTTCACTGTCCTATTTGCCAAATAATCAGCTACCTTGTTGCTTTCTCTGTAGCAGTGTACAAAAAACAGAATGTCCAAGTACCTGGAGTCTATTATTTTTATATTGGATATCAATCTATGCTTGATGTATTGCAGGATCAATTTGAGAGTGTTGACATGGATATCCATCGCGATCATATTTTGGGATGGATGAAAGAGTTATGGAACAAATGGAGAGGACAATTGCATGCAAAATATGTGAAGGGTAAGCCAATCCAAGAGGCTCTTAAGAATGTGCCCAAGGGGGTAGACAAGAAACAATGTGAGTGATTGGTAAAGGAACATTTTTCTACAGAAAGTTTTCAGGTTTGACATAATAACTAATTATGTAATTTTATTTTATACCGTGATCTTTTAATTGATAATTTATTTGTAGCATTTGAATTTAATGTTGTCACTCAAATATGGGCGAGAAGTAACAGGAATGCAGCAAATAGAACTAAGTTGAAGATGCTTCATCATATTGGTAGCAAGCCAATTAGAGAGATTATTTATCAAAAGGTGTTTTCATCAAATCTATTTTTGCTTAATATTGACGAGACGTTATTTGACATATTTAATTTTATGTAAAGGGCGGAAAAGATGGCAAACCACCAGATTTGGCAGCTATTTTTTTCAAGACTCGCAAGAAGAATAACACGCTTGTTGATCCTGAAACAATCGAGAAACATGTGCGTTTGGTTAATTGAACATGTTCTTTACTTTTAATTATTATTGGATCTGACAAAAATTTCTCTAATACTTTGTAGGCTCAAATCCAGGAATTGGTGCAGTCTGAACCGTTACTTCCTAACATAGAGATTGTAGAGAAATGCTTTGGACCTCAAAGTCGTAGTCATGTATTTGGCTTTGGGGGTGGATTAAAGGCAAAAGATTTGAAAGGTGGAACTGCCTCAAAAACTGAATTATTGGCTAAGATACGTTCAACTGAAGATGAAAACCAGTCTTTGAAGGATCGTTTGTCTAACTTGGAAATTGAGATGAGAGAACTGACTCAAGTAAAAGAATTAGTATTAGCGCAACAAACTAATTTCCAGCCTCCACTTCAAGAGAATGACTATTTGGATCCTTAATGATACCAAGTGAGTAACAACTTACCTGAAAGCTCAATTTATTTTGTTGATTTAAGTGTGTGTTATTATATATCATTTGCGGAATTTATTCTTCTGTCGATTACGAATTTGCTGGTTGTGCATAGTTATTAAACGTATTACTGGTTTCTTAATGTTCACTAGTGATTGAAGTTCGATAACCCATACTGGAGTCGATAACCCATACTGGTAGTTAAAGGTGAACTTGTTTAATATTGGATGAACTCAAAATAGGCAATAAAGTCTGCTACTGTAATAACATAAAATAATGTTCAGTTATTTCCATGCAAGGCAATGTGTCTAAGGACTCACATTTATGTTTTCTAGCCTAAAATTTTGCACTACAACATATCTTTGTTTTCTGACTCTATTCTAGTTGACAGTATTCGATTTCTCAAATAACCATTTTAGTCCAGAAATTTTAAGCAAGTTATGGCTTACGAAGGAGTTGAGGCAGTGATTTTGAAAGGAGGAGAGCGGTAGAAAATGACTTTTTCCTAGGGGGCTCAAGGGCAATTCATTTTGTTCTTGTAAATATTAGGTAGCTTTGGAGGATGTTAAGTTTTTGAGCACTTCGACTCCACAATTCATCATAAAATTAAATTTCATCCTTTTCTTGACGTCATGAAACTTTTTTTTTTCTAGATATACTTGAACTTTTTTGTTCCCACCCAAATGCCCTTGTAATGTATCTAATGCACATGGTGAAGAAAGCAGATAAACCATAACAAACTCCCCAATCGCTAAAAACTCCATTTAACAAAATTAGGACATTACGGACACATAGAGCTTTGTAAAAATCAAAGGAAACTATAATTTATCCTTAATTTGTGAGAGAAAACGAAAAGAAGAAAGCCACTCACATCAAATTCAGAAGCTGAATGTTATCATTACTTGTCCAGTTATTCGAAAAATTGACATCCAGTCTACTTGGAACTTTGGAAATGGCATCTGGTTCACCTGCAATTGAATTAACAGACTATAAAGCCACACAGATAACATTGCAATATATGGCAGGGTGGTTCACCTGGAGATTAAACTACAGATTGACGATAAGTAAAACTACATCATATATGTGGTGTCCACCTTCTCTCTCAAGTCTACAAACCAAGTCCCATGCTACTAGGGTGGCTCTGTTAATAACTGTCTTACCAGCCCATAAGAAATTTCCATCCTTCAAAACACTTCAGTTCACATAAGTCTACCACACAATGAGGCTCCATATTGGCACTGAAGATGTTGGATTTATTTGTATTAGTGTTCATACAATATGCATTTGAAAAGGTTCTCAGCTCTCTCAGCATTAGCATCAGAGACTGAAAATCTCCTTTGTTGGCTGAGTTGTCTAATGTGACATCTTTTAGTAGCTGATTTCAGATACTGTTGGCTGAGTTCACTTCCTAAATTACTTGTCTAATGTGACATCTTTTAGTATGCCTGCTTGCCTTACTGCTACTTGAGAGATTTGCATTCAGACATTCTTTTCTTGTATGCCTAATCTTTTCTCTTTAATTTAGTAGTGCTAAGCTAAAATTTTTAGCCTTTAGGTTCTCAAGCTTGCTTTTTGCATACTAGTGATTGAGCTAAGTTACTTTTAACTGTTCCATTGATTCACTGATTCCTCTTGGGTTTTAGAGGCCCCACTAATTTAATTGCAATTAAAGCTTGCCGTCAGCTTCTAGAGCGTTGTAGAGCTCGTTGCAAATTGATTATGCAATGACTGTTCTTAACTTCTTCCCCAAATCCCTTTTTTCTAATGGTGGAGAATGATGTGAGATCTTGTTGGACTGTATTGTCTTCTGAATTTTGTTCGCATGTAGGCCACTGCAAAAACTGATGAACACTGCGTGTTCCTCACCGTCCTCTTTAACACTCTAATGTTTAATGATTATAATTAATCTCTGTGTCTGCTGAAAAATAAGGAAATGATACTGTTACTATCTTTTTATCTGTCATGGAGCTGTCATTTCCACTCAGCTTTGTGAAAATAGAGAATCTTATCAATTGCTATAATCCAGGCAACGATACACCTACTAAAATTACTGTTCTTTTTGTCAATTCTCATACCTACTGTGATAACATTCCGTCTACATTATTATATATAGTTTTTCTAATTGAAATTTCTTATTTCTTCTACAGGTTTTGGATATTGAAGTTTACTAGAAGTAGATTTTTGACGACATACAGATTAGCCATCATTTTGCTGGGAATTTCAAGAAAATTTTACATTACAATCGAGGGATATTAGTGATATGTAATTTTTTGCTAAATGTTTATGAACACTATTGTGACTAGCTTACATCATTGATGTACGGTGCAACTAACTGATGTTGATTATTTTTGGTATTATTTTATGAAAGCAACATCATCTGTATATTACTATTCCCGATTTCTAGTTGCAAATTGAATGTGATTTAGGGACTTGTAACTTGTTTCTTTAGGAACTAGACCGGTAGTCCTTAAATCTTTTTTAGGAGTAGAAAATTTGATTGCTAAATCTGTAGCTTTGTAGCGCTGACCTATTCGACATTAGGGACCAGATTTAAACTTCTCCGAAAAGATATAACGACCAGCTTCTAACTGGTCGTGAAACGTTTTAACGACGATATTTAAACTAGTCGCGAAAATATTTTAAGGACCAGGAATTTAGTCGCTAAAACATAAAAATAAGCACCAGAAACATGGTCCTTAAAAACCTTTTAGGGGCTAGTTTTAATCTGGTCGCGAAACAGTTTTAGCGACCAGCACTGTATCTTGTCCTTAATGACCTTTAGCGGCGGAAGCTATAAGGACCAAATTATTTGGTCGCTATTAACCATTTGGGACCAATTTCTAACTTTTAGGGACCATTTTTCCCTTCGCTGTTGAGCATTTTTCTTGTAGTGGATTGACATAATTTGGGGAGTATGATATAACCGTTGCACGATATTACCCACTCTACACCTCTCGGTGGTTCGAGTGATTTTGCCCGAATTGGCTTTCTCAAGACCAATTGTGTATGCAAATTTGCACAAGCAACCAAGGTTCAAGTCAGGTATTACTCTCTCGAGGTTTAACCCTTTAATTGGGGCTATCAATCACTTGAGTATGCCCCAATTCCTTGTTGGACCAATTTCGGAGACTTAGACTCTCTTTCTCAAGAAGAGCCCAAGTCAACTGAAAACAAACTAGTATTTGCAACCACTAATTCAGCAATTAAACATGAAATTAGTCCAAATATCAAACACCCATAGTCAATCTAGCCCTAAAATACAAGACTCATCAATTACCCTCAACCCTAGCTTATGGGTCTAGCTACTCATAATTAAAGAAGGAAAACAAGAAATAGATGAAGAACAACTCATATTAATCAATTATTAAGATAAACAACAAGATTCAATGTTGAAATATAGTTAAAATACCCAAAATAGCTAAATACTTCGAACCCACGAGTGCAGCTACAACTAAAAACTATCTGATACCCAAAAAATGGGAAAAGAAGCTATTTATATTAAGCTGAAAAATTTGGACAAAAATACCCCTGCGGGGTTAGTACGGACCGCACAAAATGATGTGCGGCCGCACTAGGCTCTGAACTTGAAAATCTGACTCTCTGAACTCGGGCACTGCGGACCGCAGAGAATGGACTCCGGCCGCGGAGGCTTCTAGTGCAGTCCACGTAAAATGGAGCGCGGACAGCATTGGCTTGACACTTGGAATTTGTAGCTCTCTGATTCTTCTCTCTGCGGACCACACTAAAACGAGTGCGGCCGCGTTGATCTGAGTGCGGACCAAACAAATCCTAGTGCGGTCGCATAGCCTTTGTGCCTGAATGTCATGCTCTCTGAACTGCACAGTGCGGACCGCACAGAATGTAGTGCGGACGCACTGGCCTTGTTTTGCCTGAGCTTTGACTTGCCTTGGTACTTGTGCAAGTTTCACTCCTTTTGAGCTGATCTTTGACATCTTGTCACTTTGTTGATTAAACCTGCAATCAAGCACAACTTGTGAGCCTTTTGAGACTATTTTGTACAAATTCCTAATCAAAACATAAGCAAGAAGGAGTATAAAAGGTGTCTAAATCCCTAGTTATCAACTCCCCCAAACTTAAGCTTTTGCTTGTCCTCAAGCAAACAAAATAAGACCCACCCCTTAAGAGAATATCCAAGAAAATTTCAGCTGTCCTAAAGTGACCTCATCTAGCATCAATTGGGACTAACAATTGCCCTCAATACAAATGAATCATTAACAACTTTTTCTCTTTGAAACACAATGGATTAAGTGTGACACAAGAGCATCAAGAGTTGACTCAACACATCAAAGAACTCTTGCTATTACTTTGGTCATTGTGGAACCCAAACTCATACATCCTCAACTCTCCCTAAGCAAACCTCACCTTTAGAATAGTGGCACTCAGAACGAGGTCAATGGAAGTTCACTCATCTCTCTCAAGAAAAAGTCACAAGTCCGACTCTAAGTACCATATGCTTGCCCCTTATGTAAGTCACCAATAATGTAAGCTTCATTCAACTCAAGATCATATAGGGCTTTTGTGAAGTCATGGTGAAGGCTTTTGGTTCAGGGTAGGAGATGTTTGGTCTAAGTAAGTTCCATCTTCCCTTAAGCACTTTTTTTTCATTTTGGCACACATTCACTTGACTCTTTGCATCACTTCACTTCTTTCTAAGGGGCTAGAGAGACACGTGTCACTCTTTCTTATACATTTTAAACCTTTTCTCTTTTTTCAACTTTCCACACCTTTCATTCTTTGCTTTTCTTGAATCCCTTTTTATTCTCTTTCATATTGAACATTCTTTTTGTCTTTTTTGCTTTTATTTCTTTTTCATTGCCTTTCCTTTTCTCCTTTACCACTTTGTTGCAATCCTCGTCTCTCCCCCCAAACTTATACTTTTGCCATGTGCTAAGGAAAGATCGGGTGCCAAGAGAGGGTATCTTTTAGAACGGGTATAGGCTTGTATCTTTGGTAAAAGATCTTATCATGTCTCAAAGGAAAGCTTATCTTTGGTAGGTTATGGAAGTGTTCAAGCTATCATTTGGACCAAGGAGAGCTTATAATCATGTCTCAAGTCAAAATTCACTTAGGATTTCACCTCAACAAACATTCAGGGCAAGTTCTAGACTAATGGCTTAGCACTTGAACATGCAATGCAATTACTTACCACACAAATTATGAGATTGCTAAAGACATAGAGTCGGGGGCCCACAACGACCTTAGATAAGATTTGAGCACACAATGGTCCCGAAAAACCACTTGATGATTATCGGTCAATACAAGAGTCTCAAGGCCACGACTTTCACCATCCTAAACACAACAATTTATTTTTGATATAAGATCAAAGGCAATTGTGCTAGGCCCAAGTGAAGTTTTGCTTGAGGCACCCTTAACTACTAACTACTAAAAACAAAAAGAAAAACAGACTCAAACCCTTAAGAAGGTTGTCACGTCATCCATCCTTGGGAAGAGCCAACCGGTTCACACAACACTCCACCTTTGGAAAGAACCGTGACATTAAGAAAACCAAAGGCTTATTGCAAACTTTCAAAAACAAGAAGCTACGAATCATAAATAAGAAGCTATGAGTGAAAAGTTTGCGGAAAATAAAATGAATATATACAAGAGGGGATTTGTCGAATATACAATAAATGGGATGAATATATACAATGTAATATAACTTTATATACAGACCCAAAGTAAAATAAAAGTGCAATAAATCTAACAAAATGTTAAAATTATATACAAACCAAAGATGAAAAGATAAAGAAAGCATAAAAAGTATGAAATATATATATAATCATCTGAATGAATAACAAGTAGGGCCTACCCCCTCAAATGAAAGTTGTCATTGTCCCCAATGACAACTAAACCAAATAAAGCACCAAAAAGAGAAAAGGAAAAAGGATATAGTACTCCCTATGGCCTGTCTGTCTGCATGGGCTCCAGAGTGGTCCCAGCGTCCTTACTGTGCTCGGGAACCTCAGACTGGTTCCTTGTGGCCTGCTGCTGTGCTGCTGGGACCTAGGCCTGGACAGGCTCTTGTGGTGCATCCTGTGGATGATTGGAGGAGGCCTACGGTGGGTCGGCCAACTGGATGACTGAATATCCGCTATGGGAATCATCCTCTTTCTCTTGGGCGGCCTCTTTGACTACTTCGACTGGGGATAAACTGCTGGTACTAGGTCCTGAGGTAGTAAATCTAAAGGCAGATGATCTGCCTTCAGTCTGTTAACATCAGCTCTCAGCTCCTTCACGAACTCCTTGGAGGCCCATGTCTTCCTCAGCTTCTTGTGCTCCCTAGCAAGCTCCTTGAGAGCCTTGCTATGTGAATCAACCACATCAGTACGCACCTTCTGAGTGTCGAGGATTTTCTTTTGGTTGTCTAGTATCTTCTTGAGAGCATCCTCTATCGACTGGGGGACCTGTGGAGGTGGAGGTGCCGACTGAGCCTCTACCATGGTAGTGAGGGTGGATAACTTGGATGACGCAGTCTGCATCCAGTTGTTGATACTGAGAAGGGCCTGGCTCAGTCGGTGGGTAGTCACTGGATATGCACGGGAGGAAGGTATCTTCGGGTCTGCTGAGGTGGATGGACCAGGAAGGATAGCAGTGGAAGTAGAGGCAGGCTCAGCAGGAGTCGCTACCACAACTGGTTTTTCAGACTGGCCAGTTGGAGCAGTAGCTATACCCCTGAAATTCTTGCTCTTGGGGTTATCATCCCTCTGCATGCTGTACCAAGAAAATGGGGCCTTCGCTTTGACCTCGATATCGAAGGGCCTCTTTTCAACTTTTAGGTCTCAGAAGTACATAGTGAGTAAACTGGGGAACGGGAAGTTTCTGTCATTCTCAGCACCCACAATTGTAATTACCCGCGACATCATATTTCCCACATTGATTGGGTACCCTGCCATAATTGAAGCTACCAACACTGCCCGGTGAAGAGGGAGGGAGTTGTCATGAGTCGTGGGGTCCAACCTGCTACATACAAATGTTTCCCACCCCCTTGCCTTGAAGTTTAAACTACGTCTCAGAATCTTGACTCCAGCAGTCAACCAGTCGGGGGTGGTACATGGGATTGTCAGGTACTGTGCCAGCCAAAGATGAACCTCCTCACCTAGTTCCATCTTTGCCATGTATAGGGTCTCATCCTCCTCATCAAAGCCAAGGTAATCGTTGATTGTTTTCCCATTAAACAACACCTTCAAGTTTCGCACCTTGGTCACCTTAGTACCCTTTTTGATGTGGGCAACGTTGGTGTAAAATTCTTTGACCAAGTGCTTATTTGCATCCACACACTCCCCTAAAAAGTACTCCCATCCGACTCTCTCCATAAGTTTCCTTCTCATATTGGGGTTGTGAGGTAGCAAGTCACTTTCTACAAACTCCTCTCCGGGATCAACTTCCTCACCGGCCACCATTTCTGAAATTTATGGTATGCTACTTTGCTCATGAACCAGTCTTGCCAAGCCTCCGATTTCCTAGTTCTAGCTACCCCGCCAACCTGAGGTTCACCCCCTTCTCCGACTACTTCTTCTCCTCCTACTTCCTCCTCATCTCCTACTGCACCCTCTCCAGATAATGAAGATATGAGAGAGGTAGAGTATTCCCCACTACCTGCACCTGAGCCCTCAGACAACCCAGAAGAAACATTCACTGACGCTTGGGCAGTGGGGAATAGTAGAGGTGTGTCTCTTAGTCTGTTCCTCTCCGGCCAGTCAGGGATGTACTCCGGCACAGAGTCTGAAGAGATCTCCCGGGAGGGCTCGTACTCATTCCTCGATATGTTAATGGCTTTGTCAGCTGCTCTTATTAATTTCCATGTGTTCTTTATGTTTTGCCTGGCTTGGGGAGTGAGTTTTATCATTTTCTGCTTCCCTCCCCGGGAGGATTCTCCTCTGCCCGGTTGTTTAGATCCTTTACCTCGTTGTTTCACCATTGTCTGCAAACACAATTCAATATGCTTGTTAGTATCAATAGAATCAGTTAAAAATAGTGCTGCAGAATAGAAGGAAAAATTGCAGACAGGTTGCAGAAGTCACACAGTGCGGACCACACAAAATGGTGTGCGGCCGCACAAGGGTCAATGCAGACTGCACAAAAAGGCCATGAAGTCCGCACAGAGGTGGGGTTCAGACTACCCACTCTCTGTATCCAGGTAGTGCGGACCGCACAAAATGTAGTGCGACCGCACAGGGACCACTGCGGTCCGCACAAAATGTAGTGCGGCCGCAGTCCCCAAAGTTCAACTTCCAAGACATTTAGCAATGCGGTCCGGACAAAATGTTACTGCGGACCGCACAATGGCACCGTGGACCGCACAGAAACGACTGCGGTCCGCACTGAGTGCCCAACTATGGCATTAAGTTAGGGTTTACGAGATTTTGATTTTAAGTCCAAATTTGAACCTAAGTAGTGTCCCTAAGTGATTGCCCATCGATTTTAACTACCTATCTCTATTTTAATCAAAAGATTAACTACCCTAACATAATTTATGAAAGAAAATATGGGAAAAAGAGAAAGGAAAGCAAGACAAACGAAAATTAAAAGAAATTAACAAAAGTGAACAATTAAAAGGAAGGTAATGGTACCAGATGTGAGATGAAATGAAGCTAATCAGTTCCAAACAATTAATTACGAGCAAAGGAAGTGATGAACACTGCTTTACTGAGTCTGAGAATCAACAGTTCGAAAAGTGTAAATGTTGTCCCTCAGGGACTATTTATAGAAAAAGTCATGAGGCCCTTCTTACCTATCCCAGTGCAGACCGTACAAAATGGACCGCGGTCCGCACTGCCTAGCAGTTTTCAAGTTTGAGGAGGCAACACATTGCGGTCCGCATAAAATGTAGTGCGGCCGCAGTGGGCAACCGCAGATCGCACAAAATGTAGTGCGGCCGTAGTGGCAAACTTCAGAGAGGTCTACTTTTCACCCTTCACCAGTGCGGTCCGCACTAAATGTAGTGCGGCCGTATTAATAACTTCAGAGACCTGACACTTTTTTCCACTATGTTATGCACTGCACCAACACAATCCTATAACATCTCACAACCATTTAGCCCAAAAATCAATCCTACACTACAATGAAAATCAAATAAAAAAAAGAACAAAAACACATGCGTTGCCTCCCAAGAAGCGCCCGATTTAACGTCGCAGCACAACGCATGTTACCATCACATCATTTGAAATGAAGAAGCGCAACCACGTGACTTTCATTAATTTTTCCAAGATAATGCTTGACCCGGTGCCCATTAACTCTGAAGACTTCACCATTTTTGATCTTTAAATCAAGAGCACCAAATGGGGTCACACACACCACTTCAAAAGGTCCCCTCCATTTTGACTTAAGCTTTCCCGAAAACAGACGTAACCGGGAGTTGAACAAGAGAACCAAATCACCTACTTTGAACTCCTTTCCACGAGAATATTTATCATGAAGGTACTTCATCTTGTCCTTATACAAGGAAGAACTGGAGTAGGCATGGAATCTGAATTCATCAAGTTCATTGAGCTTCTCCACACGAAGATTGGCTGCAACATCCCACTCAAGTTTGAGCTTCCTCAAAGCCCACATGGCCTTGTGCTCTAACTCTACTGGTAGATGGAAAGCTTTCCCAAATACCAACCAATACAGAGACATACCAATCAGAATCTTGTAAGCAGTCCTATAAGCCCAAAGAGCGCCATCCAACTTCTTTGACGAATCGGTCTTATTTGCATTGACCGTTTTGACAATATGCTTTTGATTTCCCTGTTGGAGACTTCAACTTGACCACTTGCTTGAGAATGATAGGGGGTAGAAACTTTGTGATTGACACTGTACTTTGAAAGCAACATGTCAAAAGCTCTATTGCAAAAATGAGACCCCCATCACTTATGATTACACGAGGAGTACCAAACCTTGTAAAAATGATTTTCTTGAGAAATGCAACAACACTCCGGGCCTCATTGTTGGGCAAAGCCACAGCTTCAACCCACTTCGAAACATAGTCAACCGCCACAAGAATGTAAGTGTTCCCACAAGAGCTAACAAATGGGTCCATGAAATCAATGTCCCATACATCAAATATATCCACTTTAAGAATTGTATTGAGAGGCATCTTATCTTTCTTCAAAATTCCACTCGCTCTTTGGCATTCATTACATCTCTTCACAAAATCACCTGCATCTTTGAACAAAGTTGGCAAATAAAACCCACAACTAAGAACATTAGAAGCCGTCCTCTCCCAGCCATGATGGCCACCATAGGGAGAGGAATGACAAGCCTCCAGGATACTCAATTGCTCTTCCTCCAGGATAGACCTTCGGATCACACCATCCGTGCAAATCTTGAATAAGTACGGCTGTCGACGCCCCCTTTTTCTAAGGGTCGAAATCGGGTATACGACATTGGGAGGACAACTCTATTCCCTTTCGAGAATTGGGTCTTAGAAGTTGAAGATTCGCCACCTAATGATTATAGTGCATTAGGACACTTTTAAGAAAGATTTGAGATGAAGAGACCAGAGATTAGGGTAAGGGCTAGAAATTATCCCGAGGGGAAGGTGTTAGGCACCCCTCAGGATCCACAATTGTGGTTCCCGGCCATGCTACAATTGCGACTTTAAGAAGACAAGTAGAAAAATAAAGCAAAGGGCTTCACATAGTTTTGCAAACAAGTTTAAGAGTTGAAGAAGTAGAGAGTTTAGAAAATTAGTTTTAAAAGAAAACTTAAAAATTAACAAGTAAAAGGGAAAGGGGTCCTAGGTTTACCGATAATATGGATCACATCCAATATCCAGCAATCGCTCCTCAGAAGAGGGGTCGCACGTGATATTAGCGCACCGGTCATCATATCCATATTCTACCCTTCCCACCTCGTTAAGGTATTAAAGTGCGGAAAGTTTCGTTACTTATTGCATGCTAGTACCCGTCCCAATCCTATCAGTCCCGGAGGCATTTAGGACTACTAATCCTAAAGGGAAAGATATTTGGGGCCTTTTGAGAGTTTTCAAAGGACAAAAATACTAGGGCGTCAATCAAAAACACATAATACAAGTAGAGGGGAAAGCAAATAAGCAGGTAAGGCTCAGGTAAGCCTCCTTAAATCAGATAAGCCATGGAGTTTAGCATGTCTTGCATGTATTGGTTTGGTCTTTAAAATTAAAGCGATAAGCGGATTGGTTCAACTCATACTTTTAGATAGGAAGCCACATTAGGCTCGCTCGAATGCAGTTGTTAAAGACTAGTCCACTTTTAGCTATGTGTTGGATAGAACTAACGATTTCGAAAAGCAGATTGATTATAAAGAGTTACCAGTTTTTTTTCCACAGTGAAACGAGTTTCAGAAAAGAGTGTTCTGTTTTGAAGGGGTTTAAAGAAATGAAAGGAACTTCAAAAGACTTGCAGACTAGTTGAAAAAAAGTTTCACGAACTTTATCATAAAAAGAGAGTTTCAGAAAATGCCAGTTTGTTTAGAAAATGTTTGTTAACTTACGAGGTTCAGAAAATCGCAAAAGACTGTCGGTATATATTAATTTAAATGGTTGGTGATGTCTTAAACAAATGAGACAGCTCTGACTTGAAGTTCCTATAGGCATGCTATCTATACGTTAAACTGAATTTAACACCTTTTTAACAGGAGTCTTACAAACATGGTATCTATATGCAACTTTATAATTAAGCCTACAGTTTGCCTAATGGTATCATTATGTGCAAAAATGTAAACCTCTATGAGCACGGTATCTATATGCATAGTTGCAGAAAGTTTAGAAGTTAAATCCTATAGGCATGGTCTCTACGTGTGAAATTGCGCAGTGTAGAAATTAGACCTATAGACATGATTTCTACCCTTTGTGCATAAAAGTAACCCCCCTCCCTTTTCACTAAAATCCCATGAGTTTATACAAATTATTATAGACCAGTAAAAAATAAGACAGAAATAAAAAATACATCAGAAATTACAGCTACATCCGAGCAGCCTAATTCAGACTTAGTATCTAACAATATGAGATTGAACTACTTCCGAGATCCAGATTTCCAAAGCCTTCTCTTATCTAGGGTGTTTCAGAGATCCAAGGAGTTTCAAGAACTCCAGACAGTGCTTACACCCAAGATATTAACTAGAAAGAGTTATAGTATAGTGTGGAAGGGCCAACCCTCAGGTGTCCAAGTTCAGAGGGAGCTCAGGGGGTCCCAAGGCAAGGCTCACAAGAGAGGGGCAGAACTTAGTTTCTAAGAATGAGTGTAAGTTCAAGAGGGGGGTTAGGGAGTGCCATGGTAGGCTGGTGGTCATGCCTAGCCATAGGATAGGCTGGCACACCCCTGACCAGGCTTGTTCAGCCAACAAATAAGAGCACAAGCCTATTGAAGGTCAGACTATGGTCTGGACAGTGATTAGGACACTGCCAGACCAAAGTCTCAGGCTCAGAATACATAAAAAGGGAAAGGGGAATGGGAATTGAAAGAGTTTAGGACTCAGGGAGTCCAGTCCATATACATGAACAACAATATCAAGTGTTGTCATGTTTTCTGAACCATAACTCAACATACAAAGGGTTTAGGGATGGGGATTCAAATGAGAGCAGGAATAAACAAACTTGCAAAAAGCAGTAAAATAAACAAGGAGAAGACTGAAGCATAAACACATAAGAGAGAGGCAAAATTTAAACAAGAAGAGACATACCAGTTGCAGAAAAGTAAGCACAAAGAAAAGCAGGATACTTGTAGCCAAAACACAATCAGAGAAGAGAGCTTATGAGTTCAGAGAAAACACGAATGCTTTTTTAGAAAACCTAAGTGTATTTGAGAGAAGAAATGGTAACTTATGCTGTGTGTGTTCGTACTTTGAAAGAGAAGAGTATAGGTATTTATAACTTTGAAAACGAGTAAAGAATAAGGTAACAAGTATAGCTTTAACACAAATATGGGCATGATCACAATCAGAATCAATTAACACAAGACTTCTCTTTAATCAAGGGATTATTGTTCAAACGGATACTAACATGATCAAAAATAAGGAAAGAAAATCAGTCTGTAAGCAGAATGGTTGTTGCCATAAGAGGAGCAGTAAAATCATACAATGGGTATTTAAGTCCAAGTACAGGATTGTACTTATTTTTGGAAAGGGTTTAGTAAGGCCAAACCAAGAAAGAGAATCAATTAACCCTTAATAGGCGAGTAAGAGGGAAAAGTTTTGAAATCAGTTATGAGTTTGAAAATCAATCACAGAAGGGACTCAATATATAAAGGAATGCACAAGTAATAGACATGTGAGGCCAAGCTATGGCAAAAGAAACGACATACAGTAGTAGCATAGAACAAGCATTCGAAGCATGATAGTCAGGTTTCAGTGGTTTAGTAATAGAGAAAAGGATCAGAGGCATGCAAAGAGTCAAGTGAAAATCATAGTCGAGATTGACAGGTAGCAAGAATTCAGAACCAAAAGAGTCACATAAAGAAAAAAGAGAGTTGAAGTAAAGGAATCACATTGAGCAATTTCAACAGACGAAGAACTTCAGGAACTAAAATAGACCCCCAAAGAACTAGGGTTTTAAAAATCAGTTAGGTTTAGAGGCGATAAACAAGTGAAACAAGCAAACAAATTCAGAATCTCGAATAAACCCCAAAAATTAGGGTTTTCAACATGCTAACTCAAATAGAAAAACAAGGTAAACGAATGTTAACAAACAGACTAAGAAACTCAAACAAAATCTCAAGAATTAGGGTTTTAAACATGCGAACTCAGATAGAAAACAACACAAGCAAAACACAGTAAAACATGTCGAGAATCAGAGAAGAGATTCGAAATACCTTAACATAAAACCCTAATTAAAGAATAAAGAGTTTTGAATGCAAAAAATTAAAGAAACTTTGAGAAAGATGCTTAGAATGTTCAAACACATATAGATCCGGGGCAGATAAAATCGAAGGAACCTTAGAGATTAGGATTTTATAAGAAACCCAGGCGATGAGAAAGGCTTTGAAAATCATCGATCTAAGCAGGAAAGTCGAAGATCGAACTCGAATAGCCATGGCTGGCCTGGACAAAGGTTGAAGACGACCGGAGAACAGTCATCAAGCAAAGCCTTGGTCGAAACCCCTTCAAGATCTGGTCATAGGACCTCAAAGACGAGCACGTAGAGGCGATGAGAGGCTGGTACAGGTCTCCGATGAGCCTAGGAACCATGGATTAGGGATTCAGTGAGAGGCGGCGGCTAGGGTTTAAGGTGGGTTGAGAGAGAGTTGAGAGAAAGAAGGGATTCATAGGTGGCGTTTCTGAAGGAATGGGGTAGGTTTAGGGGTCGTTTGAAATTAAAAAGGAAAGAATCAATGGTGGCCGTTGATCTAAGTGATCAACGGCCGAGATTGAACGGGGTTATGGGTTGGGTCGGTTGAGTAGGTGCTGGGTCGGGTTAAATGTAATTGGGCTGGGTAGTTTGGGCTCGAATTTGGGGCTGAGTTGGGTTAATTAGGGGTGCCAAATTGGCTGAAATTCAAATACAATTGAGGCTAGATTGTAAATAGCCACTTTTCCCATTTTGTTTTATAAAAAATAGCAATAACGATTTTAAGAACAAAGTAAAAGTACCGGGTAAACAAATATCATATAAATATTAATTAAAAAAATAGGCTATAATTGCAATTATATGCAATTTAGCTTTTAAAATGCCAAACGAATTTGTAAAAAAGTGCAAAAATCACCTTAATTGTATTTTGGTGTAAATATGAGGATAAAATAAGTTATTCACCAAAATTGATGATTTTGGAAATATTTATGGATTTTGTACTGCTAAAATAGACAATAAATTGATTTTAAAAATCTTTAAGAATTAGGAAAAATACCAAAACTCTTGGGGCATGCTTATATATGCATGTACATGCTATTTTGAAAGTATTTTGTATAGAAATACATAGGGAAAAATTGGGTATCAATAGCTGCCTTTTTACCCAAGGAGGATGAAAGAGTTGTCGGGTAAAGATATGATGACCAATTTTGACCGAAAGTGGCAATTTGAAAGGAGTTTTGACCGAACTCTAGTCTCTGAGCCGCCTACATATCCTTGGTCTTACAGGAATCAGGCCATATGTAGTTCAGGAATCATTGATGGAATATGCCGATAGAGATTTGAAACGGACGAACGCGATGTTTAGATTGAGTGAGGTTTCTGAAAATTGATAGGCTGCAAGAACCGGAGCGAGATCGCTCCTGATGAGACAGCCGTTGCTAGCCGGTTTACCTGCAAATGAGCAATACGAACATATATTGTGCATAAATTTAAACGTGATGCAAATTCCCATTGGACCATGAATGCTGTCTTTGGACGGTTAGGATGACGTCCTTGAACCATGACGTCCCGGGCTATGAAGAGCGTAAATAAAAATTCGCAGGCCATGAAATGATGTTCTCGGGCCATGTAGATGATGCCTCCGAACTATGATGCCTTTGAATAATGATATGCAAAAGATAAAATGGTGTCCTCAGGCCATGGCATGGCGTTCTCGGGCTATGCAAATGGTATCTCCGAACAATGATGCCTTTGGACAAGGTGGCGATCTTTCAACCCATGAAATGTAGGATTTGGCGATATTTTAGCCGATGCAAGACGTAAATAAAAGGTGGCGATATTTCAGCCATGCGAGAGAGATAAGGTGGCGATCTTTCAGTTGATGCAAGAAAATAAAGTGGCGATATTTCAGCCATGCAGGATGGAGGCAGAGCTTAGTCTTGGAAGGCAGAAAGGTAGCCTTATGCAATGCAGGAAATGCAGATGGAGGTAGAGCTTAACCTCGAAAGGCAGAAAGGTAGCCTTATGCAAAACGCAGATGGAGACAGAGCTTAGTCTCGAAAGGTAGAAAAGTAGCCTTATGCAGATGATGATGGAGGTAGAGCTTAACCTCGGAAGGCAGGAAAGTAGCCTTATGCAAAATACAGATGGAGACAGGGCTTAGTCCCGAAAGGCAGATAAGGTAGCCTTATGCAATGCAAGGAAATACAAGATGGAGACAATGCTTAGTCTCGGAAGGCAGAAAGGTAGCCTTATGCAGATGATGATGGAGGTAGAGCTTAACCTCGGAAGGTAGAAAAGTAGCCTTATGCAAAATGCAGATGGAGACATGGCTTAGTCTCGAAAGGCAGATAAGGTAGCCTTATGCAATGCAAGGAAATGCAAGATGGAGACAATGCTTAGTCTCGGAAGGCAGAAAGGTAGCCTTATGCAATGCAGAGAAATGCAGGATGGAGACAATGCTTAGTCTCGGAAGGCAGAAAGGTAGCCTTATGCAATGCAGAGAAATGCAGGATGGAGACAATGCTTAGTCTCAAAAGGCAGAAATGTAGCCTTATGCAAATGATGAGAAATGCAGGATGGAGACAATGCTTAGTCTCGGAAGGCAGAAAGGTAGCCTTATGCAGTGCAAGAATGTAAAAGGACGATTAGTAGTAAGATCTCTTAGCTGATAGCCGATTATGACAATATGACTGCTGGGGAGATTGTGTACGGATAGCAATTGCGGGCACGTGATGGTTCTAAGAAGTTGCATTCTTGGGAAAGTGTGAGTGCATAAATATATCTAAGGATATTGCGAATTGAGTGCCTGCATCCAAAGAAAAATCGTGAGTTCTGTAAGGGGAAAAAGTTAGTTCGTCTTCCCCAGGCTCTTGACGTTGTGTGTCAATGGGGTAGCATCGCTAAACAACAGCAATACGGATAATAGTTATGCATGATTTAGTAAATATAACGTAAGTATATAATCGAAAATAATTTTCTTTAGATGAACCAATGAATGCGACGTGGTTCTAGACATTGCAACCTCTTTCGCTCCAAAGTTTTGAGGGTCCTCCTCAAAATTCTGCCCCAGTTTACTGGGATGGCGCTTCTGACGATGCATGGACTAAAATCAACTTCGGAATTTTGAGGGTCCTCCTCAAAATTCTGCCCCAGTTCCAATATCGGGGGGGGGGGAGGGGGAATGGAATTTTTATTAAATTGTGACCGAACCCATAGGGCTGCCTACGTATCCCCTCTTAAACGGGAATCAGGTCAGGCATAGTTCAAATTACATCATAAAGGGAATCATAAGTGGTTACACATAGTATCGTTTCACTGCATCTGAATTGATTGGCTTCGGCCAGACTTCTCCATCTATCTTTGCAAGAATAAGGGCTCCTCCAGTTAGAACCCGGTGAACCATGTACGAACCCTGCCAATTGGGAGAGAACTTCCCCTTGGCTTCATCTTGATGTGGAAATATTTTTTTCAACATTAGCTGCCCCGGTGTAAACTTCCTTGGCTTAACTCTTTTGTTGAAGGCTCTGGACATTCTGTTATGATACAACTGACCGTGGAAAACCGCCTTCATCCTTTTCCCATCTTTAAGGGCTAACTGCTCATAGCGTCCTTTTACCCATTCTGCATCATCCAACTCTGCTTCTTGTATGATCCTTAAGGAGGGAATTTCTACCTCGGCGGGGATGACTGCCTCTGTACCATAAAACAACATGTATGGAGTTGCTCCGGTCGATGTGCGGACTGTGGTGCAGTATCCCAATAAGGCGAATGATAATTTCTCATGCCATTGTTTGTGCCTTTCGACCATCTTCCTTAGTATCTTCTTGATATTCTTGTTGGCTGCCTCCACAGCTCCATTCATCTAAGGCCTGTAGGCTGTAGAGTTCTTGTGTTTGATCTTGAATGTTTCACACATTGCTTTCATCAAGTCGCTGTTTAGATTGGAACCATTATCGGTGATGATTGATTCAGGAATTCCGAACCGACAAACAATGCAGTTGCAGAAGAAATCTGCCACAACCTTCTTAGTGACTGCCTTGTATGATGCTGCTTCGACCCATTTGGTAAAATAATCGATTGCCACCAAGATGAACCTGTGCCCATTTGATGCGGCAGGCTCGATAGGTCTGATAAAATCCATTCTCCAAATGGCGAATGGCCATGGTGAGCTTGTTGCAGTAAGCTCGTTTGGAGGCACCTTTATCATATATGCATGTATCTGACAGCGATGGCATTTGCAAATATACTGGATACAGTCTGTTTCCATAGTCATCCAAAAATACCCTACTCGGAGTATCTTCTTTGCTAAGACAAAACCATTCATGTGCGGCTCGCAGGTCCCTGCATGCACTTCGTCTAATAGCCTGGATGCTTCTTTTACTTCGACACATCTTATTAAACCCAAATCGGGAGTCCTCCTGTACAGGATTCCTCCACTGTGAAAGAAGTTGCTGGATAACCTATGAAGTGTGCGCTTCTAAGTAGCGTTGGCAAGTTTTGGATATTCCCCTATTGTCAAGTACTGCTTGATGTCATGGAACCATGGCTTTCCATCCACTTCTTCCGTGGGCGCAATAAGCTGGCTGATCATGAATCTTTACTGGGATAGGATCAATGATATTTGTATCTGGATGCTGGATCATGGATGATAAAGTAGCTAATGCATCAACAAACTCGTTCTGGACTCTAGGGACGTGCTGAGATTCTATCTTTGTGAACCTTTTTCTCAACTCCTGTATGTGATGCAAGTAGGGAAGTATCTTAGAGTTCTTGGTTGCCCACTCTTCTCGAACCTGATGTATGAGCAAGTCTGAGTCCCCGATCACTAGAAACTCTTGAACGTTCATGTCAATGGCCATTTTGAGCCCCAAGACGCAGGCTTCATATTCGGCCATATTATTGGTGAAAGGGAACCTGAGCTTGGCGGATACCGGGTAGTGCTGGCCGGTTTATGATAATAGGACTGCTCCTATGCCAACTCCTTTGAAATTCACAGCTCCGTCGAAAAACAACCTCCAACCATCATAGGATTCTGCAATATCTTCTCATATGAAAGATACCTCTTTATCGGGAAAATACGTTTTTAGGGGCTCGTATTCTCCGTCCACGGTATTCTCGGCGAGATGATCCGCCAAGGCTTGCCCTTTGATTGCTTTCTAGGTCACGTAAACAATGTCTAATTCACTTAGCAGGATTTGCCACTTGGCGAGCTTGCCAGTGGGCATGGGTTTCTGGAAGATATACTTTAGAGGGTCCATTCTGGATATGAGATAAGTAGTGTAAGCACAGAAGTAATGCCTCAACTTTTGCACGACCCAAGTCAGAGCACAACAAGTGAATTCTAAAAGAGAATACCGGGCCTTGTATGGTGTGAACTTCTTACTGAGATAGTAGATGGCCTTCTCCTTTCTCCCTGTTTCATCATGTTGTCCCAGAACACAACCGAATGCTCCATCCAATACCGCAAGGTAAAGCAATAGGGGTCTTCCTGGCTCAGGCGGAACCAAGACTGGTAGCGTTGACAGGTATTCCTTGATTCTGTCGAAGTATTTCTGACATTCATCAGTCCACTTGGTAGCAACATCCCTTTTCAACATTTTGAAGATAGGTTCACAAATGACAGCGGACTGAGCTATGAACCGGCTGATATAGTTGAGTCTCCCCAGGAAACTCATCACGTCCTTCTTGTTCTTTGGCGGTGGCAATTATTGGATAGCTTTGACCTTTGATGGATCCAATTCTATTCCTCGACGACTCACGATGAAACCCAATAATTTTCCAGCAGGAACCCCGAATGCACACTTGGCGGGATTCAGTTTCAGATTGTACCTCCTTAGTCTGTTGAAGAACTTTCTTAGGTCTTCCATGTGATCCCTGGCTTTCTTGGATTTGATGATGACATCATCCACATATACCTCGATCTCCTTGTGTATCATGTCATGAAAGATGGTAGTCATGGCTCTCATGTAGGTGGCACCAACATTCTTCAAACCGAATGGCATCATTTTGTAACAGTACATTCCCCATGGCGTGATGAAAGCCGTTTTCTCTGCATCTTCTTCATCCATCCATATTTGATGATACCCAGCGAAACAATCAACAAAAGACTGCAACTCATGCTTGGAGCAGTTGTCTATAAGAATGTGTATGTTAGGCAAGGGGAAGTCGTCTTTGGGACTGGCCCGATTAAGATCCCGGTAGTCAACACAAATTCTAACTTTTCCATCCTTTTTTGGCACTGGCACGATGTTGGCTAACCATGTCAGATACTCTAATACCCTGAGAACCTTGGCTTTGACTTGCTTGGTAACCTCTTCTTTGATTTTCAAACTCATGTCGGGTTTGAATTTCTTGAGCTTCTACTTTACCGGCGGACATGTTGGATCTGTTGGCAGTTTCTGAGCTACAATGGATGTGCTGAGACCAGTCATATCATCATATGACCAGGCGAATATGTCTTCATATCCCTTTAGGAATTCTTTGTACTCCTTCTTTTCTGATGGTGACAGGTGAACACTGATGCGCGTTTCTTTGACATTCTCTATATCTCCCTGATTAACGACCTCAGTTTCGTCCAAGTTAGACTTAGTCCTATTTTCAAAATTCTCAACCCCTCTGATGGCCTCTTCTGGTATATCATCCTCTTCTAAATCCGTATCCGTTAGTTTTGTTGTCTCATTGCAAGTCACAATCGTTGGTTCATCGTCAAGGCAAGTAATAGTAATGTTGTGTAAAATAAAGTGAATGATAGAAAAAATAATAAGAGAGAGATATATAATAAACTGAAATACTTCGATTGAATTCATAATTGTTTTGAATATTAGAGCTCTTTTCAAAATTAAAGACAATGCAGAAATAAAATCAGCTTAGTAAAAAGTAAAAACGTGATGCATGGTGCTTTTGTTTAGCCTTGCTACCCTGAAGCTTTCTGGGCCCTTGGATCTTGTACTGTATGATGATGGTGCCAGAATGCACGAACTAACCTTTGGGGAGGGGAATAATAAAAGAAAAGAAAAACAAAAAAAGGTAACAAGTTAGTGTGGATTATGAGGAAAAGTGTTGCAGTATTTAAACACATTGTGCAAGAATATAAATCGCGTCCTAATTTGGGTGCCTCGTTGTGCCCGAGGTAGGACTAGCGACAAATTAATTTGGAGAACTTATAATGCTAAATGCCTCATTTTATTGACAAAATAAGACGAATCCAAAACGACACTAAATAACGGAAAGTAAAATGTCACTAGTGGTCATTGGCCTTATTACATCATTAAAGCAAAATGAAAGACTCCTAACTACTTGGTCCCAGAAGGACCTTCTTCAGGTTGAATGTTCTCGTTGATCAAGTCCTCCAGCTCGCACAGATTTTCCAGTAAAAATTCTATCGCCAGACATTCTCCTTTGCCTTCCTCAACATTTTGACAATCGATGACTCTTTTCCTCACTTTCCCTTCCAATTCTAGCAAGTTGTACTCCAGGTATTCTAGCTTCTCACTAGCCTTGGTGACTCTCTCTTTTCATTCGTTGTTTTGGTTGCTCAATGGGAGGTTTCTCCACCAAGTCTGCAAGAGTGAAGGTATGTTTACCATACCGAAGTCAAGAACTTTGTCATTCATTTTCTGCAAAACAAAAAGGTTTAGACCTCACCCCCACCGGACTCAACTATTTAATACCAATAATCAGCATAACAAGCATTTAGTTCTCTAAATAAATGCACAGAACATGTAGGTGTCCGTTTGGGTTTCAGGGAAACCCGATGGACTTTGGACAAGGTTATCTTAATAAGTCATTATGCGGACAACATAACTGACTCGGCTAGGTTTGACCATGATGCATGTACAATTGAACAGAGTAAGGTTTCTATTGGGGTATTAGACAGGTACCCTTGAGCGGACAACTCAAGAGGGAAAGGCACGGAACCATCGACTGCACCGCTGATCGACTGGTTTTACCACAAATACGCCTTTGCCGAATTTAAAGGGTGATAATATTGGAAGAGCGCAACTACTCATTATAAGCGTTGCTATGGTATTTGTTTGGCACGAGTGGAATATGATGTTGAAGATGCAGTTTACAAGAATGAAACAAATTGACATGTATTTCCACATTCATAAGATAAATGATTACAATAATTGCAGTAATTACAACAGTATTGAAATAAAGCAGTAAAGGAAAGCAGTTAAAGGAAAGAAAAAACATGAAGAGCCAAGTAAGTTTTGTAGTGATTGAATAAAAGACAGTAAATAAAGCAATTAATGAGATAATAGAGTCACAAGCAGCATGCAGTGGTAAAAGCCTAAAGAATCCCCAGCAGAGTCGCCATGCTATCGACGCCCCGTTTTTCTAAGGGTCGAAATCGGGTATACAACATTGGGAGGACAACTCTATTTCCTTTCGAGAATTGGGTCTTAGAAGTTGAAGAGTCGCCACCTAATGATTATAGTGTATTAGGACACTTTTAAGAAAGGTTTGAGATAAGAGACCAGAGATTAGGGTAAGGGCTAGAAATTATCCCAATGGGAAGGTGTTAGGCACCCCTCAGGATCCATAAGTGTGGTTCCCGGCCATGCTACAATTGCAACTTTAAGAAGACAAGTAGAAAAATAAAGCAAAGGGCTTCACATAGTTTTGCAAACAAGTTTAAGAGTTGAAGAAGTAGAGAGTTTAGAAAATTAGTTTTAAAAGAAAACTTAAAAATTAACAAGTAAAAGGGAAAGGGGTCCTAGGTTTACCGATAATATAGATCACATCAATGCAATATCCAGCAATCACTCCTCAGAAGAGGGGTCACATGTGATATTAGCGCACCGGTCATCATATCCATATTCTACCCTTCCCACCCCGTTAAGGTATTAAAGCGCAGAAAGTTTCGTTACTTATTGCATTTTAGTACCCGTCCCAATCCTATCAGTCCTGGAGGCATTTAGGACTACTAATCCTAAAGGGAAAGATATTTGGGGCCTTTTGAGAGTTTTCAAAGGACAAAAATACTAGGGCGTCAATCAAAAACACATAATACAAGTAGAGGAGAAAGCAAATAAGAAGGTAAGGCTCAGATAAACCTCCTTAAATCAGATAAGCCATGGAGTTTAGCATGTCTTGCATGTACTGGTTTGGTCTTTAAAATTAAAGCGATAAGCGGATTAGTTCAACTCATACTTTTAGATAGGAAGCCGCATTAGGCTCGCTCGAATACAGTTGTTAAAGACTAGTCCACTTTTAGCTATGTGTTGGATAGAACTAACGATTTCGATAAGCAGACTGATTATAAAGAGTTACCAGTTTTTTTAGAGTGAAACGAGTTTCAGAAAAGAGTGTTCTGTTTTGAAGGGGTCTAAAAGAAATGAAAGGAACTTCAAAAGACATGCGGAGTAATTGAAAAAAAGTTTCACAAACTTTATCAGAAAAAAGAGAGTTTCAGAAAATGCCAGTTTGTTTAGAAAATGTTTGTTAACTAACGTGGTTCAGAAAATCGCAGAAGACTGCCGGTATATATTAATTTAAACGGTTGGTGCTGTCTTGAACAAATGAGACAGTTCTGACTCGAAGTTCCTATAGGCATGCTATCTATACGTTAACTGAATGTAACACTTTTTTAACAGGAGTCTTACAAACATGGTATCTGTATGCAACTTTATAATTAAGCCTATAGTTTGCCTAATGGTATCATTATGTGCAGAAATGTAAACCCCTTTGAGCACGGTATCTATATGCATAGTTGCAGAAAGTTTAGAGGTTAAATCCTATAGGCATGGTCTCTACGTGTGAAATTGCGCAGTGTAGAAATTAAACCTATAGACATTATTTCTACCCTTTGTGCATAAAAGTAACCCCCTCCGTTTTTTACTAAAATCCCATGAGTTTATACAAATTATTACAGACTACTAAAAAATAAGACAGAAATAAAAAACACATAAGAAATTACAGCTACACCCGAGCAGCCTAATTCAGACTTAGTATCTAACAATATGAGATTGAACCACTTCCGAGATCCATATTTCCAAAGCCTTCTCCTATCTAGGGTGTTTCAGAGATCCAAGGAGTTTCAAGAACTCCAGGCAGTGCTTACACCCAAGATATTAATTAGAAAGAGTTACAGTGTAGTGTGGAAGGGCCAGCCCTCAGGTGTCCAAGTTTAGAGGGACTCAGGGGGTTCCAAGGCAAGGCTCACAAGAGAGGGGCAGAACTTAGTTTCTAAGAATGAGTGTAAATGCAAGAGGGGGGTTAGGGAGTGCGATGGCAGGCTGGTCATGCCTAGCCATAAGATAGGCTGGCACACCCCTGACCAGGCCTGTTCAACCAACAAAGAAGAGCACAGACCTATTGAAGATCAGACTATGGTCTGGACAGTGATTAGGACACTGCCAGACAAAAGTCTCAGGCTCAGAATACACATAAAGGGAAAGGGGAATGGGAATTGAAAGAGTTTAGGACTCAGGAAGTCCAGTCCATATACATGAACAACAATATCAAGTGTTGTCATGTTTTCTGAACCATAACTCAACATACAAAGGATTTAGGGATGGGGATTCATATGGGAGAAGGAATAAAAAAACTTGCAAAAAACAGTAAAATAAACAAAGAGAATACTGAAGCATAAACACATAAGAGAGAGGCAAAATTTAAACAAGAAGAGACATACCAGTTGCAGAAAAGTAAGCACAAAGAAAAGCAGGATACTTGTAGCCAAAACACAATCAGAGAAGAGTGCTTATGAGTTCAGAGAAAACTCGAATGCTTTTTTAGAAAACCTAAGTGTATTTGAGAGAAGAAGTGGTGACTTATGCTGTGTGTGTTCGTACTTTGAAAGAGAAGAGTATAGGTATTTATAGTTTTGAAAACGAGTAAAGAATAAGGTAACAAGTATAGCTTTAACACAAATATGGGCATGATCACAATCAGAATCAATTAACACAAGACTTCCCTTTAATCAAGGGATTATTGTTCAAACGGATACTAACAGGATCAAAAATAAGGAAAGAAAATCTGTCTGTAAGCAGAATGGTTGTTGCCATAAGAGGAGCAGTAAAATCATACAATAGGTATTTAAGTCCAAGTACAGGATTGTACTTATTTTTGGAAAGGGTTTAGTAAGGCCAAACCAAGAAAGAGAATCAATTAACCCTTAACAGACGAGTAAGAGGGAAAAGTTTTGAAATCAGTTATGAGTTTGAAAATCAATCACAGAAGGGACTCAGTATATAAAGGAATGCACAAGTAATAAACATGTGAAGCCAAGCTATGGCAAAAGAAACGACATACAGTAGTAGCATAGAGCAAGCATTCGAAGCATGATATTCAGGTTTCAGTGGTTTAGTAATAGAGAAAAGGATCAGAGGCATTCAAAGAGACGAGTGAAAATCATAGTCGAGTTTGACAGGTAGCAAGAACTCAGAACCAAAAGAGTCACATAAAGAAAAAAGAGAGTTGAAGTAAGGAATCACATTGAGCAATTTCAACAGACGAAGAACTTCAGGAACTCAAATAGACCCCTAAAGAACTAGGGTTTTCAAAATCAGTCAGGTTTAGAGGCGATAAACAAGTGAAACAAGCAAACAAATTTAGAATCTCGAATAAACCCCAAAAATTAGGGTTTTCAACATGCTAACTCAGATAGAAAAACAAGGTAAACGAATGTTAACAAACAGACTAAGAAACTCAAACAAAATCTCAAGAATTAGGGTATTAAACATGCTAATTCAGATAGAAAACAACACAAGCAAAACACAGTAAAACATGTCGAGAATCAGAGAAGAGATTTGAAATACTTTAACATAAAACCCTAATTAAAGAATAAAGAGTTTTGAAAGCAAAAAATTAAAGAAACTTTGAGAAAGTTGCTTAGAAAGTTCAAACACATATAGATTCGGGGCAGATAAAATCGAAGGAACCTTAGAGATTAGGATTTCGTAAGAAACCCAGGCGATGAGAAAGGCTTTGAAAACCATCGATCTAAGCAGGAAAGTCGAAGATCGAACTCGAATAGCCATGGCTGGCCTGGACAAAGGTTGAATACGACCGGAGAACAGTCATCAACCAAAGGCTTGGTCGAAACACCTTCAAGACCTGGTCATAGGACCTCAAAGACGAGCACGTAGAGGCCATGAGAGGCTGGTACAGGTCTCCGATGAGCTTGGGAAGCCATGGATTAGGGTTTCAGTGAGAGGCGGCGGCTAGGGTTTGAGGTGGGTTGAGAGAGAGTTGAGAGAAAGAAGGGATTCAAAGGCAGCGTCTCTAAAGGAATGGGGTAGGTTTAGGGGTCGTTTGAAATTAAAAAGGAAAGAATCAATGGTGGCCGTTGATCTAAGTCATCAACGACCGAGATTGAACGGGGTTATGGGCTGGGTTGGTTAAGTAGGTGCTGGGTCGGGTTAAATGTAATTAGGCTGGGTAGTTTGGGCTCGAATTTGGGGCTGAGTTGGGTTAATTAGGGGTGCCAAATTGGCTGAAATTGAAATACAATTGAGGCTAGATTGTAAATAGCCACTTTTCACATTTTGTTTTATAAAAAATAGCAATAACGATTTTAAGAACAAATTAAAAGTACCGGACAAACAAATATCATATAAATATTAATTAAAAAATACTGGGGTTAATTTTATAATTATAAGATGTTATCAATTACAAAATAGGCTATAATTGCAATTATATGCAATTTAGCTTTTAAAATGCCAAACGAATTTGTAAAAATGTGCAAAAATCACCTTAATTGTATTTTAGTGTAAATATGAGGATAAAATAAGTTATTCACCAAAATCAATGATTTTGGGAATAATTATGGATTTTGTACTGCTAAAATAGACAATAAATTAATTTTAAAAATCTTAAAAATTAGGAAAAATACCAAAACTCTTGGGGCATGCTTATATATGGATGTACATGCTATTTTGAAAGTATTTTGTATAGAAATACCTAGGGAATAATTGGTTATCAACAACGGCTCATCCCAATAGAAATCCAAACTATCCCACTTGAGCTTCTTCCTTTGGTTAGAAGAGAGCTCACACGGGATTATACCAGTCACAAGGAAATTAGCAACATTAGTAAACCATGGCATACAATTCATTGACACCGAAATGAGTTGTTCGTCAAGAAATGAATCATTGATCTATAGGCCGTCACGAGGCCTCCCCTCCTCCTCCAAGAGGAACAAGTGGTCTGCCACTTGGTTCTCACTACCCTTCCGGTCCACAATCTCCAAATCAAACTCTTGAAGTAACAAGACCCATCGCATCAATCTAGCTTTGGAATCCTTCTTCGTCATGAAGCACTGGAGTGCAGCATGGTCGGTATGAATAATAACCTAAGCACCCATAAGATACGGCCGGAATTTTTCCATAGCAAACACAATAGTCAAAAGTTCCTTCTCGGTCATCGTGTAGTTCACTTGAGCAACATTCATTGTCTTGCTTGCATAGTACACCGGATGAAATATTTTTTCCACTCGTTTACCCAAAACTGCCCCAACCGCAACATCGCTCGCATCACACATAAACTCAAAGGGCAAGCTCCAATTAGGCGCGGTAATGATAGGACTGGTGGTCAACTTATGCTTGAGAAGTTCAAAGGCTTGCATACACTTTTCATCAAAAAAGAACTTAGCATCTTTTTCCAACAACTTTCATAAGAGATTCACTACCTTCGAAAAGTCTTTGATAAATCTCCGCCAGAACCCCGCATGCCCAAGAAAACTTCGAACTCCCTTGACAGATGTAGGGGTAGGGAGCTGTGAAATCACTTCGATCTTTGCTTTATCCACCTCAATGCCATTCTTATAAATTTTATGCCCAAGAACAATTCCTTCTTCACCATAAAGTGCCATTTCTCCCAATTGAGGACAAGATTGGTTTCTTCACAACACGACAAAACTCTATCAAGATTCTTCAAGCATTCATCAAATGAGTCCCCCACGACACTAAAGTCATCCATGAACACCTCCAAAATGTCTTCCACCATATCGGTGAAAATGGCCATCATACACCGCTGAAATGTAGCTGGTGCATTACACAACCCAAGAGGCATCCTAGAGAAAGCAAAAGTGCTATATGGACAAGTGAATGTGGTTTTCTCCTGATCTTCCGGAGCAATCAAGATTTGGTTGTACCCAGAATACTCATCCAAGAAGCAATAGAAGCCACGCCCAGCAAGTCGGTCTAACATCTGATCAAGAAAAGTCAAAGGAAAGTGATCCTTGCGGGTCACTTTATTCAACTTGCGGTAGTCCATGCATACCCTCCAACCGATGATGGTTCTTGTAGGAATCAACTTATTTTATGAATTTGTAACCACGGTCATGCCACCCTTCTTCGAAAAACATTGCACCGGTGAAGTCCAAGAGCTATCAGAGATGAGGTACACAACCCTGGCATCCAACCACTTGATCACCTCCTTTTTCACAACTTCTTGCATTTCCTCGTTCAACCTCCTTTGATGCTCCAAGGAGAGGTTTGCATCATCTTCCAGAATAATCTTGTGCATACAGAATGCGGGGCTTATTCCCTGAATATCAGTAAAGTCCATCCAATTGCCTTTTTCTGCTTTTGAAGCACTGCCAATGTGGCATCAACCTGCATGTTAGTAAGGCAAGAAGAAAGAATAACTACCAAAGTAGAATTTGAGCCTAAGAACTCATACCTGAGGTGTGGAGGCAGTGGTTTCAACTCCAACACTGGAGGCTCCTCAATTGAAGGTTTGGTTGGTGGAATCTTTCTATTCTCGAGATCCAAAGACAATTTCCCAGGCTCATAAGAATAAGAGCCCATTCCATGTAAAGCATTCACGCACTCCACTCGGCTTGCATCCTTATTGACATCAACATTCAACAATACGGCCTCCAATGGGTCCTCCACATTAACTATTGCACTGGTGTCATCAATTATCACTACTGTGACGAGGTCAACAAAAGAGCACACCTCGGTACTGTTGGGCTGCTTCATTCATTTGCACAATCCATAGAACGTTTCTTTGTGACCAAGTCTTTCATGAATTTTGCATAGCCTGGCATTTGTTCAAGAGCCTCCACCAATGGCAGATTAATGGACAAGTTCTTCATCATATAAATGAATTTTTTAAACTGATTCTCATTTTTCTACTTCGCAAGCCTTTGAGGATAAGGTGGAGGTGGCCTTGGCAAATTATCCTTGGCTTTTGGCACAACTGGCTCCGACATGTTTATTATGTGTTCCTGGACGGGTTCACATCATTTTGAGTTTCCACCTCGACATCTTGAATATCAATCCTCACTTCTTTGTTCATATTTTCATCAACCACATCTTCAACTACCAAACGGACTTCATCTTCTTGCAACTCAACGTCACCATCCAATATTTGCTTTTGTTTGGATGCATTCACATCACCGCCTCTCCCACTTCTTGTTGTTACCTCCATAACATAATTGTTCCCACCCTTCGGGTTCACTAACGTATCACTTGGTAGAGAACCCTTAGGGCGAGTAGTTAAAGACTGTGAGATTTGGCCTAATTGTACCACCAAATTTCTAAAAGAGGTATTGTGGGAAGCCAACTATGCATCAGAATCCGCATTCTTCTTCTTCTTCATCTGTTCGAACATCATTTCAATTCTACCCATGTCATTGCCAGAATAACTAGGACCTTGATATGGAAATGGGGGCGGGTTGTTCGGTTGTTGGTACATTGTGGGCCTTTGAAATCCTTGCCCCCGGTTTCCTTGGTTTCCATTATTCCATCCACCTTGATTGTTATTGTCACCTCAATTGTTGTTATTACCATTCCAATTCCCTTGATTGCCTTGGTTGTTGTTCTGATTGCCCCAGTTATTGTTTTGGTTGTTATTCCCCCAATTACCATTGTTTTGTTGTTGATTGCCCCAATTCCTTTGAAGTCTCCACTGTTGTTGGTTGGAAGAGTTGCCCCGTTGGCCTTGATAATTGTTCACATATTGAACCTCTTCACTTTGTTCATCATAACCATCATTTTGAAATCCATTACAGTCATCATCAAATTTCTC
This sequence comes from Nicotiana sylvestris, assembly GCF_000393655.2. Lineage (NCBI taxonomy): Eukaryota > Viridiplantae > Streptophyta > Magnoliopsida > Solanales > Solanaceae > Nicotiana > Nicotiana sylvestris. The sequence goes on along the minus strand of NC_091064.1, from coordinate 116,092,662 downwards.
AGAATTCCCTTGGTTTTGTTGCCTTCTTTTCCTTCTCTTGTTGACAAGCATATTGACACCCTCCATGCCATTTAATTGGCGAGGATTCTGGACTTGTTGCAACTGTGCCTTTGCCAATTGGTTCATAGTAGTTGTCAACTCCGCTATAGCTTGCCCATGGTCATGTAATTCCTTGTGCAAATTAGTAACCGTGGGGTCACCCTGGGGCACATTTACTCTACTTTGCCAAGCCGAAGAAGTGTCAGCCATCTCATCAAGAATATCACATACCTCATCATACGATAGCTTTATAAAGTTTCCCCAGCAAGTTGGTTCACTATCCTTTGGTTTGTTGTATTAATGCCCCGGTAAAAGGTTTGTTGGATCATAGCTTTGGTCATATCATTGTTGGGGCATTCCTTCACCATCATTCTATAACGCTCCCAAATCTCATGGAAAGGTTCCGTGGGCTCTTGCTTGAAAGCCAATATCTCATCACGCAATGCTGCCATATGCCCCGGTGAGAAAAATATAGCAATGAATTTATCTGCCAACTCATCCCAAGTTGTGATGAAATGGTTGGGAACTCGCTCAAGCCAATCCAATTCCTTCCCCCGAAGTGACAATGAAAAGAGTCTCAACCTAAGAACATCCTCGAACACATTCGTCTGCTTGCTCCCCTAACATATATCTACGAACCCTTTGAGATCTTTGTAGGCATTTTGATTTGCAGCGCCCGTGAAGTACCCACACTGCTCAAGTAAGGTCAACATCACATTGGTTATTTGACAATTGCCTACCCGGGTGGGACAATAGCACTTGCATAGCCCTGGTTCGGAAGTACTCTATGAGCCACTCTTGGAGGTGGCGGAGGAGGGTCTGGAATATTGTCATTGGGATTAGCATTGGCATTGCGGCCTCTACGTTGTCCTTGAGATACAAGAGGCACCTCATCATCTCCGACATCATCTACCTCCTCTCCTGCAATCAAATTTCCAAGAGGGTCATTAGCGTTGTTCGCTGCCATTTGGTACCTGAGTTGTGACACAAACAAGTTAGTAAAAAAGAAGGAAAGAAGAACAATACACAAAACTAACTAAATAGATAGCCAAAATAGTTAGCTCCTCGGCAACTGCGCCAAAAAGTTATCGCGGCCTACTCCGCACTACTATAGAGTAGCGAGAGAGGGTCGGAGCAGCTTTTACCCAATTTAGGGCCGGGATCGATTTCCATAGAGAGCTAGAATTTGGAATCGAGTATCTATCTAGTGTAGGATTGCGTATGTGTTCCAAATTACACTTCTAATCATTTTAGGGGTTTTTGATTAACTTCTACTTTTATAAAACTACAATTGTAAATAAAACTAGATTAAGCTAAGAGTTAAACTACTGAGGGTTGTTCAAATAGTTTAAAAGGCACTAGGGTAGTGACTTTCGCCTAGGTGGTCAATTGACGGATAATTGAATTTAAGACATGATTGACATAATTTGGGGAGTATGATATAACTGTTGTACGATATTACCCACTCTACACCTCTCGGTGGTTCGAGTGATTTTGCCCGAATTGACTTTCTCAAGACCAATTGGGTATGCAAATTTGCACAAGAAACCAAGGCTCAAGTTGAGTATTACTCTCTCGAGGTTTAACCCTTTAATTGGGGCTATCAATCTCTTGAGTACGCCCCAATTCCTTGTTGGACCAATTTCGGAGACTTAGACTCTCTTTCTCAAGAAGAGCCCAAGTCAACTGAACACAAGCTAGTGTTTGCAACAACTAATTCAGCAATTAAACATAAAATTGGTCCAAATATCAAACACCCATAGTCAATCTAGCCCTAAAATACAAGACCCATCAATTACCCACACTAAGGTTGAGCCACAACCCTAGCTTATGGATCTAGCTACTTATATTAAAGAAGGAAAACAAGAAATAGATTAAGAACAACTCATATCAATCAATTGCTAAGATAAACAACAAGATTCAATGTTGAAATGTAGTTAAAATTGCTCAAAATAGCTAAATACTTTGAACCCACGAGCGCAGCTAAAAATGGGAAAATAAGCTATTTATACTAAGCTGAAAAATTTGGACAAAAATATCCCTACTGGGTTAGTGCGGACTACACAAAATGATGTGTGACCGCACTAGGGTTCTGAACATGAAAATCTAACTCTCTGAACTTGGGCACTGCGAACCGCAGAGAATTGATTGCGGCTATGGAGGCTTCTAGTGCAGTCCGCATAAAATGGAGCGTGGACCGCATTGGCTTGACACTTGGAATTTGCAGCTCTCTGATTCTTCTCTCTGCGGACCGCACTAAAACAAGTGCGGCCGCGTTGATCTCAGTGCGGACCGTACAAATCCTAGTGCGGCCGCATTGCCTTTGTGCCTGAATGTCATGCTCTCTGAACCTCACAGTGCGGACAGCATAGAATGTATTGCAGCCGCACTGGCCTTGTTTTGCCTGAGCTTTGACTTGCCTTGGTACTTGTGCAAGTTTCACTCTTTTTGAGTTGATCTTTGACATCTTGTCACTTTGTTGATCAAACCTGCAATCAAGCATAACTTGTGAGCCATTTGGGACTATTTTGTACAAATTCCTAATCAAAACATAAGCAAAAAGGAGTATAAAAGGTATCAAAATCCCTAGTTATCATGCGCTGTTGGGGATTGTGACTTAGTCCGTCCCGAATGACTATTCTACCGCCTATTTGACTGAAATCTAATTGCTATCATTATGTTTTGGGCTGAATGCCATATTTGGACCTCGTGCCAACTATTTGAACCCTTAGGGGATTTTTATCGATATTTCCTCACTATTTTGACTTTAAACTTGTACTCAGTCATGTTATATTTTACTATTTTCACAACTCAACCATGTTTACTCTGTTTTAACATATTAAATGATATTTCAAATAATAGTTTGGACTGAGCATTATGTTTTACTATTGTCCGAGTGGCTTATGTGATTTTGACTGAGTAGGGCCGAGGGCCTGTGTTGTGAGGATACTTTTGTGTCAGGCTGCACGCCGTAGCGGCGATACACAAATTATGATTATGTTGCCGAGACCTGAATTTTGTACGCCACGAGGTGACTTGTGATATGAGACCGAGAGCCTAGTGATGATGCCACGAGATGGGTTGATATTGCGCTTGGGCCATAAAGGGCCCCTCCAGGAGTCTGCACACCCCTAGTGAGCGCGGGTACCCATTGTGATGTGAGATATAGCCCGAGGGGATGGCATTGTTTTGAGATATTGCCCGAGGGGCAGATTTGTTGATACTGTGCCCGAGGGGCGAACCTTTATGTGTTTAACTTTCTTATTCGTCTATCACTCATCTATTTAATTGTTGAAAGGGTATTCCTGAAGTTTAAACTGAATTTAAATGATTAATCATATCTTTACGAATTCGCTATTTTTACTGGGTTTACTGCTTCATTATAGCCTGTAATGTGCCTTACGTGGTTTTCCTGCTTTCACTCTTTATTTATTATTATTACTCACTGAGTTGGAGTACTCACTTTACTCCATGCACCCCGTGTGCAGATTCAGGCATTGCTGATCCTGCCAGTGCAAGTTGAGAGCTCCCGGCAGACTTCGGAGTCCACGAGTTTACGGTAGCTGCTTGTCGTCCACAGTCCCGTGTTTCTCATCCTTTATCATTTCTATCTCTTATCAGACATTCTATAACAGCTTATAGACTTTCAGACTTGTATTAGGATTTATAGATGCTCATGACTAGTGATACCCCGGTATCGGGCTGTGTGGGGTTGTATTCCGCAAATTATGCTATTATCTGCTACTTTGAGATTATGTTCATTATGCTTTAGACCTATTTCTTATGGTTTAACTGTTAAAAATTTAAATGGGAAGTGTCGGCTAGCCTTGTCTTCACGAGAGGCGCCATCACGACCGGGTTCGGCTTTAGGGTCGTGACACTTCTGTTTGATTACTGCCCCATTTTAGCTTATACTTCATCGTTAAATCTCATACGCCTAGCATCAACTACTCTAACAACTAGCATAAATATAGATTACGTATTTTTAGAGTCTCATTTACAAATTTTATTATTGTTACCATTTTCACGGTAAACAGTCTCCGTACCGATCCCTCAGACTCTATTAAGCTTGTCCGGGAATTGTGAGACCTAAGTAACCTAGAGCTCTGATACCAACTTGTCACGACCCTAATTTTCCACCATCGAGACCGTGATGACGCCTAACATTGAACCCGCTAGGCAAGCCAATGTTACTAATTATTTTACCTCTTTTATTTTTCTTTAACAATTTACCAGATGATATAAGAAAATCAGCAGAAAAATCAAATTTACGGAAGAACAGAATTTAACAGTTTAACTTAATACTAATAAGAAATCCATATTAAACTTCACCCAGAACTTGCGTCACAATTTCACGGACTATCTACGAATACTACAAATAGTGGTCTGAATGAGAAAATACAAGTCTATCTCAGAAATAGATTAAACAGAAAAGAGCAGGATAGAAGGGGACGCCAAGGCATGCGGACGCCTGCAGGACTACCTCGGGTCTCCACTGAACTGAAGGCAACAAACTCAAACTACGGCCCGTAGGGTCCAGTACCGGGATCTACACAAACACTGCAGAGTGTAGTATCAGTACAACCGACCCCATGTACTGGTAAGTGTCGAGCCTAACCTCGGTGAAGTAGTGATGAGGCTAGGACATGAAAACCATATAAACATGTGCATTTAAATCATATACGAACAGAACAATAATGACAAGAAATAACAGATAAAGATGGGAAGGGGACATGCTGCAAGAAATATCAATTTCTAACAATAAACCAGTAGGGAAGAATAATGAACATCATATTTGTATCAACAAGAATAATGAAACAGTAACACGTGCATGGCATCACCCTTCGTGCTTTTACTCTTATTCTCACCATATGAAAAAACAGATAAAGACAAGAAATAATGACAAGAAATAACAGATAAAGATGGGAAGGGGACATGCTGCGGGAAATATCAATTTCTAGCAATAAACCAGTAGGGAAGAATAATGAACATCATATTTGTATCAACAAGAATAATGAAACAGTAACACGTGCACGACATCACCCTTCGTGCTTTTACTCTCATTCTCACCATATGAAAAAACAAAAACGGCACGACATCACCCTTCGTGCATTACCTCTCATAATCCTAGCACGACATTACCCTTCGTTCATTAACTCAAAATATTGGCACGACATCACCCTTCGTGCATTAAATCTCAAATCATGACACGACATCACCCTTCGTGCATTAACACTTACGATATCGGCATGACATCACCCTTTGTGCATTAACACTCACTCACAATATCATGAACGACATCACCCTTAGTTCTTTACACTCTTCCTCACCCAATCAATAGAAACAATGCATCCCGGCAAGGGAATCAAAAATGAAATCAATAACGTCTCGGCAAGGGAATCAGCTAAAACCAATCTTATTTCAACAATTAACTTCACATAATAAGCCTCAACTTGAGTCAATACTCAACAATGGTCAATTACCAAGAAATATCATAAGACTTGTTTAACATGGATAATCATTAATTTAAGCATAGACAGTACATTATAAGAGCCATAACAATAATGGTATAAGACTGACGGGCATGCTTGACACCAAGGTATAGATACTCGTCACCACACCTATATGTCGTACTCAACACTAACACGTAGCAAATAAGACTACAACACCTATTCCCTCAAGCTAAGGTTAGGCCAAACACTTACCTCGATGCCATGGTAAAAAATCAAGCCTCAATTACCGCTTTACCTCTCGGTTCCACCTCTAATCGACTTGTATTTAGTCATAAATTACTTAATAACATAAATTTAGGCTAAATAAACCAATTCTAATGCATGAATATAAATTTCCTAATGTTTTTCCCAAAAAGGCACAAATTGACCCCGGGCCTGCTTGGTTAAAACTCAAAGTTCGAACTAGAACCCGATCATTCATTCACCCACGAACTCAAATATGCAATTAGTTTTGAAATCGGACCTCAATTTGAGGTCCAAATACCCAAAATTTGAAAATCCTAACTTCTACACAAAAACACCCAATTTCCCATCAAAAGCCCTAGATTCTGAAGTGAAATTATGTGAAAAGATGAATTATATTGAAGAAGATGAGTTAGAAATAACTTACTTATGATTGGGAGAATTTTGAGTCTTTGAAAAATCGCCTAGGAATGCTTAGGGTTCAAAATTTTGAAGAATGAAGTTGAAATCCCGTCCAAATGATGTTTTGATCAGGTCCAGATGTCGCAATTACGACAGGATCTTCGCAATTGTGAAGCTCGAAAATGCGAGACAGGCTTCGTAATTGCGAACCAGTTGCATGTCTGCTCCTTTCGCAGTTGCGAGCATTTTATCGCAATTGCGATGACTGCCCTCCCTGATGGCTTCGCAACTGCAAAGGAAAATTCGCAAATGCGAACAAGGCAGGCCTGAGATTTCTTCGCAAATGCGGTCAAGCCCTCGCAATTGCCGAGTCTGTTTGGCTCGCAATTGCAAAGCCTGACCTCGTAATTGTGAGATCAGAGCCTGCAACACATACGGCTGCAACAACAATTTTTTCTAAGTCCAAACTCACTCCACGGCCTATCCAAAACTTATCCGAGCCCTCAGAGCTCCAAACCAAACATGAACACAAGTCTAAGAACATCATACAGAGTTGCTCGTGTGATCAAATCATCAAAATAACATCAACAACTACAAATTTAACCTCAAATTCATGAAATTCATAAGATAGTTCAAATTTTCCATTTTCGCAACCTAAGGTCTAATTTATACCAAATCAACCCCGATTCTTACCAAATTTCATAGATTTGACTTAATTATTATTTTAAACCTGTACCGGACTCCGGAACCAAGATACAGGCATGATACCATCAAAAACACACACCATTTTATTTACAAAAGTCTTTCTATTTTCCAACAAATAATTTTCTTTAAAAATTCTTTTCTCGGGCTAGGGACCTTGGAATTTGATTCTGCGCATACGCCCAAGTCCCATATTTTACCACGGATCCTACAGGACCATCAAATCACGAGTCCGAGTTCGTTTACCAGAAACATTGACCGAAGTCAACTCTAATCAATTTTAAAGGCCAAATTCATTATTTTTTCTTAAATTTTACATAAAAGCTTTTCAGAAACGCGCTCGAACTGTGCACGCAAATCGAGGTGAAACAAGGAGGTTTTTAAGGCATCGGAACACAAATTTGACTTCTAAAGTAAGAGATGACCTTTTGGGTCATCACAGTTCATTGCTACCCCGGTGCTTCAGGATGCTTTGGTCCGCCTAGTTAGACACTATTGAGGCAGTTTGCGCACTGTCGTGCAGTGCACGTTAATAATGACACATGATGGTTTAAATATTTATTTTTTATGAAGGAACAATAAAATTTAATTAATGAGAGAAATTTTATATATAATATTACAACAATCATCTAAATGTCGAAAAATATTATCACATTAGCATAATAGGTGAATTCAAAATGAAAGGATATCATCAGAACTTACATAAATGATTTTAGTCATGTTAGGTAGATAATTATGTATTGTGGTATAAAGTTATCTAATGTGATGGTATCTTACCGAACACTTCTTTGAATTGATATCTCTCTTTAAAGTGCAACATATAGTTATCATATAAGAAAACATATTGTGGTAAATATAGTTCAATATTTAGGATGTTTGTCCTTGTACTTTATTTATTATAACTACAAAACATAAACATATTGAAAATTATTTTAAACAAATTTAAAAGGATAAAGACAAAAGTTGAATTCGATGATAAGCACATACTTAGAAGCATATTGACCAGTATCATAAGTTCTACATGTATGATGATATTGTCAAAACTTCTATATACCATATGTGTACTATTATATAAGCTATTTAGTGGATCTAAGTTTTCAGTAGCATGACAGACATATTTTTCTTCAAAATCGACCTATATGCAATGAAAGATCAAATTTTAACTTAGACTATTATATATATGGTGATATTAACATATGTAAGAAATAATGAACTTGGCAACAAACATGTATGGTAGAAGGCCATTTAGTATTAAAGTATTTAAGTATTCTTCTTGGTAGTTATTATTGATATTATCTTCTGCTAAGTCAAAACTGAAAAATATTTTGTTTTTACCATAAAACTTAGCAATAAACCTTTTATTTAGTTGATCAACATATTCATTTCTGCTAGCTAAGATAACTCTTTAATTTCTATCATGTAATTTGCATAAAGTGCATTTTAATCTAATGATGAAAATATTTTCCTTATTAAATGCACTACTATTACCATTGGGGTTAATAACCAAGTGTTCTAAAAGAACCAAATAATCTTTAATTGGATGTTCTTCTTCGTTTCTTATACTAAGCAAAAAGTCACTAAATGTTGGATCTGTTCTTACTATTATATTTCTTGTCATTTGAATATTTTTCATTTGAGGTTATAAGTATAATTTTGGCAAGCTAGCATTTACAAATTCTGCTTTGGTCAATTTTGGAACTACTGATCGTACTTAACAGAAATCACCTCCCAAACTATTACTTTTCCACCAAACGGTCATCGATATCCAATATATCCTTAAAAACATGAGCGATTGTTTCAATCGTTTGATGCTTAACCAAAAGTGCTTCATCCTATATTATCACTTTTGATTTCCTTATAAATTTTACATTATTTCTCTGATTTGATATTTGTGATGGTTATTTTAGTTATTAGAAGAGGTATATTAAATTTGAAGTGAGTTGTACGACCTCTTAATAAAATCGTTGCTAGTACACCACTTGTTCTTATTGCTGATAATATCATGCCTCTTGATCTGGCATTTGCAAGTAATGCAGGACATAGAAATATTATTTTGATTCCGTTGGAGGAATCTACAAAGATAATCCTGCTATACCAGAGTCGATTTTTATAATATAGTCTTGAAAACTTATTCTTGTTCAGGATTTTACTTTAGTTGTGCTTCCTCAATCACTTATATGACCTTTTTAATATTATACTAATATCTTTTACTTTGTGATCTATTTTTTAAAATATCTAACACTATTTTATGGAATAAATTTATGTACCCTAAGATTTTTTTCACTTGAAAAGTAATTTTACTCATATGATGATTTAAAAAATAATTTAATTGAATTCTCTTGCTAAATAATTAGCTGAAAGATTTGATTATTTGGTTTTAACATAAATATAATTTATTTTCTGTTGATTTAGATTCTTAATATTACTTCATCGCATGTTTGAATATTTAACAGTGATTATTATTTTATCTACCATAAATTTTTTTTCAAAGAGTAAAAAGATCGATGACAATCTACATTTAGATCTTTATGTTTGTAAAATCATTAGTGGTATTGGTTCTTACAACCTTTTTCTTTCTTTTCTCACACATTTATATTCTTAATAAAATTTAGTTGTTCTTTAATAATTGAGTATATTTTTCTATATTACATGAAAAATTAATAATAAAAAAATATAATTTGACTAGGAAAGCGGTGCAAATATAATATAATAATATATTATCTTGGGATCTTTTTTCTCAATTTCAAAGCTTTTCCACCAAACGGTCATCGATATCCAATATATCCCTAAAAATATGAGCGATTGTTTCGATCGTTCGCTGCTTAACCAAAAGTGCTTTTATCCTATATTATCACTTTTGTTTTCCTTATAAATTTTGCATTATTGCTCCGATTTGATATTTGTGATAGTTATTAGAAGAGGTATATTAAATTTGAAGTGAGTTGTACGACCTCATAATAAAATCGTTGCTAGTACATGTCACAACCCATTTGTATAATAGATCATGATGGTGCCCAACACCATTGTCGGGCAAGCCAACGCGAAAAATACTAAATAAGTTCTCATTTACTTTTATCCAAAATAGTTGCAATGATTCCTTAAGTTGAAACAAAAATCAGAAATGATCAATAAAGCCAAAAATAATCATACAATCCCAAAATAATAGTATACTAATGTGTGTGCCAAGACCTGGTTCACAAGCTGTGGGCAACTAGTAGAATATACAAAAGAATCATACTATCCTACTGTCCGAAACAGAATAGACAACAAAAATACATAAGAGAGACTCTTTCAGGCTGCTGAACGACATGGGGAGGGAAGCAACTCATAGTAGAAGTTTCGAAATCCGCTCAGGGATGCGCACCAGACTGATAGCCTGCCTCAGATCGTGTACAATTAAGTACAGAAGTGTAGTATGAGTACATAAATAATGTGTACCCAGTAAGTATCCCGTCTAATCTCGAAGAAGTAGAGACGAGAGGTCAACTTGATACTTACTAGGGTCAAATAATATGAGAAAGAATTTATATTAAGCATCGATAGCACAATTAATTAGCGTTTTATGGCAAGGAATAATAGTTCTTTTTCCAGATAATATCATAGGAATCCACTTACGTTTCAAGGAATATACGAAGTTCAGTTCAGAAAAATACTAAGTAAAGCATGCGCAAGTAACACCGAGGGGCGTACAGCCTGATCCAATATCAAAGTAAATTGTTCAGTGCTAGGATCGAACGACACAGACCATAGATGCATCTATTACCCCGCTCGCGAATCACACGTGCGACGCGGTCAAATATAAATAAACTCAACAACAAGCAGACAACAATATATGTCTGAGAAGTAGTTATTCACAGGAATATTCAAATTCTCTTTTAAAAGGTCGGGGAATATAAGGTTCCTCTTACTAGTCTCATTTACCTTAATCAACATGATTTATACGATCTGAATTTAACATGAAGTTACAAAAATATCACACAGAGCATGCTTTGGGGTCCTAGACTACCCGGACTTAGCATAATAGTAGCTATGCATGGACTCTCGTCACCTAGTGCGTACGTAGCCCCCGCATATAGTAGCAATTAATTCAATTATTACACCTATGGGGATAATTCCTTCTTACAAGGTTAGAAAGGAGACTTACCTCGCTCTAAGTATACTTCCAAATGCCAAGAACGAGCCCAAACTCTCAATTTGGAGCCGAACGATCCAAAACTAGTTAAATGAAGTAGGAACTAGTCAATATAAGCCCACAAGATCGTATTCTTGCTATTTAAGAAATTTCCCAATCCTCAACACGAGTTTCCTAAAATCCGACCCCGGGCCCACGTGCCCGAATTCCGAAATTTTTCGAAGGAAGTTGTTCTCAATAACCTAAGGATAAATAATATACGATTTCTAATTCATTTCATAACAAATTTCGTGGTTAAATCTAACTTTTATTAAAATCCTAGGTTTTGCTCTAACCCCTTGATTTTACCTAAATTCTAGTGTTTAATCTACCTAAGATACAAGTATTAAACTAAGAATTAGCGGGAATAACTTACCTCAAGATGCTAGGTGGAACTCTTCTCTCAAAATCGCCAATGGAGGAGTGAAAAGTGATAAAAATGACTTAGAACCCGTATTAAATGAAGCTCACTGCTTTTGCGATTTCCGCACCTGTGGTCAGGGCACCACATCTGCGGTCCTACTTCTGCGAGGAAGAGACCGCATCTGCAAAAATGGGCCAAGTGGGCCCCAGCCCATTTGCGGTCTTGAAGCCACTTCTGTGGTTCCTGTCCTAGCCTGCCTTGGCCGCATCTGCGATAGGAGGACTGCTTCTGCGGTCTCGCACCTACGGTCAACCAACCGCTGGTGCGGTTATGATAGAAGCAGATGCTTCAGCTCTTCTCAAAAATTCCAACTTCACTCGAGCCTTGTCCGATTGACGCTCGGGGCTCCCGGGCCCCACCCGAACATACCGACTAGTCTGAAATCATGAAACAAACCTACTCGAACCTTTGGAATGCCCGAAACAATGCTAAATCTAAGAATCACCCCTTAAAACCAATTGAATCAAACTTATGAATTTCAAGTTCTTAATTTTCCTCTAACAAGCCGAAACGTCCTTAAAATACTCGGATTGATACCAAATTTTGCGGGCAAGTCTTAAATGTTATATAGGACCTATACTGGGATCCGGAACCAACAATGTGAGCCCGATACCCATAGGATCAATCATTAATTAGTTTCTTTAAATCTTTAAAACTTCATATTAATAATTTCTAATAAAAATTTATTACTCGGGTTAGGGACCTCGGAATTCGATTCCGGGCATACGCCTAGGTCCCATATTTTCATACGGACCCTTCGAGACCATCAAATCACGAATCCGGGTCTGTTTGCTCAAAATATTGACCAAAGTCAAACTTAGCCTTTTAAGAAAATCCTAAGGAATCAAATGGACATATTTCACTCCAAACTCTTCCAAATCCCGAACCAACCATCCCCGCAGGTCGTAAATTAGTTAAGTCAAGTGCATGAAGTTTTATTTAAGGGAACGGGGTTCTAATAGGTAAAACGACCAGTCGGGTCGTTACAGCATAGCACTTGTTCTTATTGCTGACAATATCATGTCTCTTGATCTGGCATTTGCAAGTAATGCATGACATACGAATATTATTTCGATTCCGCTGGAGGCATAAACAAAGATAACCCCGCTATACCAGAGTCAATTTTTATAATATAGTCTTAAAAACTTATTCTTGTTCAGGATTTTACTTTAGTTATGCTATCTCAAATACTTATATGGCCTTTTTAATATTATACTAATATCTTTTACTTTGTAATCTATTTTTTTAAATCCATAACACTCTTTTTATGGAATAAATTTATGTACCCTAAGATTTTGTTTCACTTTGAAAAGTAATTTTACTTATATGATGATTTAAAAAACAATTTAATTGGATTCTCTTGCTAAATAATTAGTTGAAAGATTTGATTATTTGGTTTTAACATAAATATAATTTATTTTCTATTGATTTAGATTCTTATATTACTTCATCTCATGTTTGAATATTTAATCGTGATTATTATTTATCCACCATAAATTTTATTTTCAAAGAGTAAAAAGATCGATGACATTCCACTTTTAGATCTTTATGTTTGTAAAATCATTAGTGGTATTGGTTCTTACAACCTTTTTCTTTCTTTTCTCACACATTTGTATTCTTAAAAAAATTTAGTTGTTATTTAATAATTGGGTATATTTTTCTATATTACATGAAAAAATAATAATAAAAAATATTATTTAAGCAGGAAAGCAATTTAAATATAATATAATAATATATTATCTTGGGAATGTTTTTCTCAATTTCAACGCTTTATGCAGTCTGTTTAGCATTACTTTTATTTTTTTGGTATTGAATATTATAGAGTGGTAATGTATTATCAATATGAAGGATTCTTATGGAATTGATTTTATTAAACTTTACGACATAATTTAAATAAGAATTTAATAGACAAGATTGTATTAATTTTAAAATCATAAATATTTAAAAAATTAACGTAGAAGTTATTGTAGTCCAAAAAACAAGCTATTATAGCTATGTCCTTTCCCTATGAGTTCTTCTGTTTAATAATCCGCTTTTATAATAATATACGTTGTCCTGTTTCTAAATGGATTTGGACAATATAACATTTTTTACCCTTTAAAAATAAAGTTTATATTGGACAAAATTGTAATTTAATCATTCTCCTAATATTTTGGATTTAGAAATCAACTAAAATTTTATTAATTAAACCTTTTCTTATTTAAATTATTTAATAAATCATAATATTTAAGACTTTAAAGTTGATTAAGATTTTAACCTTATAAAATTACTTCCTTATTAGAAATATGTACATAATATAACTATAATATGTTTCACCTTAACTTGAAAAATCAAACGTGTATATATGCATGTATCTAGGTGTAATGACCCGACCGGTCGTTTTGAGTTTTTTACCTTGCTTGCCAGTTCTCGGGCATGACTTGCCCCGTGTGATGTATTATGACTCATGTAAATTATTGGTTTTGGTTCTTAGGGTAATCGGAATGAAATTGGAAGAACAGTTCTCAGTTTGAAGTATGTAATTTGAAAGGTTTGACCAAGATTTGACTTGTTGGTATATGATCTCGGATCGGGATTTTTATGATTTGATTAACTCCCGTTAGGTGATTTGGGACTTAGGAGTGTGATCGGAATGCATTTTTGAAGTCCATGGAAGGCTAGGCTTGAATTGACAAAATTGAGATTTCGGCATTTTCAGGTTGTTAGGTGAGATTTTGATATGGGTGTCAAAATGGAATTTTGGAAGTTGTAGTAGTTCCATGGTGTCATTTGGGATGTAAGTGCAAAATATCAGGTCATTCAGACGTGGTTTGGTCGGGTTTTTGATCAAAAGCGGAACATGGAAGATTTTAGAAAATTTGGCTTGAATCTGATGTGTGTTGGTTGATTTGATGTTGTTCGAGGTGTTTTGAAGATTGGTACAAGTTTGAATAAGGTTTTAGGATATGTTGGTGCCTTTGGTTGAGGTCCCGGGGGCCTCAGGTGAGTTTCGGGTGGTCAATCGGACTATTTCGTGCCTTGGAGATGTTGCAGATTTTGGTTCAGCTGTTGCAGAGGTTTTTACTCTTCGCGATCGCGTAGGGAGTCACGCGTTTGCGTAGAGCTTTTTGAGGGGCAATCCATTTTGTTCAATGCGTTCACGAAGGAGGAGTTGCTATCACATAGAGGTGAGGAAGTTGTTGATAGCGAACGCGTAGTGAAGGTCGCATTCGCGTAGAGTTAAGTGAACCTGGGTCTCGGCTTGATTTTTTGTTCATTACGAACGCGGTAGGAGGTCCGCGATCACGTAGAGTTAATTTCCTAGGCATCGCGTTCGCAGGGTGTTTTATGCGTTCACATAGAGTAAATTTTGGGAGCTGAGTATTTGTGCTTCGTGAATGATTTCCCGCGATCGCGATGAAGGAAAATAGGAGCTGGGCAGAATGTTTTTAAAGCTCATTTACACGAATTTGAGGCTAAGTTCCTCCATTGTTGGTCAATTTTGAAGCTTTTTGAAGAGGATTGAAAAGGGATTCAAGGGGAATCACCTGGAGGTAAACTTTTTGAACTCAATACACGATTCTTGTGTGAACTCTACCTAATTAATCATGGAATTAAGCCTAGTATTGAAGAATTAGGGCTTGAATTTGGAGAGTGTAAATTGGGGATTGAGGGGCCATTTGAGGTCCGATTTTAATGTTCTTGATATGTATAGACTCGTGAGAGGATAAAGATTCCATTGATGTTAATTTTATCAAGTTCTGAGACGTGGGTCCGGGGGCCGGGTTTGAGCAATTTCGGGATTTTGATGTAAATTGGATATTTTCGAGTGAGCTTCGTTCCCTTAGAACATTTTAATGATTATGTACTGATTGTGGCTAGATTTGGAGCATTCAGAGGTCGATTTGTGTGAGCAAAGGCATCGCAGGCTAGAGTTTGGACCGGATCGAGATGAGTAATGATTGTAAATGATGTTCTGAGGGTTTGAAACCCCGGATGTGCTATATTGAGGTGAGGCACACACTTGATAACGAGCGTGGGATCGTGCACTATTGGGGACTATCACTTGGTCTGTCCCGATTGATGATTTTACCGTGTATTTGACTAAAGTCCATTTGCTATCATTATTATTTGGGCTAAATGCCATATTTGGGGCTTCCTGCCAATTATTTGAACCCTTCGGGCCTTTTTGTTGATATTTTCTTACTATTTTGACTTTATACTTGAACTCAGTCATGTTATTTTCCACTATTTTAAAAACTCAGCCATGTTTACTCTGCTTTAACACTTGAAATGATATTTTAAACAATATTTTTGGGTTGAGCATCATGTTTTACTGTTGCCCGAGAGGCTCCTGTGATTTTTGACTGAGTAAGGACGAGGGCCTGTGTTGTGAGTATATCTTTTGGGTCGGGATGCACGCTGTAGTGGTGATACACTGATTTTGATTATGAGGCCGAGGGCCTGAGATATGTACGCCACGAGGTGGCTTGTTGATATGAGGCCGAGATCCTAGAGATGATGCCACGAGGTGGCTTGATATTGCGCTTGGGCCGTAAAGGGCCCCTTCAGGAGTCTGCACACACCCAGTAAGCGCGGGTACCCACGGTGATGTGAGATATAGCCTGAGGGGATGGTATTGTTCTATGTGATTACCCAAGGGGCTGGTATTGTTCTGAGATATTGCCCGAGGGGCTGGTATTGTTCTGAGATATGGTATAGGGTGATGGGGAATCACCCCCGGGTATGTTTATGGTAAGGTTATTCAGCGATTGGTTGGCTTTCGAAACAACTCTTGGAACGTTCGAGGACGAACGTATGTTTAAGTGGGGGAGGATGTAACGACCTGACCGGTCGTTTTGAGCTTTTGCACCTTGCTCGCTAGTTCTCGGGCATGACTTTCCCCGTGTGATGTATTATGACTCATGTAAATCGTGGGTATTGGTTCTCGGGGTAATCAGAATGAAATTGGAAGAACAGTTCTCAGTTTGAAGCTTGTAATTTGAAAGGTTTGACCATGATTTGACTTGTTCGTATATGAT
This sequence comes from Nicotiana sylvestris, assembly GCF_000393655.2. NCBI lineage: Eukaryota > Viridiplantae > Streptophyta > Magnoliopsida > Solanales > Solanaceae > Nicotiana > Nicotiana sylvestris. The sequence goes on along the minus strand of NC_091064.1, from coordinate 116,076,207 downwards.
CCCGGATCGAGATTTTTATGATTTGGTTAGCTCCATTAGGAGATTTGGGACGTAGGAGCGTTTGGAAGTCCGTGGAAGGTTTAGGCTTGAATTGGCGAAATTGAGATTTCGGAATTTTCCGATTGTTAGGTGAGATTTTGATATGGGTGTCGGAATGGAATTCCAGAAGTTACTGTAGTTCCGTGGTGTCATTTGAGATGTGTGTGCAAAATTTCAGGTCATTCAGACGTGGATTGGTTGGGTTTTTGATCTAAAGCGGAACTTAGAAGATTTTATAAAATTTGACTTGAATCCGATGTGTTTGTGTTGATTTGATGTTGTTCGAGGTATTTTGAAGATTGGTACAAGTTTGAATAAGGTTTTAGGATATGTTGGTGACTTTGGTTGAGGTCCCGGGGGCCTCGGGTGAGTTTCGGGTGGTCAATCAGACCATTTCCTGCCTTGGAGATGTTGCAGATTTTGGTTCAGCTGTTGCAGAGGTTTTTACTCTTCGCGATCGCGTAGTAAGTCACACATTCGCGTAGAGCTTTCTGAGGGGCAATCCATTTTGTTCAATGCGTTCGCGAAGGAGAAGTTGCGATCGCATAGAGGTGAGGAAGTTGTTGATCACGAACGCGTAGTGAAGGTAGCATTCTCGTAGAGTTAAGTGGACCTGGGTCTTGGCTTGATTTTTTGTTCATTGCGAACGTTGTAGGAGGTCCGCGGTCGCGTAGAGTTAATTGCCTAGGCATCACGTTCGTAGGGTGTTTTATGCGTTCGCATAGAGTAAATTTTTGGAGTTGAGTATTTGTTCTTCGCGATCGCGATGAAGGAAAATAGGAGCTAGGCAGAATGTTTCAAAATCTCATTTCCGTGAATTTGAGGCTAAGTTCCTCTATTGTTGTTCAATTTTGAAGCTTTTTGAAGAGGATTGAAGAGGGACTCAAGGGGAATCACCTGGAGGTAAGATTTTTGAACTCAATACTCGATTCTTGTGTGAACTCTACCTAATTAATAATGGAATTAAGCCTAGTATTGAAGAATTAGGGCTTGAATTTGGAGAGTGTAAATTGGGGATTTGAGGGGCCATTTGAGGTCCGATTTTGATGTTCTTGATATGTATAGACTCGTGAGAGGATAAAGATTCCATTGATGTTAATTTTATCAAGTTCCGAGACGTGGGCATGGAGGCCGGGTTTGAGCAATTTTAGGATTTTGATGTATATTAGATATTTTCGAGTGGGATTCATTTCCTTAGTATATTTTATTGATTATGTACTGATTGTGGCTAGGTTTGGAGCATTCTGAGGTCGATTTGTGTGAGCAAAGGCACCGCGGGCTATAGTTTGGATCGGATCGAGGTGAGTAATGATTGTAAATCATATTTTGAAGGTTTGAAATCCCGGATTGCACATCGTGGTGCTATATTGAGGAGAGGCACACGCTTGATGACGATCGTGGGGTCGTGCACTATTGGGGACTATGACTTGGTCTGTCCCAATTGATAATTTTACCATGTATTTGACTTAAGTCCATTTGCTATCATCATTATTTGGGTTGAATGCCATATTTGGGGCTTTGTGCCAATTATTTGAACCCCTCAGGGTTTTTTGTTGATATTTCCTCACTGTTTTGACTTTATACTTGAACTCAGTCATGTTATTTTCCACTATTTTCAAAACTGAGCCATGTTTAATCTGCTTTAACACTTGCAATGATATTTCAAATAATATTTTTGAGCTGAGCATCATGTTTCACTGTTGCCCGAGAGGCTTATGTGATTTTTGACTGAGTAAGGCCGAGGGCCTGTGTTGTGAGGATCTCTTTTGGGTCAGGCTGCACGCCGCAGCGGTGATACAGTGATTTTGATTATGAGGCAGAGGGCCTGAGATATGTACGCCACGAGGTGGCTTGTTGATATGAGGCCGAAAGCCCAGTGTTGATGCCACGAGGTGGCTTGATATTGTGCTTGGGCTGTAAGGGGCCCCTCCAGGAGTCTAAACACCCCCAGTGAACGCGGGTACCCATTGTGATGTGAGATATAGCCCGAGGGGCTGGTATTGTTCTATGTGATTGCCCGAGGGGCTGGTATTGTTCTGAGATATTGCCTGAGGGACGGATTTGTTGACACTGTGCCCGAGGGGAGAACCTTATGTGCTTATCTTTCTTATTTGCCTGTTATTTACCTGTTTAATTGTGTATTTATGCCCGAGGGACGAATTTTCTGTTCTTATCTGCACTAATTATTTTGCATTCATTTGCGTAACTGTTGAAAAAATCATTTTCAAAAAAGTTTAAACTGAGCTAAGATGTTTTTAAGAGATTTCACAGCTTCATTGGTTTCTTACTGGTTTTGTACTGCTTTTATACAGCATGTTGATGCACTTTTCGTGATTTCTTACCATTCAGACTTTAGTTATGATTATTACTCACTAAGTTGGAGTGCTCACTTTACTCCCTGCACCTTGTGTGCAGATTCAGGTATTTCTGAACCCGATAGCGGGTATTGGCTGATCGGATGCAGAGTCATCGGAGTTTAGCAAGGTAGGTGCCGGCGTTCGCAGCACTGCTTTTCTCCCTCTTTATTTCATTAGCATGTATTTTGTATATTTCAGACTTTTTAGTTATATTTAGACCCTAGTAGATGCTCGTGACTTGTGACACCCCGATGTCGGGCTATATTCATTTCCGCACTTGTTTTATTTCGCTAAGTCTATACTTGTTAGGGATTTATCCTTAAAAATGACTTAAATTGATTTGTTTAACTGTTAAAACTGAATTTTGGAATTTTGTCGGTTGGCCTTGTCTTCACGGGAGGCACCATCACGACCAGGTCCAGTTTGGGATCGTGACACTAGGTCATTATATTATATAAAATAAGTGAAGTCACAAGCTACAAAACATAGTAATTTATGAATTACAACAATAATTATGCTTTGCTAAGATGCACATCTATTTAATATCTAATATCTATGCCCAAAATAATCACAACAGTAAGATTCCTAAAAGTAATCATGTAGGATTCCTAACATAGAGTATTATGTCCTAAAACTAATAGGATTACAAGGCTAATGTCTAGAATTCCGATTCCTTTTATTGTGAGTTATTATGCTTAATATTAAAAGGTTATTTTTGTAAGACAACATTTTATTCATGCTTTTATAATAATATAGATATAGATATAGATAGATAGATAGATATTTAGTATATATAGATAATAGCTAGTTATCATAATATAATTTAAATATTGATTTGAGAGAAGAAATAAAATCTTAAAACAAACATATTCTTTCCTCTCCGTGCTAGTTAATTTTGGTTACGTTCATACTTGTCTCCTAATCTCCCCCCCACCCCACCCCCAAAACAACAACCCAATTATAAGAAGACATTATCCAGACTTCCAGTAAGCTGAAGATGATTTCTACCAAACTAAATATGTGGCAGAATGATATTCTTGAATTTTCGTGTGGAATATAAAATTACTGATTTGAATGGTTAATATATATCACTACTTCAACTTGCCACTTAAAAATGATTTTACAACTGTTTACCATTAAAATTGGATAACAATTTAATTTATAAGTAGTTTCAAAGAATTAATAATAAAAATCTATTTAATTAATTGTGGGGCGTGGCTAGGTGTGATGACCCAAGGGGTCATTTTATGAATTAAGACCCCTTTCTAGGTTTATTTGCCATAAAAAGACTAATTTTAAATACCTCGATTTGCGTATGCAGTTGGGGCGTGAAACCGGAAAGCTTTTAGGTGAAAATGAAAGAAATAATGATTTTTATAATTTAAGTTTGGTTTAGTTGACTTTGGTCAACATTTTGAGTAAACGGATCCGGATCAGTGTTCTGACGATCCTGGAAGGTCCGCAGTAAAATATGAGACTTGCACTTGTGCCCGGAATTTAATTGCAAGGTCCCAATCCTTAGAAACCATTGTTTGAAAGAAATTATTTTGCTGAATTATTAATGAAATAAAGAAAAGAATTAGTGTTTGAAACCATTGGTATCGGGTTCGTATTTTAGTTCCGGAGCTCGATACAAGTTTGTTATGATATTTAAATCTTATCTGTGAAATTTAGTGAGAATCGGAGGTTATTTGACGTGATTCGGACGTCCAGTCAAGAAATAGTGAAATTTAAGTGTTCTTGAGAAAAATCATGAGTTTTGAGGTTAAATTTATTGTTTTAGATGTTATTTTCATGATTTGATCGCACGAGCAAGTCCATACGATATTTTTAGACTTGCGTGCATGTTTGATTTGGAGCCCCGAGGGCTCTGGTGAGTTTCGGGTAGGCTTCGAGATATTTTTAACTTGTAAAAAAAACAATCTGCTGTCATAAAAAAATCTGTTGTCATAACTGCTGATACCCAAATTTTTCCTATATATTTTTATATCTATAAATACCTTTGAAATAACATATATATGCATATATAAGCATGCACGAGGTTTTTATAATCGTTTTCATAATTTTAAGAATTTAAATTGAATTATTTCCTTCCCTTTTATTCATAAAATTCCCAATAATTATTTCCCTAATTATTGTTATGATGATTTATTCTTTTAATTTCTATACTTATGCAAAAATATGGTTAATATGGATCTGAAAGATCAACATCCCGTATCATTTCCTTCCTTTTTTATGTCCTAACACCCCCTAACCCTAGTCATTCTCTACAGCCCGCCGCCTTCAGATGCTCTCATCTTCTCTCTTCTATCTGCCTAACCCTAAATCCTTTTTAACCGTCTATCTTCTCCGGTCTTCTCTGGCGACCACCCTTCAACACCAAGCCTCCAATGGCTCCTCCATTGCCTTGCTCATCTTCTCTGAGGCCTTCAAGGGCCCTGGGCCATGCCGACTTATGTCTAGTGTTGCTGTTTTGGCTGTTCATGGCTTCTCCGATGTGATTTTGAGCAAAATCATACTATATTGGTTACGATCTTTGAAGTTCTAAGCAGGTTCTTCCATCTCTATTTGAGTTTCTTTTGAAACCCTAATTTTCATTTGTATCTCTTAGATCTGGGCTATTTTTAAATGATTCGAGTCTGCTCCTTCTATGTTTTACACTGTTCTCAAACCTCTTTTGCAAAAATCATCGATTTCAAGTTGTTTTACTTTCTTTTAAAGTTGGTATTTTTTCGGAACTTCTTCTACACTTTGTTTAAATCTATTCTTCATGTTTTAACTTCTATTCTTTGCATATCTCGAACAATTCTATGTTTTAACTCCTTTTTCAACTCGTCTATGTTGAAAACCCTAACTTCTTAGCCCCAACCTTGGGTTTCTGAGTTTTGTTTTGATAACATGTTCAGTAAACCTGTTTGTTTGTATGATTCTGTGATTTTTTGTCCTACGTTTGTTTGTTATGGTTCCTAATTGTGGTTATCCCTGCTTATTGTGTGATTTTGCCTTATCTAGTTCACCAATGTTTCTGATTCTTCACTTATCCTACCTGTATCATGCTTAGCTTACTAATTCAGACTATACGCTACATGAATCCCTAATTTTATGTGTGATTCTTGTCCTACTCGAGCTCTTAGGGTTCTGATTTTTCTTACCATGTGTTTGCTCTTATAGAGTGGTGCTAAATCACTGTTACCTCCTATTCTTGCATCCATGAATCTTTGTTATTCATCTTTCACAGATTCCCCATGATTATTCTACTAATTTTTACCTTGTAGAATGTTTTTCTGACCTTATTCTATGGTCAATTATGCTGTTAATTGATTGCTCAAGTCTTTCCTTGATTTATGTGTGCTGAACCTGGCTTCTATTACATATTGTGTACTTGTACTATGTAGAAAATATTTCCTTAATTAGTACATTCAGCCTTATACGATTTCTTTCCTTATTTGTTGTCTATTAACGTTTGAGGCTAACTCCTCAATTAAAGGGAGTACTTACCGTGATTTTCTGACTAATTGATTCTGAGTTCCTTAATTGCTAGTGGACTATGATTTTTACCTTATTTACTCCCTACTTTCAAACTATAAAGACTCTAATCTTTCAATAGCACAACACACAAACTCTTGGTTCAAAACTATCTCTCACACTCAAACTTTCTACTCTCTCTTTGGTACTACTTGCTACTACTTTAAGTTAGCCGGCTGCAAGGCAAGGCTAACCATTGTGTTCTCTTGTTCTTTCACCCTACTTACTATCCTCTTGATGTTCTAAGCGTCAATACCATACAAGAGGGGGGGGAGTGATTTGTGTGGTACCCAATTTTCGCTCAAGAAGAACCTGGTTCTTCTAGGTGTTCTAACTACTACTGTTTGCGGAATAATAAGTACATAAAATAAAGAATACAGAGATTTTTATGTGGAAAACACCTTTCTCAAAAGGTGAAAAACCCACGACCTACTACTCAGTAGGATTTTCCCAAACTTCAACTAAAATCACTGAGCCAAAATAGCATTTACAAAAACTCTTTGTAAACCTAAGGATTAACTCTAATCCTGTTGTGGCACATTGCCTCAATTGTTGCACCAACTTCAAGTTAGCTATAACTTGAACACTCTAAGTACCTAATACAATTGCTTCTATGAAAGCTGAAAGGTACAACTTTAAACCACCTACTACAATTGAACTAGAATAAAAGAAAGACATAATGGAACTGGTTCTTCTATCTCGTTCAAGTAGCTTTAGGAGTGCACACTCAAATCTCATATAAAGTTCTTGCAAAATCTCCTTACTCTTTTGCTCTCAATTTAGTTTAACTTCTGCGTTTGTGCAATACCTGTAAAAGAGAACAATCACTGTCATTTAATAGGTTAGTAATCAGAGTTTGATTGGGACTCAAGTGCCGATCTTATATCTCAGTCCTTGAAGATCTCAAACTCCAACACTATCTTTATCCTACATTGTGTTCTCTTCATATAATGAGACTTTCTCCCCTTATCCAATATGCAACCTTTTCGATCAGATCAGGAGATATTGCTGCTTGATCAGTATGACTTATCTCCTTCACGTGCAGCTCACATATATAGGTTGATCATGACTGTGCTTCACAAGATGGACCTGGTCCATGACTGAGTTCATTTGTCATTCTTCAAAACTTCACCTGTTGTTGGGCCAACAAATTCCCCCTTTTTGATGATGACAAACTCTGTGCTTTTTACTGATTTGGAACCTGTAAGAACTCAGCTTAACCATCAACACTAAGCTTGGAAAAATTCACTTATCATCAAGGACCATGTTAATTAGGTTATAAATATCACTTATTTCAGAATGTGTAAAGCACAATATCTCTTTCCCCTTTTGCCATCATCGAAAAGTTGCATACAAAATGTGAATCACAGATTATAATTAGTACTCATGGCCACTGGGGCAACTGCAAGTGCAATAATGGTGCACTCATCAATAATCAAACAAATATATTTAAACTATCAAGGACAAATTAATCATTGAACAAGAGAAAACAGTAGTTGTCATTGATAGAGATATGTTGCCACCAACAATCCACAAAAAGAAAGAAAAACATTCAAACCATGAGCAAAAAAAACAAAAAAAATCCCTAATTTGGGTCACTAAGGGTACTAAACAAGTTCAGGAGACAGAGGCTAGGATTCCTAAGGCTTGGAGGAACTGGAGGGTTGGGGTTGTGTTTGGAGAAGACTCAGCATGTTCTGAAGAATTCCATCATTCTTCTCCTTTTCTTTGGCAAGCTCAGTTCTGAGACCATCCCTCTCAGTTTCCACTTCAACCACACGAGTCTTGAGCCTAGCAATTTCAGCATCCTTAGCTGCACATTCCTGAACCAGAGTCCTAACTTTGATGTTGATGGATGTCATCAGAGATGAACTAGGTTCAACTAGGATGACATTAACTGGATAGTCACATGCAAGAAGAGTTTTGATGCCAAAGTGTTCCTTGCTCGAGGCCATTTCTCATTTCTTCAGAGGCACATTTAGCTTGTCCAGAACTGTGGTTAGTATGAAGCCATATGGAGTAGCATGAGCCTTGGAGCCATTTATGACCCTGTCTAGCAATTTGATAATGAAGGCATGCTAGTTCATTTGCTTTCCTCTCTTCAGGCACTCCATAAGAACCAGATTCATGTAGTTAGCAGTGTGCCTTCTCTCCTGTATGAGCAATAAGCACTTGTTGACAAATTCAAACACAAGCTTATGCTCAGGCCTCATCTCACTTTTCTGCACAGCCCTGGCTTTATTCACCTCCTCTAAATCACAAAACCTCTTGGTGATTTCAAGGGTAGTAGGGAGGGAGTCCAGGCATGGCCACATTTGCCTTGTATAGTCATCAAACCTTTCAGAGGGTATGTCCAGAATCTCTCCCAGTTTCTCTACATCAAACTACACTTGGACTCCCTTCACCAGGCTACTAACAACTCCATCCTTAACAGCAGCATTGGCCATAAATTCAATCATCTCATTTCTGGATAGCCTACCATCCATCTAAAGGACCATGTCCTTCAATCCCTGAGCAGCTAAAGCATCCACCAATCTCATCATCCCTGGTTCCACCAGGTCCTTCAATAGTCTACCTTTTAAAATCTTTCTTTTGCCAAAATGGCAAGCTTGACCTGTTCCTTCTCAGAATCATTTTCTTCTTCTTCTCCACTCTAGTTATCATCATCAGAAACTTTTGTTTGTTTGGTTTTCACTGCAGATCTAGTTCTCTTGGCTAGTGTGGGTTCAGCAGCCACAGGCATAGAGGAAGACTTTTTGGAGAAAGTCTTGGTCTTTTTAGGCTTGGGTGTAGGAACCTCCACTGTTGTACCCCTTTCTTGATGGACCGGTTCCATCTCCTCTTCCTCAACAGCCTTTGAGGATTCTGCAATCTTTCCATTTACCTTTTCCATTTTCTTTTTCTTACGTCATTCTAAGGCTTTTTGTAGATCAGCTTCACTCTGTTTTACCCTACTTCTTGTGGCTCTACCCCTAGGCACTAAAGAGGTAGTAAGTGTTGGGGATGAAGCTTTTTTCTTATTGGAAGGCTTGGGAACATTTGGGGATTTTGTTGTGGGAGTTCTGCATTTCTTTGGGTGATATCTTGCCCCAACATTTTTTAGTAGATGAGCTAGGGTATCTTCAGTAGATGAAATAGGTTCATCTCTCTGTTTGCTCAGATGAACCAACCCCTTAGCAGCTTCCCTAGAACAACTTCCCCCTGACTTCAGGCCACTCGCTTCTACCCTTTCATGTTCAACCCCACAAATAGCAGGTACTACATTGTTCCTAATTCCCCTCTCTTCACCACATGCACCCTCTCTCCCTTTTCTTTTTCATAATTCTTTTTACCTCTAATCCTACGTTTCTCAGGCAATTCAACATCCCTAATTGGTCCAACCAGAACAAACCTAGTCTCTAAGTTTTCAATCACATATGAACTTACCTCAGTAGGAGATTCTTGAGTCTTCTCAGAGTCAGAAGTCCCATGTCCTTCCCCTCAGTCGCAAATTGATAGGATTCAGACTCAGAGCTGGAATTAAAATTTGGAGCTTGGCTTTCTTTTATTTGACTTGCTTTCAACATTTCATTTAAAGCCGTTCTCAAAGCCACAGATGCTACAGTCTTTCGAGCAAGCATTTTCTGCCTTCGTAGTCTAGGTTTTGGAGATACACTGGGTGAAGTAGATGAGGATGAATTTGAGGGAGATGGTGGTGGAGGAGTTCCAGAATTTTCTTGTGGGTTAGACATGATTTTTGATTTCTTGAAAGAATTTGGGAATTTTGGAGAAGAGGGTAGGTGATAGTGAAGATGAGTTTTTGACGGTTTGGAGCTATGATGAAGACTGTAGAATTGATGTGTATTTAAAGGGAATTACACATTTAATAAGTAACGGCAGCCTTTTGCACTGGTCAAATAGGAGTCTAATCAACCTGAAATTCCATATTTTGAATGATCTATTTGGCTTCCCTAGATATTTGGCAAAAATTAATGTTTAGAGTTCTAGATTGACGGAACTGGTTCAATGCTAACAGATAGAATTTTCTAGGAATTTGACAAGTATAGGACTTCTGCTCATGATTGAATTATTAATCTTTCTAATTGTGCAGAGTATAGAAAACATACCTGAGCTTTCATATGAACCCATACTGATGAACCAGGTTCTTCATTTAGAACTCTCTTGTACATGTCTCAAATGCCATAATAGAGAAAATTTTGTAAGAGATTAGTGAGTCATATAAACACATGTCACAAGAGCATATAATTAAAGTATGAAACTGAGTAAGAATTAATCTAGATATTTACACATGTTTAGAATTCCTAGCCATTTTTTTTTCATTTTTTTTCATTGTGCATTCTGAGTTGGACCTATTAGGTGATCTTAATCATCCCTAATTCCAACCTGTTCCTCTCAAAGTTTTCTCTACTCAGTGCTTTAGTGAAGTTGTCAATAATTTGTTTATCAAAAGCACAAAATTCTATGGAGATCAATCCTTTCTCATGGTTATCTCTCAAGAAGTGGTGTCTAATATCTATGTGCTTAGTCCTCTTATGATGAACATGGTTATTTGTCATACTTATAGCACTAGTGTTATTACATAATATAGGAATGCAACCAACTTCAATGCCAAAATCTACCAGCTGCTGTTTGATCCATAGCAATTGAGCACAACAAGATGCAGCATCAACATATTCAGCCTCAGTAGTGGATAAGGCCACTGAATTTTGCTTTTTAGTGGCCCATGATACAAGACATGAACCAAGAAAGTGAGCCATACCTGAGGTGCTTTTCCTATCCACAAGAAAACCTGCATAATCAGTATCAACATATCCTACTAGATTGAAATTACTACCTTTAGGATACCAAAGACACATATCAGTGGTGACTTTCAAATATCTTAGTATCCTCTTGACAACAATCAAGTGAGACTCTTTTGGATTAGCCTAAAAGCGAGCACAAAGCCCTACACTGAAAACAATGACAGGTCTGCTAGCAGTAAGATACAAGAGTAAACCAATCATACCCCTATACAACTTTTGATCAACTGATGAACCAGGTTCATTAATGTCTAATTTAGTGGCAATTGCAATGGGTGTGTCTATTTCTTTTGATTCTTCTGTTTTAAACTTTTTGATAAGCTCTTTTGCATACTTCTGCTGATGGATCATGGTTCCACTAGGACTTTGTTTGATCTGTAAGCCTAAGAAGAAGTTAAAACTCACCTATCATACTCATTTCAAACTCACTTCCCATTAGTTTTACAAAATCCTTACTTAGCTTATCAGTGGTGGCCCCAAAGATTATGTCATCAACATATATTTGTACTACAAGGAGATCCTTACCTTTTTCCCTTAGGAATAAGGTACTGTCAATTTTACCTCTTTTTTGGCCATGTTCAAGTAGAAATTTGGACAGTCGTTCATACCATTCTCTTGGAGCCTGCTTGAGTCCATAGAGAGCCTTGTCTTATTTGTACACATGCTTAGGATATTCCTTGCTCTCAAACCATGGAGGTAGTTTCACAAACACTTCTTCTTTCAGGTAGCCATTCAGGAAGGCACTTTTGACATCCATCTGATGAAGAGTGAATTCCATGTGTGCTGCAAAGGCTATAAGGAGTCTTATTCCCTCTAGTCTTGCAACTGGAGCAAAAGTCTCATCATAATCTATGCCCTCCTCTTGGCTATAAACTTTGACCACCAGTCTTGCCTTGTTTCTTGTAAATGTTCCATCTTCATCAAGTTTGTTTCTGAAGACCCATTTTGTACAAATAACTGATCTGTCCTTGGGTCTTGGAACTATATGCCAAACTTAACTTCTTTCGAACTGATTAAGTTCATCTTGCATTGCATTTACCCAATCTGCATCCTACAAAGCCTCAACAATATTTTTTGGTTCGATACGAGATAAAAAGGCATCAAAGAACACAGATTCTTTAATTGTGATCTAGTTTTGACTCCAGATGTTGGATTAGTGATTATGTTCTTAATAGGATGAGAACTTTGATACTTGTGAGGTTTCACAACCAACTAGTTTCTACTAGATGATTCTCCCATGTTCTGTTGCTGAGGAACAAGGTCATGAACAGGTTCTTTTGGGGGATTTATTTCTCTTTGATTAGTTCCCCCTGTCAGGTTGCCCTGAATGGAAGAACCTGTTCCATCACTTGTTCCTTCTTTTGGTGCCACTTTAACTTGTGCTGAGGCTTCAGTCAAATCCTTTACCAATCCAATGGCTTCATCTTCATGTTCCTGTCTCTCAAAAAGAATGTTAGTTTCATCAAACACTACATGCACACTTTCTTCTACACACAAAGTTCTTTTATTGAACACTTTATATGCTTTGCTATGTGAAGAATATCCCAAGAATACTTCCTCATCACTTTCGGGATCAAACTTACCTAGGGAGTTTTTTCCATTATTGTGCACAAAGCACTTGCATCCAAATGCCCTAAGATGGGATATATTTGGTTTTCTCCCTTTAAGTAACTCATAGGGAATCTTCTCTATAAAAGGTCTAGTCATGCATCTATTGATAATGTAGCATGTAGTGTTTACAGCCTCTGCCTAGAAGCTGTGGGGCAGTTTACTAGAAAGAAGCATAGTCCTAGCCATGTCTTCAAGAGTCCTGTTCTTTCTTTTAACTACTCCATTTTGTTGAGGAGTCCTAGGGGCAAAGAAGTTATGATCTATACCATTTTCATCACAGAATTCAGCAAACATAGCATTTTCAAATTCAGTTTCATGATCAGACCTAATGGATGCAAGTTGATTTCTTAATTGTTTCTGAGTTTTTCTAACAAAAGCAGTAAACATGTCAAATGCTTCATCTTTAGATGTTAGAAATAGTACCCGGGTAAATTTAGAATAATCATCAACAAGTACCATTACATATTTCTTTCCACCTCTACTCATGGTTCTCATTGGACCATAGAGATCCATATGGACCTGTTCCAACGACTTGGTTGTGCTTACCATTTTCTTGCTTTTGAAAGATGATCTTACCTGCTTCCCCCTTGCACAGGCCTGACAAACTTTGTCTTCCTTGAACTTGATGTTAGGTAACCCTATCACCAAGTCCTTAAAGACTAATTTGTTTAGCAGATTCAGACTGGCATGACCAAGTCTTTTGTGCCACAGGAGGGGATCATTATCCAACACACTCAGGCATGTGAGTTCATTTTCTGAAAGAGTAGACAAATCTACAATGTAAATATTGTCAACTCTTTTTCCCTGCAAAACAATCTTTTTAGTGGTAAGGTTAAACACAAAGCATTTAGTAGAGGTGAATGCTACAAGGTTACCTCTATCACACAGTTGTGACACACTGATCAGGTTGTATTTCAATCCATCTATCAAGTAGAAATTCTCAATGGAGTGAGAGTATGTCTTACTTACTGTTCCAACCCCAATAATCTCACCTTTCTTCCCATTTCCAAAGTAGACATTACCTCCCTTTAAGTCCTCAAGTGAAAGGAACTGGTTCTTGTTTCCAATCATATGTTTTGAGCAGCCACTATCCATGTACCATTTTTGGCTACTTCCCTTCACTTGGACCTGCAAAAAGAAATTAGGGGTTAGTCTTAGGAAGCCAAACTAGTTTGGGTCCTTTTCTATAGGCAAAGGGATAAATCAAATTCCTTCTAGCCCACCCAGGCAGCCTATATTTTTCTTGAACAAAAGCTTTGTTCTTTTGACTGGACTTTTCTTTTGCATTACATTCATTTTTGTAATGGCCAGTCTTGCCACAATGTGTGCTGATTTTGTTCTCAGGAAGAGTAAGGTACTTGCTTTTAGGATCTCATTTAGGTGCTTGAGTCCCATAGTCAAGTCCTATTTTGTTGCTACTGTGATGTTCTTATAGCCAGGAAAGTGCATCAGAAGCCTTGTTCCATTTGCAAGTCTGTCTAGTTCATGTTTTACCTTCCCTAGATCTTCTTTTAATACTCTTATCTGTTCATCCTTCCTGTACAACTCATCCTTCATTTTTCCTAAGTTTTCTTCTAGGGTGAGATGTGTGTGATCAGCTTTCTTCTTTCCTGTACCTAGTTTCAGTTTTAAGTTTTCAGACCTAAGTTCCAAGACACTAGTGTCAAGTTTAAGAACCTGGTTCTTCAACTTAGCATTTTTACTTTCACTCTCATTAGCCCTAGACTCTAGAGTTTTGCACTTGGATTTTATGATCACACATTCCCAAGACAGATCTTCCTTCTCATTGTTAAGTATCTCAGACTTATCAATGAAGTCTAGCAGTAGCTCAGACAACCTTTCTTTAGACAGGAATTTAATCTTGTCTTTGAGATGAAGAATACTTACCTCTTGTTCATCATCTAATTCTCCGATGACCATAAGTGCTTGTTCATCTCCAGCTTAATCTTCTGAGTCCTCATCTGATGTTTCTCCCCAGGCAGCAACCATAGCCTTTGTTGATCTTTTATTCCTTTTTGGTTGAACCTGTTCCTTCTTCCTATTCCTTCGTTCATCCCTTTCCTTCTTCCACTCAATTTCCCATTGAGGACAATTTTTGATCATGTGATCAGTCTTACCACATTTGTAGCGAACCTCATTTGTCTGTTTCTCAGGAGCCCTTGGTTTGTTGAAGGTTGTATCTCTTGAAGAACCCTTTCTTCTCATCAGGTACTTTTTGAAATCTCTTGTGATCATAGACATTTCATCATCCTCCAGATCTGAACCTTCAGAAATTCTGAGAGCTAGACTTCTTTCCTTCTTGGGTGCATCCATTTTCATGGTATGCCTTCTCATTTCATGGACAGTGAGGTTTCCAATTAGTTCATCCAGCTTGAGGGTAGCAATATTCTTTGATTCCTTAATAGCAGTGATTTTGCTTTCCCAAGAGACTGGCAAAACCCTTGTCAAAATCTTTTCAACTTTGTCTTCTTCAAGAATAATCCTTCCAAGAGACTTAAGTTCATTTGTCAGTGTGGTGAACCTTGTATACACCTCTTGGATGGTGTTTCCTTCATTCATGGTGAAATTCTCATATTGAGAATACAACAGTGTTCCTCTGGACCTCTTCACTTGAGGTGTTCCTTCATGAGCCACTTGCAAAGTGTCCCAGATTTCCTTAGCAGTGGTACGACTTTGAATTCTACTATACTCATCGGGAACCAGTCCACACGCAAGCCATTTCTTGGCCTTAGCATTCTTCTCCCATTTCTTCAGGTCTTCAGTAGTGCAGTCACCTCTTGTCTTTGGCACATCCACTCCTTCAGCATTCTTTTTTGTAGTTGCTAGAGGACCATCAGTGACTATGTCCCAGAGTTCATAGTCTTATTCTATGATGTGATCCCTCATCCTGTTCTTCCACCAAGAATAGTACTGACCATTGAAAAGTGGAGGCCTAGCAGTGGATTGCCCTTCCCAGTTCCCAGGTGGTGCACTGATTTTAATCTTTTCCTAAAGTGTTAGCCTCTTCAAAGATAACCTGCTCTAATACCAATTGATGTTCTAAGCGTCAATACCACACAAGAAGGGGGGCGGGGTGATTTGTGTGGTACCCAATGTTCACTCTAGAAGAACCTGGTTCCTCTAGGTGTTCTAACTACTACTATTTGCGGAATAATATGTACATAAAATAAAGAATACAGAGATTTTTACGTGAAAAACACCTGGCTCAAAAGGTCAAAAAACCATGACCTACTACTCAGTAGAATTTTCCCAAACTTCCACTAAAATCACTGAGCCAAAACGGTATTTACAAAAACTCTTTGTAAACCTAAGGATTAACTCTAATCCTGTTATGGCACACAGCCTCAACTGTTGCGACAACTTCAAGTTAGCTATAGCTTGAACACTGTAAGTACCTAATACAATTGCTTCAATGAAAGCAGAAAGGTACAACTTTAAACCACCTATTACTATTGAACTAGAATAAAAGAAAGACATAATGGAACTGGTTCTTCTATCTCGTTCAAGTAGCTTCAGGAGTGCACACTCAAATCTCACATAAATTGCTTGCAAAATCGTCTTGCTCTTTTTCTCTAAATTTAGTTTGACTTCTACGTTTGTGCAATACCGGTAAAAGAGAACAATCACTGTCATTTAATAGGTTAGTAATCAGACTTTGATTGGGACTTAATTGCCAATCTTCTATCGTAGTTGAGTCCTTGAAGATCTCAAACTCCAACACTATCTTTATCCTGGATTGTGTTCTCTTCATATAAGGAGACTTTCTTCCCTTATCCAATATGCAACCTTTTCGATTAGATCAGGAGATATTGCTGCTTGATCAGTATGACTTATCTCCTTCACATGCAGCTCACATGTGTAGGTTGATCATGACTATGCTTCACAAGATGGACCTGGTCTATGACTGAGTTCATTTGTCATTCTTCAAAACTTCACCTATTCTTGGGCCAACACATCTTTTACTGGTATGTTCTAGTTTCGATTCAAAGTTCCAACAACAATATGATTTTCCTATTGCTTCAGTTCATCTTGTTCCTAGTTTGCTTCTATTTGTGGGTTTGTTGTGAAGCCTGTAATTGATGTTTACCTTATTATGTACTCCCCTTCATTTAGATCAACATGTTACCCCTCTATTTGTTTCTGAGCATGTCTACACCAATCATCTCTTACTTGTTATGTGATTACCACCGTGAATCCCCAAATCCCTATCACCCCTCTATGTGGTCGTGTTCTCAATGTCTGGTTTTGTGACTATGCCAGGGTCAGCTATTTTTGAGCATGTCTAAATTAGTCCTAGACATTTGCTGGGTTATATGTTTGCAATCAAGTGTTCTATGTATCCCAAACCCCTTGACCCCTGTGTGTGACTATTGAGTTTACTTGGATCTGTCTATGTATAAACCTGTCCTAAGGTGTTTGGACTTCTGTTCATCTCTTCAATCCTTTTTTAAAACAGTCTCTATTGCTTTATTAAATTACTTCCAAACAAACTTTTGTTTTAATACAGTTTTCTACTAAACCCTTTTAACTTGTGTCCATCACTTCTCACTCTACTCTTAGTCAATAAGTTCTGCCCCCTCCAGTATGTGTACTCCCTTGGGATCCTTTTGAGAACACTCTAAACTCTGGCATACTGAGGCTGGCCCTTCCACAATACATTTGTTCAATCATTGGTTATTAAGTCTAGGTGTAAGCACTACCCGGAATCCTTGAGATCCTTAGGGAACTTTGATGCACCTAGACTCTGACTTTGTCTATGGAATTGAGGCATATGAGGCAATCAGAGGCTTTGGAAAATATAGGCCAAATCAGAGGCCCCCTATACAATAGCTTCTTGATTTTTTATTTACTTATGTAATTCATTCATTGGTCTGTAATATCTTGTAAACAAATATTGGGGTATTTAGTGAAAACGATGGGTATACATGTTTTACGGGGTAATTCGGGTAGAAATCATGCTCCTAGGACTTTATGTTTAAATCTAATTGTTTTCCAATAGAAATTATGCTCCTAGGGCTATATGCTTAAATTTGATTGCCTTACCAAGTAGAAATCATGTTTATAAGGTTTTACATTTTGTCATGTTTAGAAACCATGCCTATAGGTTCAAAATAATCATGTCTTAAAATCAAATTAACTAATAGATGCCATGCTTGTAGGACTTAATCCAGATTCTGTTATAACAAGTATGTTTCCATGCCTGCAAGTCTTTAAAATCAGTATCAAACGTAGATATCATGCCTATAGGGAACAACACTCGCAATTCTGCCTGTCAGTCTAAACTAGTCTAAATGAATCAACTTAGTCCACGCCTAGTTCAATCCTAAACTGGTTTAACTAAGTGGTTTATATTTCCTGAAACGAGTTCTCAAAACTGCCTCAATTTCATTAGATATCATGCCTATAAGTATTACAGAAATCAGTTTCAAAACCTGCTTTATTTGTGTATTAATAGTCATCAGTACTTTGCGTATAGGCAAGCCTTTAGTGCATTTTCAAAACTGCATTTCTGAAAACTGTTTTTATTGCTTAGTGTTTTCTGATCCTAACAGGTTTTAAAAATTAATAGGTGACTGCTAGGGTCACTACTCCTGAGTTTCTAAAAATAAGCTGCTTGTTTCTGCATATTCACCTAGATATCCTGCCTTAGGACGTTGTCTAATAAAAGCCCTTAATTGTGCTTGAGTCGTGCTATTTATATGCTTGTTTGAGGAGGAAACTTTGAGCCTCTAATTGCTCTTTTTATGTGCTGAAAGTCTTAAGTGTTTTGATTGTCGCCTTAGAATTTTCACCTTTAAAACCTTAGGGGTACGTCTAGAACCACCTATAGGTAGAGGTCCTAACTCCCTCCAGGACCATTAAGAAGGGACGGGTAGCAGCACGCAATAGAAATTGTTGACCAAACACTTGCTTTGCATGACCACTAAAGGGATGGGAAGGGGAGATATGGGATATGATGACTACGTGCTAATGTCACGTGTAGCCCCTTATTGAGGAATGTTTAACGTTCATTGTGTGGGGTGATCCTATACAAATAAGAACCTAGGACCCTTCCTTTACAAAAATTCCCCCTTTTATTTAAATCCTTTGTTTTACAATTTGTCCAAACCTTTATCTTACTAATTGAGTTATCTAACGTGCTTTACTTGCAACTTATTTGATTCAACTGTTTATATGGACTAATTTGTGAATACAAGTTCGCCCGAGATCTACAGTTGTGGACCAAGAAGGGTGCCTAACACCTTCCCCTCGAGGTTACTTCGAGCCCTTACCCTAATCTCTGATAATGCAGACCAACTCAAGGGTTAATCACTCTAGTTGCCCTAATGCACCGTAATCCGTTAGGTGGCGACTCTTCAAATACCCAATTCCCAAAAGGAAATGAGTCATTACCCCCATGAATGTCAAAACCCGGACTTCCCCGTCAGTAAGGGAAAAAAGGGGCGCGACAATAACAGTTTCTGGTGCACTGGTGCTCCACGCTTTTTCTTCAAAAAAAGAAAAAAAAAAGAAAACCACAGAATCCAACTCGGCAACAGCCATTTTTTCATATTTTCGAACTAAAAAGACCTAGAGGCAATTTTCTTCACACAAGTTCATCCCCAGAGTGTTGATTCGAGTGTGTTGGATGTGAATTCAAAAGGAAAAGCTATAATTGAGTAGTGAGTGGCCTGCGAATTTGAGGTAAGTTCTTGGTTTAACCTTGACTTGAGGGAATAGGAACCCCCAACCTAATTGCTATGTGAATTTGCATGTGCGTGGTGTATAGGTGAGGTGACGAGTATCTATGCACTTCCAAATTATCTGTTAAACATGATCCCTTCCCCGTTTCCAATTTAATTGATCACTGGATTAATTATTTTATGATCATTGATGTCTATATGCTTACCTGGTGTTTTGTTAAATTGATGTTAAGTATTGTTTCAAGTATTTTGGAAGTGTTGGTAGTTCCTTTGGCTTCATTGTGATACATAAAATGGTGAGCTAGTTGACAATGTTTTAATATATATTACAATTGGTTTATTTGTGAAATGATAAATGATGAAGTTATGAGTGGTACGGTTTACTGTTTACAATTTTTGAGGAAAAAGTATTGTGAAAAGCATTGATTCGAAACTTGTGAAATCTTTATAAATAAAAGTAATATGATTGTCTGGTCGAAGAGGGTTGCACGCCGCAACAAGGAGTGATAAGGGTGGACATGTGGGATCGTGTTGCACGCCGCAACAGGAGAAATAAGGGTAATATTTGTATATAGGGAGAAGGAATAAGGATGGACAGGTGGGAGCGGGTTGCACGCCGCAACAAGGAGCGATAAGGGAGAATATTTATGATTTATTGTTTTTTAAAGATAAGGAACGAAAATCTCTCTATTTTACTCTACTGTTTATCTCATATTTGACACCTAAGGTTACTTTGAAACCGAAATTTGAAATGTGGAAGTTTATGTGAGAATTTGGTTATAGCTGAGACCTGGCAAGAGGTGACTGAGTTATTTCATTTATTGCTATAATTTATTGTTTTTGTTTAGTTTAGAATTTCTTTCTTGCTTTATTATTTATATGTTGTTACATGTTATATTATAATTGCCCCGCCGTAGCCTCATCACTACTTTGTTGAGGTTAGGCTTGACACTTACTCAGTACATTGGGTTGGTTGTACTGATACTATAGTCTGCACTCTTTTGTGCAGATCCAAGTACCATCCAGCGTTAGAGACTTTAGTAGATGTCATTCATCACTTGGAGACACGAGGTAGATCTGCTGGAATCCGTAGAATTCCTAGAGTCTTCTCTTAGTTTTATAGAGACTGTTTATTTTACTCAAAACAGATACATTATTTCTTTCAGCCCATTATATGTAGTATTCTTAGAAGTTCGTGAATTGTGATGCCAGACCCTGATGTAGTCTTAGAGTTATATATTTAGTTCGTGGCTTGGTTTATTTATTCGTTTATTATTTTATTCATGAAGTTATTTATGGAAACTATCAGATTTAGTTATTTTTAAATTGTCTTATTGTGTTTTAATAATTATTTAAAGGGAAATGGCTAATCAATTTCTAACATTGGCTTGCCTAACAAGTATGGTGTTAGGCACCATCACAACCATAAGGTTGGGAATTTGGATCGTGACACGAGGCGTAATCATTGAGGTGCGGGGCAAAAGGCCCCCAGGTTTTGATTTTTAATATTTTATAACTTAATAAAATAATTATGTAAATAAAATTTGTAATTATCTACTTAAACGCCTAATTCAAACAAAACCCTTCCTAGAAGCAAAGGAGGTTGTGTAGAGTGCTCTTCTTTAGGTGTTTTTCTAAAGACTACTATTTGTATGTGAAATCTGACATTTCTATTAAATAAACTAAAAGGCTTTAGCGTTAAATTTTATTATAAATTTTCTTACTTAGTTACTTCATAACTTGGGATTATATTAAATATATTACAAAACTTTTATATCGTTTAAAACATTTCGCTACAAGTCTTTTTTTAATATTTTATAATTTTTCACTTAGCTTCTTTATAATTTGTTAAGTTTAAGTTTATTAAGAAACTAGTAGAGTCTGAAGGATTGGTACAGAGACGTCTGTACTTATCTCTCATAGGCTATTGAGTTAGGAAACTACTCCATTTTTTTATTTCTATTCTATCGTGCGATTCTTGTTATATCAAATACTGATTGGATTCTTCTATTCTGTCGCAAATGGCGAGAACACGTGCTTCCTTTCCGCTGACCAACATTCCGGTTCTCCAGCAGCAACAGCTCCTACTAGGGGTAGAGGCCGAGGCAGGAGCAGGACTCAGCCCATTTCTCAGACAGCAGCCCCAACTGTGGAACCTCAGATCGAGATTAATGAGGGGGTTCCAGCTCAGACCATTCCAGTGGGACCAGCTTAGGTCCTAGAGGGGTTTATTGCTACCCCGGTACTTCAAGACACTTTGGTCCGTTTAGTGAGTATTATGGAGAGTGTAGCCCAAATTGGCACATTCCCTATTGTAGCAGCCGTACTCAGGCTGGAGGAGGGTTCCAGACTCCTGCTACCCACACTCCAGTTTAGAGTACTCCTCAGATTCAGACCCCAACAACAAATCTGGTTGGGGTTATTCAGCCACTTGCTCTAGCGCCGCCCATTGATGGGCAGCTATGTCCACCGATACTTTGTGGAGATTGGACAGGTTCATTGAGCTATTTCCTGTGCATTTCAGTGGTGAGACATCAGAGGATCCTCATGAATATTTGGATAGTTGTCATGAGGTTCTGCGTAATATGGGTATTTTGGAGACCAATGGGGTTGATTTTGCTGCCTTTCAAATGACCGGTTCTGCCAAGAAATGGTGGAGAGATTATTTGTTGATTATACCAGTTGGGTCGTCTGCCTTGACTTGGAATCAGTTCTCTCATCTCTTTTTGGAGAAGTTCTTGCCTATTACTACTCGAGAGAAGCATCATCAATTTGAACGACTTCAGTAGAGCAACATGACTGTGACCTAGTATGAGAATCATTTTGTGGAGTTGGCTAGACATGTTATTCTTTTATTTCCCACAGAGACAGAGAGGGTCTGACGGTTAATTAAGGGCCTTGCTCAGCCCATCAGGTTGTAGATAGTCAAGGAGACAAGGACCGAGATTTCTTTTCAGGATGCAGCTATTGTGGCTAGGAGAATTGAGTCGATTCTCGGTATGGGAGGTCAGAAGGTCTGCCAAGAGAACTCGCCATTCCGGTGGTTTTAGTGGTGCCTCATCTGGAGGCGGGGCTTCATTTAATAGAGGCTAGTCTTCCAGGCCATTTCATTCAGCACTACAGGTTTCACATGGTACTTCGGGTGGTCATGGTTATTATATACCTCCTTCTGCTCATCCAGTCTACACTCCACCATCAGCTCCTATTAGAGCACCTCCTTTGCTGAGTTATTATTGAGGTCAGCCGGCTCGTCAGGGTCAGTCTTCATATCAGGAGGGATGTTTGGGGTGTGGTGAATATGGGCATATTCGGAGAGCTTATCCGAAACTCTTGTTTAATCAACATTAGTACCAGAGTTCCTGTGCTATAGTTCCAGCACCACCTGCCCAGCCAGCCAAGGGTAGGGGTCATATAGCTAGAGGTGGAGATCAGGTATCCAGGGGTGGAGGCCAGCCCACTAGAGGTGGAGGTCCTCCCAGAGATGTGGTGCGGGGTGGTGGGGCCCAATCCCGATTATATGCATTTCCAGCCAGGCTTGAGGCGAAGTTCTCTAATGCTTTTAGTACAGGTATCATCTCAGTTTGTGATATAGCTGCTTCAGTTTTGTTTGATCCGAGATCAACTTATTCTTATGTTTCATCCTATTTTGCCTCGTATTTGATTGTGCCCCGTGATTCCTTGAGTATTCCTGTTTATGTGCCTACACCGGTAAGGGATGCTATTATGGTAGATCGTGTATATCGTTCGTGTGTAATAGTCATTGAGGGTCTTGAAACTAATGTGGATCTTTTGCTTCTAGACATGGTCGATTTTGATGTTATATTAGGCATGGATTGGTTTTCGCCTTATTATGCCATCTTGGACTATCACACCAAGACAGTTACGTTAGTCTTGCCAGGGTTGCCTTGATTAGAATGGAAAGGGACTCCTGGTCATTCTCCCAGCCGAGTGATTTGATATGCCAAGGCTCGTCGCATGGTTGAGAAGGGATGTTTGGCTTATTTGTCTCATATTCGTGACTTCGATGCTGAGGTTTCTTCTATAGAACCAGTTCCTATCATTCGTGAGTTTCCCGAGGTATTTCCGATAGACCATCCGAGGATGTCACCCAACAGGGATATTAATTTTTGTATTGATGTGGCTCTAGGAACTTAGCCCATTTCCATTCCTCCATACCGGATGGCCCCACCAAAATTGAAAGAGTTGAAAGAATAGTTTCAAGACTTGATTGATAAGGGTTTTATTAGACCTAGTGTCTCGCCTTGGGGTGCACCGGTGTTGTTTGTAAAGAAGAAATATGGGTGGATGAGGATGTGCATAGATTAGCAGCAGTTGAATAAAGCTACTATCAAGAATAAATATCAATTGCCAAGAATTGATGATTTATTTTATCAACTTCGGGGTGCCAGGGTGTTCTCAAAAATTGTTTTGAGATCGGGCTACCATCAGTTAAAGATTAGGGTGTCTGATGTTCCTAATACAGCCTTTCAGATAAGGTACGTGCATTATGAATTTCTGGTCATGTCATTTGGGTTGACTAATGCTCCAGTAGCCTTTATGGATTTGTTGAATCGGGGTTTCAAGCCTCATCTGTACTCTTTCATGATCGTGTTCATTGATGACATTCTTATATACTCCCGCAGTCAGTAAGAGCATGAGCAACACCTCCGTATAGCGCTCCATACTTTAAGGGATAATCAATTGTATGAAAAGTTATCAAAATGTGAGTTCTAGTTGGATTCAGTAGCTTTCTTGGGTCATATCGTATCAGCCGAGGGTATTCAGGTTGATCCTAAGAAAATAGAGGCAGTCAAGAATTGGCCTAGACCCACTACAACCACAGAAATCAGAAGTTTCTTTTGTTTGGCGGGTTACTACCATCGTTTTGTGGAGGGGTTCTCATCTATAGCAGCCACAATGACTAAATTGACTCAGAAAAGTGCCCCATTTAAATGGTCAAACGAGTGCAAGGCAAGCTTTTAGAAGCTCAAGATAGCCTTGACTTCAGCATCGGTATTAGTGTTACCATCAGGTTTGGGTTCTTTCATGGTGTATTGTGATGCTTCCCGAGATGGACTTGGAGTAGTATTGATGCAGGATGGCAAGGTGATTGCATATGCATCTTGACAGTTGAAAGTCCATGAGAAGAATTATCTTGTTCATGAATTAGAGTTGGCAGCCATTGTTCATAAATTGAAGATTTTGGAGGCACTATCTTTATGGCATGCTGTGTGAGGTTTTCACTGACCATCGTAGTCTCCAGTACTTATTCAAGCAAAAGGATCTAAATTTGAGGCAACGAAGATGGTTAGAGTTACTGAAAGATTATGATGTCACTATATTATATCATCCAGGGAAGGCCAACATGGTGGCCGATGCATTGAGTAGAAACGAGGTAAGTATGGGCAACCCTACATTTATCCCAGTCGTGAGAGACCGTTAACTTCAGACATTTAGACTTTGGCTAATCAGTTTGTAAGGTTGGATATTTCGCCCAACAATGTTCTAGCTTGTAGAGTCGCTCGGTCTTCCTTAATCGAGCGTATCAGAGAGCGACAAGATGATGACCCGTATTTGATGGTTCTTAGGGACACAGTTCGGTGTAATGGTCACAAACAGGTTACAGTTGGAGATGACGGTATTTTGAGGATGCAAGGTCGTATATGTGTGCCTAACAGTAATGGCCTTCGTGAGTTGATCCTTGAGGAGGCTCACAGTTCTAAGTATTCTATTCACCCGGGTGCAACCAAAATGTACGGAGACTTGAGACAACATTATTGGTAGAGAAGGATGAAAAAGGACATTGTTGCATATGTGGCTCGTTGCTTAAATTGTCAGCAGGTAAAATACGAGCCTCAGAGACCCGGTGGTTTGCTTCAGCAGATAGAGATTCCTGAGTGGAAATGGGAGCGTATCACTATGGACTTCGTTGTTGGACTCCCACAAACTCAGAGGAAATTTGACGCAATTTGGGTTATTGTGGCTAGGCTGACTAAATCAGCACATTTCATTCCTGTGGCAAGTACTTATACTTCAGAGAAGTTGGCAAAGATATATATATTCAAGAGATTGTTCGCCTTCACGGTGTGCCCGTATCTATCATTTATGATCGAGGTACGCAGTTTACTTTGCACTTTTGGAGGGCAGTTCATCATGAGCGTATACGGTGAAATCGGAGGGTCCGATTTCTTGCCTTTAAGTTGTGTTCGGGGAGTCATATCGATATCTCGAGGTTCTAGGGTTGCGGTCGAGTTCTCTCCCTTGAGGTTCATTTACGCTCAACCCAACGATGATCCCGAGGGTGGGGAATTCCCAAGGCAAGCAGATAGCACCAGTAGAGTCTAATATCATGTCTAGTCGTCCCATCTCCGTATCTTTACAATTAATGCATTCTGTACTATGTCGTATTTCCCCTCCTATATAAAGGGGATCCTCACCAATTTGTAAGGGGCTGCTGTTGCTCCAACTATTCTACACAAGATCAATAACAACTCTCTCTCTCTCTCTCTCTTTTCTCTCTAACTTACTCGCTCGAGGCTACCTCTTCATTTATCGATTTCATACTTATTCTTGATTTATTGTTTGATATTGGCTGTAAAGAGACTCCTTTTAATTATATCCTAACTGTTAGTCCCTTCCCAATTACCCCGACAGCTTGAGCCCGAGCCCAGACATCGACCTCGAGTCCCCTCATCGGTCAGTCTGAGGCCCGGATAACAAGCCCCTCAGATTCATTATAACTCTATTTTAGCTCGCTTTTCATCTTTTATCTTCGGGTATCTAGAATAAACTGCCTTAACAACTAGCATAAAAAAAGATCACGTATTTTTAGAGTCACATCAACAAATTTAATTGTTATTACCATTTTCACGGTAAATAGTTTGGCGCCCATCGTGGGGCTAAAAATAATAGTGATTAATTTCCTGCTAGTTTCATTACACAAACGTAAGTTATCCTTCACACTTTTTCTTTTCCAAGATATTCGATATCAGGTCAAAATGTATGGCTCAGTGAACAAAGTCGAGAATGACAACCTCGAAAACCACGGAGAAAATGGCATGGTTGTTCCGGTGTTGGCGTGCCATCGTAGAACCTCGATAATGCTCCTGGACTGATCTTAGCGGACGCGAACTCGCAAGACGTGCGGCAGGTCGATGAAACCATACACACCGACAGGAGCATACGACACGGCGACCAACAGGAAGCCCAAAAAACCCTAGCCCAGGAAGAACAGAAAGTTAGTCTTCATGTTATTTTTGAAATTTTGCAGGCACAACAACTGGCTATTGCCAAGCTACAAATCCACCCCAAGACTCCCAGCACGGTAGCACCGGAAACTACTCCCCCGACCGAACAGGTGCCAGAGAGATTGAGCAACAATGGATAAGTAGCCAATCCTGCCATCATGAAAATGCTGGAGGACCTTACCAAAAGGATCGAGTCAGGCGAGAAAATGATAGCATCCAACGATAAGAAGGTCGAAACCTGTAACTTCAGAGTAGACCAAATCCCGGGCGTGCCCCCGGTCCTGAAGGGTTTAAATTCGAAGAAGTTCGTACAACGGCCGTTCCGAGAAGAGGTGGCTCCGAAACCCATTTGAAAGAAGTTCAGAATGCCGTAACTCCCAAAATACAATGGGACCTCAGATCCCAACGAACACGTCACTGCCTATACGTGCACGGTGAAAGGCAATGACATAAAAGATGACGAGATCGAGTCCGTCTTACTGAAGAAGTTCGGAGAAATGCTCTCGAAGGGGGCCATGATGTAGTATCACAACCTAGCTCCCAACTCCATAGATTTATTTGCCATGGTAGCAGATTCCTTCATAAAGGCACATGCCGGTGCCATCAAGGTAGCAACAAGGAAGTCTGATGTATTCAAGATTAAGCAGAGGGATAACGAAATGTTGCGGGAATTCGTGTCTCGTTTCCAAACGGAACGAATGGAACTACCCCGGGTCTCCGACGACTAGGCAGTGCAGGCCTTCACTCAAGGCCTGAATGAATGAAGCTCGGTGGCCTCAAGGCAGCTGAAAGAGAATCAGATCAAATATCCCGCTGTAACCTGGTCGGACGTCCACAATTGGTACCAGTCAAAGATCAGGGTCGAGGATGACTAGATAGGATCCCCCTCGGGCTCAGTATTTCCAAACAGACTCTAGCGAAAGAGTCAAAATTGAATAAAGAGAGGTACCAACCATACCCTGATGATTGGAGGAATGCTCTGAGACGCAATACGCCTCATAATGATCGATTGGTGAACAGAGGACGGAACCCTCGGGGACCCATAAATAGAAGTGGCTTCAACGGTGACACTTGGCCAATGGGGGCACATTGCCTCTCAGAATACAACTTCAACGTCGATGTATCAGACATCGTGTTCGCCATCAGAAAAATTAGGGATGCCAGATAGCCCAAGCCAATACACTCGGATCCTTCCCAAAGGAACCACAACTTGATATGCGAGTTTCATAATTCGCACGAGCACAGAACTGAGAATTGCAGAAAATTCTAGGAGGAAGTGGCCCGGCTACTCGATAGCGGGCACCTTCAGAAATTCCTCAGCAACCGAGCAAAACACCAGTCCCAAGAAAGAGAAACAACCAAAAAGAACAAAGCAGACGAGCCCCAACACGTCTTCCACACGATCTTTTGATGCACTCCCTCGACCATATTCAAATAAAGGACCACACCGCATCCGCTAAACGAACGCCAGAACCCAAGATCGCCATCGCCACTATGGTATAATCATCTCTCCCTTTTTTTTATATTTTACTTCATGATAGCTCTTGCGTAGGCCGGCAACCAAGACAGTCAGGATGCCGATCCGGCTCGAGGGCCCTGAGGTTTCAAAGTGTGACGACCCAATTTGATGTGATTTTTACCGAAATCCGAGACGTGGGCCCGGGGGTCGGGTTTTGGTAATTTCAGGATTTGTGTTGTAAATTGATTATTTTCTCTTGGGATTCGTCCCCTTAGAATATTTTGACGTCGTGATTATGATTTTGGAGAGATTCGACGCGAGTGGAGGCCGATTCGAGGGGCAAAGGCATCGCGGACTAGAGTTTGGACCTGATTGAGGTGAATAATGATTGTAAATGATATCCTGAGGGTATGAAAACCCGGATTGCACATTGTTGTGCTATATTGAGGTGACACACACGCTTGATGACGAGCGTGGGGTCATGCACTGTTGGGGATTGTGACTTAGTCCATCCCGAATGACTATTTTTCTGCGTATTTGACTGAAATCTATTTGTTAACATCATGTTTTGGGCTAAACGCCATATTTGGGCCTCGTGCCAACTATTTGAACCCTTAGGGGATTTTTATTGATATTTCCTCACTATTTTGACTTTATACTTGAACTCAGTCATGCTATATTCCACTGTTTTCATAACTCAGCCATGTTTATTCTATTTCAACACATAAATGATCTTTTAAATGATATTTTGGGCTAAGAATCATGTTTTACTATTGCCCAAGTGGCTTGTGAGGATATTGACTGAGTAAGGCCGAGGGCCTATGTTGTGAGGAGACACTGATTATGATTATGAGGTCGAGGGCCTGAGATGTGTACGCCGCGAGGTGGCTTGTTAATATGAGGCCGAGGGCCTAGTGATGATGCCATGAGATGGCTTGATATTCAACTTGGGCCGTAAGGGGAGCCTCCAGGAGTTTGCACACCCCCCAGTGAGCGCGGGTACCCATTGTGATGTGAGATATAGCCTGAGGGGCTGACATTGTTTTGAGATATTGCCCGAGGGGCGAATTTGTTGACATTGTGCTCGAGGGACGAACCTTTATCTGTTTATCTTTCTTATTTGCCTATCATTTACCTTCTTAATTGTCATAAAGTAATTTCATGAAGTTTAAACTGAACTAAAATGATTTTTACATATAATTACTTATTCACTTTTTACTGGCTTTTACTGCTTCATTATAGCCTGTAATGTGCCTTACGTGCTTTTATATTCTCAGTCTTTATTTATGATTATTAATTACTGAGTTGGAGTACTCACTTTACTCCCTGCACCCCATGTGCAGATTCAGGCGCATCTGGGCCCTCTTCCGAGCGTTGATCTTTCCAGCTCTGGTGGACTCGAAGTTTCTCTAGGTAGCTGCCGGCGTTCGTAGCCCAGAGCTTCTTCCCTTATCTTACTTTTCTCCGTTTTAGATATGTATTAGAATATGTAGACTTTCTTGTCTTATTCCGGATTATAGATTGCTCATGACTATTGGCACCCCGGAATTGGGTTGTGTTGGGTTTTATTTCCGTTAACTGTAATGTTCACTACTTATTGTTGGATTATTTATTACGTTTAAACTTAATTCTTATTGTTTAATTGCTTAAAACTGAAATGGGTAAGTGTCGTCTAGCCTTGTCTTCACGAGAGGCGTCATCACGATCGGGTCTGAGTTTACGGTCGTGACATAAAGTGTCCGTTGCACTCTTTTCCTTTGACCGAATTTTTATCCCAAAATGGGTTTTTGCCGGTAAGGTTTTTAACGAAGCAACGTCCACGCGCTACCTAAGAAGGACTCAACAAGCTTATAGGGTTTCCTTTGCGATCAACCCCGTATCAGGAAATGACAAACGAGGTTCCAACAGGAAATGATGTACCGGGCCAAACAGTCGAACGAACCGTGTCCACACAAGCCGGGCTTACGACAACACAACAACATGTATTTATGCCAAGAAATCAAAGAATATCGTTCGCCAAAAGCATCTCATACTCCAAAGAAAATTCAGCATGTTCACAGAAAGGATCCCTCCATTGATTACGTCCGAAAATACTCGGAGACCAGCATCAACAATTTGATACCTGCATGGCCTCAGGGTCGGAACTCCATGCTCATAAATCCTCAATGAGGCAATTCCGAGCTCATGAGTAATGACCTTCGAGACTAAGCAAATGACTACGGTCAATACGGCTGCACTAGCCAAATTAACGCGACTCGGGGACGCCCGACCGTCGCTATAAAATCAAATGCCATTCTTTCGAATCTACTTCGAAAAGAACCGGTTAAAAGAGGCTACCATCGAACAGGCAAATGAGCTTCGGCCATGTCAGCTCCAAATCATAAGGCTTCGAGCTACTCAGCCCACAAGCTAAGCCTTCGAGGTACTCGAACATCACCGCTAACGACTTGAAATCGAGGTTCTTCCCGAACCAACGATGGGTCAGGAAAAATTATTTCAAAGAAGTCATTAACGAGAGGAAAACAAAGCCTACATATGCCTAAGGGCAAAAGCGTAAGAGCCATTGTCGCCAGCCAAACAAGCCTCGTGGCCAAACACTAAAAGGTCATAACGACCAAAAGCGTAAGAGCCATCGTCGCCAACTTAAAATTTGAAAGCTTGAGGATTAAAATGAGCTCGAGTCATAACCTGATTCAGAGACCAGATCCAAAATAGTTAACTAATGCATGCCTAAGGGCAAAGGCGTAAGAGGTATCGCCGCCAGCTTCATAAGCCTTAGGGCCACATACATAAAAGGTCACTTCAACCCAAGGCGTAAGATCCATTGTCGCCAGCCAATGTAGATATAAAACTTGAGGGTCGATTGAGCTTGAGTCGAAGCCCAACTCGGAGACTGAGCCCAAAGTAGTTAAAATGTATGTGCCCAAGGGCAAAAGATAAAAGCCGATGTCACCAACCTAACGAACCTCAGGGCCGTATTACAGGTCCGTAGATTCCTACCTATTAAAAGGTCGAATCAACCCGATTGAGATATTGGCAAACAGAAATACAGAAGACACACATTGCGAGGTTTACCCTTTTTTACATATAGGTGGTGAAATACAAGCTCCGTCTCCAACATGTTATGAAAAGCTATGTACACAAGAACAAGGCAGGAAATAAACGTTCCCCCTCGGGGACTATGGCCCGGTGGCCCCCTCATCGCCGTCTTCAGCATCAGACAGAAGGAACTTGGCATCATACTCCTCCCTTTTGGCTTGCTCGATATCCCCTGAGATATCAAATCCCCTGGCATGAATCTCTTCGAGAACTTCCCTCCGAGATCTGCACCTCGCATACTCCTTGCTATTGCTTGCACGATCAAGAGTTCTCTTCAGTTCAGCATTAGCAACTGCAGCGCTCTTCGAATACGCCTCCACTTTCTGTCCCGCCCCGGTATTGCTCATCACAACCTTGGCTTCAACATTCACCGCCTTGGTCTTCGCCTTCGAAAGCTCGGACGAGAGCCTTGTGATCATATTCACCCGAGCAGAATCATTCGCATGACCAGTCTAGATTTATGCCTCAAGAGCAGAAACCATGGCTACATCACTCTATTTAGCTGCAAAATAGGCACTTACATGCGCCTGCAGCTTGTTGAATTCACGTTTGGCTCGACCAACCTTGCCCCAGAGCTGTCCCAGCTCCTCCGCCTTCTCCTCCAACTGAATTATAAAAACATCAAGATGTCGAGGTAAAAAGGGAGTAAAAGCAGCATGCAATACATGGTACCTGTTTCTCCAGGCGGATCCCACGGCTCCGGCTCTGGTCCACCTTGCGCCGTAGGGAAAGAAGCTCTTTTTCCTTTTCCACACAAAGAAGCTTAAGGGATTTCTCCTTATCCAAAGCTTCCCGCAATGGGGCCTCACTACAAAGCAGCTCGGATTTAAGACTGTCAAAGGCCTTGAAAGAAAGCTAAATAAAAAGGGGGGAGAGAGAAAGGCACGAAGCCAGAATAATCTTGTAGAAGTCAACACTAATCATGAGGCCAAGCTGCTGAGCCTCGCCGAAGGCCAGAGCAACATTCGATGGCGTACTGTCTTCAGAAGGTGGCCGATCGACCGAATCACTTCTCCTTAACCGTTGAGAAGGAGTCTCCTCATTGCAAGCCTTTTCGCACCTCGGAGCATCTTTTAGTTTATCATCACTCCTCGATCCTGAGGCCAACGACGGTTGAGTTAAATAAGCCGGCAAGAAAAGCACCACTTTCTAGGAAGCAAAGCAGTGGACACCTACCATGATGTTTCACCTCCCATCTCTTTTTGGACTAATCTCGACACCGGTGCCTATCATAAATCGAGCAAGCTGCTAGCTTACGAGACCACTCAGCTAAATCGGGGACCTCGTTTGGTGACCAATGAGTTGCTACAAATATGGAACGGAAAGATATCATTACGGAGCCTGCCTCATATAAATACGATGATAGTTCAGATGAGACACTTACATGTGAAGTTCCATTTCTTAGTAAATGGAAAAAATTCTCTAGGAATGACATCGATCGTTCAAATCTGAACGAACCAATTCATTCATTCCCGATCCTTGTCCTCCTTGCTGCCGACGACAGGAGCTCGGGTGGGTCGATGCTGAAGAGAAATCAAGCCCCGGTAATGTAGTGGCTGATATAACCTCACGAGATGGCTGAGGGTAAACTCTATCCCGGCCTTATTGGCAAAATATCTCATCGCATGCACTATTTTCCAAATGAAGGCATGAGCCTGTGCCAGTGTAACCTAATATCTCCTACATAAATCAAGCATGACCCGGTCGGGGGAACCCAGCACAAAAACATGCTTGTATATGCTCAAAAACCCCTCAACATATGTCATGATGCTCTCCTCGGGAGAAGGTACCTGTAATACCACGCCTTCTCCCCATCCGCAATCTTTTCTAATCATTTTGAGGTTTTCCTTTCCTAGTGATGAAATGATCCTTGACACATGCTCCAGATGACCCGAAACATTAGGAGGTCTCCCCTGCGTGACAACTCTCCTCGAGGTAGGGCACCCCGAGTCTCGCTCACCTAACATCGGAGGTGAGCCGTTGGCGCCAACCGAATGTAGAACACAAGAAGAAGTCCCCTCCACCTAAAAGTCGGATATCGACATAGCAAATATTGCTACAGTAGAACACGAGGGTATGAGCAGAAAATTTTTTAGGGGAGCGAAAGGACTAGCACAAAGCGCCAGGCTCTGCGGCAGAGATAGTCTATCAAAGTAGCAAAATCACCGTTGGAAAGATGGATGAATTAATATATAGGGGCAAAGCAGCAACTGCCCGCCTACCCAAAAGGGCTAATTATTTCTGGCCATGTTAACGTCACCCTCTCCCAGGGAAACGTACTGGAGAAATCACCCTGATATCACCAACATCAGTCCGATAGGAACCACCAATTTAACCCCGAGGCATGGCCTGTTTGAGGGTCTCGGTTTCTTCGAGAACGGATTTTGAAGGGCCAACGTCAAAGGTCGAAAGATAATCCGCGAAAGCAAAGCAACAAAAAAGGAAAGACTGCAAAAACTGAAAGGAGGGAAGCATTTTTTTACATTGCCAAAAGCGTATTCAAAAAAGACATCTTTACAAAATCCATCCCCCGGGAGCGACATACAAAGGGAAAAGAAGAGGATACAAAACAACTTGAGAGCTACTCCTCACCACTACTACTTTGCCCTCATCGGGGGCAATTAAAAGCGCCAGTTCTCTCTCCAATTTGTGGTCTTCCTCGAGATCAGCTGACAGGTGGACACCTCTAGCTCCGATCTCTTCCAAGGTCTCTCTCCTCGCCTCCGCCTTAGCAAGGTTAATAGCTCGAGTTAGCTTCTGCTCGGCTGCTATTGATATGTCATGAACTATTTTATGCATCATAGATTCATCCTCCAGATAAGTGGCGGCGTTTTGTTCAACCTTGGACTTCGTCGAAGCCAAAAGAGCAACCTCCTTACGGGCATCCTTGAGATGGTCTTGGGATGTTGCCAACTCCCCAGTTGCTACTTCATTCCTCTTCCTCAGCTCGGAGATCTTCGTGTTCAGTTGTCTAATCAGCGAACCATTCTGCTCGACCTATGAAAGAAAGATGGGCTAATTTATGTCGGAATACGGGAGCAAAGGTCGGGTACAAGCTGGGCGAAATACTTGCGCGACAAGGATAGCCTTTTCCCACAGCGCTCTCTCCAGGGCAACTCGGAGCTCTCCTAATTCCTTCTCTCCTCGGGCAGAATGAGCTTCCAAATCTCGAAGCATCGAGGTAAGCTTCTTGCACTGTTTATCATGCTAAGAAAGCTCCTCGCAGAGCAGAAAGAGGGTGTGATCATACATATCCTTGCATTGCGACATAGTGGAAGAGTTAGGAAAACAAATAACGAGGCCCGAGAATTAAAGAAATATACAAGAAATAGATAGCACCTGCTGCAAGGACCCCTCTGCCGCCTTGACAGCACCAGGAATGTCGATAATGACGTTATCTCTAACACCATTGAAGATATTGGTGGGTGAGCCTCCCCCTTGAGAGGAATTCCCCCTTTGGTGGTTTTCGCATCTTGAGCATCGCCCAGCTCTCCCGACAAGACCTGAAAGCATGAGATGAAATCGCCCATATTGCTGATTTCCCCAAAAGGCAACCCATGCTCCTGAAAATCTCCATGATTGATGGCAGCGGTCCCCCCAACAGAAACTGCGTCGAACCTAGTTGTGCGATTTGAGGCCGCATTAACACCCTCTTCAAGGGTCTCCAGTTCACGAGATCGACTAGACTTAGCCATTTTGGACTTAGCAGCCTCTAATCGATGCACCTGTGAGGCTCTCGCATTCGACCATGTTCTCCGCGCTAGCTGACATTCATCATCATCCTCTTTCTTGGTTTGGGATTTGCTCCTGATGTTAAAGCGGAGGTCCCAACAACGGCTCGATGCCCGAGTGGCCTGGGCTTCTTTTGCCGGAGGAAGGTCGGCAATAGTCTTGTCTTTTCTCTTTTTGCCCTTGCTGGGTATCGAAGCCTCCAATTCGCCTCCAAGGGGAGGCCTCATCTGCATATTCTTGCAAAGACCTGCACAAGCGCAGTAAACACAAGATGCCATCACTAGTGGTGCAGGAAGAAACACAAGTACAAGGTGTAGGCGGTAAAGAAACTCTACAATGATTCTTGGCCATCAATCGCTCTTTGGCCAATTTGGTCCAAGATCGAACAAGATTTGGGAACGCCTTATCCAACCGCTCGATCCATCCCGACAAATCCGTAACCGCCTCGGGGCACCAAGCAATGGCTGCATGAAGCGCAGAGAGGTCGTTATTTCAAAAGAAAAGTAGTAAAAAATGGTTAAGGGAAAGTTGCTTATGTTGCATGTTCCATCTCTCTGGAAAAGGCATCCTCCGGGTTGGGATGATATCTGAGGTCTTCACCCAGACAAATTTGCTCATCCACCCTCGATCCTTACCCTCGTCAATGATCGAGAAGAATGATTTTTTGGATCGATGATGGAGCCTGATCAAACCTCGATAAAATCGAGGGCTATACATCCTGATCAAATGGTTGAGTGTAAAAGTATCACCCCCAACCCCTTCGGTGAAGTGGCGGAATATCAATACTATCATCCAGAAAGAAGGATAGATCTGACCAAGCATCACTTGGTACTTGTCACAGAAGTCAAAGATGACCGGGTCTATCTCCGGGGGAGAAGATTAAGAAGAATTGTCAGGACCCAAGGTGAACGGGTAGGTATACACATAAAGAAAGCCGGCCTTATGGTCGGTTATATTCTCATTAGGATTGGGAATCTCCACCTCCACTGCCTGTTTCCATCAGCAGTCTATCATCACTATTTTTATGTTGGTCACGACGCTAATGTATCGAGAGACGTGCTCGCATCGGCCCTGTCTGGATGAAGTGGCATTGATGTTAAAATCCTTTAACATATCGAGGTTAGGTGGGGTACACTATTTCAAGGAAGGAATCGCTCTGGCTTTCTCTTTAGACGATCAAAATGATGATGCAACTTCGTCCCACCGAGGAACCGTTCTAAAAGTCCTAGCCATATTGATGGTAAAAATTTTTCTGGGAAAGATGAAAGAGTATAAGAGACAAAGGGTTCTGACTCGTGAATTTGGAGATGGGGCGAAAGTAAGAAGTATCTAGCAGTCGATGCATTTATAGGAACCGCTTGGGCAGCAGAAAAGACGAGCCAATGGAAGTTCATGGGTTCCTCGATTATCGCATTTGATGGTGACCTTTGCACGGTTTTCTGCAACGTGGAATTTAATGCTCTTATAGGTTCATGTCACGGCAATGATGACCTCGAGACGACGGTTCAAAATCGTTTCCTATTACTTTATTATAGGAAACGGGGAGACTATCTATATATGGTAAATCGGAGGATCCGATTTCTCGCCATTAAGGTGTGTTCGGGGAGTCATCTCGATATCTCGAGGCTGTGGGGTTGCGGTCGAGTTCTCTTCCTCGAGGTTCATTTACGCTCGACCCAACAATGATATCGAGGGTGGGGAATTCCCGAGGAGAGCAGATAGCACCAGTAAAGTCTAATATCATGTCTAGCTGTCCCATCTCCGTATCTTTACAATTAATGCATTTTGTACTATGTGGTATTTCCCCTCCTATATAAAGAAAATCCTCACCACTTTGTAAGGGGCTGCTGTTGCTCCAACTATTCTACACATGATCAATAACAACTCTCTCTCTCTCTCTCTCTCTTTTTTTCTCTCTATAACTTACTCGCTCGATGCTACCTCGTCATTTACCGCTTTCATACTTATTCTTCATTTATTGTTTGATATTGGCCATAAAGAGCCTCCTTTTAATTATATCCTAGCTGTTCCTCGAGGCCCCTCATCAGTCAGTCCGAGGCCAGGATAACAAGTTCCTCGATTTGATTTTGTTTTATCTCGCTTTTCATCTTTTATTTTTGCGTATCTAGCATCAACTGTCTTAACAACAAGCATAAAAATAGATCACGTATTTTTAGAGTCCCATCAACAAATTTAATTGTTATTATCATTTTCACGGTAAACAATGAGTTAGGTACCCAAGTTGAGTTGAGCATAACATTTCATCCTCAGACAGACAGGCAGTTTGTCACGACCCGGATTTCCCACCCTCGGGAATCGTGATGGCGCCTACTCGTGAATGTTAGGCAAGCCGAGTATTATAAGTTCATTACCCTTTTTATTAAGCATGTTCAACAATTTAAAGTAATAAGTGATTAAACATTGGAATAAATTAAATAACCAAAAATACGGAAGACGAAAACTTAATAGTTTAACCGAACATTGCTACATAATCTGAAATACAATACTACCCAGAATTTGGTGTCACAAGTCACGGACTATCTAAGAATACTACAAATAAGGTCTAAATAAAAATACACAAATTTGTCTTTGAATAAGTAAAACAGAACGAGAAATGATAGTAGGAGACGCCAAGGCACGCAGACGTCTGTAGGACTACCTCGGGTCGCCTGAGTGGACTGAAGTCAGCACCCTCACTGCAGTCCAAATGCTCCGTTATCAGTATCTGCATATAATGCAGAGTGTAGTATCAGCACAACCGACCCATGTGCTGGTAAGTGCCTAGCCTAACCTCGGCTAAGTAGGGACGAGGCTAGGACCAAACTACAAAAATAAACTTGTGCAGTTAAATCATATACAACAAAAAATAAAAGCAGATAATTACAGCTAAAATTGGGCGAGGGAAACATGCTACTAGGAGTGACAGATAACAACAGAATACCAATAAAGAAATGTAAGGAACACCATAAATCAATTAACAACAAAAGATAAGGAAATAAGAAACAAGTACACATGTAATACCGTTGCAGGCGTGCAACCCGATCCCATTTCATATAATACCGTTGCAGGCATGCAACCCGCTGTGAGCACCTAATATTTTCCCTACAAGAAAATAACTCCTAAAAAATAAACCAAAAATGATTTTTAAGGTATTTTAGAAGTTTTTCTTTATTTAGTTGCATTTCATGCATTTTTTATATTTTAAAATCATAGAAAAATCATAAAAAATTGTCACGTTTTAATTTCATGCCATCTTAGGTTCTATTTGCATGTAGGAACTAATTTTATTAAGAAAATCACAAAAATAATTATTTTTACATATTTAGCTTTTAGTCTTTAGAAACTAGTGTTTTATTTAGTTTTAAGTTAATTAGTTGTTTTAATAGATAAAATATTTTAATTTTACAAACTAGATCGATTTAGGATTATTTTAGAATTTTATTAGATTTTAAAATCAAATAACAAGAAAATGGAAAAAAAGATTTTGATTTAAACTTAGTGTATTGGGTCAAAGTAAACTAGCCCAAATTCATGACCCAAATTCCTTCAAGCTCATTACCCCATCCTTAACCCTAGACCCCTTACCGTAAATACACACATAAAGAAACCTAAAAAGAAAACCCTCAGATCCCTGGACTAAGCCATCCGCCGTCACACCCAAAAGACCTTCCCCCCCCCCCCCCGATCTGTCTTCTTCTCTAAAGAAAGGAATCATTTCCATGGCTTTTTCTGGAAAACAAAACAGACTCTTAAGATCAGCCATGACCCTAGGTTTAATCTTCTTTATGGAAAAAAATAAGAAAACCCTAGGACCCTTCAACAAAACAGCAGCAGAACCCAAGAGACCTAATCAGCTGCTAACCTAGCATATAAGAATGCCTAAGTTTAAAAATCAGGAGCTAAAACCTAAAGCTACAGCCGTCTGGACCTAATACCAAATGAGATCCGCCGCTGTTCCTGTCCAAACGACCCTCACCTCGCCGGAAATCGATCCCTTCAATGACCAGCGACCTTTTTCTTCCCAAGTAGTGACCAGCGACAACCGACAAGCAGCTGATAATACTCTTTTAACTCACTCACGACCGCCACAACAACCAGAACGCAGCCTTCTCTCTCATTTTATCTGTCGCTCCTCCATCGCCGGCGAGGTTCTAGTGCCGTTGAGGTCGCGTTCGAGATTCGTCATAGATCTCAGTCAGATTTATTGTAGGTGCTTCAAAGGAGGTTGTTCTTATTTAATCTAAAGATTTGTTATTAAAAGTCATCTTATTCCTTGCTTATTCAATATTGTTACATGTTTGTTTTGTTTTGATGTTTAAGTATTTCAAGCTAGATTCGTTTATGTGTTTATTGATATTTTGATAGTCTCAGAAGTGGGAATTTCGGTCCTACATACACATAATGAGTCCGAGAGTACAGTCCTTTTAAGTTTGATTTACATTTCAACATATTAATAGCATAAACTCTTTTAATATTGTACATGGTGAAATCTGGGAGACCGATTTCTCCTCGACTGAATACCTCGAAGGGTGATCCCGGAAGCCCGGGATCTCAAGCCAGTCACTTCCCTCAAGATCGGGCGGTACCCCGCCAAGGATAATGTCGGCCAAAGCCTCAACAAATGCAGGGATCTCTCGAGGAATGCACGTGGGGTCGATCAGGTCTATTCAAGCGGCTCAACGTTAACCCACGCATACATCGCAAAGTTAGCCGGTTGTCCCATCCTATTTATTTTATCACGCAGCGTATCCCGTACGAAGTTGGGACTGCCCTTTTTTCTATAAAAAGGGAGTCACTAACACCCTATAAAGGCAGATCTCCAACCATTCTACAAAAGTGCAATAATATCTTCTCTCTCTTTCTCCTCTCTAACTCGCTTGCCCTCACTGGCTCGAAGCCATTTAGCTTTATTGCTTTCTTATCTTTCCTTTGTTTATCACTTGGTATTAACTCGAAGTCACCTTAATATCTATCGTTCTCTTACTTGCTCTTCATTATATAACTTGATATTGGCCTTAAAGAGCCTTGTTTAATTATATCCTCAATTGTTATCCCATCCCCGATACCTCAAACTCGACACTGACATCGACCCCGAGGTCCCTCATCGACCAGACATACATGCGTGCAGCAGGCCCTTCGGTTCGATTATTATCCCGTTTTAGCTTGTATTTAATCTTTAAACTCCATATTATTAGCATCAACTGCTCTAACAACTAGCTTGGGAATAGATCACGTATTTTTAAAATCCCGTTTACAAATCTAATTGTTGTTACCATTTTCACGTTAAACAGTTTGGCGCCCACCGTGGGGCTAAAAATAATAGTGATTATTTTCTTGCTAGTTTCATTGCACAAACACACCTTATCTTTCACACTTTTTCTTGTCCAATATCCTTTGATTTCAGGTCAAAATGTTCGGCTCGGTAAATGGACTCGAGAACGACAACCTCAAAAATCACGGGGAAAATGGCGTAGCTGTCCCGGTCATCGGAGAACCACTACAAAATC
The DNA here is from genome assembly GCF_000393655.2 of Nicotiana sylvestris. Taxonomy (NCBI): domain Eukaryota; kingdom Viridiplantae; phylum Streptophyta; class Magnoliopsida; order Solanales; family Solanaceae; genus Nicotiana; species Nicotiana sylvestris. Next base: position 116,036,149 of record NC_091064.1, on the reverse strand, counting down.
TCGATAATGTTCTCGGACCGATTCTGGCGGACGAGGACTCACGGGACGCGCAACAAGTTGACAAAACTTCTCACATCAACAGGAGCATTCACCATGTCGACCAGTAGGAATCCCAACAAACCCCGGCTTGGGAAACACAAGAAGTTAGCCTTCAAGATATGTTTGAAATGTTGCAGGCACAACAGTTGGCTATCGCTCAGCTATAGAGCCGTCCGAAGACTCCCAGCACAACAACGCCGAAAATAGCTCCCTGCGCCGAACGAGTACCCGAAAGACCAAGCAACGACGGATCGATAATAGACCCCGCCACAGCGAAGATGCTTGGGGATCTCTCCAAAACGATCGAGTCAGGTTCGTGGAGGTTCACGCAACAGCTCTCCCCAGGGGAAGCGGTCCCGGAACCCACTTCACGGAAATCTTGAATACTGGAGCTCCCTAGGCGCGATAGGACCTCGGATCCCGACGAGCGCGCCACCTCTTACACATGCGCGGAGAAAGGCAGCGACCTTCAAGATGATAATTTCGAGCCCATCTCGTTGAAGATGTTCGGAGAAACACTTTCGAAATAAACCATGATGTGGCGCCGCAGCCTAGCACCCGACCTCACATACTCGCTTACCGTACCAGTAGATTCCTCTGTAGAAGCACACTTCGATGCCATCGAAGTAGTAACAGAAGAGCTTGATACATCAGAGGCCGGACAACGAGAGAATGAAACACCACATGAAGTCACGCCTTATTCCCCGATAGGACGAGTGAGATCGTCCCCGGTTTTGGATGACTGGGCAACACAGGTCTTCACCCGAAGTTTAAACGAGGCATGCATGACGACTCTAGGTCTTTTCAAATGATGCTTAGTCAGATACCTAGTCGAGATCTGGTTGTATGCCCGTACTCGGCACAGGCCACGAATCAGGGCAATGGACAACCGCCCGAGAGCCTCTATGGTCACGATATACCCAAGCAGGCTCCTAGCAAAGAAACTAATGCCAAACAGATGGAGGTAAGCCACAGGATGCAACCTACCTTGCAACGACAGGGAAATATTTCGGAGGACACCCTTACATCTAGGGAAAAAGACATCGAGACTTCGCCTCGGCATCACACTGATGCATTGGTAACCCTCTCCCTCATTTGACCTATTTCAAATAAAACATGTGTTCATGAATTCAAGTGGTTCAATCATGTACAACAACAATGTCAAACCAAAGTCAATAGGGCGGTCCGGGCTAACGGACCAAATCACTCCCGCGTCTCGAATCCCTGGCGAATTCCTAATGACGAATCGCCACAATGACCATTCTTTTAATACAGCCCGTATGAGCTCGTGCCAGGACGTCGAGCTCTGTACCAACGGAGGAGGCGCAAAGCACGAACATCTTATTTAGACGACCCCTAGTGCACCACCCAGAAATAGCGTCGGCCCCGTTTTCCCAAAATCGTGGAACCCCACGCAAAGGGCAGAGCTAAAATAAGTCGACAGAAAGCAATATGCAACGAGAGGAAATTCTTCACTATATGATGCATCGCAGTCATCAATGCCCCCACCCTCGGAAGGATCAAAGGGTAAGCAAACCACATCTTCGGCCAAACCTTATAAGACACAGCGGATGACTGTATCGGGGCTCACACCTCAGAAGGGTAGAAACATACCGAATCTCAAAACGTTGCCTATGCGTCTTGCGGTGAGGAAGAACTGCTTTATTCCCTTGTCATTTTTTCACTAACCTATATGCAGGCAGCTGGCCAGGATATTCGGAGGTTCTAACTCTACCCGTAGACCCCTCAGCCTTAAAAAAAAGGGGGCCACCGCGCTCTTTCCCCTCAGTCAGGCTTCCGGCCCAAAAAGGGCCTTATCAGTTAGAGTATTAGCGGAGCCGCATACCCCCAGAGGAGGATCCTATACGGTCGCAGGCCTTCTTCCACAGTCCAAAGACGAGTGATGGTCTACTTATAAAGGCATTATCCTCTCGAGAGGACCGGGAAATAGTAGACGAAACCCCAATCGGGGATTATGTACCGGATCGAATGGTCCGAGAAGCCGTGCCCACGCAGGTTGAGCTCACTACAATGAAACAATGTATGTCTGCACCAAGCAATAAAAGGATATCTTTTCAGCATCTTATTCTCCAGACAAGGAAATCTCAAGTATACCCCCGACAGGGGCCTCTCCACCGAACGCGTCCCAAAATACTCGGAGACTTAGCATCAACAATTCAGCACTCGCACGACCCCAGGGTCGAAACTCCGGGCTCATAAAGCCCCTACAAGGCAACTTCGAACTCACGAAAAGCGGTCTTCACGCTTAAACAGTTTCGACGAATCAGAGACTGTCATTTATCGCCAATCACCATAAGCTAGAAAACCCGACACTATAAGACCCCTAGAGGGCAGACTCGACGTAACTAGATCTATCCTACATTACAAAAACTGTAAGACCTCAGCAGGTATGGCAAACTGTAAGACCTCAACAGGCATGACAAACTATAAGACCTCAACAGGCATGAAAATCCCGAAGTTCAGGCTATACGTAGCATTTGTAAGAATCTTGAAAGGGCATACCCTCGGTGTAGACGCCTGAACTATCACTCGGGATAAAAAATGGCTCCGACCAAACACATATGACAATGGTCAAAACGGCTGATACAGTCATACTAACGCGACTCAGGGACGCCGGCCGTCGCTAAACAAAAATCGCAGGCCACTACTTCGAATATACTTCTGAAAGAACGAGCTAAAACAAGCTTCCCTCAACAGGCAAAAACGAGCTTCTCCCATGTCAGCTCCAAATCAAAATGCTTTGGCCTAATCAACCAATGAGCTATGAACCTTCTGAGGTGCTCGAAACATCGCCAATAACGACTTGAAATCGAGGTTCTTGCAGAACCGACGATAGGTCAGGAAAAAATCTTTCAAAACACCTTAATGAGCAGAAAACAAAGCCTATAAAAAGCCCATGGGCAAAAAACAACTTAAGAGCCATTGTCGCCAGCAAACCAAGCCTCCAAGCCACATATTAAAAGGTCTCTACAACCACACAACGTAAGAGCCATTGTCGCCATCTAAAAAATTGACAACTTGAGGATTAAAATGAGCTTGAATCATAACCCGATTCGGAGACCGGATCCAAAAAAGATAATTAAGCAAGCCTCCGGGCCACATATTAAAAGGTCTCTATGACCAAATAGCGTAAGAGCCATTGTCTCCAGCTAAAATATTGAAAACTTGAGGATTAAATAAGCTCGAATCATAACCCGATTCGGAGAACAGATCCAAAAACGTTAACTATGCAAGCCTACGACCACATATTGAAAGGTCTAAACGACCGAAACAGCATAAGAGGCACTATCGGCGGTCTAAAAATCGAAGGTATTTAAGGGTCAATTAAAGCTCGAGTCGCAACGCGACTCGAAGGCTGGACCCAAAATGATTAAACTATAATATGCCTAAGGGCACGACATAAAATGCCACTATCGCCAGCCAAGTAAACCTCTGAGCCACGCGACTATGAGGGCACTTTGACCCAAAGAGCTAGAGGTCATCATCGCCCGCCTATATGAGCAGAAAGAGCTTAAGGGTCAATTGGAACTCGAGTCGCAATGCGACTCGGAGACTGGACCCAAAATAAGTAAACTGCAACATGCCTAAGTGCACGGCATAAATGCCACTATGACCAGTCGAACAAGACTCCGAGCCACGCACCTGTAAGCTCACTTCGCACAAAAGGACATCATCGACTGCCCACACGGGTGGGAGAATACTTAAAGGTCAAATTAAAGCTCGAATCGCAACGCGACTTGGAGACTGGATCCAAAATAGCTAAAACAATGAAATACCCAAGGGCAAAAAGTGAAGACAATCACCATCCGCCCGCACGGGCACAAAAGATCGAAGGGCATGCAAGCTCAAATAAAGGCCTGACTCAGAGACCAAGCCTAAAACAGCTGGACAACACATAGAGGCCCCAACACCTACTCGCATTAAGGATAGCACTTGAAAGCCCCCGGGCTTGCCTAATCAGGTCCGAACCCACGAGGATCCCACCAAAGCACAGAAGCTAGCCCGCCGGATCAAAGCCGATACGGGAAAATATACAAAAAAGGTAAAACTTCAAAATTTCTCTCATTTTATATATGCACGAAAGGTCAATTTCAATCTACAAACATGCTCTACATACATCAAAGTACAATGTGGCAAAATCTAACCTCCACCCATAAAGGGTCACGGCCTATCAGCCCCAGCCTCGCTCTTCGTGGCATCGGCAATGAGCAAACCAGGCATCACGCCCAACTACCTTCACTCGAACGAATCCTGCTAAAAAGATGGAACCCCTGACATGGGTCTCTTCGAAGCGCCTGCCTCGAGGATCCACGACGAGCGCATGCCTCAAAGGATCATCCCAACTCAACTCGATCATCGGCGACAAGTCACTACTCCTTCATCATCCTCGGACTAGCTTATTACTATACCAATCCGGGCACCGGTTGTTCTCAATCCAAACCTTTGAGGAATCAAGCTACACCTTCACAATCATGTCTACTCAGATCGAAGCTCGAAGCCTGCATTTGATACTTCAGGTATTCTTAGCTCGAACGGCTTCGCTCCTAAGATCAAAAAGGTGAAATGCTTACCGCAAGAAGACTTATGCCTCACCAAAAGATTTCTGTAATACGGGCTCCAATATTTCTCGAACCACCAGTGCATCGACTTGAAGCCTCTTTCCCCTCACCAAGAAGCCCAAGGGGCCTACCCTCGTCCAGGGCCCTCCAAAGTATAGCCCCTTGATGGATCAACTCAAAGTTTTGGTCTGTTGGAGCCTTACGAAGGGAAAAACCTATAAAAAAGGGAAGACCCGATATATGAGGGAATCATGCTAAAACTTACCGCGAGATGAAGCCGACAAACCTACTCAGCGATCAAGCACCTTCCTGATGGCCCAAACCTTGCTGGCCCAAAGTAACCGCTGCTCCGGAACCAAGGACTCCAGGAATGCAAGGCTCGGATAATGCACTATCCTCAGGAATATGGGCTCGTCTTGCCTCGATAAAAGCTCCTTCATGAATACGAAGCACACATCTCATCTATCGCCATGCCCGGTCTTTGCCGTGCTTCGAATAAAGTAGCTGCTAAGGGCATGACACACTAGCACCACAAAATCAGCGACCCCCGAGGACCCCCGGGAAGCGGAATCACCCTTACGACAAACCCGAAAAGGGTAGGAACGAGTCAAAACCAATAAAAGGCATCGACCATCGGCACCACCTATAATTTTTGAGGTAATGCTCAAGCCCAAAGACCTCCGCCATATAAAGACAGCGCCCCAACAGACCGACAATGCCTTCGACAAAATTCAAAGGGCCTCCAGCAAGGAAGGATAGTTTACGAAAAAATGGGCGTCCCTAGCAACGCCTGTGAAAAATAGATTCCGAGTAATGACCAGGGTGGCTCGAAGCACGGCCAGGCCTCCATTCGGAGATTGCCTCCAAAAAGTCACCGGCATCCCGATACCGCGAGTCCTCAAGCAGATCTCTCCTCGAAGTCCATTATGAGGCCTGAAGATGTTATCCTCTCTCTCACACAGGGAAAGGGTCCCGACGGCCCAAGGTTATAGGCCTAATTCGGGCCCGGTTTGAGAAATCACAAAAGACCCTACGTGAAGCCGTTTCATCGGCCAAAGGCCGGGAAAAATACTCAAGGCCAGTATCACAAGCGACAAAACGAGATCATGCACTCGAAGCTGCCAAAAATATAAAGAGATACAGCAAGTGTCGAAGGAAGAAATCAAAAAAATATCGTTGTATTTATACAAGTGTTCGCTTACACTGACCCTCGAGGGGTCTTTACATATGATTCCAAAAGCCCACAGGGGGTCCTTACGAAAAAGTGAAGAAGCACAAGTGATATGCATACATCCAGAGTTTAAGGACCTAGCCTATTCATGCTGCGCCTCCGTCATCATCCTCTTAGGCATATGACCTCAAAGACAATATCTTCCAAGTCCGACCCGCTCGAGGACCGCATCCCAATCCTCTCGGAATTGCATCTTCGAAAGTGAGGGTATGGAAAAGCAAGCCATGGGAGAAGAGAAAAAAGACGAAGGAGAAGACAGAAGAACACGAGAAGTGGCTGGGTGAAAAATTTGGCTAGTACGAAATCTGCCAGTACTGCCATTTTGAAACCACTTCTCGAGATGTCGGCTCGGCCCGGAAAGTAACAGCCGGCAGAGACTGCCGACACACCCACCTAGAATCCAAAATGGGTGTAACACGCTGAGCCAAGGGAGGAGGGTGAGCAGCGGTGTATAATTTGAGCTCCCTCTTGAGCAGCGGTGCATAATCCAAAGTAACAACGGGGCCGGAGGAAGTCGGTCCTCTACCTCATCACCCCAGGGCAACATCAACAACAATGACAACAACAACAACAACAATAGCATCACGACTTTGCCGAGTCAAATAGGATCAAGGATTGGGCCACGTAACACATGGCGTAATATCTTAAGGATACAAGCTTCAAACATGATGAGATGGCAGAAATTCAAGATAGTAGGAAAAGAAGAAAAGATGGGTGTCAAAGGGAATTTGGATAAAAAGCCAACCACGAAAAGTCCCATTTATAGGGAAGGAAAAGTAACCGACGATGCCATCACCACCCTCGAAAAGCGTAATAGCAGGCACAATCAATGTGTTCATAGAAGTTGAACCAATAACAATGAAGATCGAAGAATCCCAACATTTTGGGTAATCTGGTGAACCGGAAAGGCGAAGCGCCTCGACACCTGTAAAAGGGGGATCAAGAAATGGATGCCAAAATCATTTCTTATCACTTCCCTTTAAGAAATGTAGAGACTATCTGTACATGGTGAAATCAGGGAGAATAATTTCTTCTCGACTAAATACCTCGAAGGGTGATCCCGGAAGCCCGAGATCTCGAGCCAGTCACTTCCCTCAAGATCGGGCGGTATCCTGCCAAGGATAATGCAGGTATCTCTCAAGGAATGCACACGGGGTCGATCAGGTCTATTCAAAAGGCTCGACGTCAGCCCACACATACATCGCAAAGTTAGCCGGTTGTCCCATCCTATTTTTTTATCACGCAATGTATCCCGTATGAAGTTGGGACTCCCCACTTTTCTATAAAAGGGGAGTTACTAACACCCTGTAAAGGCAGAGCTCTAACCATTCTACAAAAGTGCAATAATATCTTCTCCCTCTTTCTCCTCTCTAACTCGCTTGCCCTCACTGGCTCGAAGCCATTTAGCTTTATTGCTTTCTTATTTCTTCTTTGTTTATCACTTGGTATTAGCTCGAAGTCACCTTAATATCTATCGTTCTCTTACTTGCTCTTCATTATATAACTTGATATTTACCTTAAAGATCCTTGTTTAATTATATCCTCAACTATTATTCCATCCCCGATGGTCCTCGATACCTCAAACTCGACACTGACATCAACTCCGAGGTCCCTCATCGGCCAGACATACATCCGAGCAGCAGGCCCTTCAGTTTGATTATTATCCCATTTTAGCTTGTATTAAATCTTTAAACTCCATATTATTAGCATCAATTGCTCTAACAACTAGCTAGGAAATAGATCACGTATTTTTAGAACCCCATTTACAAATCTAATTGTTGTTACCATTTTCACGGGAAACAAATACCTCCTATCAGTAACATAGAAGGCTGAATACAAAGCGATGTGAAATACAACTATGCAAGCTACTAACAAATACAATGTTGCAAATCTCTTATTTTTGGTTGTCATTTTTTTTTGTACAATTATAAATTGTAACTTCGTTCAATCAGTCAGGTACATAAGTGATAAATTAAGTTTGTTGCGCCCCCTTTTTCCTTCCGTGGAAATCGGGTTTATGACATTTTTTGTTATGGGACAACTCTTTCCTTCTGGGAAAGGGGTTTTGCAATTTTGAAGAGTCTCCACCTAACGATTTTTAAGGTGCATTAGGGAACCTATAGGGTTCATTCATAACTACGTTTGGTAACCAGAGATAGGGTAAGGACATGAAATTATCCTTAGGGGAAGGTGTTAGGCACCCCTCAAGATCCACTAGCGTGGTTCCCGACCAGACAAATTTTGTGAATTCGTGCAATTAGAAAATAGACAAATAGGGCTCAAATAATAGGGGATTTAAGTTTAAGTACACAAGTGTTTGAAAACAGTTAGTGAAAAGCAAGATTTTTGAGAAGAATTACAATCTAAGCCTAAGGGGGAGGGGGTCCTAGGTTTGTTTGTAATATGGATCACATAAATGCAATACCCGGTATGACACTCCTCAAAAGAGGGGCTACACGTGGTATTAGCACACCGATCATCATATCCATATCTACCCTTTCCCGCCCGTAAAGATAATTAAGGCGAGGGTTGGTCTCGACCCCTATTGCATGATGTTACTCATCCCTTCCTATTGGTCTTGAAGGAATTTAGGACTCCTATCCTATAAGAAGGAGGTTCTAGATAGACCCTTAGGTTTAAAGGTAAAATACTAAGGCGACATATAAAACAGGTAGGACTGCATTTAATGGGGAAAACACAGAAACAAGTAGAAGGCTCATATATACCTCCACAAATAATGCACAGAGACAGCGTGACTCATACACAATTAAGGTCCTTATCTGAATTCTAAAGCATGGTATCTAAGTGATAACAACAGAACCCGATTTATTACATGACTCAGAAAAGAAGTCCGAATCAGATTTGCCTACGGATTTTAACAGTTGATAATTAAACAAAGGCAGTACCAGTTTTATTTAGGTTATTACCTAAGGCTTGCCTAGGTGTAAAGTGATATGTCATAGTTATTCCAAGTTATTAAGACAGTTTGGAGATTATTTTTTTTACATAAAATATGTTGTTCTAGTTGATACCAATGCAGATATTGTTACCAATTTTATTCAGAAACATCACAATGTGAAAATTATTACTTTACTACCTTTTCATGAATCAGTAATTAACTAGGTGTTTTAAACAAGACGCAAACAGGATCCTACAACATGATATCTAATATGCACATGCAAATGGCAGGGTTGTTGAAAAATAGAGTCCCTAAGCATGATTTCTAAATGTACGCAAGAGTTGCAGAATTGTTGAAATACGACTTCATGAGTAACAACTTTTATGCCAATGCTGTTATTGTTCTAGGAGCAGGATTTCTAAGTGATAGACATAAAGCATGGATTAATGAATGAGGTGCTGAAGCAAGAAACATAGGTCCTAAGAACATGATTTCTAATTAATGTATGAATCCTAATCATGATTTCTATTGCACAATTACGAATATAAACTTAATAACATGTTTTCTACCCTTAACAAATTATAGCATGCATATTTACCCTATCCCTTTTCAATAGCCACCCCAATACTTGTTTACAAATTATTACAGGCCATGTGAGTGAATTACATAAATGGAAATTAAAAATAAGAAGCTACACTATAGGAATCCTGATTAGGACTTCCTCTCTAAGTTATGTAATAAACCACCTCAAGTGCCAATATTATTCCATAGCCTTTCTCATATCTGGGTATGTTAGAGTTCCCTAAGAACCTGAACGGATCCCGGGCAGTGCTCACACCCAGATTGCATAACCAAGAGTAAGTGCAGTGTGGAAGGGCCAGCTCTTATGTGTCCAGGTTCAGAGGGAGCTCAAGGGTCCTAAAGCAAGGCTCACACAAAAGGGGCAGAACCTAGTAGCCTAGGAATATATGTGAGAGTGCTTGATATAGATTTAAAAGAGTTGAGTTGGAAATTTTTTTTGAAAACATTCATGTTTGAAATGAGATTGCAAAAAATAACAGAACAGTTTTTGAAAAGGAGAAAGGAATAGGAGCAATATAACTTGGAACAAGACAACATACACAGAACAAATCCAAAGAACAATATCATTCTAGCATTCACAAGCAGGGAAGTAAGGGGTTGAGGACATAGAGAACCCTAATCTAAAGCACATAAACATGTCTGAGAAGAGATGCATAAAGACTAGTAAATGCAAAGAACAAGTATGGACTGATTGGCCTTTAGAACACAAGCAATTACTTCAAAGAGTTAACAAAGGAATCATACTTGAAATTAGAATTGTAATAAGACATAGGAACATGGTATGGGAGTAATCATGCAGGGATCTATTACACATAATTAGTCATGACTTAGTGTTAGTCAAGTACATTAGGAGACATACTAGTTGAGGGACACAACCAAAACTCATGTAGACATGCTGGCTACATTTGAATAAGAGAGGGCAGAACTTAAACATGTTGAGTAAAGCAGTGAACAAGAAGTGCAATTAAACAATACGAGCCATTAAGTTAATGCAGAAAGAGACATGGATTGACAAACAATGGGGGCAAATAGAGTTGAGTTTCAAAATTGAACTAGGAGCATACCGGTTAAGGAAGCAAAGTGTAGAAAAAGCAAAGCAATTAGAGTCCCACAATCTAGCCTTGGCTTTCAGCCGGCTAGACAAAGCGATAACACAAGTAGTAGAGAAAGAAAAGAGAGTTTGAGTATGTATGTGTGTGTTCTGAACTATTGTTCCTGTCTTATGCTAAAGAGAGGGTTGAGTATTTATATTTTTTTGTAAACAGGCAGGAAAATAAGGTAATAGGTACTGACTTAGCATAATTATAGAAAAAATACAAATCAGAATCAATTAAAGACTCGGACTTCCTTCAATTAGGGAGCCATGGTTCAAACGGGTACAAGTTATATCAAATAAGGAAAAGAATTGCTTGTAAGACTGATTTTACCACAATAGGAAAAGCATATAGCATGTAATAAGGACTAAGTACAGAATAGTTTCAACATAAGGAAAGTACACGTTAATTAACAGCATAATTGTGCACATAAATAAGGTAGAGTACAATTTGATTCTCAAAATTAGTTCAGAGAATCACGAATGAGATTGAAAATTACAGGGAATCAGTACTAATTAAGGAATGTATCACAAAAGTAAGGAAGAAATTTCGAAAAATCAGTACAGAATTACAAGGAAAATACACAGAATCAAAGATGTAGGTTTAAGGAGATTACATAGAAGCAACATAAATTATATGAACGATCAATAAAAAAAATAGTAGGACCCATTAAACGATAAACAACATGGGTTTGGACAAAATCAAAGAAACCTTAAGAACAAATTAAAACAGGAAGCACAAGAGCAAATAGAACACACATAAAGCCTAGAATGTTCATGATAGTCATGCAAACACACCGCAAACAAATTCAAACTTCGAATCGAACCCAGAAGTATTAGGGTTTCTTGACAAAAATGAATCGAGCAAAAAGGAAAGACTCAGGTAATGTTTGAACATGCTAAAAATCAAAGTAATTGCTAAAATAAAAAAGAAACCATTTTGCAAAAATAGTTTTGAAACCCTAGTTTGGAAAATGAATAAACCGTTTGAAATCGGAGAAAATATTTTGAGGAAAGCGAGTGAAAACCTTAATAAATCCATAAATCCATCACAGATCTAGAAAGATTGGAGGATTTATAGCTATTTTTTTCAGGAAATAGCAGAGACGAAGGAAAAAATCGGTTAAAAATTCATGGATACATTTAGATATAAGACTGATCTAAAGATCAAGAGTTAGGGTTTCAAAGAACCCAAAGAAGGTGAGAAAACGTTAGATCGTTACCGGTTTCTGCCGGAAAAGCCTTGGACCTTACTCGAACAGCCATGGATGGACCGGAAAGTGGCATAAAAGACCATGAATAGAAGTTGAACAAGATCTAGACTAGATCTCTTCGAGATCTTTCTACGAAATCACGAAAACGGGCAACCAGGAGACGTAGGAGACAAGTATACATCTCAAACAGCCATGGGAGTCCATGGATTGAGTGAAGATCGAAGGGAGTAGGGTTAGTTTGTGTGGTGTCAGCTAGGGTCAACTTTAGGTTTCAGAGGGAGTTGTAGAGGAGAGGGGATTCTAGGGCGGCGGTTTGGTAGGAATGAGAGGGTTTGGGGGGGGGGTCATTTGGGATTAATTATGGTAGGAGTGAATGGTGGCCGTTGATCTCTATGATCAACAGCCAGGATTGAAAGGTTTGGGGGCCGGGTTATAAAATTTGGTTTGGGCTTGGGTCCGGTTGGTTTTAATTGGGCTGGGAATTGGGGTCTAATTTTGGCCATAATTAAAAGCCAAATTTGGCTGTAATTTAAATAGCCAGTTTTTCCCTATTTATTTTAGAAAAATAGTAAATAATTTTGAAAACTAATTAAAAGGGCTAAAATGATTTATAGTACATAATTAACAATTTAAAAAATATAAGATTCAGTTATCCCTATAAAACATAATGAAACCTTAAAAGGCTAGTATTGCAATTATGTGCAATTTAGCTTTAAAAATACCGAATCAAATTTTAAAAATATGTACAAAAATTACTTTAGCCATATTTTGGCATAAATGTAAAAATCAAATAGATTAATTATCAAAATAATGATTTTGGAAATAATCATTGGGGATTTTATGGGTAAAAAGGGAGAAAATGAATCAATTTAAACCTTTTACTCCATTCCAATCTTCCTGAACTACGCAAGATCTGATTCATGTGGCGTCATGATACGTAGGAAATCCTTATCGGATTCGATCATAGCCATAAAATTAATTGAGTGAAAAATAAACTGAAAAATAGAAAAACAATTGAGAGAAAAAGAAAAAAGTGAAAAAAGAGCGACATAAAATAAAAGAGTGAAAAAAAGAAAAGAAAAGAGAGTGCCAAAAATAAAAGAGCGACAGAAACGAAATGAAAAAAAAAATCAAGAGTGATTAAAGAGAGGCAAAATTAAAAGAAAAGAGGTACATATTGAAAGGCTAGTTAAGGCTGGGATGAAACATGCAACCGTTCAAATACATGGTAGAAACGTTTAACTGTTAGGTGCATTGCATCCCAACGTGCGATTTCCTATATGTTAAATGCCTCAAAAACTAACAAGGTTGTTGGGTGTGCAAACTAGCCAGGTTTCGGTGTTTGGTTTTGTTGGTAGTCTAGCCTCCCTTCCTTCATAAGATCCAAAGGCAGAGATGGCCTCCGCAAGTAATCTACCAATCATCGGTCCTGAGGATAGCCGACATCGGCTATTCTGCAGCTAAAATCAGCAGCTATTGAAGATAATAAGATGTTGCGTCTCCACATATTGGAAATGTGGGACGCCTGGTCTAATTGCAGGGAACCACCAAATGCAATCGATGGGTTCCCTGAGTTGATCCCCAGGTCAGGTGAGGTTACCAACACCCCTGTGCCCAACCCGCTTATCCCATGTGGGTACCCTCCAATGCTCTCCAATGATCCTGGCATGCCTTCTATGGTTCGCCCCCAGGTGCCAGTTTCTTGGGCACCTCCAATATTGTTCTCTACAGCACCAGTATGCAGCAAAGCACAACCCAATTTACCATGGCCGTATGGTGACCCTCCAATGTTCACCATTCAAGGTACACAACTTCAATAAAAAATAACATATGTGACCCCGTACCCTTTAACTCAATGTCCGCAGTATGATCTCTCGATGGAGCAAGAAAAGGTTGTTAAATCTCCCGAGTAAGAGGAAATGGCTCGGAAGATGAAGAGCCTAGAACAAAGCCTGAAAAATATGCAAGGTCTGAGTGGCCAAAAGAGTGTCTCATACTCTGACCTCTACATGTTTCCCCATGTCCACTTGCCAGCTGGCTTCAAGATACCAGAATTTGAAAAGTACAATAGGCACAGAGACCTAGTCGCTCATCTGAAACGATAATGTAACCAGTTGAGGGGTGCTAGTGGAAAAGAGGAGCTGCTAATGGCCTATTTTTCGAAAAGCCTCACCGGAATCGCTTCTAAGTGGTATACAGATCAAGAAATTACCCATTGGCACGTGTGGGATGATATGGCCCGAGATTTTGTCCGCCAGTTCCAGTATAATGTGGACATCGCTCCCGACAGAAGCTCTTTGTCCAATTTGAAAAATAAAACCGCGAAAGCCTTCCGCGAATATGCTGTCAAATGGCGTGAGCAAGCTGCAAGGGTAAAACCTCCAATGTATGAAATTGAAATGGTTACAGTCTTTCTATAAGCCCAAGAGGCGGACTACTTCTAGAACATGATGTCCGCTATGGGTAAGCCATTCGCCGAGGCTATCAAAATTGGGGAAATGGTTGAAAATGGTTTAAAAACAGGTCAAATCTTAAGTCATGCAGCCTTTAAGGCCACATCACAGGCTGCTCAGAATGGTTCGGAGGGTTTGATGAAAAACAATGGGAGTGAAGAGGGAGCCATGATGGTTTTAAGCTCGAGGGGGGCCTGCAGGTCATTCAACCAATCGTATGTGCCTCCTATCGTCCCACCAAACTATTATCCCCTTCAAGATGCTGCTTATGCCGTGGCACCGCCTCTCTATGCGGTGATGAACGCGCAACCTTACCCACAGCCACAACATTATCCACAAAACCGAGCTCCACGCCCCCAGAAATGCCCATCCTTACCAAGCTCCATATAATCCTCAACCAAATGATCCCCAATACAATCCTCGCCCAAGAGAGCCTTTCAGAAAGAATAAGTTCACTCCTATTGGTGAATCGTATTCAAGCTTGTTCCAAAAGCTAATCAGGCTAAATTTATTGCAGTCAGTAGCCCCGAACCGGCCAAACCCCGAGTCCCCCTCCCACCGAGCTGATGCTAGATGTGAATACCACTTTGGAGTAGTGGGACACAGTACAAAGGATTTTTGGACCCTCAAAAGGGCAGTTGAATATTTTATTGAAGCTGAAAGATCGTTCCTCGGGACGAAGAGGCTCCTGATGTGATGAACAATCTGTTGCCTGCCCATAACATCGGGCCAATAGTCGGAATAATTTGTGAAGATGAGGAATTTGATTTGGCACTGAAGGCCATTACATCCATTGTCGAGACAAAAGAAAAGCCAAAAAACGGTCGCCAAACCTAAATGTTCCCCATCAGACGGGAGTCTCGGTAGCTAGTCTTGCTATCCTTTCCGCGTCCGGATTATCTCAGGGGGTGATTCGGATGTTTTACTTTATTGTCTTACTTTCTAATGTAAACCCTTCTATCTTTGAAATAAAATAAAAAAATCTTTAAAAAAATCAAAAATCAAATGAAATTAATATTTCATTGTCCAGGAATGTCTCTTTTCTTAATTTCACTTTTCTTGTTCTCCTTTTAGTTCTATTAAATGCAGATTTCAATCACATGACATGCTTGCGGACTTCATGCCCAGATCCTGAAGTGCTGTCAGACCTCGAAATAAGGAATCAAGAATTAGATCGAAATGAAGATAAGTTTAAGGAAACAAAACAAAGAGTTTGAACAACTAAAGGAAAATTGGTTCTAGATTGGAAAGGTCCATACATTGCAACAAGAGTACTACCAAAAGAGTGTGTTGTACTTGGGAAACATCGAAGGAAATATCCCTGTAACAATTGTCAATGCAAGTGCAGCCAAAAGGTACTCTGTTTAATCCTCCATATAGTATTAATATTCTCCGGTTGGGATGACGAAGGCTTTCATTCTTGCTACCCAAACACTATCAACCCTTTGCAAACCCTTAGAGCCAGTTATTTTTCTTTGACTACCCTCTTTGGAACCTGAAAGTGCTATTGAAAACAAAAATTGAAAATTGAAATGAAAAATAAAAAAAATGAAAAGAGAAGAAAAAGAAAAATACAAAAAAAGAAGAAAAGGGCAAAAATAAAAAGAAAGGAAAAAAGAGAAGAAAAGAAAGATACAAAAAAAGGGAAGAAAAGGAAAAAGAAAATGAAAAAAGAGGAAAAGAAAGAGAAAACAAAACAAAACAGAAAAACAAAAGAAAATCTAAAATAAAATTTTCTGAGCACCGTTCGACTTGATTCCGAAAGAATATGTAGACAGCCTCTCTCTGGGGTTCAGTCACACCTAAACAAAAATCCAAATTTCCCCAAAAGTGAAACTAGGGTAGATGTTATAATGTTTCGGCAATAATTTTGCCTGAAAGGTTCCAAAGTTGTAATTCAGTCCAAATCATTTTTACCCAAATCCTTTCAATTCCTTGGGATCAATCAATGAGAATGTTCAAGGATCAGAGAATACAACTACTTGGATTTGATGCAATCAAAATGAAAGAAATAAAATGAGAGAGTCTTATTGGTGAAAACCCACACGGGCACCGTAAGGTAATGTTAAGTAGAGAAATGGAAAATGAGAGAGTCTTGTTAGTGAAAACTCACAAAGAGCACTACAAGGCAATGGTGAGAAGAAATGAGCGGGGTTAGCTGGTGAAAACCCGCAAAGGGTGCCCCTGATCGATGTAACACTGCGTAAATTTGGCTTATGTATGAATGTGATAAAAGAGTAGTAAGGAAGATGTTGAACATGTAAAGTCCCATCAGGATGATTATGAGTGAAAATAGTTGTTTCAAAATCAAGATGGAAAGTAAGGTGCATAAGATTTGACAAAATCGACTAAGTTTTGCAGAAGGTCTGTCTTCCAGCAGGGTTTAGTGAAAGTGTGTAAGGAATTGAGAAACACTCAAAGCATGAAAGTTGTAGGCCTTTGAAATACCAATATATTGTGGAGCCCAAGCGGAGCTCTGTGGAAAATGTTATGCCCGTTTTACAGAATGGTATGCAACCACTGCGGTCCTGCCGCATTTTTACCGCGATCGCAGTGGTGAGGCAGTGTCCTAGTGATTTACCGCGGTCGGTACCGCGGTCGCGCCAACTGGGACCCGGTGGATGACTTGGGAAGTCATTTTTAGCCCTATTTCGTCCCCCACAGCCCACAAAACACGAAAACTTGCTCTAGAAAGTAAAGCTCTCAAAAACCTAACTCCTTAAGGGTCCCTCCACCACCCAAGGTAAGTTCTAATGGTGATTCTAACTTAATTTTAATTTCCCAACATCTTATTAACACGGGTAAACCCTGCATATCATTGGATATTCGATTGGGACATCATTGTTGAGAGAAGGAAGCCTAGAACTCGAATTCACAGGGGTTTTAACTTCAAAAATGTAATGTCTTCAGCCTCTAATTGATTCTAGCATTGGTTTAATGATTATAAACCCTAGTTCATGAGATATGAGTTGATGTGTTTGATAGAAAAGCATGAACGATTATTGGGTTGGGGTGTTGAGTGTTGATTAAGGATGTTGTTTACCTTATGGGTGATGAAGAATAATGTTGATATAATCATTTGAGACTTTAGAATTTATCTAGGAAAAAGAGAATGGGTTAATGGGTGTAGAGACACCATTAATAAGGACTATGAAGCTTTATTTTTACCAAGTGTTTGATAAAATGCTTAAGTGACCAAAACATGAGCACCATAACTAATATGGAATCCTTTTGACTTGTATTGCTATAGATTAAAGTTGAAAGGGTTGACAAACGTTGTATTACGCTCAAGGGCAGGAAGTTAAGGTATATAAAGATAACTCTTTACGTTTGGGAATGTCTATGATTCTCCCTACGTCCCATTCATTATGACCATTACCAGTTTCTTCAGAAAGTAACTATGCCTTAGTTCCCTTAATTGTAGTCGAACTTCTATTCTCTAGATGGCATAGTCTCATAATCATTCGATATTCTATGAATTTCAGTTATGACAAAGCAATTTCTTAGTAATACTCATCTCAGTCTAATCGTAATCATTATTCCAGTATTATGTAACTCGGTATGGCACATTATTTTAGTATCATGTACTACAGTATGATTCTCAGTTCCTTATTTTGAACTCCTGAATGTTGAACACATGTAGTTGGGCATGAGGCTGTAGTTTATGCTTTTTGGGCCTGAGGCCGTAGTTATGTATACGTATACTTGCGCTTGAGGTCGTAGCTTGTGCACACACACACACACACACACACACATATATATATATATATTGGGCCTGAGGCCGTAGTTTATCAGATAAATAGGTTGTTCATCATTCAGAAGAGGGAGTATTCATATCCTTACTTTGTTGTTCAGTTATCAGTTTATCAGCTAGCAGTTCAGTTTCAGTTTCAGTATTTACAGTTCTTTTGTTCAACTATTTTACATGCCAGTACAATTCAAATGTACTGACGTCCCTTTTGCCCAAGACCTGCATCTCGTGATGCAAGTAACGATTTTCAGGTTGACGATTCTACTTGCTAGGACATCTCGTATCAGCTATTGGTGAGCCCCAGTCTTTTGGGGCCTTATCTCTATTTTGTTTTAGTCATTATAGTATTTCAGTTAATAAGGTATACCGGGGACCTTGTACCGGTAAACATTTAACATTTTTAGTATTCTTTAGAGGCTTCGTAGAATATAACCCAATCAGCCAGATATTAGCAGGCCTTCATGTGTTAGCCTTGTCGGCTACTTGTTTATACTTGCAGACCTTTCAGTATTTTCCGCATCTATGGCATTCAGGCTAACTCTTTAGTAGATTATCATGTTTGATATTTACCTCTAGCTCATAGTTATACCACATGTTGATCCAACCATGCAGTTGGTTCGCTCGGTCACATGTAGTCGGCACCGAGTGTTGTGTTACGCCCAGACCATAGTTCGGGGCATGACAAAGATTGGTATTAGAGCCATAGGTTCAAGAGTCCTAGGGAGTTTATGTGTGTGTGTGTGCCACACATGTAAACAGTTGACCACCAAGACATCTAGGATTTTTCCATTTCTTTCATACTCTTGATCGTGCAATTAGAGCTATGCTTTTAGGAATCTTTCTAACCCGTGCGAATTGTGTATTTCAGAAAAATGCCTGCAAAAAGAAAGTACACCAGGAGGGCCTCAGCTACTAGCTAGGGGTCCACAACTAATGCTGCTCAGGGGGAGGACACTCCGGCCTAGGTTGTTGCACCGGGCTCAGTGCCCAGCGCTCCAGACATGAATGTTAGGGGAGTTATCCAGTTGCTCACCCATATTGTTTCTACTCAGGTTCAAAGGCAGGGAACAAGTGATGTTCATGAGACGGGTAGTTCCAGGTCTAGAGAATTTCTCAACATGAAACCTCCCATCTTCATAGGGTCCAAAAAGAATGAGGATCCGCAAAACTTCATTGATGAGGTTCAGAAGATATTTCGAGTGATGCATGCTATAGACATTGAGGTAGTAGAGCTTGCTGCGTACCAGCTGAAGGATGTTGCCAACACTTGGTATGAAACATGGGAAGAGTCCCGAGGGGAGGATGCGGATCCTGCGACTTAGAAGGAGTTTGCAGATGCGTTCCTTGATCACTTTCTACCCATTGAGGTCTTGGAAGCTAAGGCTTTGGAGTTTGAAAGACTCAGACAGAATGGTATGAGTGTGAATGAGTACTACCTCAAGTTCGTCTCTCTGGCCAAGTATGCTCCGGAAATGGTATGTGATATGAGGGCCAGAGTTAGGCGGTTTGTGTTGGGGCTTTCAGATGATTTGTTTGCTAATACTAATATAGCTGCTCAGAATAATGACATGACCATCACTAAGATGGTTGCATTTGTTCAAGGGAACGAAGACAGGTTGAAAGAAGAAAAACGGCTACAGAAAGAGAAAGACAGAGAATTCAGCAAAAGAGCTAAGTCTGTAGGAAACTTTAGCCATGAGGGATCTCAAGAAGGAGGCAATCACCAGTTCTTCAGGAAATCAAAATCAGGACCCGCTCCATCTTCAGCTAGTGCACCGGTTCAGAGGTCCAAGTATAACAAGAAAAACCAAAATTTCAGAGTGGCAAACTCACAGTCACAGACTAGTGTGGGCTACAGAGTCCTTGAGTACCCTACTTGCAACACATGTGGTAAGAAGTATCCAAGGGTGTGTCGTTTGGGCACAAATGGTTGCTTTGGGTGTGGTCAGCTGGGCCACTTCTCGAGGGATTGTCCATCAGCAAAGCAGAACAATGGAGGCAATGTAGCTCAGTCCACTAATTCAGCAGCCCCTCATAACTCTCAGACCCAACAAGGGCGCGGTGTAACAAAGTCTAGTAATGTAGGTAGTGGTCGAAACCACTTGTATGCACTAGCAGACCGTCAGGATACCGAGGCTCGTGGAGATGTTGTCATAGGTATGCTAACAATATTCACTTTTGATGCATGTGCACTTATAGATCCGGGATCCACCGTATCTCATGTAACCCCATATATTGCTAAGAAATTTGGGATAGAACCAGAAAAGTTGTGTGAACCCTTTGAAGTGTCCACTCCAGTTGGAGAATTAGTTATAGCAAGGTGTATCTATAGGGGATGTCCAGTCAAAGTGCATCATCGTCTTACTGTAGCAGACTTGGTAGAATTGGAGATGGTAGACTTCGATGTGATCATGGGCATGGATTGGTTAGAGTCATGTTATGCCATAGTGGGTTGTAGAACTAAAATAGTAAGTTTTGAATTTCCTGGTGAACCAGTTTTAGAATGGAAGGGTGATGCAGTAACACCTAGGGGTAGGTTTATTTCCTATCTTAATGCCAGAAAGATGATCTCCAAGGGATATATTTATCATCTGGTTTAAGTTAAGGATGCAGATGCGCAGATCCCTACTCTCCAGTCAGTACCAATTGTAAATGATTTTCCAGAAGTGTTTCCCGAAGATCTCCCTGGAGTCTCTCCCGATAGAGAGATTGACTTTGGAATTGATCTACTTCCAGGCACTAAGCCAATATCTATTCCGCCTTATAGAATGGCTCCAGCAGAGTTGAAAGAGTTAAAATTCCAGTTGAAAGATCTTCTAGATAAGGGATTTATAAGGCCAAGTGTCTCAACTTGGGGCGCACCGGTCTTGTTTGTCCAAAAGAAGGATGGGTCTTTGCGTATGTGCATTGACTATCGTCAGTTAAATAAAGTCGCCATCAAGAACAAGTACCCTCTTCCTAGAATAGGTGATTTCTTTGATCAACTTCAGGGTGCTCAGTGTTATTCCAAGATTGACCTTAGATCGGGATACCATCAGTTGAAGGTTAAGGAAAATGATATTCCAAAAACAACTTTTAGGACTCGATATGGGCATTTCAAATTTTTGGTAATGTCATTTTGTTTAACGAATACACCAGCAGCTTTCATGGACCTTATAAATAGGGTCTTCAAGCCTTATCTTTATTTGTTTGTTATCGTGTTTAGTGATGACATCTTGATTTATTCCCGTAGCGAGGGTGACCATGCAGAACATCTCAAAATTGTGTTGCAGACAATACAGGATCACAAGCTATATGCAAAATTTGATAAGTGTGAATTCTGGTTGAAATCAGTAGCGTTTTTGGGCCATGTCATCTCAGGGAAAGGCCTGAAGGTGGACTTTCAGAAAATAGAGGCAGTGAAGAATTGTCCTAGACCCACCTCTGTATCCAATATAAGGGGTTTCTTGGTTCTAGCAGGCTATTATAGGCGTTTCGTAGAGGGATTTTCTTCTATCTCATCCCCCTTGACTATATTAACTCAGAAGAAAGTCAAGTTTTAATGGTTGAACTCATGCGAGAAAAGTTTTGAGGAGTTAAAGAAGAGGTTGACTTTAGCTCCAGTCTTGAGAATACCGGAAAAAACCGAAGGGTTCATTGTTTATTGTGATGCTTCAGGGGTTGGTCTTGGGTGTGTATTAATGCAGCACGGTAGAGTCGTAGCCTACACATCGAGGAAACTCAAGGCTCACAAGAAGAATTATCCTACTCATGATCTTGAATTAGTAGCTGTGGTGTTTGCGCTTAAGATCTGGCGCCATTATTTGTATGAGGTACATGTTGACATATTTACAGACCACAAGAGTCTCCAGTACATCTTCGAGAAAAGAGAATTAAATCTACGTTAGATGAGGTGGCTCGAATTACATAAAGATTATGATGTTGATATCCTTTACAATCATGGGAAGGCAAACGTTGTAGCTGATGCTCTCAGTCGGCTTTTTATGGGAAGCTTAGCTTAGGTTGAGGCGGACAAGCGAACTATGATGAAGGAAGTCCACCACTTAGAAAATCTAGGAGTTCGACTTTTGGACTCCGAAGATGGTGGCGTTGTTCTCCAGAACAGGACTGAATCCTCCTTAGTAGCCGAAGTAAAAGAAAAACAATTCAGTGATACCTGCTTATTGCAGCTGAAGGAAGGAATTCACAAACACAAGACTATGGCTTTTGAGCAAGGGGGAGATGATGGTACTTTGAGATACAGAGACAGGCTATGCGTTCCAGACATAGATGGGCTCAAAGAGCGGATTATGTTAGAAGCCCACAATTCCAGGTATTCTATTCACCCAGGTTCCACAAAGATGTATCATGATCTTAAGGAGGTTTATTAGTGGAACGATATGAAAAAGAATATAGCATATTTCGTGGCGAAGTGTCCAAATTGTCAGCAGGTGAAAGTCGAACACTAGAGACCTGGCGGTTTAACTCAGAATATAGAAATTCCCATTTGGAAATGGGAGATGATAAACATGGACTTCATAACAGGTCTACCTCGCTCTTTCCGGAAGCATGATTCGATTTGGGTGATTGTAGACCGACTTACCAAGTTAGCTCACTTCTTGCCAGTGAAGACTTCAGATTCGACCGAGGATTATGCCAAGTTGTATATCAAAGAAATTGTCCGATTGCATGTGACTCCTTTGTCCATTATCTCAGATCGTGGTGCCCAGTTCACAGTGAACTTTTGGAAATCCTTTCAGAAGGGATTGGGCACAAGGGTGAACCTCAGCACCGCCTTTCATCCTCAGATAGATGGCCAGGCAGAACGCACCATTCAGACTCTTGAGGATATGTTGAGGGCGTGTGTTATTGATTTTAGAGGTAATTGGGATGATCATCTACCTCTCATTGAGTTTGCTTATAATAACAGCTATCACTCTAGTATCAAAATGGCATCGTACGAAGCTCTGTACGGGCGAAGGTGTAGATCACCAATTTGTTGGTTTGAAGTCAGAGAAGCGGAGATGTTAGGACCCGATTTGGTCTATCAGGCTATGGAGAAAGTCAACTTGATACAAAGGCATTTGAAGACGGCTCAAAGTCGCCAAAAGTCCTTTTCGGACGTATGGTGTAGAGACTTAGAGTTCGAAGATGATGATTGGGTGTTTCTGAAAGTATCGCCCATGAAAGGCGTTATGAGATTTGGGAAGAAGGGGAAACTTAGTCCCCGCTATATTGGTCCACATAGAATCCTGTGAAGGATAGAACAAGTGGCTTATGAGTTAGAATTGCCATAAGAACTAGCTACTGTACACCTAGTGTTTCATTTGTCCATGTTGAAGAAATTCATGGGAGACCGGTCACTTGTGGTTCCTACAAAGGTTATAAGGGTTAAAGACAGCCTGTCTTACGAAGAAATTCCAGTGGCTATTCTTGATCATCAAATTTGCAAGCTCAGAACTAAGGAAATTGCTTCAGTAAAAGTGCTTTGGAGGAACCAAAAGGTTGAAGAGGCTACATGGGAAGCCGAGGAGGACATGAAGTCCAGATATCCCCATCTCTTTGAAGAGCAAAAGGAAAATGTTGAAGGTAATTAACCTTTTCATTCAGGCCTTATATCATAATCTCCATGTCCTTTAGTATTTACTCAGTTTAGTATTTAGTGATTACATGCTCGTTCAGTTTGATATACATGTATTAATGATATTTTAGTATCCTCATTTCTCCATCATACCTGTTTAATGTACATAGATAGCCGTAGTTGCAGCCAAGACCATCATTCGAGGACGAATGATTCCAAGGGGGAGATAATGTAACACCCCGTAAATTCGGCTTAGGTATGAATGATCTAAAGGAGTAGTAAGGATATATTTTGAACATATGAAGTCCTATCGGGATAATTATGGGTGAAAATAGTTGTTTCAATATCAAGATGGAAAGTGAGGTGCATAAGATTTGACAAAATCGACTAAGTTTTGTAGAAGGTCTGTCTTCCAGCAAGGCTTAGTGAACGTGTGTAAGGAATTCGGAAAAACTCAAAGAATAAAAGTTGTAGGCCTTTGAAATACATTTCTAACGATATATTGTGGAGCCCAAAATGAGCTCTGTAAAAAATGTTATGCCCGTTTTACAGAATAGTGTGCAACCACCGCGGTCCTGCCTCATTTTTGCCGCGACTACGGTGGTGAGGCAGTGTCCCAGCAATTTACTGCGGTCAGTACTGCGGCCGCGCCAACCGAGACGCAGTGGACGACTTGGGAAGTCATTTTTAGCCCTATTTCGTCCCCCATAGCCCCAAAACAAGAAAACATGCTCTATAAAGTAAAGCTCTCAAAAACCTAACTCCTTAAGGGTCCCTCCACCACCCAAGGTAAGTTCTAATGGTTATTCTAACTTAATTTCAATTTCCCAACATCTTATTAACATGGGTAAACCTTTCATATCATTATATATTTGATTGAGACATCATTATTGAGAGAAGGAAGCCTAGAACTCGAATTCAAAGGGGTTTGATCTTCAAAAAAGTAATGTCTTCACCCTCTAATTGATTCTAGCATTGGTTTAATGATTATAAACCCTGGTTCATGAGATATGAGTTGATGGGTTTGATAGAAAAGCATGAACGATTGTTGGGTTGGGGTGTTGAATGTTGATTATTGGTTAAGGGTGTTGTTTACCTTATGGGTGATGAAGAATAATGTTGATATAATCATTTGAGACTTTAGAATTTATCTAGGAACAAGATAATGGGTTGATGGGTGTAGAGACACCAATAATAAGGACTATGAAGCTTTATTTTAACCAAGTGTTTGATAAAATGCTTATGTGACCAAAACATGAGCACCATAACTAATATGAAATCCATTTGACTTGTATTGCTATAGATTAAAGTTGAAAGGGTTGACAAACGTTGTATTACGCTCAAGGGCAGGAAGTTAAGGTATGTAAGGCTAACTCTTTACGTTTGGGAATGTCTATGATTCTCCGTACGTCCCATTCATTATGAACATTACAAGTTTCCTCAGAAAGTAACTATTCCTTAGTTCCCTGAATAGTAGTAGAACTTCTATTCTCTAGATGGCATAGTCTCATAATCTTTCAATATTCTATGAGTCTCAGTTATGACAAAGCAATTTCTTATGAATACTTATCTTAGTCTAATCGTAATCATTATTCCAGTATCATGTAACTCGGTATGGCTCATTATTTCAGTATCATGTACTACAGTATGATTCTCAGTTCCCGATTTTAAATTCCTGAATGTTGAACACCTATATTTGGGCCTGAGGCCGTAGTTATGTATATATATACTTGGGCCTAAGGGCGTAGCTTGTGCACATATATATATATTGGGACCAAGGCCGTAGTTTATCAAATAAACAGGTTGTTCATCATTTAGAAGAGGGAGTATTCATATCCTTACTTCCTTGTTCAGTTATCAGTTTATCAGCTTGCAGTTCAGTTTCAGTTTCAGTATTTACAGTTCTTTTGTTCAGCTATTTTACATACCAGTACAATTCAAATGTACTGACGTGCCTTTTGCCCGGGCCTGGATCTCGCAATGCAGGTAAAGGTTTTCAGGTTGACGATTCCGCTGCTAGGACATCTCGTATCAGCTATTGGTGAGCCCCAGTCTTTCGGGGCCTTATCTCTATTTTGTTTTAGTCATTATAGTATTTTAGTTAATAAGGTATACCGGGGACCTTGTCCCGGTAAACAGTTAGCATTTTCAGTATTCTTTAGAGGCTTCGTAGACTATAACCTAGTCAATCAGATATTAGCATGCCTTCATGTGTTAGCCTTGTCAGCTACTTGTTTATACTTGCAGACCTTTCAGTATTTTCCGCATCTATGACATTTCAGTCAGACTCTTTAGTATATTATCATGTTTTATATTTACCTCTAGCTCATAGTTATACCACATGTTGATCTAGCCATGTAGTTGGTTCGCTCGATCACATGCAGTCAGGCACCGAGTGCCATGTTACGCCCAGACCATGGTTCGGGGAGAGACAATCGAAAAGAGGATCCTCACAGCTATTGACACCGACAGAGTCCTGGAAAGGTTTCTCGATTTTGAGGCAAAAGTTGTGATATATTTCTGAGAGTCGGACGGTTTACACGGATCAGGCATCTAGTCCAAAAGGTATGTTATGTTCATTGAAGTCCGCATGCACTCCAGTTAAGTCCTTCTCCCCGAAAGGGATACCTCTTATTTAAATTCATTGTCCATTCCATTGTTTTTTTTCTTTGAATCCCTTTCGGTCTAATTCTATTTTGAAATTAAGACAAAGAAAGTATTATAAGACTGGTTTACAGAGCTTTTGTTTGATACAAGCTAATGTGAAAAAGGCACCCAGCCTCGTCAGGGCATCAAGTCGACCTCGACTGGCCATGGCGACCGATGCTTCGAAATCAACACTTTTGGAAGGAAACCATCAAATTGAAGTGCTTATAAAGGCAAATGAAGTTGAAAAGGTTGAGTACCGCATGGTTAAATGTCTCGGCAAAAGATACAAAAGCCAAGGCTCCCAAATGCTCGAAAATTAAAGTTGGAAGAAAGAATCCAGAAATGAAAGGCCTATGAAGGCAAAACAAAGTTGGAAAAGCTTAAGTCCCACGCGACTAGCCGTTGCAGCAAAGTTTGAGGAGCCAAAAGTTCCCAATGCTCCGAAGTCAAAAAAAAAGAAAAGAAAAGAAAAGGAAAAAAAGTCAGAAGGGAGAGGCCTACGAAGGAAAAATAATGTCGGTAAGGTTGAGTTCCTCCGAACAACCGTCATGGCAAAGTCTGGAAAAGCCATAGTTTTTTCCAGGGTCAGAAATGTAATTGGTATTCAAGAAACAACCAGTTGCAGATGAAAGGGGCTGAGATCAGGTGGTTGAAATAATCAAGGCCACAAAACCAACCACCATTTCAAACTGACAAATTGTTCTTTGATTTGAAAACAGGAAAACTAGTGCAGCCCAAACTTTGCAAGAAGCAGGTGCAATAAAAGCAAGGCACACAAAAATCAAAACGGTTATGCAGCAAAAGTTGACCCAAAAAGGGAAGTTTTTTTTAAAAAATCCCTTCATTCATTCTCCAAAATAAAATAAAAAGTGAAGTAAAAAAAAGAAGAAAAATAAAGAAGAATAAGAAACAAAAGAAGAAGAAAAATTCAAAATCATGGTAGCCTAGGGTTCCTAATCCCTAGCTACATTTTTCCAACATAGGTTCCCATTCCCAAGTCGCTGCCAGCATAACCTAGTAGTCTTTTCCAGTATAGGGTCCCACTCCCTAGTTGATCTCCAACATAACCCGAGGAAAGTTTTCCGGCATAACCCGTTGACTTTCTCGGCATAACCCGTGGACCTCCCCGGCATAACCCGAGGACCTTTTCTGGCATAACCCGATGACTTTCTTGGCATAACCTGTGACCTCCCCAGCATAACCTGAGGATCTTTTTCCGCCATAATCCGATGACTTTCCTAGCATAACCCATGGACCTCTCTGGCATAACCCGAGGACCTTTTCTAGCATAACTCGATGACTTTCCCAGCATAACCCGTGGACCTCCTCGGCATAACCGAGGGCCTTTTTGGGCATAACCCGATCACTTTCCCAGTATAACCCGTGGACCTCCCCGGTATAACTCGAAGACCTTTTCCAACATAACCCGATGACTTTCCCAGCATAACTCGTGGACCTCCCCGGCATAACCCGAGGACATTTTTTGGCATAACCCGATGACTTTCCCTACATAACCTATGGACCTCCCCGGCATAACCCGAGGACCTTTTCCGGCATTACCCGATGACTTTTTCGGTATAACCCGTGGACATCCCCAGCATAACCCGAGGACCTTTTCTGGCATAACTGATTGGAGCCAACCCTGCACCACTGAAAAATAGCGAGAGTGGTCAAAGCAGCTTTTACCAGAGATGGTCGGGATCGAATCCATAGGGAGCTAGAAATGGGAGTTGGATTCCTATCTAAACTAGAGATGTGTGTTGCTCTTAATTACTCTTCCAATAATCTTTGGTTTTTTGATTACTTCTAATAATATGCTAATAAGATGCTAAATTAAGCTAAGAGCAAGATATTTGAACGATTGTCTAAATGGTTAAAGAGGCACTAGGGAAGTGACTTTCTCCTAGGTGAATACTTGACGGGTTCTCGAATCTAAGGCAAGGTTGTCATGTTGGGGATTACGATATAACCAATGCACGAAAATTTTCACTCTATACCTCTCGGTAGTTTGAGTGATTTTTCCCTAATTGACTTTCTCAAGACCAATTGGGTATGATAATTTGTGCAAGCAATTTAGGTTCATGTCGGGTATTACTATCTTTAGGTTTAACCCTTTAATTGGGGCTATCAATCTCTTGAATACGCCCCAATTCCTTGTTGGACTAATTTTCCTATACTCAAGCTCTCTTTCTCAAGAAGAGCCCAAGTCAAAAAGGCACAAATTAGTGTTTGCAACCACTAATTCAACATGGAAAACACAAATTAGTCCAAATATCAAACACCCATAGACATTCAAACCTTAAAACTCAAGACCCATCAAATACCCACACTAGGGTTGAGCCACAACCCTAGCTAATTGGTTTAGCTACTCATAATAATAAAAGAAAACTAATAAATAAATGAAGAAAAACCCATAAGATTTAATTACAAGCTAATAATGGAAGATTCAATGATAAAATCACTATAAAATTACTCAAAAAGGTTAAGAACAGCCGGTCACATGCTCAACCTAAAGTCAAATTACAAAAGATGACCTAAAAATGGGAAAAGAAAGTATTTATACTAGGCCGAATTTTCTTGACAAAAATACCCTGGTGGGGGTAGTGCATTCCGCACAAAATCGAGTGCGGCCGCAGTGAGGCTTCTTGGCTTTAGATCTCTTCTCTCTGAACTTGGCCACCACGAGCTGCATAAAATTCACTGTGGCCGCGGTGTCTTCTTCTGCGGTCCACACAAAAAAGACCGCGGACCTCATTGGCATTAATCTCTAAAACTCCAACTCTCTCAACTCCTTCTTTGCGGACCGCACAATCTCGATTGCGGCCACGTCGAGGCCATTGTGGTTCGCACAAAATGCTTTGCGACCGCATTGCTTTAGTTTCCAAATATGCACCTCCCTGAATCTCCTCACTACGGATCGCACCGAATGGAGTGCGGCCGCAGTGGATCTGTAGCACTGTGCCTAGACTTGTTCTTGGTACTTGTGCATGTTTCACTCCTTTTTGAGCTAGTTTTGAATAATTGTCACCTTTTTTATCAAACCCTGCAAACAAGTACAACATAAGCCTTTGGGACTATTTTGTACACATTTTTAATCAAAACTCAAGTATGAAGGGGTGTAAAATGAACCATAATCCCTAGTTATCAACTCCCCAAAACATAAGCTTTTGCTTGTCCTCAAGGAAACAAAATAAGACCCGCCTCCTTAAGAGTAAATCCAAGAAATTTCAGCTGACCTAAATTGCCCTCAATTAAAATGAGTCATAGTGGAAACACACTTATCTCTCTCAAAGAAAGGTCACAAGTCTGGCTCTAAGTACCATAAGCTTGCCCCTTATGTGAGTCACCACTAATGTAAGCTTCATTCAACTCAAGATCATATAGGGCTTTTGTGGAGATATAGTGAAGGCTTTTAGTTCAGGAAGGAAATGTTTGTTTTAAGTAGGCTCCATCTTCCCTTTAACACTTCAATTTGCTTCATTTTGGCAGATATTCTCTTGACTTTTTAAGTTATTTAACTTCTTTCTAAGGGGTTAGAGAGATACACTGTCACTCTTTCTTGCTCATTTCAAACCTTTTTCTCCTTTCTCAACTTTCAACACCTTTCATCTCTTTACTTTTGTTGAATCCCTTCATTTTTTTCTACATTGATTATTCTTTTTGTGTTTTTGATTTTCTTTCTTTTTCATTACCTTTTCTTTTCTTCATTTTGTACCTTTTCACCACTTTGTTGCATTCCTCGTCTCTCCCCCCAAATTTATGCTTTTGCCTTGTGCTAAGGAAAGATCGGGTGCCGAGAGAGGGTATTTTTAGAATGGGTAAAATCTTGTATCGTGATTTTTGAAAGAAAAAGGTATATGGCTCAAAAGGGTTGACTAGGGATATTATCATTGGTAGGCTATGGAAGTGTTCAAGATATCATTCGGATCAAGGAGAGCATATAATCACATCTCAAGTCAAATTATACTTAGCATTTCACCTAGACAAACATTCAGGGCAAGTTCTAGACTGATGGTTCGGGACTTGGACTTGCAATTCAAATTCTCACCACATAAGCTATGAGATTGCTAAAGAGGCAGAGTCGGGGGCCCACAACAACCTTAGCTAAGATTTGAGCAACACAATGGTCCCGAAAAACTACTTGATGATTATCGGCCAACATAAGAGTCTCAAGGTCATTACTTTCACCATACTATACACAACAATTTGCTTTTTGACCATAAGATAAAAGGAAAATGTGTTAGTCCTAAGTGAAGCTTTGCTTGAGGAACCATTACTCACTAGCTACTATTTACACAAAATGCAAAAAGAAACAGACTCAAACCCTTCAGAAGGTTTTCATGCCATCCATCATGGGGAAGAGCCACCCGGTTCATACAAATTCCACCTTTGGAAAGAATCATGGCATTAAGAAAACCAAAGGCTTATTGCACGCAAAAACTCAAAACAAGAAGCTACGCAAATAAAACAAGAAGCTATGAAAGGAAAAATACGGAATGTAAAATAAATATATACAAGAGGGGATTTAGTCGAATATACATAAGGCAGAATGAATATATATATATTAGAACGTAACTTTATATACAGACCAAAAGTAAAAAGTACGAAAAGTGCAATAAAATGATAAAATTATGTACATACCAAAAGTAAAAACAAAGCATAAAGAAAAAGGTAATGTAATATATATACAGTCATCAAAATAGGGCTACCACTCAAATGAAAGCTAGCATTGTCCTCAATTCTAACTAACCAAAATAAGCACAAAAAAAGATAGAGAGGAAAAAGAAACTCCCTATTGGCCCTACGTCTGCATAGGATCCTAGGTCTAGCCGTCTGGGTCCCTGGGTCCTCGAACTACTCGGGAACCTATGACTGGCTCCCTATTACACGTGTCTCCACTGGGACCTGGGCCTGTACTAAGTCATGGGCATGTACTGGAATTAGAGGGTGGCTAGAGAAACCTCCCTGCGGGTCCTCCAACTCTATAACAGCATCATCCTTACGGGGAATCACCCTCTTCCTCTTGGGTGTCCTCTTTGTCTCATGCTCCGGCTCAAGCTGGGCTACTGGAGCCGGGTCATGCAATAGAAGGTCCAAAGCCAAGTGATCCACCTTCAACCTCTCCACCTCCACTCTCAACTCTTTTACCAACTCCTTGGATGCCCGAGTCTTCCTTAGTTTCATTGGCCAAATCCTTCAATGCTTTTACATGTGAACCCACAATGTCCAATATTAATTGCTGGTTCTCCAGGAGCTTCTTCTGGTTCTCCAGAAGCTCCTTGAGAGTGTCCTCCACTGACTGTGGGACTTGTGGCTGAGTAGGTGCAGACTGGGCTGCCACCGAAGTAGAAAGTACATACACATTCGAAGTGGTTGTCTACATCCAGTTGTTGATACAGGAAAGGGTCTGGCTCAAGTGGAGGGAAGTCAAAGGATATGCTGCGGATGTGGGAATATTTGGAAATATAGAAGTGGACGGTCCTGGGGCCATGTATGGTGTGGATGAAGGAGGCTGAGTAGGAGCCACTACTACTACTGGCTCTTCAGACTGGTCAGTTGAAGTAGTGGCTTTGCCTTTAGGGTCCTTGGGGTTGTTAGTACCCTTGGTGCTGTACTAGGAGAAAGGTTCCTTGGCTTTCACTTTCACATCAAATCTTCTCTTCTCCACATCTAGATCCTCAAAATACATGGTCAGGAAATTTGGTAAGGGGTAGGATCTATTACCTTCATTCACCACCCGTGTAATAACCCTGGACATCACAATCCCGATGTTGATCGGGTACCCCGCCAGGATATATGCCACCAATATAGCCTGAGAGATAGGAAGAGAGTTTTCGTGAGTGGTGGGGTCTAGCCTGCTACAAACAAATGTCTCCCACCTTTTTGCTTCAAAGTTTAGGGTTCTCCTCAGAATTTTTAACCTAGATGTCAACCATGCTGGGGTGGTACCTACGATTGCCAAGTACTCAGCTAGCCACGGACGGGCATCCTCCCCCAATGCTACCTTGTCTAAGTACAAGGTCTCATCCTCCTCCGAAAAGCCCAGGTAGTCATTTATCGTTTTTCCATCATTTCGCACCTTAGTCACTGTAGTGCCCTTTTTTATTTCTGCAACATTGGTGTATAACTCCTTGGCTAGGTGCTTATTGGCATCTTCCACGTAGCCTATGAAATAGTCCCAGCCTGCTCTCTCTCTAAACTGACTCAACATATTGGGGTTGTGAGGCAAAAGGTCCCGTGTGATGAATTTCCACTCAGGTATCAACTTCCTCTCGGGCCACCATTCTCTGAACTTGTGGTAGGAAACTTCACTCACAAATCTATCTTGCCATGCTTCCGAGTTCCTGGTTCTCTACACCCCTCCTACTTAGGGCTCACCCCCTCATTCTTCTTCTACGGGATCCTCACCGAATAGTGAAGTTGTAGGTGAGGTAGAATAGGCATTGTCACTGCCTGTAGCTGATCCCTCAAATGACTCAGAAGAGATTTGCACTAACGCTTGGGTAGTAGGGGTGCCAGCAGGTGTATCTCTCAATTTGTTCCTCTCCAGCCAGTCAGGAACATACTCTGGCACAGAGTTTGAGTCATATGCCTCCCGGGAGGGCACATACTCACTTCCCGAATGGGAAACAACTCTGTTAATAGCCTTTATTGTCTTCCTGGTATCATTGATAGCTTGCCGGACTTGGGGAGTCAATTTGATCATGCCCTTTCCTCTACCCTGGAGGACTCTCTTTTTCCCTGTTGTTTTCTACCATCGCCTCGTGATTGAACCATTTCCAGCAAGGAATATTTAGTTGATCATTGTTAGTATCAACAAAATTAGTGAAATTCATAATTGCAGGAAACGGAAGAAATTAGCTACAGACAGAAGACTACGGGCCGCACAAAATGGAGTGCGGCCGCAAAGGGACCACCGCAGACCGTACAAAATAGGACCGCG
Organism: Nicotiana sylvestris; assembly: GCF_000393655.2. Taxonomy (NCBI): domain Eukaryota; kingdom Viridiplantae; phylum Streptophyta; class Magnoliopsida; order Solanales; family Solanaceae; genus Nicotiana; species Nicotiana sylvestris. Next base: position 116,003,155 of record NC_091064.1, on the reverse strand, counting down.
GTCTGCATTGAGGTGAGGGTTAGACTACCCACTCTCTGATAAAAGGCACCGCAGACTGCACAAAATGTATCGCAGTCCGCATTGAGGCACCACGGAATTCACAAAATCCATCGCGGTCGCGGTCCTCAATTATCAGCTTTCAGAAGTCATACCATCGAGGTCCGCACAAAATGGTAGTGCGGACCGTGGAGAAGCACCGCGGACCGCACAAAATACCATCGCGGTCCGCGGTAATCACCCAACAGCAATACCAGCCTAGGATTTCAAATTTTTCACAGTTTTTGTCTAATTTTCACCTATTATTGATAACCTAGGTGCTGAATCAGTATTTTTCTACCCAATTAATCCTAATCTAAACAACTAATGAAACCTTAAGCTAAAAATTGAAGAAAAAAGGGAGAAGGAACATAGAACTAACAATTTAAAAAGAAAATAAAACACATTTAAAAGCTAGGGAAAGATTAAAAATACCAGGAATGATATGCAATGTAGTTGAATGAGAATCAACAATTGAATTCATGTAGTTAGACGTCATGAACAAAACTTTTTTAGCTTTTGAGAGCAAAGGGTCGAAAAGTTTGAAATGAGGGCCTCAGGTCCTATTTATAGAAAAAGGAACTGGGGCCCATCTCACCTACCTACCGCGAACCGCACAAAATGGCACCGCCGTCCGCGGTACTCAGAAACAAGAGGCACTGGGGAGATGTCCACTGCGGACCGCAAGAAATGCAATGTGGCCGCAGTGGTCTACTGCGGACCGCACAAAATGCATTGCGGCCGCGGTGGAAAACTTCAGAGACTCCTCATATTTTACCAATCAACTCTACGATCCACATTGAATTTTTGCCCATGCAATAAGGCCCTTGGGTCCGCACAAAATGCAATGCGGCCGCAGTGCAAAGTTCAAAGAGTGTGCATTTTTCCCAACTTGGTCCTGCACAACATCAAAACAATCCTACAATATCTCACAACCAGTTAGTCCAAAAATAAATCCTACACTAAGAAGAGAATCAAAGAAAAACAAAAAGAAAGACGTATGGGTTGCCTCCCAAGAAGCACCTGATTTAACGTCGCGACACGATACAGGTTACCAGCAATTCACTTTAGATGGAGCAGTGCCATCACGTGGCTGTCATTAATCTTGCCTAGGTAGTGCCTGACCCTGTGCCCATTAACGCTGAACACCTCCCCATTTTTTTCTTCAAGTCAAGTGCACCAAACGGAGTCACAAATTACCTACTTTGAACTCCTTGCCACGAGCATATTTATCATGAAGGTACTTCATCTTGTCCTAGTACAAGGACGAATTGGAGTAGGCATGGAATTGGAATTCATCAAGTTCATTAAGCTGCTCCACACGAAGATTTGTTGCCACATCCCATTCAAGATTCAGCTTCCTCAAAGCCCACATGGCCTTGTGCTCTAACTCAACCGGTAGATGACAAGCTTTCCCAAACATAACCTATAGAGGCATACCAATCGGAGTCTTGTAAGCAGTCTTATAAGCCCATAGAGCATCATCCAACTTCTTTGACCAATCGGTCATATTTGCGTTGACCGTCTTTGACAATATACTCTTGATTTCCCTGTTTGAGACTTCAACTTGGCCATTCGCCTGAGGATGATAAGGAGTAGAAACTTTGTGGTTGACACCATACTTTGCAAGCAAAGTGTCAAAAGCTCTATTAAAAAAATGAGACCCACCATCACTTATGATTGCACGAGTAGTGTCAAACCTTGTAAAAATGCTCTTCTTGAGAAATGCAACAACACTCTGGGCGTCATTGTTGGGTAGAGCCACGGCTTCAACCCACTTTGAAACATTGTTAAACGCCACAAGAATGTATGTGTTCCCACACGAGCTAATAAAAGGGCTCATAAAATCAAAGCCCCATACATCAAAAATATCAACTTCAAGAATGGTATTGAGAGGCATCTTATCTTTCTTTGAAATTCCACCCTCTCTTTGACATTCGTCGCATCTCTTCCGAAATTCACTTGCATTTTTGTAAAATGTTGGCCAATAAAACCCGCAACTAAGAACTTTTGAAACCTTCCTCGCCCCGCCATGATGGCAACCATAGGGAGAGGAATGACAAGCCTCTAAGATACTCAATTGCTCCTCCTCCAGGACACACCTTCGGATCATACCATCTGTACAAATTTTGAACAAGTGCGGCTCATCCCAATAGAAATCCAAACTATCCCATTTGATCTTCTTCCTTTGGTTAGAAGAGAGCTCACACGGGATTACACCAGTCACAAGAAAACTAGCGACATCTGCAAACCATAGCATACCATTCATCGACACCGAAAGGACTTGCTCATCAGGAAATGAATCATTGATCTCTAGGCCATCACTAGGCATCCCCTCCTCCTCCAATCGGGACAAGTGGTCCGCCACTAGGTTTTCACTACCCTTCCGGTCCACAATCTCCAAATCAAACTCTTGAAGTAATAAGACCCATCGCATCAGTCGAGCTTTGGAATCCTTCTTCGTAATCAAGTGCCAGAGTGCGGCATGAGCGATATGAACTATGCCCTCTTCAACCATGAAGTGGCATTTCTCCCAATTAAGCACAAGATTGTTTTCTTCGTAACGGGCCAACACTCTATCAAGATTTTTCAAACATTCATCAAAAGAATCACCCACAATACTACAGTCATCCATGAATACCTCAAAAATATCTTCCACCATATTGGTAAAAATGGACATCATACACCGCTGGAATGTAGCCGGTGCATTACACAACCCAAAATGCATCCTAGAAACGGGAAAGGTGACATATGGACAAGTGAATGTGGTCTTCTCCTGATCTTCCGGAGCAATCAAGATTTGATTGTATCCAGAATACCCATCCAAGAACAGTAGAAGGCACGCATAACAATTCGATCTAACATCTGATCAATAAAAGGCAATGGAAAGTGATCCTTGCGGGTCACTTTATTCAACTTGGGTTAATCCATGAACACCCTTCATCCGGTGACGGTCCTGGTAGGAATCAACTCATTTTGCGAATTTGCAACCACGATCATGCCACCCTTATTTAGTACACATTAAAGGTGTTAATCGGGCCGGGCTGACCCGCTAACAACCTAGTTCAACCCGGGCCAGCCCGGTCCAGCCCGTTACTATGCATATGTGTGCGGGTTGGGACGGGTTGGACGGGGGGCGGGCTAGTAACGTTAAGTTTTTGCCAAACGGGTACCCGAACCCGCCACAACCCGTTAGGGGCTTAACGGGTTCTTAACGGGCCTCAGCCCGCGACAGACCACAAACCCGCCTAAATTATTTTTTTAAAATTAAATCTGACCGTTGCCAACGGTCAAATTTCAAAAATGACCATTGGCCAACGGCCAAATCTGTCAAAAACAGCCAAAATTTGGTATTTTATTTATATTTTAGCCCCCCCCTTTATAATTTGTAAATTGCAATTGAATCCTTTTAAAAAACTATAAATACCCCCCTTTCTTTTTCATTATTCCTCACAATTATCTCTCAATTCTCTCTTGATAATATTCTAAATTGTTCATTATTTCAAGCTTTCAAGTTTCAACTTACAAGTTTCATACTTTCATTACAAAAGTATTATTATCATAAATTTCTAATTTAATTATTCAAGTGAAGTGTGACATCAATTATCAAGTTATCAAATATCAATTGAAGATTTGAAGTTTGAGTTTCTACTTTCTCGTTTCTATATCAAATTTAGTGCGGCATTCGGAATCCCGGTACACTCGTTCCATCCCTTTCTCTTTATTATTTAGAATTATTATTTGAATTTTTTATTTTAAATTAGATAATGGATTTACTTAGAGCGGCCAAAAAAGTTAACACTAGTAAAGGTGGTAGTAAGAAAATTTCCAAAAGAGTAAGAGGTGGTTCTTCTAGTAGTGCAACACATGTTTCTGAAAGTTTACCCAAAAACGTAAATGTCGATTATGAGCTACTTCAAGAAAATTTTGGTATTGATGATGATTTAGATGATATTTTAGATGATATTCAATCACCCGATAATCTTGAAACACCACCACCTACACCCGGTAATGCTAGTCAAAATATTAGCGGTGGAAGTGTAAGTAAGCCTTCTTTGCCTATTAAGAAGAATAGAAGATTAAGAAGTAAGTGTTGGAATTTTTTTGATAGACTAGAAAATGAGAAAAATTATGTAAAATATAAAATATGTAATGAAGTTTATAAACACGAGCCCGGTAAGAATGGGGGAACGGGTCAACTTCGTAGGCACATGGAAGAAATTTATCCTATTGATTGGGGAGTAGGCGATGAAGCTGGGCAACAAAAACTTAACCCAGCCACTGGGGGGTTAATGGGTAAATACGATATTAAAAAAGATCGAGAAGAATTAGCTAAAATAATTGTTTTAGGTTGTTTACCTTTTAGTTTTGCTTCTTCACCATATCTTGTTACTTATATTCAAAGAATTTATAACCCTATGTTTAAAGGTATTCCTCGAAGTACTTGTAGATCTAATATCTTTAGGCTTTATGGACAATATCAGACATATATACGTTATTTGTTCGCTAGTCTTTCTTGTAAAGTTTCTCTTACTTTTGATATTGGTCGTGTTGTAAATGGAAATGATTATTTAACTGTTACATGCCATTGGATAGATGATAATTTTTGTATGCAAAAACGTATTATTGCTTTAAATATGATGAAGATCAAAGTCATACCGGTGCATTTATAAGTGCTACTATCCATGAAGTTGCTTTATTTTATAATCTTTCTGAAAATTTTTTGTGTATGTCAATTGATAATGCTTCTAACAACACTTCTGCTATTACATTACTAAAATTGCATCTACACCCACCACTTCCTGAAATATTTCATATTAGATGTGCATGTCATATTTATAACTTGATTGTGAAGAGTGGCCTTGACTTATTTCACAATGACATCACTTTAGTTAGAAGAGCTGTTGGTGTAATTCAAGGAAATAATAGAAGTGCTAGATTAAATGCATTTAAGGAAAAATGTGTACACTATGGACTAAAACCAAGACTCATGCCTGGAGAAATAGTTACTAGGTGGAATTATACTTATTTGTTCCTAAGATTTTGTTATAAATATAGAATGCCTATAACTGAAGTTGCTAATTCTCATTGTACCGATCCTAACCGTCTGTTAACATCTAAAAATTGGGATGTCATTCATGATGTTGTACAATTTTTACAAAAATTTTATGTGGCTACACTTGAGTTTTCTGGAGCTTATTATCCTACTATTGTAAATGGTTTAGTTCACATTGCTGAAATTTCTCTTTTACTACATAAGTTGAAGGCGAAAGAGGGATATATTAATGTTGTTGAAACCATGCTAGATAAATTTAAAAAATATTTCTTCCCAATTCCCCCTATTTACCTAATTGGTGCTATTTTAAACCCTACTATCAAAATGATAAAGTGTCGCCAATTAATCAGTGCTTTATATACTTATATGGATATTGGACCAACTGAAACTCCTGATACTGAGACTTGTATTTTCTGATCTGCACAAACATTTACAAATTTTGTATAATTATTATGCTAACATTGTTGATGCTTCTTCGGTTGTAGATGCAAATATTCCTTCAAGTAATACTTCAACATCTGGAACAAATTTGGAAGATGATGATAATGTTCAAGATTATTTGATATGGTCTACACTAGGAGAGCATCAACAAACCAGTAGCCGGAATATTGATGAACTCCAATTCTACTTGCAAAAGTCACCGGAGCCCCTCACAAAGGATTTTTTACCTCTGAGTTGGTGGAGGAGCAATGCAAATCAGTTTCCTGTTCTTTCGGCCATGGCTCGAGACGTTCTAAATGTGCCTATTTCAACAGTCGCATCAGAGAGCGCATTTAGCCAAGCAAGACAGCAGCTAGGAGATACCCGTCATTCATTAGGCAACAACGCTTTGGAAGTTCTAGTGTGCTTCAGAGATTGGATTAAATCAGAACGGCGAAATCAAGGGAGCGACGAGGTAGATGAAGAGGAAGACCAAGAAATTGGAGATATAATGGTTTATGGTACCGATTATAATACCGGAAACCAAGCAACTCACATTGACATGGAAGAGCTTACAAAGATGATGCAAAATATTTGATTTACTATTACTTTTTTTTTAACAATTGTTGTAAACTTTTAATTTGCAAGTTCAAATATTTAAAAAATCAAAAAAAAACTTGCAAATTAATTAGAAGTACTATATATTATTCAATAAAAATATCAAAGTTACTTAAATATTGTGAATTTTTTATATTGCATAATGTCTTATACTCTTATTCAATATTTTTTATATAACCTTATGCATTTATGTTAATATGTTTTATGTTTTAGACTTTTAGTTTGCAAATTTTAGACTTTTAGTTAGTTCTTTTAATTCTAACCCTTAAAAGTTCAATTCTAATCTTTAATTTTAACCCTTAAAAGTTTGAAAACACTTAAGTACTTAACTATCAATAATATTGAAAAAGAAAAATATAAGATAGTTAAAAATAAAAATAAAAATGAAAGCCCGACCCGCCCGAACCTGCTAGGCCCGAACCCGTACGGGCCCTATAGGACCCGAAAAATCCCAGCCCGCCACCAACCCGTTAACTCCAGCCCGCTAACAACCCACCCGTAACCCTAACGGGCTGACCATTTTTGTGTCCAGCCCGTCCCAGCCCGCCCGATAAACACCTTTAGTACACATTGCACCGGCGAAGTCCAAGAGCTATCAGAGATGGGGTACACAACCCCGCAATACAACAACTTGATCACCTCCTTTTTTACAACTTCTTGAATTGCCTCGTTCAACCTCCTTTGATGTTCCAAGGAGGGATTTTCATCATCTTCCAAAATAATCTTATGCATACAAAAGGCGGGGCTTATCCCCCGAATATCAGCTAAGGTCCATCCAATTACCTTCTTCCACTTTTGGAGCACCGCCAATGTGGCATCAACCTGTATGTTAATAAGACAAGAGGAAAGAATAACTGGCAAATTTGAACTAGGGCCTAAGAATTCATACCTGAGGTGTGGAGGAAACGGCTTCAACTCCAACACTAGAGGTTCCTCGATTGAAGGTTTTGTTGGTGGAGTCTTCCTATTATCAAGAGCCAAAGAGAGTTTCCTGGGCTCATAAGAGTAAGAGCCCATTCCATGTAAAGCATTTACACACTACACTTGGCTTTCATCCTCATTTACATCAAGATTCAACAATACTGCCTCTAGAGAGTCCTCCACATTGATCATTGCACTGGTATCATCAACTATCACTGCCGTGACAAGGTCCACAAAGGAGCACATGAAAGACCACATTCTCATCACCCACCCGGAAGGTGAGTTCCCCTGCTTCAACATCAACTGAGGCCTTCCCAGTAGCAAGGAAAGGTCTTCCCAATATGATTGGAACTTCATAATCTACCTCGCAATCCAAGATCACAAAATCAGCTGGCAAGATAAATTTGTCCACCCGGACAAGAACATCATCAATAACACCCAATGGTCTCTTCATAGTTCTATCCGCCATTTGCAATCTCATGGAAGTCGGCCTCGGTTGCCCAATACCCAAAGTCTTGAAAACTGAGTAGGGCATCAAGTTAATACTTGCCCCCAAATCACATAGAGCTTTTGCAAAGTCCTTACTCCTAATGGTGCAAGGAATGGTGAAAGCACCAGGATCTTCTAGCTTCGGGGCCATTGAGTGCACTATTGCACTAACTTGGTGGGTCATCTTGATAGTTTCACAATCCATGGATCTTTTCTTTGTCACCATGTCCTTTATGAATTTAGTATAGCCCGACATTTGTTCTATAGCCTCCACCAAAGGCACATTAATGGATAAGCTCTTCATCATGTCAACAAACTTTTTAAACCGATTCTCATTTTCTAGTTTGCGAGTTTGAGGATAAGGTAGAGGTGGCCTTGGCAAAGGAGCATTGGCTGTAGGCACAACCATTTCCGACATGTCTATTATGTGTTCCCTAGAAGGGTTCACATCATTCTGAGTTTCCACCTCGGCATCTTGAATATCAATCCTCACTTCCTCATTCACGTTCTCATCAATCACATTTTCAACCACCAAAGGAATCTCATCTTGTAGCAACTCAACTTCATCACTCAAAATTTGTTTTTGCTTGAAGGCATTCACATCACCTCCCTAGCCACTTCTTGTAGTTACTTCCATAACATGATTGTTCACACCCTTCGGGTTAGCTACCGTATCACTTGGTAGAGCCCCCTTAGGGTGAGTATTCAAGGACTGTAAGATTTGGCCTAATTGAACCTCCAAGATTCTGATTGATGTATTGTGGGAAGCCAACTGAGCATCAGAGTCCGCATTCTTTTTCATCATCTGTTCAAACATCATTTCAATTCTCCCCATTTCATTGTTGGAAGAACTAGGACCTTGGGATGGAAATGGGGGTGCATTGTTCGGTTGTTGATATATTGGGGGCCTTTGAAAGACTTGCCCCCGATTTCCTTGATTGTCATTATTCCAACCACCCTGATTGTTGTTACTACCCCAGTTGTTGTTTTTGCCATTCCAATTACCCTGATTGTTCTGATTGCCCCAGTTGGAATATTGTTGTTGTTCCCCCAATTACTCTTCCTTTGTTGTTGTTGATTGCCCTAATTGACTTGGGGTCTCCATTAATGTTGGTTGGAAGAATTGCCCCTTTCGCCTTGATAGTTGTTCACGTATTTCACCTCTTCATTCTTCCTGTCATAACCATCATCTTGGAATCCACCATAATCATTGTCGAATTGATCCAAACTCCCTTGGTTCTGTTGACCTCTTTCTCTTCTTTTGTTCACTAGCATGTTTACACCCTCCATAGCATTTACTTTGCGCGGATTTTGAACCTGTTGTAACTATGCCTTCGCTAGCTGGTTCACAGTTGTTGTCAGCTCTGCTATAGCCTGCCCATGATCATGTAGCTCTTTTTGCAACTGAGTGACCGTGGGGTCACCCTGTGGCACATTGGCTCTACTTTACCAAGCGGAGGACGTGTCAGCCATCTCATCAAGAATGTCGCAAGCCTCATCATAAGACAACTTCATGAAATTATCCCCAGCAAGTTGGTTCACTATTCACTGATTTGTTGTGTTAATGCCCTGATAGAAAGTCTGTTGTATCATTGCCACAATCATGTCATTGTTGGGGCATTCCTTTACCATGGTTTTGTATCTCTCCGAAATCTCATGTAATGGATCGGTGGGCTCCTGCTTGAAAGCTAAGATCTCATTCCTCAATGCTGCCATATGCCCCGGTGAGAAAAATTTTTCAATGAATTTATCCGCCAACTCATCCCAAGTAGTGATGGAATGGTTAGGAAGTTGTTCAAGCCAATTCAATGCCTTCCCTCTAAGTGAGTAGGGGAATAGTCTCAACCGAAGTGCATCCTCCGACACATTAGTTTGCTTGCTCCTCCAACAGGTACCCACAAAACCCTTGAGATGTTTGTAAGAATTCTGGTTGGCAGCGCCCATGAAATACCCTCGCTGCTGTAGCAATGTCAGCATCACATTTATAATTTGAAAATTGCCCGCCCAGATCCGGGGTGGGACAATTGCACTAGCATATCTTTCGTTGGGAAGCACTCGAGGAGCCAGTCCTGGAGGTGGAGGGGGAGGGTCTGGAATATAATCATTGGCCTGGCGGCCTTTCCTTTGTCCTTGAGGCACAATAGGAACCTCATCATCAATATTGTCATCTACCTCCTCCCCCGGCGGAAGATCTCAAAGAGGTGCATTGTTTGCTGCCATTTTGTACCTAAAGTTGTGACACACAAATTAGTAATGCAGAAGGAAAGATGAACAATATACAAAACTATTTAGATAGATAGCCAAAACCGTTAGCTCCCCGGCAACGGTGCGAAAAAGTGATCGGAGACAACCCTGCACCACTACAAAGTAGCGAGAGTGGTCGAAGTAGCTTTTACCCGAGATGGTCGAGATCGAATCCACAGGGAGCTAGAAATGGGAGTTGGATTCCTATCTAAACTAGAGATGTGGGTTGCTCTTAATTACTCTTCCAATCATCTTCGGTGGTGTTATCACGTCTAATATGATGCTAATAAGATGCTAAATTTATCTAAGAATAAGATATTTGAATGGTTGTCTAAATGGTTAAAGAGGCACTAAGGAAGTGAGTTCCTCCTAGGTGAATACTTGACGGGTTCTCGAATCTAAAGCAAGGTTGTCATGTTGGGGATTACGATATAACCAATGCACGAAACTTCTCACTCTATATCTCTCGGTAGTTTGAGTGATTTTACCCTAATTGACTTTCTCAAGACCAATTGGATATGATAATTTGTGCAAGCAATTTAGGTTCAAATTGGGTATTACTATCTCTAGGTTTAGCCCTTTAATTGGGGCTATCAATCTCTTGAATACGCTTCAATTCCTTGTTGGACTAATTTTCCTAGACTCAAGCTCTCTTTCTCAAGAAGAGCCCAAGTAAAAAAGGCACAAATTAGTGTTTGCAACCACTAATTCAACATGGAAAACACAAATTAGTTCAAATATCAATCACCCACAGACATTCAAACCTTAAAACTCAAGACCCATCAAATACCCACGCTAGAGTTGAGCCACAACCCTACCTAATGGGTCTAGCTACTCATAATAATAGAAGAAATCTAATAAATAGATGAAGAAAAACCCATAAGATTTAATTACAAGCTAATAATTGAAGATTCAATGATAAAACCACTATAAAATTACTCAAAAAGGTTAAGAACAACCATTCACGTGCTCACCCCAAAGTCAGATTACAAAAGATGACCTAAAAATGGGAAAAAAGTATTTATACTAGGCCAAATTTACTGGACAAAAATACCCCTGCGGGGGAAGTGCGTTCCGCACAAAATCGAGTGCGGCCGCGGCGAGGCTTCTTGGCTTTAGATATCTGCTCTATGAACTTGACCACTGCAGGTTGTATAAAATTCACTGCGGCCGCGGTGGCTTCTTTTGTTGTCCGCACAAAAAAGGACCGCGGACCGCATTGGCATTAATCTCCAAAACTCCAACTCTCTGAAATCCTTCTTTGCAAACAGCACAATCTCGATTACGGTCGCGGTGAGGCCATTGTGGTCCGCACAAAATTCTTTGCGGCCGCATTGCTTGAGTTTCCAAAATATGCACCTCTCTGAATCTCCTCACACGGACTGCACCAAATAGAGTGCGGCTGCAGTAGATCTGTTGTACTATGCCTGGACTTGTTCTTGGTACTTGTGCATGTTTTACTCCTTTTTGAGCTGGTTTTGACTAATTGTCACCTTTTTGACCAAACCCTGCAAACAAGTACAACATGTAAGCCTTTGGGACTATTTTGTAGAAATTTTTAATCAAAGCTCAAGTAAGAATGAGTGTAAAATGAACCATAATCCCTAGTTATCAATAACCCGATGACTTTCCGGGCATAATTCGAGGACCTTTCCGGCATAACCCGATGACCTTCTCCGGTATAACCCAAGGACCTTTGTGGCATAACCCGGTCATTTTTCCAGCATAACCTGGTAATCTTCACAACTTAGGACCTCCGATCCCCATTTGATTTCATTTTAGATGGAGGGTCTCCACTCCATAATCTCTTTTTCCTAGGGATACACAATACCGATTTTAATTTCTTTCAATAAAGAAATAGTTTAGATTTTTGTTGCAATAACTCACGAAATTTTCCTAGCGAAAACTTGGGCAGAAAAATTTCGTTCATTTGTCTGTTTTGGTGCATGAGCAGGTTTTTACTTTGAGGCACAAGTTTCGAGGCGACCAAAAGAAGAAGTCTCGATTCAAGTAAAAGGAAAGAAAAACAAGAAAAAAGAAGTGAGCTCTGAAGTGTAGAAGCGGAGAAAAGATGCGGACTGCTCAAGACATGATTGAAGTCACAAGCTTTGGATGTCCCGCCTTTATCCAAAGAGCTGAAGAAAAATGAACCAGTGTTCACAGCCAACAAGCATCAAGATTCAGATCAGAGTCTGCAGGAAGAACCAACCAAGAATCAAGATCAAGCTTCAGAAGATTTATAGATAGGAATCTTGTAACACATAGCTGGTAGGTTTAGTTAGTCTTTTTCATTTTGATTTTGATGTAATAACAGGACCGCGGACTGGTGTCTCGACGGAACTTCACTCGACTCTCAAACTCATCACTCCATCATCCTTCTAGAACTACACCGACCTAATTTCTTTATAGCCAAGGATATGTAGGCAACCTCTAAAGCAAGGTTTGGTCAAACATTTTCAAAATGCTTCCAAATGGAGTTTTAAACGGGCAAAAATTGCTCGTAATTGCTGGCTTTATCTTTGCCCGAAAACTCTTCATGTTTCCTAGCAAAGAGGGGCAACTGTGAGTACCTAATTTTTGCCCTACATGAAAATAACTCCTAAAAAATAAACCAAAAATAATTTTTAAGGGATTTTAGAAGTTTTTATTTATTTAGTTGCATTTCATGTATTTTTAATATTTTAAAATCATAAAAAAATATAAAAAAAATTCTCGTTTTAATTTCATGCCATCTTAGGTTAAATTTGCATGTAGGAATTAATTTTATTAAGAAAAATCCCAAAAATGGTCATTTTTACATATTTAGTTTTTAGTCTTTAGAAAGTAGTGTTTTTATTTAGTTTTAAGTTAATTAATTATTTTAATAGATAAACATTTTTAATTTTTACAAATTAGATTGATTTAGGATTTTATTAGATTTTAAAATCAAAGAAAAAGAAAATGGGATTTTTTTTTTATTTAGTCTTGGTGTATTGCCAAAAATTAATTTGCCCAAATTCATGACCCAAATCCCTTCAAGCCCATTACCCCATCCTTAACTCTAGATCCCTTACCATAAATACACACATTAGGATACCTAAAAAGAAAACCCTCAGATCCCTAGACTAAGCCATCCGTCGTTACACCCAAAAGACCCCCCTTCCCCGATCTGTCTTCTTCTTTAAAGAAAGGAGTCATTTCCATGGCTTTTGCCTAACAAAAAACAGACTCTTAAGATCAGTCGTGACCCTAGGTTTCATCTTATTTATGGAAACAAAAACAAGAAAACCCTAGGACTTTTCAACAAAACAGCCGTAGAACCCAAGAGACCTAATCAGATGCTAACCTAGCACAAAAGAATGCCCAAGTTTAGAAATCAGGAGCTAAAATCTAAAGCTACAGCCATCTGGATCTAAGACCAAATGAGATCCGCCATTGTTCTTGTTCAAACGACCCACACCTTGTCGGAAATCCATCCCTTCAACAACTAGCAACCTTTTTCTTCCAAAGCAGTGACCAGCGACAACCAACAAGCAGCTGCTATTGCTGCTTTAACTCACTCATGACTTCCACAACAACCAAAATGTAGCCTTCTCTTTAGTTTTTTCTATCGCTCCTCCGTCGTCGCGAGGTTCCAGTGCCGTCGAGGTCGCGTTCAAGTTCCATCGTGGATCCTAGTCGGATTTGTTGTAGGTCCTTCGAAGGATTATTTAATCTAAAGATTTGTTATTAAAAGTCATCATATTCCTTACTTATTCTTTATTGTTACATGTTTGTTTTGTTTTGATATTTAAGTATTTCAAGCTAGATTCATTTATGTATTCTTTATTACACCAAATTTGTTTATTGATATTTTGATAATCTCAAAAGTGGAAATTTTGGTCCTACATACACATGCTGAGTCCGAGAGTACAGTCCTTTTAAGTTTGATTTAAATTTCAACATATTAATAGCGTAAACTCTTTTAATACATACTATCAGTAACATAGAATGTTGCATACAAAGCGATGTGAAATACAACTATGCAAGCTGCTAACAAATACAGTGTTGCAAATCTCTTCATTTTTCGTTGCGATTTCTTTTTGTGCAATTATAAACTGTGACTTCGTTCAATCAATTAGGTGCATAAGTGATAAATGAAGTTCTACGTCGTTTCTCATCAAATGTTTCTACAAAGAAGATCACTTCAGACCTTTTGTTCTTTTGGTTCACTTTTCTTTGTGTGGTAGGCATGACTAGATAAATTTTAAGATGTCGAGATGAGATGTTTTTAATTTTGTGGCTTACTTTAGGGGTGACTAAATCTATCATTGTGATTGTATACACGTTCTCCTGACATAATTACGATTCTATTAAAAATAAATTGAGGTATTCGTTCGCGCAACTCCAACTACACTTTCTTAATATTAATAAAGCGTGATTAATTGTGGACACGTATGCATGACATGATTTTTGACATGCCAAACGAAATGAGTACATGTACGCGAGACACAATTCTTTATTTACGAATAATCAAGCAATTAAAAGAGGTAAAAAGGTAAATTTACATAGGTTCTAAAATAAGTAATTAGACAACATAAGCCAAGCTACCATGCTAGAACCACCCAACCCGGGAATGCCTAACACCTATTCCCAGTTTAAGAGAATTCCTTATCTAGAATTTCTTGTTCGCAGACTTTTAAATAAAGTCGAAAATTTCCTCGATTTGGGATTTAAAAATAAACCGGTGACTTGGGACACCAAATAAACTATTCCAAGTAATAAATAAAATAATCCCATATCGAATAATGTCACTTTGATTGTAAAAACTCCCTTATATACTCCCATCTAGAGTGGTAAAAAGGGAGGTGTGACACCCGCTCCCATTTCATATAGTACTATTGGAGGCGTGCAACCCACTCCCAATTCATATAGTACCGTTGCAGGCGTGCAACCCACTCCCATTTCATATAGTACCGTTGCAGGCGTGCAACCCGCTCCCATTTCATTTATCAACACCAATCATAAAAGAATCTTGGCAAAGGAACAACAATATAACAGCAATATCCCAGCAAGGGAAAAATAATATAAGAACAACATCTCGGCAGGGGAACAATAATATCACAACAACATCCCGGCAAGGGAACAATAATGATAACCCTCATATGAAGCACGAATAAACCACAACAGAGTCACAACAATTACAATACAAGGCTCACGGGTATGTTTGACACCGACGTATAAATACTCGTCACCATGACTATACGTCGTACTCCACAATTAACACATAGCAAATAAGACAAGACTCCTAATCCCTCAAGCTAAGGTTAGACCAAACACTTACCTCAAACTTTCACGGCCAACTCAAGCCTCAAACAACGCTTTTCCTTTAGAATTCGCCTCCAATTTACTTGTATCTAGTCCAAATTAATTTAACAACATCAATAAATACTAAATAATTCATACCCAATGCTTAATTATCGGTTTTCTATCATTTTCCCCAAAAAACCAAAAATCGATCCCGGGACCGCCTCGTCGAAACTCGAGGTTCAGACCAAAAACCGATCACCCATTCACCCACAAACCCAAATATGCACTTAGTTTCGAAATCTAACCCCAAAATAAGGTCTAAATCCCAATTAATCAAAAAGCTCTACCTCTACCCAAATTCCTAATTTCTACCAGTAAAACCCTATATTTCAGGATGAAAATTGATAAAATGCCATGGGAAATCGAAATAAAAAGGTTTAGAATCAAATTCCAATGCTTTGGGGAAGAACTTAATCTTTGAAAATTGGCTCAATGCTCCCAAATTTTGAAAATATGAAGTAAATGGGTTCTGCCCGTTTTTGCTTCTGTTTTAAATATGACCGGGCAGGCCTTCATCGCGTTCGCGATAAGCCTGTCGCATTCGCGATGGGTCAGGCCCAGATGACCATTGCGTTCGCATTCGACAGCTCGCATTCGCGGAGTTTCAGCTCCTAGAGCCTTCGCGTTTGCAGTCAGATGGCCACGTTCATGCAGAACAAATATGAAATCTCTCCCCCAAGTATCCAACCTTAAGCTTTCGTGAGTGCCTGAACGCATTCGTGAACGGTACTCCCCCCACAGCTTCGCGTTCGCGTCCCAAACTTCGCGTTCGTGAAGAACAAACTGGCACTTGAGGAAGTTGCCTTACGCATTCGTGAGTGGAACCACGTGAACGCAAAGAACAGATACTCTGTGCACTTGAGACAGCAAAACCTGCAACTTTTCTAAGTTTAAAAACATCCTGAAACCCATCCGAAACTCACCCGATCTCTCGCGGCTCCAAACCAAACATGCATACTAACCCAAAAACATCATATGAACTTATTCGTGCGATCAAATCGCAAAATTAACACCTTTAACAACGAATTTAGCATCAAAATCAAAGAAAAAATTCAAGAACTCTTAAGTTTCAAATTTCACAACCGAGGGTCCAATTCACGTCATTTCAAGTCCGTTTCTTACAAAATTTTATAGGCTCAATCTAAACACCATTTAAGACCTATATCGGGCTCCGGAACCAAGATACGATTCCGATACCATCAATTTCAAAAACATTCAAATTTCCAAAAACTTATATATATATATATATATATATATATATTCCAGAAAACAATTTTTTTAAAAAATTTATTTCTCGGGCTTGGGACCTCCGAATTCGATTCTGGCCATACGCCCAAGTCCCATATTTTCCTACAGGCCCTCCGGGACCGTCAAATCGGGGATCTAGGTTTATTTAGCCAAAATGTTGACCGAAGTCAACCTAAATTCATTTTAAAAGCAAAATTCATCATTTTCACAGATTTTCACATAATGCCTTTCCGGATACATGCCCGAACTGCGAACACAAATCGAGGTGATACAAAAAGGAGGTTTGAAGGCCTCAAAAGGTTGTCACATCCTCCACCTCTAAAACAATTGGTCATCCTCGAACGGACATAAGAAGGAAGTACTAGAGTCGGAGAAAAGATAGGGAGAACGGCTCCGCATATCAGAATCGGACTCCCAGGTCGATGCCTCAGCAGGCTGACCTCTCCACTTAACACGAACAGAAGGAAAACTATTCAATCTCAACTTACGAACCTGCCGGCCTAGAATAGCTAACGACTCTTCCTCATATGACATGTCCTTGTCCAACTAGATAGTGTTGAAGTCTAACACGTGGGATGGATCGCCATGATACTTCCAAAGCATGGACACATTAAACACTGGATGCACGACTGATAAACTTGGCGGCAACACAAGTCTGTAAGTCACCTCTCCCACTTGATCAAAAATCTCAAACGGGGCAATGAACCTAGGGCTAAGCTTTCCCTTCTTTCAAAATCTCATCACACCCTTCATAGGAGAAACCCGATGCAACACTCGCTCGCCAACCATAAATGCCACATCACGAACCTTACGATTGGCGTAACTCTTTTTCCTGGACTGAGCAGTACAAAGCCTATCCTGAATGATCCTAACCTTGTCCAAGGAATCTTGCACTAGATCCATACCCAACAACCGAGCCTCTCCCAGCTCAAACCATCCAACCGGCGACTAGCACCACCTACCATATAAAGCCTCAAAAGGAGCCATCTGAATGCTCGACTGGTAACTGTTGTTGTAGGCAAACTCCACTAAAGGCAAAAACTGATGCCACGAGCCTCCAAAGTCAATGACACAGGCTCGGAGCAGATCCTCCAAAATCTAAATAGTACTCTTAGACTACCCGTCTGTCTGAGGATGAAATGATGTGCTCAACTCGACCCATGTGCCCAACTCATGCTGAACTGCTCTCTAGTAGTGCGAGGTAAACTGCGTACCTCGATCAGAAATGATAGACACAGGTACACCATGAAGATGAACAATCTCTTGGATATAGATCTCAGCAAGCCTCTAGAAAGATTAGGAGACTGCCACAAGAATGAAATGCGCTGACTTGGTCAGCCTATCAATAATAACCCACACTGCATCGAATTTCCTCTGAGTCCATGGGAGTGTAACAACTAAGTCCATAGTGATATGCTCCCACTTCCACTCGGGAAGCTCAATCCTCTGAAATAAACCACCAGGTCTTTGTTGCTCGTACTTTACATGCTGACAATTCAAACACCGAGCCACATACGTAACATTATCCTTCTTCATCCTTCTCCACCAATAATGCTGCCGCAAAACCTGATACATCTTAGAGGTGCCCGGATGAATAGATTACCGGGAACTATGGGCCTCCTCTAAAGTCAACTCTCGGAGTCCATCCACATTAGGCACAAAAACTCAACCCTGTAGCCTCCAAATCTTAAACGCGTGAACAATGGCCGCTAACTCCATATCATGGATCGGATAATTCTTCTCATGAATCTTCAACAAACGTGAAGCATAAGCAATGACTTGCCATCCTGCATTAACACCGCACCAAGTCCAATATGAGATGCATCACAATAAACTGTATATGGCCCTGAACCTGTGACCAAAACCAACACCGGCGTCGTAGTCAAAGCTGTCTTGAGCTTCTGAATACTCTCCTCACACTCGTCCGACCACCTGAACTGGGCACCCTTCTAGATCAACCTGGTCATCGGGGCTGCAATATATGAAAACCCCTCCACAAACCAATGATAATAGCCCGCCAAACCCAAGAAACTCCGGATCTCTATTGCTAATGCGGGTCTAGGCCAGTCCTTGACTGCCTCTATCTTCTTTGGATCTACCTGAATACCCTCTGCTGAAACCACATGACCCAAGACAACAACTGAACCCAACCAAAACTCATACTTCAAAAACTTGGCATACAACTGACTATCTCTTAATGTCTGAAGAACAACTCTCAGATGTTGCTCATACTCCTTCTGACTACGGGAATAAATCAAAATGTCATCAATAAAGACTATCATCAATGAATCCAAGTAAGGCCTGGACACTTGGTTCATCAAATCCATAAAAGTTGCTGGGGCATTTGTCAACCCGAATGACATTGCCAAGAACTCATAATACCCGTACCGAGTGAGAAAAGCTGTCTTAGGGACATCAGATGCCCTAATTCTAATCTGATGGTAACCACATCTCAAGTAAATCTTCGAAAATACCTTGGCACCCTGAAGCTGATCAAACAAATCACCAATCCTCGATAATGGATACTTATTCTTGATTGTAACCTTGTTCAACTGCCGGTAATCTATACATATTCGCATCGATCCATACTTCTTCTTAACAAACT
This sequence comes from Nicotiana sylvestris, assembly GCF_000393655.2. Lineage (NCBI taxonomy): Eukaryota > Viridiplantae > Streptophyta > Magnoliopsida > Solanales > Solanaceae > Nicotiana > Nicotiana sylvestris. The sequence continues at coordinate 115,984,190 of NC_091064.1, read as the reverse complement.
ATGACGGCGCACCCCACGGCGAGACACTAGGTCTAATGAAGCCTTTCTCAAGCAAGTCTTACGACTGCTCCTTCAATTCTTTCAACTCAGGCGGGGCCATATGATACAGCAGAATAGAAATAGGCTGAGTGCCCATAGCCAAATCAATGTAGAAGTCAATATCTCTGTCGGGTGGCATACCGGCAGGTCTGAAGGAAATAGCTCAGTAAACTTACGAACAATAGGCGCATAATCCGTAGAAGGAACCTCAGCACTAGAATCACAAACATATGCCAAATAGGCCAAACACCCCTTCTCGACCATACGCTGAGCGTTCATATATGAGATAACACTATGGATAGAATGACGAGGAGTCCCTCTCAACTCTAAACAAGGCAAACCTGGCAAGGCTAAGGTCAGGGTCTTGGCATGATAGTCCAAGATCATGTGGTAAGGTGATAACCAGTCTATCCCCAATATGACATCAAAATCAACTATATCAGAAGTAATAAGTCTACTCGGGTCTCAATACCCCCAATCACAACTATACAAGAACGATGAACATGATCTACCACAATCGAATCACCCACCGGTGTAGACATATATACAGGAGCACTGAAAGAATCGCTAGGCATGATCAAATACCGTGCAAAATAAGATGACACATAGGAGTATGTAGACACTGGATAGAATAGTACTGAAGCATCCCTACTACAAACCAGAATAGTAACTGTGATAACTACATCGGAAGCCTCAGTCTGAGGTCTGGTTGGAAGAGCATAACATTAGGACTGGGCCCTACCACTCTTAACGACATCTCTAGGACGGCATGATGTTAGCTGGCCTCCACCTCTAGCGGTTGGGTGGGAGGTGGCACACTCGGTGCCTAAACCATGGCACGGTAACCCTGGTGCTGAGAACTGCTTGGTGCTCGAGGACAAAATCTAGCAATATGCCTCATGTCGCCACAAGTAAAACAAGCCTTCTACTGCTGGAACTGACAACCCTGAAAGCTCTGGAGCGGAGGTGCACTTATAGGAGGTGGTGATGCACTATAGCACTGCTGATCAGAATAATGAGTATGAGAACCATGACCACCTGGGGCACCGTGAGAAGTCTGATGTGCTAATTGAAAAGTCCTAGGAGGATGGCCCCCTACCAAAAGAATCCCTGCATCCATACGAGGCACCACTGAATCAGCCTGAATGACTAGGCCTTTTGTTAGACCCCTAACCACCCCCCTGTGATAGAACCATCTCGACTCTCCTGGCCACATTAGCCGCCTCCTCAAAAGAAATCTCACTCCCCGTCTCTCTAGCCATGTGTAATCGAATAGGATTAATGAGTCCCTCAATGAACCTCATCACTCTCTCTCTCTCTCTCAGTGGGAAGTATAAGGAGAACATGACATGCCAAGTCAATGAATATGGTCTCGTACTGAGTAACAGTCATAAAACCCTGCTAGATCTCTCAAACTAGCAGGGACACTAAGGAGACGCTCAAACTACTTCCGATAGATCTCTCTCTAAGTGATAGGAAGAAACTTCTCCAGAAATAGCTGAGAAAACTGATCCCAAGTTAAAGCTGGTCACCCAACTGGTCTAGCCAAATAATAATCTCTCCACCAAGTCTTGGCGGATCTAGATAAGTGAAAAGTAGCAAAGTCGACCCCATTGGTCTCCACTATCCCCATGTTCCTGAGAACCTCATGACAGCTGTCTAAATAATCATGGGGATCCTCAGAAGATGCACCACCAAAAGTGGTAGTGAAGAGCTTGGTAAACATGTCCAATCTTCATAAGGCATCAGCAGACATAGCTGCTCCATCGCCGGTCTGAGCTTCCACACCCGGTTGAATTGCTCCAACTGGTTGAGCTGCTGGAGTCTGAAACTAGGGAGCCATCTGCTCCGGAGTGCATGTAGCAGGAGTCTAGGCTCCTTCTCTAGCCTGAGAGACGGCTGGCTCTACAGGAAGCAAGTTTGCCCGGGTGACAATCTCCATAAGGACCACTAGACGAACCAGAGCATCCTAGAGTACTAGGGTAGCAATGAACCCCTCTGGGACCTGAGCTGGGCCCACCAGAACTTTCTGGGCCGGAACCTTATCATCAACCTCAACCTGAGGCTCCGCTGCTAGTGCTGCTGCTCTGCCCCTCATGGGAGCTGTTGTTGAGTAGATGAGGAAGCGCGTGTTCTCTCCATCTGCGAAAGAACAAAGTAGAAATTCTATTAGCATTGAGAAACCAAACCGCATGACAGAAAAGAATAGATGTGAAGTTTTTCCTAACTCTGTAGCCTCTTGGGGATAAATACAGACATCTCTGCACCGATCCCTCGGACTTTACTAAGATTGTCCGTGAATCGTGAGACCTGAGTAACCTAGAACTCTGATACCAACTTGTCACAACCCGGATTTCCCCCCCTCAGGAATCGTGTGGCGCCTACTCGTGAAAGCTAGGAAAGCCGAGTATTATAAGTCCACTACCTTTTTATTAAGAATGTTCAATAATTCAAAGTAATAAGTGATTAAACATCAAAATAAATTAAATAACCAGAAATGCGGAAGACAAAAACTTAATTGTTTAACTGAACATTACTACATAATCTGAAATACAATACTACCCAGAATTTAGTGTCACAAGGCACGGACTATCTAAGAATACTACAAATAAGGTCTGAATAAAAATAAACAAATCTGTCTTTGAATAAGTAAAAACAGAAAGAGAAATGATAGAAGGATACACCAAGGCCCGCGGACGTCTGCAAGACTACCTCGGGTCGCTTGAGTGGACTGAAGACAGCACCCTCACTGCGTTCCAAACGCTCCGGTATCAGTATCTACATTGTAGTATCAGCACAACCGACCCCATGTGCTGGTAAGTGCCTAGCCTAACCTCGGCGAAGTAGTGACGAGGCTAGGACCAGACTACCAAAATAAACCTATGTAGTTAAATCATATACAGCGAAAAATAAAAGCAGATAATTACAGCTAATGTTGGGCGGGGGAAACAAGTTGCAAGGAGTGACAGATAACAACAGAATACCAATAGAGAAATGTATGGAATGCCATAAATCAATTACCAACAAAAGATAAGGAATTAAGAAACAAGTACACATGTAATACAGTTGCAGGCGTGCAACTTGATCCCATTTCATATAATACTGTTGCAGGCGTGCAACCCGCTCCCATTTCATCTAGTACCGTTACAGGCGTGCAACCCGCTCCTATTTCACATAATACCGTTGCAGGCGTGCAATCCGCTCCCATTTCATATAGTACCGTTGCAGGCGTGCCACCCGCTCCCATTTCATTTATCAACACCAATCATAAAAGAATCCCGGCAAGGGAACAATAATGACAGTCCTCATATAAAGCACGAATAAACCACAATAGAGTCACAAAAATTACAACACAAGACTAATGGGCATGCTTTACACCGACATATAGACACTCATCACCATGCCTATACGTCGTACTCCACAATTAACACATAGCAAATAAGAAACGACTCCTAGTCCCTCAAGCTAAGGTTAGACCAAACACTTACCTCAAACTTCCACGGCGAACTCAAGCCTCAAACACCACTTTTCCTTTAGAATTCGCCTCCAATTTACTTGTATCTAGTCCAAATTAATTTAACAACATAAATAAATGCTAAAGAATTCATAGTCAATGCTTAATTATAGGTTTTCTATCATTTTACCCAAAAGCCAAAAATCGACCCTACGCCCGCTTGGTCGAAACTCGAGGTTTGGATCAAAACCCCATCACCCATTCACCCACAAGCCCAAATATGCAATTAGTTTCAATATCCGACCCCAAAACGAGGTCTAAGTCCCATTTAATCAACAAGCCCTACCTCTACCCAAATTTCTAATTTCTACCATAAAAACCCTAGATTTTAGGATGAAAATTGATGAAATGCAATGGGAAATCGAAAGAAAAAGGTTTAGAATCATATACCAATGCTTTGGGGAAGAACTTGCTCTTTGAAAATCGCCTCAATGCTCCCCAATTTTGAAAATATAAAGTAAACGAGTTCTGCCCGTTTTTGCTTCTGTTTTAAAAATGATTGGGCAGGCCTTCATCGCGTTCATGATAGGTTTGTCGCGTTCGCGATGGGTCAGGCCCAGTTGACCTTCGCGTTCACATTTGACGGCTTGCGTTTGCGGAGTTTAAGCTCCTAGAGCCTTCGCGTTGGCGGTCAGATGGCCGTGTTCGCATAGAACAAAGATGAAATCCCTCCCCCAGGCCTCTAACCTTACGCGTTCGCGAGTGCCTAAACGCATTCGCGAAGTGTACTCCCCCCACAGCTTCACATTCACATCCCAAGCTACGCGTTCGCGAAGAACAAACTGGCACCTGAGGAAGTTTCCTTACGCTTTCGCGAGTAGAACCACGCGAATGCGAAGAACAGAACCTCTGTGCACCTGAGACGACAAACCCTGCAACTTTTCTAAGTTTAAAAACATCCCGAAACCCATCCAAAACTCACCCGAGACCTCGGGGCTCCAAACCAAACATGCATTCTAACCCAAAAACATCATATGAACTTTTCGTGCGATCAAATTGCCAAATTAACACCTTTAACAACAAATTTAGCATCAAAATCAAAGAAACATTTTAAGAACACTTAAGTTTCAAATTTCACAACCGAGGGTCCAATTCACGTCATTTCATGTCCGTTACTTACCAAATTTAATCTAACGACATATAGGACTTGTACCGGGATCCGGAACCAAGATATTGGCCCCATACCATCAATTTCAAAAACATTCAAATTTTCAAAAACTCATATATATTCCAGAAAATAATTTTCTTTCAAAATTTATTTCTCAGGCTTGGAACCTCGGAATTCGATTCCAGGCATACACCCAAGTCCCATATTTTCCTATAGACCCCCCAGGACCATCCAATCAAGGGTCTGGGTTCGTTTACCCAAACTACTGACCGAAGTCAACCTAAATTAATTTTAAAAGCAAAATTCATCATTTTTCACAAATTTTCACATAATGGCTTTCCGGATACATGCCCGGACTATGCACGCAAATTTATGTGAGACAAAAAGGAGGTTATAAGGCCACGGAATACAGAATTTATTTCTAAAATAAGTGATGACCTTCTAGGTCATCACATAGTCCGAGCGTACTATTCAGATTTTGGAGGATATGATCTGCGCTTGTGTTATCAACTTTGGAGGTTCTTGGGATCAGTTCTTGCTGTTAGCGGAGTTTGCTTATAATAATAGTTATCAACTGAGAATTCAGATGGCTCCTTATAAGGCATTATATGGTAGACAGTGCAGATCGCAAGTTGGATGGTTTGAGCCGAGAGAGGCTCCGTTATTGGGTACAAACTTAGTTCAAGGGGCTTTAGGTAAGGTCAAGATTATTCAAGAAAAACTTCGTACAACTCAGTCTAGGCAAAAGATTTATGCCAATCGTAAGGTTCGTGATGTGGCATTCATGGTTGTAGAGAGAGTATTGCTTTGGGTATTGTCCATGAAGGGTGTTATGAGATTTGGGAAGAAGGGAAAGTTGAGCCCTGGGTATATTGGGCCGTTTGAGATTTGGGGGAGGTAGCTTATAGGCTTGCATTGCCTTTAGGGTTATCCTCAGTTCATCCGGTATTCCACGTGTCTATGCTTCGGAAATATCATGGTGACCCGTCCCACATGTTAGATTTCAGCTCTATCCAATTGGAAAAAGACTTGACTTATGAGGAGGATCCGGTAGCCATTTTAGACCGGAAGGTTTGTCAGTTGAGGTCTAAGAGTTTTCCTTCAGTTCGAGTGCAGTGGAAAGGTTAGCCCATTGAGGCAGGTACTTGGGAGTCCCAGTCGGACATGCGAAGTAGATATCCACACTTGTTGGCCAATTCAGGTAATTTTCTATGTCCGTTCGAGGACGAAGGTTTGTTTTAGAGGTGGAGATTGTGATGACCCAAGGGGTCAGTTTATGAATTAAGAATCCTTTCTAGGTTTATTAGCCATAAAAAGACTAATTTTAAATACCTCAATTTGAATGCATAGTCCGGGCGTGAAACCGGAAAGTTTTTATGTGAAAATGTAAGAAATAATAATTTTTATAATTTAAGTTTGGTTTTAGTTGACTTTTGTCAATATTTTGAGTAAACGGACCCGGATCGGTGTTCCGACGATCCCGAAAAGTCCATAGTAAAATATGGAACTTGTGCCCGAAATTCAATTTCAAGGTCCCAATCCTTAGAAATTAATTTTTGAACGAAATTGTTTTGCTGAATTGATAATGGAATAAAGAAAAGAATTAATGTTTGAAACCATTGGTATCGGGCCCGTATTTTGGTTCTGGAACTCGATACATGTTTGTTATGATATTTAAGTCTTATCTATAAAATGTGGTAGAATTGGAGTTGATTTGACGTGATTCGAACGTCCGGTCGAGAAATAGTAAAATTTAAGTGTTCTTGAGAAAAATCATGAGTTTTGAGGTTAAATTCATTGTTTTAGATGTTATTTTCAAAATTTGATCGCACGAGCAAGGTCGTACGATATTTTTAGACTTGCATGCATGTTTGATTTGGAGCCTCGAGGGCTCGGGTGAGTTTCGGGTAGGCTTCGGGATGTTTTGAACTTGTAAAAAAAATTTGCTGTCATAAAAAAATCTAATGTCATAACAGTTTCTGGTGCACTGGTGCTCCATGCTTTTTCTTCAAAAAAAAAAAAAGAAAAATCACAGAATCCAACTCGGCAACAGACATTTTATTCATAATTTCAAACTAAAAAGACCTAGAGGCGATTTTCTTCACACAGGTTCATCCCCAAAGTGTTGATTCGAGTGTATTGAAGGTGAATTCAAAAGGAAAAGCTATAGTTGAGCAGTGAGTAGCCTGCGAATTTGAGGTAAATGCTTGGTTTAACCTTGACTTGAGGGAATAGGAAATTCCAACCTAATTTCTATGTGAATTTTCATGTGCATGGTGTATAGGTGAGGTGACGAGTATCTATGCACCACCAAATTATCTGTTAAACATGATCCTTTCCCCGTTTTCAATTTTATTGATCCCTGGCTTAATTGTTTTATGATCATTGATGTCTATAAGCTTACTTGGTTTCGTTGAATTGCTGTTAAGTATTGTTTCAAGTATTTTGGAAGTGTTGGTTGTTCCTTAGGCTTCATTGTGACGCATAAAAGAGTGAGCTAGTTGATAGTGTTTTAATATATATTACGGTTGGTTTATTTGTGAAATGATAAATGATGAAGTTATGAGTGGTACGATTTACTGTTTACAATTGTTGAGGCAAAAATATTGTGAAAGGCATTGATTTGAAATTTGTGAAATCTTTAAAAATAAAAGTGATAAGATTGTCTGGTGGGATCGATATGCATGCCGTAACAGGAGAAATAAGGGTGGACAGGTGGGATCGATATGCACACCGTAACAGGAGAAATAAGGGTGATATTTATATATATGGAGGAGGAATAAGGGTGGACAGGTGAGAGCGGGTTGCACGCCGTACCAAGGAGCGATAAGGGAGAATATTTATGATTTATTGATTTTTAAATACAAGGAACAGAAATCTCTCTATTTTACTGTATTGTTTATCTCATATTTGACACCTACGGTTACTTTGAAAGTGAAATTTGAAATGTAGAAGCTTATGCGAGAATTTGGTTATAGCTGAGACCTGACAAGAGGTGGCTGAGTTATTTCATTTATTGCTATAGTTTATTATTTTTATTTAGTTTAAAATTTCTTTCTTGCTTTATTATTTATATGTTGTTACATGTTATATTATAATTGCCTCGCCGTAGCCTTGTCACTATTTCGTCGAGGTTAGGCTCAGCACTTACTCAGTACATAGGGTCGGTTGTACTGATACTACCCTCTGCACTTTTTTGTGCAGATCCAAGTACCGTCCAGCATTAGAGACTTTAGTAGCTGTCATTCATCAGTCGAAGACACGAGGTAGATCTGCTGGCGTCCGCAGAATTCCTGGAGTCTTCTCTTAGATTTATAGAGACTGTTCATTTTACTCAAAACCCATACATTATTTCTTTCGGCCCATTATATGTAGTATTCTTAGAAGTTCGTGAAATGTGACACCAGGCCCTGTGGTAGTCTTAGAGTTATATATTATGTTCGTGGCTTGGTTTATTTATTCGTTTATTATTTTATTCATGAAGTTATTTATGGAAACTATCAGATTTAGTTATTTTTAAATTGTCTTATTGTGTTTTAATAATTATTCAAAGGAAAATGACTAATCAATTTCTAACATTGGCTTGCCTAACAAGTGTGGTGTTAGGTTCCATCACAGTGCTAAGATTGGGAATTTGGGTCGTGACATAAGGCGTAGGCATTGAGGCGCGGGGCAAAAGGTCTCCGGGATTTTGATTTTTAATATTTTATAATTTAATAAAATAATTATGTAAATAAAATTTGTAATTAGCTACTTAAATGCCTAATTCAAACTGAACCCTTTCCAGAAGCAAAGGTGATTGTGTTGAGTGCTCTTCTTTAGGTGTTTTCAAAAGACTTGTATTTGTCTGTGAAATCTGACATTTCTATTAAATTAACTAAAAGGCTTTAGGATTGAGTTTTATTATAAATTTTCTTACTTAGTTACTTCATAGCTTGGGATTATATTAAATATATTACAAGTCTTTTATATCGCTTAAAACATTTCGCTACAAGTCTTTTCTTAATATTTTATAATTTTTTACTTAACTTCTTTATAATTTGTTAAGTTTAAGTTTATTAAGAAACTAGTCATTACCAATTTTAAATAATTAGCTATTGGTAACTTTTGAAAAATAGTTGTTGCCAACTTTAGTGTCACAACACAAAATCCCCTCGAAGGAGTCGTGATGGCACCTAGTCTCTAAATAAGGTAAGCCTAACATTAACTGAAATTACATTGATATTTACTAAATTTAAATTAAATAATTCTTAACACATTACCATCCCCAAAATCGGTGGTACAAGTCATAGACCTTTCTAAGAGTAGTTATACAAAATAAACACGTCATTATTCCTAAACAAAAGGAACATATGGAAAGAAGTACAAATTAAGGTGACTCCGAGGCCTGTGAACGCTGCAGCAGGTTTACCTTGAGTCTCCACCGCAACGACCGCACATCTACTACTGATCAAATACTTGGATCTGTACACAAAAACATACAGAAGTATAGTATGAGCACACCACAGCGGTGCCCAGTAAGTATCAAGACTAACCTCTGTGGAGTAGTGACGAGGAACAGTCCAGACACCTACTGGTCAAATAAATTGAACAGGATATGATGATAAACTATCGACATAAAGATAACAAAGTAATATCTACAGCAGGGAGAGAACAAACTACAATCAGTAGAAACAATAAAGTGAAACACGAATGGAAACGAAAGGTAACCAAGTAAATTAATACCATCATAGCTGGAATACAGACAAGTAAAAATATACACAAATAACGAAGGCAATGTTAGCTCAATAAATCAATCATTTCTGATGCACAATTCCAGCCATCCCAAACTCGATGTCTCATATCATAACGTCAATTACCAAATCGTTAGCACAACCGGTACCTTGTGCTCACATATTTCTCTCTCACATTACACAATAACATTCTCATGTTACCCAGTATACAGGGTTCATAACCAATGCAATTAAGATGTTCAAGGAGTCTCATATACATAACTTAAAGTAGAGTACAACTTCTAAACCCATTAGAAACTCAACAAGAAATGATGATGTTATATTTAGAAATCATTTGAATAAAGAATGTACCATTTTCAATTAAAACACAACATCGAATGAATTATTACCTTTAACATGGGATTTAATAAATTACAACTTAGTAGAGATTCATTTTTAAGTAAAATACAACCTCAAACGGTTTTAGGTAATTTAATTGAGAAACTAATTGAATTAAAAATGTAACAATTATTGAAATTTGAAGTATTGAAATATATATATAATAACGGCGAGTATATATATATATATATACGGCGAGGTATTGAAAATACTATGGGTTCCAACGCAAAGGATCACAACAGTAAAAAAATTTAAACAGTTAAAATTCTTGAATTGACAACAACAAATAAACACATCAAACAGAAAGTACACGGCATCATCCTTCGTGCTTTAACTCTCAATCCTCACCATACAATCAATAATAGAAATGTGCACAGCATCACCCTTCATGCTTTATCACTCTTCCTCACCATATGAATAATATAAATGTGTATGGTATCACCCTTCGTGTGATATCTCTCTTCCTCACCATATGCATCAATATAAATGCACCCTTCGTGCTTTATCGCTCATCCTCACCATATGCATCAATATAAATATAAATGTGCACGACATCACCCTTCGTGTTTTATCACTCTTCCACGCCATATGAATAATATAAATGTGCACGACATCACCCTTCGTGCTTTATCTCTCTTCCTCACCATATGCATCAATATAAATAGAAATGTGCACAACATCACCCTTCGTGCTTTATTACTCTTTCCTCACCCAAATAGTAGAAACAATAATATCCCGGCAAGGTTAAATACATCCTGGCAAGGGAATCAGCTATAACCAATCTCGTTCCAACAGTTAACTTCACAAAATAAATCCCAACTTGAGTCAATACTCAACAACGACCAAATACCAAGGAAATACAATAAGCCTGGTCCAACACGAATACTCATCAATTTAAGCATAAATAGTACGTAATAAGAATCACAATAGTCACATAGTAAGACTCACGAAATAACCAAGAAGCACAATAACCTTAACAAAACAACAAGACATAATAAGTGTCACGACCCCAGTTCACCCTTCGTGAACTGTCGTGACGGCACCTAGTCTCTACGACTAGGTAAGCCTAACAAGTGCGGAAAACAATCGAAATTTGCGGAAATATAAATTTAAAACCAAGAATAACCGATAGAAAACGAAATATAAAATGTCGCTCGGCATATACAACACAACATCTCAAAATCCTACAACACTATCCCAAAACCCGGAAACTCACGGGAACACAAGCTATAAGAAATACAGTAAAGTGCTCTAATCTCTAGAATGTCTACATCAACAGTAAGATAGAAAAGCTAATGCTACTGGATAGAGTAAAGATAGAGACTCCTTGGTCTGCGGACACAACAAATGTATCTCGAAGTCTCCAAAGATCTCCCTGCCTCAAGGGTGATAAGCCTGGGTAGAGGTACCTGGATCTGCACATGAAAAACATGCGCAAAAAGGGCATGAGTCCACCACAGCGGTACTCAGTAAGTGCCAAGCCTAACCTCGGTCGGGTAGTGACGAGGAAGGTCAGGTCCCTACTGAGATAAACAATAATAATAATAAAAATGATAGGTTAAGATAAATAGTATAATTAGGAATCTACCGTAAGAGTCTATACAAGATGATAAGGATAAAATAATGGAAATAGAAATAAAGGCAAACACAAGGAAACACCGCATACAACATGGATGATATCCAGGGATCTCTTGGTATCCTCAATACATACACTAGGGATCTCTTGGTATCCCGAGTATCTCTTGGTATCCTCCATATATACACTAGGAATCTGTTGGTATCCCGAGGATCTCTAGGTATCCTCAACACACGTGTCAGGGATCTCTTGGTATCCCGCAGCTCAGTCCAGATCATAAATACGTACAGGGGATCTCCCGGGAAGCCATGTCGTAGTCCCAAATTAAAACACAAAGCATCAACTCAAGAATATTAAAATAAATGCTAAGTCCGTAACAAGTAAACAGTTAATTCTAACTTAACATACTTCATGAAGTGCAATTAAGGCAGTTTAAGCAAATAGACAATTAAGTCAACTGAACATGCTTTTCTAAACTAACACAGGTTAAGTTTGCAAATAGAATAAAACAAGTAAGAAATGAACTCAGTGCGAATACTTAAAGTAAAATCGGATTGTTCAACAATTAGCTCAAATACGCGCTCATCACCTCACGTACAAGGCATTTCAATTATCAAATATCATATCCTAAGGGGAAGGTCCCCCACACAAGGTTAGACAAGCCACTTACCTCGAACCGGCTAAAATCAACTCGAAACCACGCTTTTGCCACGAGTATCCGACTCCAAATGGCCTAAATCTATTTAATTCAATTGCATATTGTAAATAACATCTCAAGCAACTGATTCTACGATTTTGTTCAAAGCTAATACGCAAAATTAGGTAAAATGACCAAAATGCCCCTCAGGCCCACGCTCGGAATCAGGTGAAAGTTACATTTTCAGAAACCTCGTACTCTCATGAGTATATACATAACAAGAACACTGAAATCGAAGTCCAAATGACCCCTCAATTCCTCAATTTAAGGTCTCTTAATTTCAAGCCCTAATTACCCATTATTTCCAAATTTCTCACCATTAATTAGGTCTTTAATCATATAGAAATGAGTTATGAAGTCAAGGACGTTACCTTCAAGTGATTCCCCTTTGTTTTCCTCAAAAATCTCTCTTAGAAGCTTCAAACCCGGTTTGAAAATGGTGGAAGAATGGCTCAATTTTGCAAAGGCAACTATTTATATGTTCTGCCCAGCGATTACCGCATTTGCGGCCCTGGGACCGCATCTGTGGTCCCACTTCTGCGGAGAAAACGTCGCATTTGCGACTCTCACTAAAACGCTAGCTTCCGCATTTGTGGACCTCTAACCGCAGGAGCAGTTCTGCTTCTGCGAGTCTCACACCGCATTTGCGGTTTCTGAAGAATCGACCCCAAGCCGCTTCTTCGGCACCGCATCTGCGGTCCCCAAGACACAGATGCAAAAATACCAGAAGCAGCAATGCTACAGTTGCTGCAACACTTCTTCAACCTTCCCGTCAACCATCCAAAATCATCCCGAGGCCCCCGGGACCTCAACCAAAAGAACCAATATCACCTAATACCTTATTCAAAATTGTACCAATCCTTAAAACACCTAAAACAATATTGAAACCTCGGATTAATAAAGGATTTAAGCCTAAGAACTCAAAGTTTTCTCAAAACACGCTTTTGATCAATAACCCAACCAAACCATCTCCGAAAAACCTGAAATTTTGCACGCACATCCCAAATGACATGATGGAACTACTAAAACTCTCAGAATTCCATTCCGACCATCGGATCAGAATCTCATTATCGGACCAGAAACTTCAAAATTTCAACCTTTGGCATTTCAAGCCTAAATAAGCTACAGACCTCCAAAACACAATCCAGACACACTACTAACCCCGAAATCAACCAACAAAGCTAACAGAAGCATCGGATTTCCATTCCGAGGCCGTCTTCACACTATTCCAACTATGGTCAATATTCCAACACTTAAGCTCTCATTTAAGGACTAAGTGTTCCAAAACTCTCCGAAACTTAAAACCGAACATCCTGGCAAATCAAATTAGCAGAATTAAACTTGGGGAAAGCAGTTAATAAGGGATCGCGGCGTTAATTCTTAAGACGACCGGCCGGGTCATCACTTCCTCCTACACTTAAACATTCGTTCGTCCTCAAACGAGCATAGAGACATAATTGAAGTAGTTAAAAGATGAGGGTAATGGCTGCGCATTTCCTGCTCAGTCTCCCAGGTCGCCTCCTCGACCGACTGACCTCGCCACTGAACCTTTACTAATGCAATGTTCTTTGACCTCAACTTTCTGACCTACCTATCCAATATAGCCATTGGCTCCTCAACATAGGATATATCCTTGTCCAACTGGACTGAACTAAAATCCAACACGTGCGACGAGTCACCGTGATACCTCCGGAACATCGAAACATGAAATACCGGGTGAACTCCTACCAAGCTGGGAGGTAAGGCAAGCTCATAAGCAACCTATATCTCAAAAGGGACAATAAACCTCAGACTCAACTTTCCTTTCTTTCCAAACCTCATGATACCCTTCATAGGCGAAACTCGAAGTAGAATCCGCTCTCCAACCATATAGGAAACATCACGAACCTTCCGGTTCGCGTAACTCTTCTGTCTGGACTGGGCTATACGGAGTCTATCCTGAATTACCATAACCTTCTCCAAAGCATCCTAAACCAAATCTATGCCCAATAGTCTAGCCTCACCTGACTCAAACCAACCGACCGGAGATCTACGCCGCCTACCATATAAAGCCTCATACGGTGCCTAAATACTGGACTGATAGCTGTTGTTCTAAGCAAACTCCGCTAATGGCAAGAACTGATCCCAATACCTTTCAAACTCAATCACACATGCACGGAGCATATCCTCAAGAATTTGAATAGTGCGCTTGGACTGTCATCCATCTGAGGGTGAAATGTTGTACTAAACTCTACCCGAGTGCCCAACTCATGTTGAACGACCCTTTAAAACCCCGATGTAAACTGAATACCTCTATCTGAAATAATGGAAACTAGAATACCATGCAGACGAACAATCTCCCGGATATAAATCACCACCAACCGCTCCGAAGAATAGGTAGTGCACATAAAAATGAAATGAGCGGACTTGGTCAGCCGATCCACAATCACCCAAATAGCATCACACTTCTTCAAAGTCCGTGGGAGTCCAACTACAAAGTCTGTGGTGATCCACTCCAACTTCCACTCAGAGATCTCTATCTGCTGAAGCAACCCACCCGGTCTCTAGTGCTCATACTTCACCTACTGACAGTTGAGGCACCTAGCTACAAATCCAACTATATCTTTCTTCATCCGCCTCCACCAATAGTGCTTCCTCAAGTCTTGATACATCATCGCGGCACCCGGATGGATGGAATACCACAAACTATAGGCCTCCTCTAGAATCGACTCTCGAAGCACATCAACATTGGGTGCACAAATCTGACCCTGCATCCTCAATATCCCATCATCTCCAATAGTCACATCTCTGGCATCACCGTGATGAACCTTGTCCTTGAGGACAGGCAAATGAGGGTCATCATACTACCGCTCCCTGATACAATCAAATAGGGAAGACCAAGAAACCACACAAGCTAGAACCCGACTAGGGTCCGAAAGATCCAATCTCTCAAACTGACTGGCTAAGGCCTAAACATCCATCGCCATAGGCCTCTCTAATGCTGGTAAATATGCCAAACTCTCCACCCGGCAACTCAAGGCATCATCCACTACTTTGGCCTTGCCCGTGTGATACAAAATAATGATGTAATAATCCTTCAGCAACTCCAACCACCTCCTCTGGTGCAAATTTAGGTCCTTTTGCTTGAACAAATGCTACAAGCTCCTATGGTCAGTATAAATCTCACAGGGAACCCCGTATAAATAGTGGTGCCAAATCTTTAGGGCGTGAACAATGGCAGCTAACTCAAGGTCATGAACATGGTAATCCTTCTCATGTATCTTTAACTATCTAGACGCGTAAGCAATCACGCTATCGTCCTACATCAATACCGCTCCGAGGGCAACCCTTAAGACATCACAATAGACTGTATAAGACCCCGAACTAGTAGGCAATATCAAAACTGGGGCTGTAGTCAAAGCTGCCTTGAGCTTCTGAAAGTTCGCCTCACAATCCCCTGTCCACTGAAATGGAGCATCCTTCTAGGTCAATCTGGTCATAAGGGCTGCAATCTGCAATCGTTCAAAACGACTCTACAAAACGACGATAGTAGCCCGCCAAGCCAAGGAAACTACGGATCTTTATAGCTGAGGATGGTCTGGTCCAACTCTGCACGGCCTTTATCTTCTTCGGATCCACCCGAATACCCTCACTTGATACTACGTGGCCTAAGAATGCCACTAAATCCAACAAACACTCACATTTCGAGAACTTAGCATATAACTTCTTCTCTCTCAGAGACTGACGCACAGTCCTTAGGTGTTGCTCATGATCTTCTCGACTCCGGGAATACACCAGAATATCATCAATAAAAACAATGACGAACGAGTCAAGATACGACTGGAACGCACTGTGCATCAAATTCATAAAGGCTGCTGGGGCATTGGTTAGCCCAAATGACATGACAAGGAACTCGTAATAACCATACTAGGTCCTAAAAGCAGTCTTCGGAATATCTGGTTCTCGAATCTTCAACTGATAGTAACCTGATCGCAAATCAATCTTAGAAAACACCCATGCGCCCTGAAGCTGGTCAAACAGATCATCAATACGAGGCAAAGGATAATGGTTCTTCACTGTAACCTTGTTCAATTGTAGATAATCAATACACATACGCATAGATCCTTTTTCTTTACAAACAAGATAGGAGCACCCCAAGATGAAACACTGGGCCGAATAAAACTCTTATCAAGCAATTCCTGCAACTTATCCTTCAACTCAGGAGGAGCCATACGATACGGAGGAATAGAAATGGGCTGAGTGTCCGGCAACAGATCAATGCCAAAATCAATATCTCTATCAGGCGGCATGCCTGGATGATCAGCTGGAAACACATCGGGATAATCCCGTACCACTAGGACTGAATCAACAAGAGGGGTATCAATACTGACATCTCTCACATAAGCTAAATACACATCACACCCCTTCTCAACCATACGCTGAGCCTTAAGGAAAGAGATATCTCTACTGGGAGTGTGATCTAAAGTACCACTCCACTCAACACGCGGTACACCTAGCGTAGTAGCGTCATGGTTTTGGCGTGAAAATCAAGAATAGCATTATGGGGCGACAACCAGTCCATGCCCAAGATAATATCAAAATCAACCATGCTGAGTAACAATAAATCGGTGTTGGTCTCAAAACCACAAATAGTAACCAAACATGACTGATAAACGGAGTCTACAACAAGAGAATCTCCCACGGGAGTAGAAACATAAACAGGGGAACTCAAAGAATCTCGGGGTACACCCAAATGTGGAGCAAAATAAGAAGACACATAAGAGTAAGTGGAGCATGGATCGAATAGAACCGATGCATCTCTGTGACAAACCAGTATAATACATATGATGAAAGAATCGGAGGCAACAACCTAGGTACGGGCAGGAATGGCATAGTATTTGGCTTGGCCTCCTCCTTTAGGGTGACCTCTACCTCCCCGACCTCCACCTCTAGCTGGCTGAGCAGGTGGGGTAGTAGCTGGAGCTATAATCATGGCCAGAGAAACTCTGCGGGGCACGTTGTGGCTGAGAAGTCTGTTAAGGTGCACTCCTCCCAAGACTAGGGAAATCCCTCACCATATGGCGTGTGTCACCAAACTCAGAACAAGCTCTGGGAGGATGTGGTGGTTGTAACTGGCTTGGGCCAAGTCTGCTGGACTGACCTCTGAAAGCACCCCGCGCAGAAGGCGCGCTAGAAACCGGAGGTGCATAATAAGGCTCCTGAGATCTAGGAGGAGCTGGAGTACTGCTGGCTGCTGGAAGTGCTGAATGAACAGTGCGACTCATATAACCCTTACAATGACGACCTGCAGCTGGGGTACGAGCACCAGAATAATGGCCCAACTCTCGAAACCTCTTGGCCTCCCTCTCATTTCTCTCCCTAGCATGCATACCCTCAATCCTCCTGGCAATGCATACCACCTGCTGATAAGAAATGTCCATCTCCAACTCACGAGCCATGCTAGACCGGATGCTGGGAATGAGGCCCTCAATGAACCGGCGAACCCTCTCGCGGACAATAGCAACCAATACTGGTGCATGCCTAGCCAATCTGGTGTAACGGATAGCATACTCTAAAATAGTCATAGCACCCTGACGTAAATGCTCAAACTCTGCGTGCCATGCGTCCCTAAAACTCTGAGGAACAAATTCTTTCAAGAACAGATCTAAGAACTGGGTCCAAGTCAATGAAGCAACCTCGTCTAGACTATCTAACTCATAGGTGTGCCACCACTTATAGGCGGCTCCCCGAAGCTGGAAGGTAGTGAAGGAAACCTCGCTCGATCCTGATATACCCATAGTGCGAAAAATCGGTGGCACTCTTCCAGAAATCCCAAGGCATCATCTGATGCTAATCTACTGAATACCGGAGGATCATACTTCTTGAACCTCTCAAGTCTTCGCTGCTCATCCTCTAAAGCAGTTGCCCCGTCCTCGGGCTGAACTGGTACTGCAGGCAGTGCTGGAATGATCTCTAGGGCCTGCTCAACATGCACCCGCTGCTTAGGGGTGCAGGCGGCAAGAGTTTGTGCTCCTCCCCTGGCCTGAGGTGTAGCTGTAGCAAGGGGAAGCAACCTTGCCTGAGCCAAGGTAGTGTACACACTCATGAACTGCGCCAGAGTCTCCTACAACACTATCCCAAAACCCGAGGGCTAGAGTAGTAGTAGTAGTAGGCGTGTCAGGTGTCTGGACTGCGGCTGGATCTGCTGGTGGTACCTTGGTGGTAGCTCACGCAGGTGCTCTTGCTGCACAACGTGCACGTCCTTGGCCTCTACCCCGGCCACGACCATTGACGGCTGTAGTAGAGGGCACGGGTGCCTGATCACCACGAGTAACACGTGTCCTCACCATCTGTGAGAGAATAGAAGACACAAGTTAGAATTGTGATGTCAAAATATCGCACGACAGGAAACCAAATGAAATGGAAATTTTCCTAACAGTTACATAGCCTCTCGTAGATAAGTACAGACGTCTTCGTATTGATCAGTGAGACTAAGAAACCGGCCTGTGTTCCGTGACTCCTATGAACCTAGAGCTCTGATACCAACTTGTCATGACCTCAGTTCGCCCTCCGTGAACTGTCGTGACAACACTTTGTCTCTACAAGTAGGTAAGCCTAACAAGGGCAGAAAACAATCGAAACTTGCGAAAATATAAATTTAAAACCAAGAAAAACCAATAGAAAATGAAAAATAAAATGTCGCTCGGCATATACAGCACAACAACTCAAAATCCTACAACACTATCCCAAAACCCGAAAACTCACGGGAACACAAGCTAGAAGAAATACAGTAAAGTGCTCTAATCTCCAGAATGTCTACATCAACAATAAGATAGAAAAGCTAATGCTACTGGATATAGTAAAGATAGAGACTCCTTGGTCTGCGGACACGTAAGATGTACCTCGAAGTCTCCAAAGATCTCCCTACCTCAAGGATGATAATCCTGGGTAGAGGTACCTGGATCTGCACATGAAAAATATGGTCAGAAAGGGCATGAGTACACCACAGCGGTACTCAGTAAGTGCCAAGCCTAACCTCGGTCGGGTAGTGATGAGGAAGGTGAGGGCCCTACTGAGATAAATAATAATAATAATAATAATGATAGGTTAAGATAAATAGTATAATTAGGAATCTACCGTAAGAGTCTATACAGGATGATAAGGATAAAATAATAGCAATAGAAATAAAGGCAAACACAAGGAAACACCGCTTACAACATGGATGATAGCCGGGGATCTCTTGGTATCTCGAGGATCTCTTGGTATCCTCAATACATACACTAGGGATCTCTTGGTATCCCGAGGATTTCTTGGTATCCTCCATATATACACTAGAGATCTCTTGGTATCGTGAGAATCTCTTGGTATCCTCAATATATTTCAGGGATCTCTTGGTATCCTGAGGATGTCTCGGTGTCCTCAACACACGTGCCAGGGATCTCTTGGTATCCCGCACCTTAGTCCAGATCATAAATACATTGAGGGGATCTCTCGGGATGCCGTCCCGTAGTTCGAAATTAAAACACACAGCAGCAGCTCAAGAATATTAAAATAAATGCTAAGTCCGTAACAAGTAAACAGTTAATTCTAACCTAACATGCTTTACGTAGTGGAATTAAGGCAGTTTAAGCAAATAAACAATTAATTCAACTAAACATGCTTTTCTAAACTAACACAGGTTAAGTTTGCAAATAGAATAAAATAGGTAAGAAAGGAACTTAGTGCGAATACTTAAAGTAAAACCAGATTTTTCAACAATTAACTCAAGTACGCGCTCGTCACCTCACGTACAAGGCATTTCAATTATCAAATATCATATCCTAAGGGGAAGGTCATCCACACAAGGTTAGACAAGCCACTTACCTCGAACCGGCTAAACTCAACTCGAAACCACGCTTTTGCCACGAGTATCTGACTCCAAATGGCCCAAATCTATTCAGTTCAATTGCATATTGTAAATAACATCTCAAGCAACTGATTCTACGATTTAGTTCAAAGCTAATACGCGAAATTTTACCTAAAATGACCAAAACTCCCCTTTAGCCCACGTCTTAGAATCGGGTGAAAGTTACATTTTCAGAAACCTCGTACTCTCAAGAGTCTATAGATAACAAGAACACTGAAATCGGAGTCCAAATGGCCCCTCAATCCCTCAATTAAATGTCTCTTAAACTCAATCCCTAATTACCCATTATTCCCAAATTTCTCACCATTAATTAGGTCTTTAATCACATAAAAATGAGTTATGAAGTCAAGGACGTGACCTCCAAGTGATTCCCCTTTGTTTTCCTCAAAAATCTCTCTTAGAAGCTTCAAACCCGGTTTAAAATGGTGGAAGAATGGCTCAATTTGGCAAAGGCGACTATTTATATGTTCTGCCCAGCAATTACCGCATTTGCGGCCCTAGGATCGCATCTGCGTTCACGCTTCTACGGAAAAAACATCCCATCTGCGACTCTCACTAAAATGCCAGCTTCCGCATTTGCGGACCTCTAATCGCAGGAGCGGTTCCGCTTCTACGAGCCTCACACCGCATCTGTAGTTTCTGAAGAATCGACCCTAAGCCGCTTCTGTGGCGCCGCATCTGCGGTCCCCAAGCCGCAGATGCGAAAATACCAGAAGCAGCAATGCTACAGCTGCTGCAACACTTCTTCAACCTTCCCGTCAACCATCCAAAATCACCCCGAGGCCCCCGAGACCTCAACCAAAAGCACCAATATCACCTAACACCTTATTCAAACTTGTACCAATCCTTAAAACACCTAAAATAACATTGAAACCTCGGATTAATCAAGGATTTAAGCCTAAGAACTCCAAATTTCCTCTAAATATACTTTCGATCAAAAACCCAACCAAACCATTTTTGAATAACCTGAAATTTTTCACACATATCCCAAATGACATGATGGAACTATTGAAACTCTCGGAATTCCATTCCGACCCTCGGATCAAAATTTCACTATCGGACCGGAAACATCAAAATTTCAACCTTCGCCATTTCAAGCCTAAATTAGCTACGGACCTCCAAAACACAATCCGGACACGCTCCTCACCCCGAAATCACCCAACGAAGCTAACGGAACCACAGGATTTCAATTCTGAGGTTGTCTTCACATTGTTCCGACTATGGTAGATTTTCCAACAGTTAAGCTCTTATTTAGGGACTAAGTCTCCCAAAACTCTCCGAAACTTAAAACCGAACATCCCGGCAAATCAAATTAGAAGAATTAAACTCGGGGAAAGTAGTTAATAGGGGATCGGGGCGTTAATTCTTAAGATGACCAGCCGGGTCATCACAATAAGCACTTGATAACTACACTGACAACCACAACAATTTGGACACATAGCATATATACACGGGGTCATAGAGGAATTCACAATTAAGAGATAATGAAATAATAAGGAGAACAATCACTTCAATTAAGGCAAATAAGGGCCAAGTAACAAGTAAGAATTAGAGGCAAGCTAACAACATGGTATGAAGCACATAGAGGTAAATTAAGCAATTAGCAAACTCAATCATAACAGAATACTTCCCACATAATGAATATAAGGAACTAAGAACCCTAAAGACGAATTTCCCACAAGTAAGTCCGAGCACACACTTGTCACTTCGTGTGCACAAACTATACAAATAGCATAGAAGACTCAACTCCTAAGGGGAAGTCCCCTACACAAAATTAGGCAAGATACTTACCTCAAAGACGATAAATCGATACTCTAAAATGCACTTCATGGGTGAAAAGACCTCCGGACGGCTCAAATCTAACCAAATTAACTTCAAAGCATAAATAAAACGCATAAAAAACTATTCCGGATCATAAAGTCTCAATCTTTAACAAAATCCAAAAATTGGTCCGAAAGTCGACCCCCGGGCTCGCACCCTGAAACCTGACAAATTTTACAAAAACCGAATACCCATTCTGATACGAGTTCAACCATACAAAATTTATCAAATTTCAATACCATTTGGTCCATCAAATCATGATTTTTTATTTCAGGAATTTTCTTCAAAAACAAACATTTTTCCCAACCCAAAACACAAATTAAATGATGAAAATGAAGATAAAATCATGGAATATGTTAGATTCTAGGTAAATAACACTTACCCAATCGATTTGTGTGAATAACCCTCAAAAAATTTGTTCGCCCAAGAACAGGTGAAGTTTTGAAGATTGACAAAAGAACTCAGACATTGACCAGGTCCATCTTGTGAAGTACAGTCATGATCACCTTTGTATGTGAGATGCACGTGAAAGAGATAAATCTAACTGATCGAAAAGCAATATCTCCTGATCTGATCGAAAAGGTTGCATATTGGATAAGGAGAGAAAGACTCCTTACATGAAGAGAACACATTATAGGAAAAAGATAGTGTTAGAGTTTGACATCAGCTTGGACTCTTCTACGTTAGAAGAGTAGCATTTTATCCCAATCAATCTCTAATTACTAACCAATTAAATATTTGTGTTGTTCTCTTTTACAGGTAATGCACATAAGCAGAAGTTAAACTTAAATTGAGAGAAAAAGAGTAAGGCGATTCTGCAAGCAATTTATGTGTGATTTGAGTGTGCAATACTGAAGCTACTTGAACGAGATAGAAGAACCAGTACCCTGTGTCTATCTTTTATTCTAGTTCAATTGTAGTAAGTGATTTTACATTGTAGCTTCCAGCTTTTATAGAAGCAATTGTATTAGATACCTAGAGTGTTCAAGTTAGAGTTAACTTGAAGTTTTTGCAATAGTTGAGGTTGTGTGCCACAACGGGATTAGAGTTAAACCTTAGGTTTACAAAGAGTTTTGTAAATGCTGTTTTGGCTCATTGATTTTAGTGGAAGTTTAGGAAATTCCTACTGAGTAGTAGGTCGTTTGGTTTTTCACCTTTTGAGCCAGGTATTTTTCACATAAAACTCTCTGTATTCTTTATTTTCTTTATTTATTATTCCGCAAACTGTAGTTGTTGGAACAATTAGAAAAACCAGGTCCTTCTATAGTTCAGTTAAGCAAAAATGGGGTACCACAGAAATCATCCGCCCCCCTCTTGTGTGGTATTGATGCTAAAAACATCAATTGGTATCAAAGTAGGTTATCCTTGAAGAGGTTAACACCTTAGGAAAAGATGAAGATGAGTGCACCACCTCGAAACTTGGAAGGGCAATCCACTGCTCGGCCTCCACTCTTTAATGGTCAGTACTATTCTTGGTGGAAGAACAAGATGATAGATCATATTATAGGAGAAGACTATGAACTCTGGGACATAGTCACTGATGGTCCCCTGGTGACTACAAAGAAGAATGCTGAAGGAGTGGACGTGCCAAAGACAAGAGCTGACTGCACTGCTGAAGACTTGAAGAAATGAGAGAAGAATGCCAAGGACAAGAAATTGCATGTGTCTAGAGTGGGTCTAGGCGAGTACAGTAGGATTCAAAGTTGTACCACTACTAAAGAGATATGAGACACTTTACAAGTGGTTCGTGAAGGAACTCCTCAAGTAAAGAGATCAAGAGGAACACTACTACATTCTCAATATGAGAATTTCATTATGAAATAAGGAAAAACTATCCAGGAGATGTACACAAGGTTCACACCACTAACAAATGAACTTAAATCTCTTGGGAGAATTATCCTTGAAGAAGAAAAGGTTGAGAAGATCTTGACAAGGGTCTTACCAGTGACTTGGGAAAACAAAATTACCGCTATTCAGGAATCAAAGAACATTGCTACTCTCAAGTTGGATGAACTAATTGGAAACCTCACTTCCTATGAACTTAGAAGGCAAACCATGAAAATGGATGCACCCAAGAAGGGGAGGAGTGTGGCTCTCAAAATAGCTGAAGGTGCAGATCTGGAAGATGATGAAATGGACATGATCACAAGGGATTTAAAAAAGTACCTAATGAGAGGAAATGGTTCTTTAAGAAGTACAACCTTCAACAAACCAAGGGCTTCTGAGAAACAAACCAACGAGGGTTGCTACAAATGTGGCAAGACTGTTCACATGATCAATAACTTTCCTCAGTGGGAAATTGAATGGAAGAAGGAAAGGGCTACACAAAGGAACAGGTTCAATCCAAAAGGTACAAAGGATCAACAAAGGCTTTGGTTGCTGCTTGGGGAGAAACATCTGATGAGGATTCATAAGATGAAGCTGGAGATGAACAAGCACTTACGACCAATGGAGAATTAGATAATGAACAAGAGGTAAGTGTCCTTCATCTCAAAGACAAGATTAAATTTCTGTCTAAAGAAAGGTTGTCTAGACTATTGTTGGACTTCATCGATGAGTCTTAGATAATTAACAATGAAAAGGAAGAGTTGTCTAGGGAGTGTGTGATCTTAAAAGCCAAGTGCAAAAATCTAGAATCTAGGGCTAATGAGAGTTACAGTAAAAATGCAGAGTTGAAGAACCAGGTTCTTAACTTGACACCAGTGTCCTAGAACTTAGGTCTGAAAATTTAAAACAGAAATTAGGAACAGATAAGAAGAAAGCTAATCACACACATCTCTCCTTAGAAGAAAACCTAGGAAAAATAAAGGATGAGTTTTAAGAATCTTAAAAGAAGACCTAGGGAAGGTAAAACATGAACTAGATAGAACTTGCAAATGGAATAAGGCTTCTGATGCACTATCCTGGCTACAAGAACATCACAATAGCAACAAGAGAGGACTTGGCTATGGGACAGAAGCACCTAAGTGGGACCCCAAAAGTAAGTACCTCACTCTTCCCGAAAATAAAATCTACACACACTGTGGCAAGACTGGTCATTACATAAACAAATGTAATGCAAATGAAAAGGCCAGTTAAAAAAATAAAACCTTTGTTGAAGAGAAAAATAGGCTTCCTGGGTGGGCCAAAAGTAATTTAATTTACCATTTTGCCTATAGAAAGGGACCCAAACTAGTTTGGGTTCCTAAGACTAACCCCTGATTTCTTTTTTGCAGGTCCAAGTGAAGGAAAGTAGCCAAATATGGTACATGTATAGTGGCTGCTCAAAATATATGAGTGGAAACAACAACCAATCCTTTCACTTGAAGATTTAAAAGGAGGTAATGTCTCCTTGGGAAATGGGAAGAAAGGTGAGAATATTGGGGTTGGAAAGGTAGGTAAGATAGATTCACACTTCATTGAGAATGTCTACTTGATAGATGGCTTGAAATATAGCCTAATCAGTGTATCACAACTGTGTGACAGAGGTAACCTTGTAGTATTTACCTCTACCAAATGCATTGTGATTAACCTTACCATTGACAAGATTGTTTTGCAGGGAAAAAGAGTTAATAATATTTACATTATAGATTTGTCCACTCTTTCAGAAAATAAACTCACTTGCTTGAATGTGTTGGACAATGATCCCCTCATGTGGCACAAAAGACTTGGTCATGCAAGTCTGAATCAACTCAACAAATTAGTCTCCAAGGACTTGGTGATAGGGTTACATAACATAAAGTTCAAGGAAGACAAAGTTTGTGAGGCCTGTGCAAGGGGGTTAAGATCATCCTTTAAGAGCAAGAAAATGGTAAGCACAACCAGGACATTGGAACTGGTTCATATGGATCTTTGTGGTCCAATGAGAACATTGATCATAGGTGGTAAGAAATATGTGATAGTACTTGTTGATGATTATTTTAGGTATACTTGGGTGCTATTATTAACATATAATGATGAAGCATTTGACATGTTTCCTGCCTTTGTTAGAAAAACTCAGAAACAACTATGTAATCAACTTGCATCAATCAGGTCTGATCATGGAACTGAATTTGAAAATGCTAACTTTGCTGCATTTTGTGATGAGCATGGTATAGATCATAACTTCTCTGCCCCTAGAACTCCTCAACAAAATTGAGTAGTTGAAAGAAGAACAAGTCTCTTGAAGATATGGCTAGGATTATGCTTCTTTCTGGTAAACTGCCCCATAGTTTCTGGGAAGAGGCTGTAAACACTGCTTGTTATGTCATAAATAGATGCATGACTAGACCTTTTGTAGAGAAGATTCCCTATGAGTTACTTAAAGGGAGAAAAGCAAATATATCCCATCTTAGGGAATTTGGATGCAAGTACTTTTTGCACAATAATGGAAAGGACTCCCTAGGCTAGTTTGATCGCAGAAGTGATAAGGGAGTATTCTTGGGATATTCTTCACATAGCAAATCATATAAAGTGTTCTTTTAAGAAAGTGTACATGTAGTGTTTGATGAAACTAACATTCTTTCTGAGAGACAGGAACATGAATATGAAGTTATTGGGCTGGTAAAAGATTTGAGTGAAGTCTCAACTCAAGCTATAGTGGCACCAAAAGAAGGAATAGGTGATGGAACAAGTTCTTCCATCCAGGGCAACCTGACAGGGGGAACTGATCAAATAGGAACTGAAACCAATCTCCTAAAGGAACCTGTTCATGACCCTATTCCTCAGCAACAGAACATGGGAGAAACATCAAGCAGAAATCAGTTGGTTGTGAAAGCTCACAAGTATCAAAGTTCTCATCCCATTGAGAACATAATTACTAATCCAACCTCTGGAGTTAAAAGTAGATCACAATTAAAGAATCTGTGTACTTTTGATGTTTTCCAATCCCTTATTGAAACTAAAAATGTTGTTGAGGCTTTCCTGGATGCAGATTGGGTAAATACAATGCAAGATGAACTCAATCAGTTCGAGAGAAGTCAAGTTTGGCATCTAGTTCCAAGACCCAAGGACAGATCAGTAATTGGCACAAAATGGGTCTTCAAAAACAAGCTTGATGAAGATGAAATAGTTATAAGAAACAAGGCAAGACTGGTGGTCCAAGGTTACATCCAAGGGAAGGGTATATATTATGATGAGACTTTTGCTCTAGTAACAAGACTGGAGTCAATAAGACTTCTCATAGCCTTTGCAGCACACATGGAATTCACTCTTCATTAGATGGATGTCAAAAGTGCCTTCCCGAATTGCTACCTAAAAGAAGAAGTGTTTCTTAAACAACCTCCAGGGTTTGAGAGCAAGGACTGTCCTGATCATGTGTACAAATTAGACAAAGCTCTCTATGGACTCAAGCAGGCTCCTAGAGCATGGTATGCACGATTGTCCAAGTTCCTGCTTGAGCATGTCTACAAAAGAGGTAAAATTGACAGTACTCTATTCTTGAGGGAAAAAGGTAAGAATCTTCTTATTGTACAAATATCTGTTGATGACATAATTTTTGGGGCAACCATTGACAAACTGAGTAAGGATTTTGCAAAATTAATGGGGAGTGAGTTTTAAATGACAATGATGGGTGAGCTTAAATTTTTCTTAGGCTTACAAATCAAACAAAACCCAAATGGAACCATGATCCATCAGTAGAAATATGCAAAAGAGTTTATCAAAAAGTTTAAAATGGATGAATCAAAGGAAATAGACACCCCCATTGCAACTTCCACTAAATTAGACATAGATGAACCTAGTTCATCAGTTGATCAAAAGTTGTATATGGGGTATGATTGGTTCACTTTTATATCTTACTGTCAGCAAACCTAACATTGTTTTCAGTATAGTGCTTTGTGCTCGTTTTCAGGATAATCCAAAGGAATCTTACTTGACTGATGTCAAGAGAATACTGAGATATTTGAAAGGCACTATTGATCAGTCTCTTTGGTTCCCCAAAGGTAGTAATTTCAATCTAGTAGGGTATGTTGATGCTGACTATCCAGGTTTCCTTCTGGATAGAAATAGCACCTCATATATGGCTCATTTTCTTGGTTCATGTCTTATATCATAGGCCACTAAAAAGCAGAATTCAGTGGCCTTATCCAATGCTGAAGCTGAATATGTTGTTGCTGCCTCTTGTTGTGCTCAATTGCTATGGATCAAACAACAACTGATAGATTTTGGCATTGAAGCTGGTTGCATTCCTATGTTCTATGATAATACTAGTGCTATAAGCAAGACAAAAAACGATGTTCATCACAACAGGACTAAGCACATAGATGTTAGACATCGCTTCTTAAGAGATAACTATGAGAAAGGATTAATCTCCATAGAATTTTGTGCTACCGATAAACAAATTGCTAACATCTTCACTAAAGCTTTGAGTAGAGAAAACTTTGAGAGGAACAGGTTGGAATTAGGGATGATTATGATCACCTAATAGGACCAGCTCAGAATGCACAATGAAAAAAATGAAAAGAAAACAAAAAAAAATTTGGCTAAGGTAAATTGAGGCATGATCAAGAGATTTCTAAATGAAGAAGTTGGTTCATCAGTATGGGTTCATCTAAAAGCTAAGGTATGTTTCCTATACACTGCACAATTAGAATATAAACATTTAAATCATAAGGAGAAGTCCTACAATTATTCCACTCCTTAGAAAAATTCTATCCGTTAGTTTTGAACCAGTTTCGTCAACCTTAGAACTCTAAACAACAAATATTGCCTAAAATCTAGGAAAGCCTAACCGTCCATTCAAACCTGAAATTTCAGGTTGATTATACCTATAGTTGACCACTGCTAAAGCTGCCATTATACATTAAATGTGTATTTATTTTTAATTACACATCATTACCCCCTGCCATCTCCATAATTTTAAATCTTAAAAAATCCCTCTTCACTTCCACTTGCTTTCTTTTCCAAAACTCTAACTCACCAATTCTCCCAAGAAACCAGCGATCATGACAAACCCAAAAGACAATCCTGGAACTCCTCCACCACCCACTCCCTCTAATTCATCTACCCCTCTTCCACCTAGTACATCTTATAAACCCAGGCTGAGAAGGGTGAAAATGCTTACTCGAAAAATAGTAGTGTCTGGGGCTCTCTCAATGAAATTAAATGAGAAACTGAAGGCAAGACAAGTCCAAGACTCTGACTCCAACTCTGATTCTGAGTCATACAAATCCGCTAGTGAGAGGGAAGGACCTTAGTCTTCTGACTCTGAGAAGACTCAAGAATCCCCTTCTAAGGTAAGTTCTTCTTTAACTAAAAATCTAGAGAACTAGGTTTGTTCTGGTAGGGCCTATCAAGGATGTAGTATTACCTGAGTTACAAAGGAGTGGAGCTAATAATAAATATGAAAAAGAAAGAGAGAGAGAGAGAGAGAGAGAGAGAGAGAGAGAGAGAGAGAGAGAGAGAGAGGGTGAATATGGTGAAAAGAGGGGAAATGGGAAAAGAGTGATTGATCATTCACCCACTACTGATTTGTCTTTGTCTGCTATCTATGGGGCTGGAAATAAAATGTATAAGAGAGTGGCAAAAAGTTAGGGGGGAAGTGTTTCTAGTGAAGCTGTTGAAAGGTTAGTTAATCTAAGTACACAAGGAGATGAACCTGGTTCATCTACTAAAGAAACCCTAGCAGACCTGTTGAAAAAGGTTGGGGCAAGTTATGATCCAAAGAAACGAAGGACTCCCACACAAAAAGCCCCCAGTGCTCCTAATCCCTCCAAGAAAAGAAAGGCTTTATCCCCAACAACTACTAAAATTTCATTGCCAAAGGGAAGAGCTACAGGAAGTAGAGTGAAACGGAGTAAGAGTCATATCCAAAAGGCTCTAGCTGAGAGTAAGAAGAAAAAGATAGCTAAAGGAAAAGGGAAGGTTGCAGAATCCTCAAAGGCTGTGGAAGTAGAGGGGATGGAATAGGTCCATTAAGAGGAAGTTCCAACAGTGGATGTTTATACCCCCAAGCCCAAAAAGCCCAAGACCTCTTCCAAGAAGTCTTCCTCTGTGTCTGAGGTTGCTGAACCTTCATTAGCCAAGAGGACAAGGTCTGCAGTGAAAATGTAACGATCCGACCGGTCGTTTTGAGCTTTTGCACTTTTCTTGCCAGTTCTCGGGCATGACTTGCCCCGTGTGATGTGTTATTACCTATGTAAATCATTGGTTTTGGTTTTTAGGGTAATCAGAATAAATTTGGAAGAACAGTTCTCAGTTTGAAGCTTGAAATTTGAAAGGTTTAACCAAGATTTTACTTATTTGTATATGATCTCGGATCATAATTTTAATGATTTGGTTAGCTCCGTTGGGTGATTTGGGACTTAGGAGCGTGATCGGAATGCATTTTGGAAGTCCGTGGAAGGTTTAGGCTTGAATTGGCAAAATTGAGATTTTGGCATTTTCCGGGTGATAGGTGAGATTTTGATATAGGGGTCGGAATGGAATTTCAGAAGTTGAAGTAGCTCCATTATGTCATTTTTAGCGTGTGTGCAAAATTTCAGGTCATTTGGAAGTGGTTTGGTTGGGTTTTTGATCAAAAGCGTAATTTGGAAGTTCTTGAAATTCTTAGGCTCGAATCCGATGTGATTTGGTGTTTGGATGTTGTTTTGAACGTTCCAAAGGTTGGAACAAGTTTGAATGAGGTTATGGGATATTTTGGAATGTTTGGTTAAGGTCCCGGGGGCCTCGGGTGAGTTTCGGATGGTTAAACGGATGAAATTTCATATTAAAGTATTGCACATTTTGCTTCAGGTCTGAAGCAAACCATTTGTTCTATGCGATCATGTATAAGGGATTGCGATCGCATAGGCTTAGTTGAGGTCTGAGGCAGACTTGCCTTACGCGATCGCGTAGAGAGGGTTGCGATCGCGTAGGTCTGTGTGGTGTGCCTTCGCGTTCGCGTGAGCTCAGTTGCGATCGCATAGGTATGGGAGCTAAGGCTTCAAGATCGTGTGTTTATTGGTGTGATCCCATAAGGTTAAATAGGGGAGTCATCATTCTGTGCTTCGCGATTGCGTGGCTTTATCCGCGATCACAGTGAAGGAAAATTTATAGCTGGGCAGAATGTTTTAAAAGCTCATTTCCACGAATTTGAGGCTAAGTTCCTCCATTGTTGGTCGTTTTTAAGCTTTTTAAAGACATTGAAGAGGGATTCAAGGGGAATCACTTGGAGGTAAGAATTTTTGACTTAAAACTTGATTCTATTGTGAAATCTACTTAATTAATCATGGAAGTTAAGCCTAAATTGAAGAACTAGGGCTTGTAATTGGAGACCTAGAAAATAGGAATTTGAGGGGTCAATTTTAGATGGATTTTGATGCTTTTGGTATGTATGAACTCGTGAGAGGATGAGGATTTTTATTGATGTTAATTTCGTCGCATTCCGAGACGTGGGCCCGGAGGCCGGGTTTGAGCAATTTCAGGAATTTTGATGTGAATTGAATATTTTCGAGTGGGTTTCGTTTCCTTAGCATATCTTAATGAGTATGTACTGATATTGGCTAGATTGGGAGCATCCGGAGATTGATTCGTGCGGGCAAAGGCATCGCGGGCTAGAGTTGGACCGGATCGAGGTAAGTAATGATTGTAAATACTGTCCTGAGGGTTTGAAACCCCAGATTACACATCGTTGTGCTACTTTGAGGTGACACACATGCTAGATGATGAGCGTGGAGTCGTGCACCATTGGGGATTGTGACTTGGTCCGTCCCGTGCGACTGTTAAGTCGCGTATTTGATTTGAAATCTTGTGATATTCCATATTTTAGAGATTGATATTATATTTTGGGCTATATGTCATGCTTGTGGCCTTGTGCCGACCTGTTGAGACCCTTAGGGGAATTTTCATTATTTTTCCTCACTCTATTTATTTTGAAAGCACATCCTCAGTCCTGTTTTACCTGTTTATTGTATTAACCTAGTTTTATCACTTACTTCATAAAAATGTGAAAACTGTTTGGGTCAGTTCCCTGGTTTACTGATGGCCCGAGTGATTGTGAGATTGATGACTGAGATAGACCGAGGGTCTGATTGTGAGGTTGATGACTGAGATAGACCGAGAGTCTGATTGTAAGGTTAATGAATGAGAGAGGCCGATGGCCTAGTTGTGAGGATTTTATATTTACGGATTGGGCTGCACGCCTCAGCGATATATTGGATCGGCCTGCACGCCATAGTGATATAGCACTTGGGTTGTAGGAGCCCCTCCGCAGTCGACTATATTTATGGATCGGGCTACACGCCGCAACGATATATGGATCAAGCTGCGCGCCCCAGCGGTTATTATTTGGTACTTATTGAGTGAGAGTGTTGAGCGTGAGCGCTGACTGATGAGAGTTGAGCCCCCAGTGACTGAGAGGATTGCCCGAGGGGCCGTATACATATATGAGTGATGCTTTGCCCGAGGGGCTTGTTTTGATGTAATTGCTATTTTCACTCATCTTTATACTGAGCCTCTGTTGAAAATGTTGAACAAATGTTTTTAAACAACTTTCATTTAAGCTGGAGTTTTTATGAGATATTCGGTATTTAATCACTGATTTGGATTTGTTATTTTCACTGAGATTTTTATGTTATGAGGTGTTTATGATTCCTATTTTGCTCGATGGGCTGTTTACGAATTGTGTTTTGCTCGATGGAAACTGTTGGAAGGTATTTTCAAATGATTTTTACCAAAAGCTTGATTTTAAATGAGACGATTGACTCGTATTCTAATTTGAAAGCCTGTTGTGCTTATTGAGTTTATCATAAATGTGGATTCATCATTTCCTACTGCTCAGTCTTTATTCACTATTATTACATACTGGGTTGGAGTACTCACATTACTCCCTGCACCTCGTGTTTGTATTCAGGTATTTCGAAACCTGGTAGCGGGTGTTGATTACGGAGACGCGGAGTCATTAGAGTTAGCAAGGTGGCTGCACGACGTTCGCAACATGCTTTCTTCCTCTCATTTTCATTACTGTACTTAGTATATTTTTTTACTGTTTTTGTTGTATTTAGACCTTTGTGGATGCTCATGGCTAGTGACACCCTGATGTTGGGCTTGTGTAATTATTCTGCAGTTTTCTTTTAAATTTTTATTATGATATTATTGGTTTATAAATTGTATAAAAAGAACTTTTATTGGAAAATGGTTGATTCGGGACTTTAGTCGGCTGGCCTAGTTTCACGATAGGCTCCATCACGACCGAGTCGGTTTTGGATCGTGACAAGTTTGTATTAGAGCCTATGTTACATAGGTTTCACAAGTCATGAGCAGGTTTAGTAGAGTCTCGCGGATCGGTACAGAGATATCTGTACTTATACTTGGGAGGCTGCAGAACCTTTAGGAAAAACTTCACATTCTTGAAATTCTTATCGTGCATCCTTGATTCAACTTGAAAAGTAACTCTTTCAATTCCATCCACGCATTCGTATGCACGCATGAGCACTCAGTATCCGATGTGCATCGATGGCTTGTGATTCCCCGATCAAGGGGCGAGATATGATCTCTGTGTGGTGATGTTTGGCCAGTCTGGAGGACTTGAGGCCGAATATTTTGCCTATAGCTTGAGCACTGAGGTGCTGATTGTGTGAGTTGGTGTTTTTGAACCTATATGTTCGGTAATGCCCTATTGTTAGAAGTAATGACTGGATAGCTACGTGATGAGTATGTTATGACTGCAAGGTGTATTCATATGATTTGGAAACAACAAGAAGGGTCTGTTGGAGGATAAAAGAGCTATTAGGTACTTGATTTTCATCTCGATTGGAGGTATATCCCCGAGTTATGGGTGTGTGAAGAATATTTTCATGTGTTCTAGTTGGGAGTGAAGTAAATTTTATGTTACGGCATGAGTTCAGACTCAGGAAGATTAAGTGACTGTGTAATGTTTATGACGGTGGAAGCTATATAGAAATGTTAGTTTGAGGCAAAGCAGGTGGGGTTATCTCCTGCGCAGTCTTCTAAAGCTATGTGATCCTTATGTTGTCTGTTAGGACATCTCATTTACAAGTGTAATATATGTGTTGCAATTTAAATTTAGGTCACTTAAGAGAGTGGGGTTCAACGCTTACGAGGGTGAAGGCGAGATTTGCAAAAGATTCAAAGTATTAGATGGTCTGTGTTTCACGAGCTTATGAAAGATTGAGTTTAATCTCACTATGGTATTATGGCAGCAATAAAGTATATGTGTTATGAGTTATTGTGTGTGTTTTGATCTATGGCTTCGATCCAAGTGGGGGAGTCTGCTATTTCTTAGTTGATTGAACGATTATGTGCTATGTCGGTTCCAGTTTGTGGCGTTCAAGTGAATCAGTTATGGCCTGCGGAGATTGATACCGAGGATGGCTTGAGTAAAGGAAAATTCTTAACAAAGGTTATAGCATGCTTCACAGGTGTGTGAGAATCACAGGATGTCTTGAGTTGTTGGTGAAGGATGCTCGGTGCATAGAGTAGGAAGTTTCTTGGTTGTAATAGAATGATATTAGATTCTGTGGTGTCAGAGTGCTGATGAGGCACGAGTTGTTCGGTTCGTTTGATCAGGTTAGTTGTAGTTTGACTAGAGAAGATGACTCTCGAGAATGGTTCTCATGGGTTCAAGATTTTACATGTAGCAATTTGGTATCTTTAAGTTTTATATGTGGCTAGAAACTGAGTTTTCATTGGAAGATGTCAAGACTTGTGGTATTTTTTATATTAATTATGGAATTCTATGTATCAGTATCAAGAAGGTGAATGTAATAGCTTTGGATTCGTAGGAAGTCTCATCAGGGTAAGCATTTTGAACGTGGTGTTGTCGGGAATATCTAGAGAGTATTCAGTAACTTATGGACCATAGGACAGTGAGGCTTTATGGTTGAGTCTCGTGTGGTAAGTCTGGGTTGAGGAGTTGTGATGTTATAGCAATAAGGAGTATCAAGTTGAAGGCAAATCAGAAGGAAACTTGAATAGATGGGATAGCTTGGTAGTAGGCCGAATCGGTATGGTAAAGATATGATTAGTTCTTGGACGCTTGTGAGGTAATGAGTTTCTACAGGTGTTTCACTGCAATTCTCTTGGGTTTTAGTGATATGCGTAGCTCGGTCGAGTTAGAAAGATTTAGTCCTGGTGATTAAGATTTGTGCAAATGGGATTCGGAGAGTTCTAGATGGTTTCCACCATAGTTAGAGAGGTATATTTTTTTTATTGGCGTAAAGAGCATGGGATGTATAGTGGTTTTCTTCTAGATGGAATCAGCGGAAAGTTCTTGGTTAGTTGAGTACATAGTTTCTTGTAGCTCGTAAGGGATAGGAAGTTCCCCCGGTTATCCTAGAGTGGTACAAATTATGCGGTATGTTGTGTAGGATTGAGATTTGCATGTGTAAGGTCACGTTACGGACAAAGGAATGTCACAAATTCTTAGTTAGCATGGGCAGCTTCAGGTGACTAGATAAAGGAGATCACTTATTAGTGTGGCTTGATGAGGGTATGCATTTCAGATATGGGCGATGTGTTTGAGTTGTGGATGCTTTATTAGTATTGCGGCACTGTCCCGTTTGATCGTCTGATGGTAATCAGGTTCGCTTAGTGGCACAAAAGAATTATAGGTGTACCTCTCATAGGATGATTGAGTATTTAGGGGCATGTTGTATATTCGAGCGGCAAAAATTGGGACCAAATATGGTAATTCATATGCTTTATGGATTGGGATACTGGAAGTTCTTATGTACATGTTAGCTCATGGTTGTGGATGGCAAAGATATGGGTAAGTTAGCCAGATGTTAGTATGCGCTATGATTCAGTCATTGTGAACCTTCGAAGGATTATTTATCTGTTGTAGGTAACTAGAGTTGATGTGTGGTTCATTGGTAGAACTATATGGATATGTGTCCAGCATCGATATGGCTTTGTCGACTTCGAGTTGTTGTTGGTGAGGGATGTGTTGATTCGGTTGTTATTGAGCTATTAACAATTAAGGGGATCTATGAGTTATCTTTCCGTGTTGCGAGACGTTGGGATTTGTTAGTTATAGGGACATGTGGTGCGGTATTGTTGGGGCCTCTCAGTGGAATTCGAGCGGGAAGAGTACCGAGTATTTTTTGGTGGATGGCATATCGGTTATGTCCTTTCGGGTATGTGTAATGTATGTTAATTGCTTTGCGGTGGCTATGATTATTGCTTTAGTTTTAAACTTCATATTGTGCATGGTTGTCTATTTTGATCATAGTGACTTGATGTGTTTCATGTGGACTAGTGTTTGGATGAGGTCGCACATTGAAGCGAAGCTATGTGCATGTATGATTCTGTGGGTTAGATTCATGTGTTTTGTTTCTATGATGTGTGATGGCTTCTCAACATTGTGTGTGGTGATACTGGTGAGCTTGCGGTATGGCTCTTACTTTTGAGTCATTTTCATGATTTGAGTATGTTCGGATTTTTGCTTGTTAGTGCGCGGATTGCACAAGTTGCGGCTTCAGCCTGTATTGATGTGTCATGTCACTAGAGTAATTGTGTTAGATTAGATGAGATCGTTAGGGTTTTTAATGGATATGAACGGATTCGATTTCAGAATGTTGGGAGGATAATATCGAGGTTCGACTAAGAAATCTGCTACGGTCTTTGCCAAAGGAGAAGTGGCTTCCTGAATGGTTGATCTGGGAAATGGTTATGGCTTACTGTATGGTTTATTTATCATTGGCAGCTTATGAAAGTGTTGGAATAAGACTTTAGTTGATAAGAGGTTTCCTAACGGTATTCGGTTGTTGTGTGCAGTTGTTGTGATTAAACGTTATTGCTACAAGTGTTTGAGGTATGTGGTATATCATGTAATTGCTCCTGAGGTTGCAGGTATCGGTTATTACAGCTAGTTCGGGCTTATTCATAGTGTAGATGTGATATTTTGATCTTGTGGATGATTTCAGAAGTGAAAATGTGGTTCTAAGGTTAATGAGATAGGGTGACGTGGGATTACACTTGGGTATATGCATGGTAAGGTTATTCAGCGATTGGTTTGCTTTTGGAACAACTCTGGGCACGTTCGAGGACTAACGTATGTTTAAGTGAGGGAGGATGTAATGACCCGACCGGTCGGTTTGAGCTTTTGCACTTTGCTCGCTAGTTCTCGGGCATGAATTGCCCTGTGTGATGTGTTATGAACTATGTAAATCGTTGGTTTTGGTTTTCAGTGTAATCAGAACGAATTTGGAAGAACAGTTCTCAGTTTGAAGCTTGAAATTTGAAAGGTTTGACCAAGATTTGACTTATTTATATATGATCTCAGATCAGATTTTTATGATTTGGTTAGCTCCATTGGGTGATTTGGGACTTAGGAGCGTGATCGGAATGCATTTCGGAAGTCCGTGGAAGGTTTAGGCTTGAATTGGCGAAATTGAGATTTTCGCGTTTTTCGGGTGATAGGTGAGCAGGTGAAATTTTGATGTAGGGGTCGGAATGGAATTCCGGAAGTTGCAGTAGCTTCGTTGTGTCATTTGTGACGTGTGTGCAAAATTTCAGGTCATTCGAACGTGGTTTGGTTGGGTTTTTGATCAAAAGCGTAATTTGGAAGTTCTTGAAATTCTTAGGCTCGAATCCGATGTGATTTGGTGTTTGGATGTTGTTTTGAGCATTCCGAAGTTTGGAACAAGTTTGAATGAGGTTATGGGATATGTTTGCATGTTTTGTAGAGATCCCGAGGGCCTCGGGTGAGTTTCGTATGGTTAAACGGATGAAATTTCATATTAAAGTGTTGCAGATTTTGCTTCAGATCTGTTGTAGACCATTTGTTCTATGCGATCGCGTATAAGGGATTGTGATCGCATAGGCTTAGTTGAGGGCTGAGGCAGAGTTGCCTTACATGATCGCGTAGAGTGGGTTGTGATCACGTAGGTCTGGGAGCTAAGGCTTCGCGATCGCGTGTTGATTGGTGTGATCGCGTAAGGTTAAATGGTGGATTCATCATTTTGTGCTTCGCGATTGCGTGGCTTTATCCGCGATCGCAGTGAAGGAAAATTTATAGCTGGGCAGAATGTTTTAAAAGGTCATTTCCGCGAATTTGAGGCTAAGTTCCTCCATTGTTGGTCGTTTTTTAAGCTTTTTGAAGAATATTGAAAAGGGATTCAAGGGGAATCACTTGGAGGTAAGAATTTTGGACTTAAAACTCGATTCTATTGTGAAATCTACTTAATTAATCATGGAAATTAAGCCTAAATTGAAGAACTAGGACTTGAAATTGGAGACCTAGAAAATTGGAATTTGAGGGGTTGTTTGTGGATGGATTTTGATGCTTTTGGTATGTATGAACTCTTGGGAAGATGAGGATTTCCATTGATGTTAATTTCGTCGGATTCCGAGACGTGAGCTCGGGGGCCGGGTTTGAGCAATTTCGGGAATTTTGATGTAAATTGAATATTTTCGAATGGGCTTCGTTTCCTTAGTATATTTTAATGAGTATGTACTGATTGTGGCTAGATTGGGAGCATCTGAAGATCGATTCGTGCGGGAAAAGGCATCGCGGGCTAGAGTTGGACCGGATCGAGGTAAATAATGATTGTAAATACTACTTTGAGGGTTTGAAACCTCGGATTACACATCGTTGTATTACTTTGAGGTGACGCACATACTAGATGACGAGCGTGGAATCGTGCACCGTTGGGGATTGTGACTTGGTCCATCCCGTGCAACTATTAAGTCGCGTATTTGATTTGAAATCTTGTGATATTCCATATTTTAGAGATTGATATTATATTTTGGGTTGTATGTCATGTTTGGGTCCTTGTGCCGACCTGTTGAGACCCTTAGGGGCTTTTTCATTATTTTTCCTCACTCTATTTGTTTTGAAAGCACATCTTCAGTCATGTTTTACCTATTTATTGTTTTAACCTAGTTTTATCACTTACTTCATAAAAATGTGAAAACTGTCTGGGCTAAGTTCCCTGGTTTACTTATGGCCCGAGTGATTGTGATATTGATGACTGAGATAGACCGAGGGTCTAATTGTGAGGTTGATGACTGAGATAAACCGAGGGTCTAATTGTGAGGTTAATGACTAAGAGAGGCCGAGGGCATGGTTGTGAGGATGTTATATTTACGGATCGGGCTGCACACCGCAGCGATGTATTAGATCGGGTTGCATGTCACTGCGATATAGCACTTGGGCTGTAGGAGCCCCTACGGAGTTTGTACACCCCCTGTAAGCGCAGTCGACTATATTTATGGATCGGGCTGCACGCTGCAGCGATATATGGATCGGGTTGCGTGCCACAACAGTTACTATATGGTACTTATTGAGTGTGAATTCTAAGAGTGAGCGCTAACTGATGAGAGTTGAGTCGCCAGTGACTGAGAGGATTGCCCGAGGGGCCGTATACATATATGAGTGATGCTTTGCCCGATGGGCTTGTTTTGATGTAATTGTTGTTTTCACTTCTCTTTATAATGAGCCTCTGTTGAAAATGTTGAACAAATATTTTTAAACAACTTTCATTTAATCTAGAGTTTTTATGAGATATTCGGTATTTAATCACTGATTTGGCTTTGTTATTTCCACTGACATTTTTATGTTATGAGGTGTTTATGATTCCTATTTTGCCCGAGAGGCTGTTTACGAACTATGTTTTGCCCGAGGGGATGATTATGGTTTTCATCTCTTTTATTATAAATGGTATTGAAACCTTACTGAAACTGTTGGAAGGTATTTTCAAATGATTTTTACCAAAAGTTGGATTTTAAATGAGACGATTGACTCGTATTCTGATTTGAAAGCATGTCGTGCTTATTGAGTTTATCATAAATGTAAATTCATCGTTTCTTACTGCTCAATCTTTATTTGCTCTTATTACTTACTGGGTTGGAGTACTCACATTACTCCCTGCACCTCGTGTGCAGATTCAAGTATTTCGGAATCTAGTAGCAGGTGTTGATTACGCAGACGCGGAGTCATCAGAGTTAGCAAGGTGGCTAAGGTGGCTGCACGACGTTCGCAGCACTGCTTCCTTCCTCTCATTTTCATTGTTGTACTTGGTACATTTTTGACTGTTTTTGTTGTATTCAGACCTTAGTAGATGCTCATGGCTAGTGACACCCCGATGTTGGGCTTGTGTAATTATTCCGCACTTTTCTTTTAAATTTTCATTATGAGATTATTGATTTATAAATTTTATAAAAACAACTTTTATTGGAAAATGGTTGATTCAGGAGTTGTGTTGGCTGGTCTAGTTTTACGATAGGCTCCATCATGACCGGGTCAGTTTTGGGTCGTGATAGAAAAGTAAACAATTAAGAATTTCTGAAGATGAGGAATGGAGTGGAGAAGAAGAAGAAGAAGATGAGTCTGATGGTGAACAAGACAAGCTTGCCATGTTTGGCAAAAGAAAGATTTTAAATGATAGATTGTTGAAAGACCTGGTGGAACCAGGAATGATGATACTGGTGGATTCTTTAGCTGCTCAGGGGTGGAAGGACATGGTCCTTCAGATGCATGGTAGGCTAGCCAGGAATGAGATCATTGAGTTCATGGAAAATGTAGAGGTTAAGGATGGCAAGGTTAGCAGCCCGGTAAAAGGAGTTCAAGTGTCCTTTGATGCAGAAAACCTGGGAGAGATCCTTGATATACCTTCTAAAGTGTTTGATGACTATACAAGGCATAGGTGGCCTTATCTGGACTCCCTTCCTACTGCCCTTGAAATTACTAGGAGGTTCTGTGATGCTGAAGATGTAAATGAGGCTAGGGCTGTTCAGAAAAGTGAAATGAGGCCACAACATAAGGTCTTGTTTGAATTTGTCAACAAGTGCATATTGCCCAGACATGAGAAAAGACATATTGCAAATTATATGGACCTAGTTCTTATGGAGTGCCTGGAAAGTGGAAGGCAAATTAATTGGCCTGCCTTCATCATCATGCTGCTGGACAGGGTCATCAATGGCTCCAAGGCTCATGCTACCCCCTATGGCTTTATTCCGACTACGATTCTGGATAGCTACAATGTGCCTCTGAATAAATAGGAAATGGCCTCAAGCAAGGATCACTTTGGCATTAACACTCTAATTGCTTGTGACTATTTAGTCAATGCCATCCCAAATGAACTTGGTTTATCCAAGAAGATTCCTATCAATAGTAAAGTCAGGGCTCTTATTCAGGAATGTGAAGCCAAGGATGCTGAGATAGCTTGGATCAGGGCTCGTGTGGAAGAGGTGGAATCTGAGAGGGATGCTCTCAGAACTGAGTTTACCAGGAAAAGGAGAAGAATTATGGAATTCTTCACAATATGTTGAATCTTCTCGAAGCCCAAAACCAACCCTCTAGCTCCCCCAAGCCTTAGTAATTCTAGCCTTTATCTCCTGAACCTATCTAGTACCTTCAGTGACCCGGATTATGGATTTTTCTATCTTTTTTGCTCATGTTTTAAATGTTTTTTGCTTTCTGGATGTGGATTGTGGTAGCAACATATCCTCTATCAATGATATCTATTGTTTTTTGCTCGAGTTCAATGTTAATACTTCCTTGATAGTTTAAATATGTTTGCTCGATTATTGATTATTAAACCATGATTGCACTTGTAGTTGCCCCAGTGGCCATGAGTACTTATTAAAATCTGGGAATCACAGTTTGTATGCAACTTTTCAATGATGACAAAAGAGGGAAGACATATTGTGCTTTGCATATTCTGAATAAGTGATATTTATAACCTAATTAACCTGGTCCTTGATGATAAGTGAATTTTCTAAACTTTGTATTGATAGTTAAGCTGAGTTCTTATAGGATCAAAGTAAGTAAAAAGCATAGAGTTTGTCATCATCAAAAAGGGGAAATTTGTTGGCCCAAGAATAGGTGAAGTTTTGAAGATTCACAAAAGAACTCAGACATGGACCAGGTCCATCTTGTGAAGCATAGTCATGATCACCTTTGCATGTCAGATGCACGTGAAGGAGATAAATCTAACTGATCGAGAAGCAATATCTCCTTATCTGATCGAAAAGGTTACATATTGGATAAGAGAGAAAGACTCCTATATGAAGAGAACACAGTAGAGGAAGAAGATAGTGTTAGAGTTTGAGATCACCTTGAACTCTTCTACGATAGAAGAGTAGCATTTGAATCCCAGTCAATCTCTAATTACTAACCCATTAAATATCAGTGTTGTTCTCTTTTACAGGTAATGCACATAAGCAGAAGTTAAACTTAAATTAAGAGCAAAAGAGCAAGATGATTTTGCAAGCAATTTATGTGTGATTTGAATGTACAATCCTGAAGCTACTTGAACGAGATAGAAGAACCAGTTCCATGCGTCTATCTTTTATTCTAGTTCAATTGTAGTAGGTGATTTTACATTATACCTTCCAGCTTTCATAGAAGCAATTGTATTAGGTACCTAGAGTGTTCAAGTTAGAGTTAACTTGAAGTTGTTGCAACAGTTGAGGCTGTGTGCCACAACGGAATTAGAGTTAATCCTTAGGTTTACAAAGAGTTTTGTAAATGTTGTTTTGGCTCAGTGATTATAGTGGAAGT
Organism: Nicotiana sylvestris; assembly: GCF_000393655.2. NCBI lineage: Eukaryota > Viridiplantae > Streptophyta > Magnoliopsida > Solanales > Solanaceae > Nicotiana > Nicotiana sylvestris. The sequence goes on along the minus strand of NC_091064.1, from coordinate 115,942,035 downwards.
TTGGGAAAATCCTACTGAGTAGTAGGTCGTTGTTTTTTCACCTTTTGAGCCAGCAATTTTCCACATAAAAATCTTTGTGTTCTTTATTTTCTTTATTTATTATTCCGCAAATAGTAGTAGTTAGAACACTTAGAAGAACCAGGTCCTTCTATACTTCATTTAAGCGAAAATTGGGTACCACACAAATCAGCCCCCTCTTGTGTGGTATTGACGTTTATAACATCAGAATCGCTCAAAATCGAGCTCCACATGTCAAGATATGAATAAAATGGTCTAACTCTCGATTTTGGGAAATATCCTGTCTGCCCAAGCATTTGTGCATCGCAAACGCGGAGGAAGTATCGCATTCACGAAGAAGAAAAATGAAGGCTGCCTCGGTTGCTCATCACGAACGCGACAATGCGATCGCGAACTCGAAGAAGGAAAGTTTGATGGTCCAAGACTGCTCTTCGTGAACGCGTGAACTAGTACGCGAACACGAAGAGTGGAATGGCATAACTACGTGAATGCAAGGCACAGATGCGAATGCGATGAAGGAAGAGATAGAGCTTCGCGAATGCGAGGCGTGTTACGCAAATGCAGAGAAGGAAGATTGAGGTGACTAGCAAAGACTCTTCGCTAATGCGGAAGGGGCTTCGCGAACGCAAAAGAGGATATCAGACACCAGAAAGCAGCTATTCAAAAACAAGGGAAAATGACACGTAGCCTACCCGGAACACATCTGAGGCCCCTAGGACCCCGTCTAAACACACAAACAAGTCATATAACCTAACACGGACTCGCTGCAGGTCTCAAATCATATCAAATAACGCTGAAACAACGAATCACACCATGAATAAAACTTAGGAACTTTCAAATCTTCCAACTTCCAAAACTCGTGCCAACTCTTGGAATTGTATTCCGACACCGATATCACAAAAGTCAACTATGGGTCAAACTTCCCCATTTTCCAAACTTCAACTTTTCCAAGTTTTGCCGAAACGCCTCAAATTACCCTACGAGCCTCCAAATTCAAATCCAAATTCACGCCTAAGTCCAAAATTACCATATGAAACTGCTGACATCATCAAAAACTCATTGTGGAACCGTTTACTCAAAAGTAAAATTCTAATCAAATTCTCACTGCTTAAGCCTTCAAAACTAGAATCCTTTTTCCAATTCGACTCTTATTCATTCGAAAATGGAATTCAACCATCACACAAGTCGATACATATAATATAAAGCTACTTGTGACCTCAAACTGCCGAACTGGACGAAATTGCTCTAAATGACCAGTCGGGTCTGTTGATACCCAATTTTTTTATATATATTTTTATAGACATATATACTTTCAAAAATAGAATATATAGGCATATATAAGCATGCACAAGGTTTTTATAATTTTTTCCATAATTTTAAACATATTAAATTGATTTCTTTTCTCCCCCTTTACTCATAAAATCTCCAATAATTATTCCTCAAAATGTTGTTGTGGTAATTTAGTCATCTAAATTCTATATTTATGCAAAACATATTGGTAAAATATTTTTAGTGCATTTTTTATCGTTGCATTTTGTATTTTTAAAGCCAATTTGTATATAATTGCAATATTAGCCATTATTTTAGTACAAAACAATTACTTTTTAGAAATCATTTGTTATTTATTATAAATTATATAGGGTTAAATTGGCTATTTAAAACTTAGCCAAATTGGATTTCAATTATAGACTCAATTAAACCCAATACCCAGCCCAATTTTAGGCCAAATAACCCGACCCGAGCCCTAAATGCAATTACCTGACCCAAAACCCATCAGATTCTGGCCGTTGATCTAAAAGATCAATGGCCCTCGTTCATTCCTTCCTTTTTTAACTCTAAACGACTCCTAACCCTAATCATTTTCCACATACCACCGCCCTAGAATCCTCTCTACTCTAAGTACACTCCCAGCCTAACCCTAGCCCTTCAACCGCCAACTTCCCATCTCCGGTCATCTCCGGTGACCTCTCATATCTCCTACGCCTCCAATGGCTTCTCTCATGCCATGCTTGCCTTCTCTAAGATCTTTAAGGGCCTAGGGCCATGCCGACTTGCATCTAGAATTCGTCACTTGTCTATTCTTGCTACTCCAGTGTGTTTTCAAGTAAAATCATGCTGCATTTGCAACGATCCTTGGGTTTTCTAAGCAGGTTCTTCATCCCTATATGGGTTTCTTTAGAAACCCTAATTTACTTTCTACGCCTCTTAGATCTGTACAGATCTAGGACAATTTGAGTTTGTTTCTTTAATATTTTACACTGTCCTTGAGATTCTTTACAAGTGTTTGAGTTCGTTGATTTCAAGTGTTTTGCACCTCCTTCTAAAACTAGGGTTTTCGGAAATTCCTTTTAAAAACCTTGTTTAGCTAATTCTTTGTGTTTAAGTTTCTATTTCTTGCATATTTTGACTAATTCTATGATTTTACTACATATTCGACTCGTCTATGTTGAAATCCCTAATTTTAGGGTTCTTTGTTTGGTTTTTGTGACTAACCAGTTCTCGTTTGAGTTTATGTGACTATCTAGCCTCGAACATGTTTCTACTGAGTTTCTTAGCCTAACTTACATCAATTCTGTGTACTTGTTTTCATCTTAACTGTTCAAGACTTGCCTCTTTATATCAGTGTTGTTTAACATTTATGTTTGCTAGAGATGTATGTCGACCTTTTACTATCCATGTCTTACTTTATTTACATGCTAAACACTTACTCATGACTTTCTCTTTGATTGATTCTGGATCTCTTGTTTCTTGGTTTGACTGGAAGGCCTTCTTTTAAACCTTCGATTCCTGCCCTTTCTATTCAATTTGATTGATTTGCTTACCTTGTCTGCATTAGTACTTGATTCTTACTGACTATCTCCTTAATTAGGGTTTTTCTGAACTTAGCCCTAATTGTTTACCCTATACTTACTATATTTGAAATCTTTCCTTATTGTTCGTACATTGATTTATTTCCTTATTTGTCATTTAACTCCTTAATTAAAGGATTACTTGCATTGATTTGATTCTGATTAGTACTTGGTTCCATAATTATTGCTGAACTTTGATTCTTGCCGTATTTTCTTCTTATTTTTAAGCTATAAGAACCTTGATTTTACTAACACATGACACAAACACATTGGTTCAAAAAAAACTCTCTCTCACACACTTAAAGCTTTCTGCTATCTTTTGTGTTACTCACTACTGTTCTAAGCTAGCCGGTTGCAAGCCAAGGCTAACTATTTGGTGCTCTTTCATTATGTGTTTACTGTCTCTTTACTGGTATGTTCTAATTTCAATTCAATGTCCCCAAAACAATATGCTTCTCTTACTACTTCAATCTTTCATATTTCAAATATGCTTCAATCTATGGTTTTGTTGTTCAACCTGCAACTAACATGTCTACTTCACTGTCTTCTCTACTGCATTCTTTTAAATGTACCCCTTAGGATTAGCCTGCTCATGAATCCCTTTCTAGTATACCCCAATGTGAATATGTTTCTCTGATTTCTGGCATGCACCCTCTTGTGTAAAGTAGTTGGATATCCTAAGTCTGTTGATTCTATAATAACTCTGAAGTTCATGCTTTACATTAAAATCCCTTGAACCCTTTTAAGGCTTCTCTGATTTTGTACCCATAGGCATCTGTGCTTGCTATGTGCCCTATATTTATCCCAAATCCCCCATTACCTCTGAGTGAATGTGTGTACCTGTCTGATTCCATGTATTGAAGTGCTGAAGAACCTCTTCTGGTTTTGTATTTGGTTTGTTGATTTTTGATGACCTTAGCATTTTCAAAATCTTCTTATTTAATAACTCTCTGTGTAGGTTTTTACAAAACTATTTCAAACAAATCCCTATTAACATTGTTTTCCTACTAAAACCCCTTTCAAACTATGCCAAGCACTCTCACTCTACTCCTAAGTCCCTAGGTTCTTCCCCCTCCAGTGTGTGTACTGCCTTGGGATCCTTTTGAGATCCCTCTGCACTCTGGCACACTGAGGCTGGCCCTTCTTCACTGCACTTACTCAATCTGGTTACAAATTTTGGGTGTGAGCACTGCTCGGGATCCTTGAGATCCTTAGGGAACTCTGACGCACCTAGACAATAATATTGTCTATGAAATTGGAATTTGAGGCTATTAGAGGTTTGGGAAATCACTTGGTCCTGCTTCAGGCTCCCTATAGTATAGCTTCTTCTTTTTCTTTATCTATGTAATTCATTCATCTGGTTTGTAATAATTTGTAGACGAATATTGGGGATTAGTGAAAAAGGTGGGTAGATACATATTTGTGGGGGTAATATGGGTAGAAACCATGCCTATAGGATCTTATATTTGTAATGTTTTCCCTACCATGTTAGAAATCATGCATATAGGTTCCAAATGGTTCCGATAATAGAAATCATGTTTATAGGTTTTTAAAAATCAACTTCACGAGTAGATACCATGCCTATAGAATGTGATCCAATTCAACATTTGTTACAACGGGTATTTACATGTGTTTTCATTAGATATCATGCTTATAAGTTTCTAATATCAGTTCATAACAATTAGATACCATGCCTATAGGAATTCAAAAAAACAGAAATTCTACCTATAGAATAAAAATCAATAAGTCAGTTCAATTCATGTTAGTCTACTTCGGAACTGGCCTAATCGATTGTTTGTTTTCCTTAAACGAATTCTTTCAAATACTGCCTTCGTTGTCACCAGACAGCATGCCTATAGGAACTCAAGAGCCTATTTTAAAATTGTTCACTGCTTTACTATATCAATGTAGTCATGTTCTTAGGCCATCACAATTATGTGTTTAGGCAAGCCTATAGGGTTCTTTTTTAAAGTCTGCAACTCTAAAGTCGTATTTCTACTACTTGAAGTTGTTCAGATTTAACAAGTTTAATCAGTAGGCAAGTTAAATAGGATCCTTCACAAATTGGCTTAATTCAATACTTTATAACCTCTGCTCACTTAGATATCATATTCTAGGATTTGTTTTCTAAAGTGTTTGAATGTTGTTTGACGACGTGCACTTATGTGATATGCTTGAGGAGGTAATTGTGAGCCTTTAACTTGATTTATATGTAGTCCTAAATTGTTCTTGCCTGTCGCCTAGTATTTTCTCCTTTTAAGCACCTTAGGGGTTGTCTAGAACTGCCCAGATTTAGATGTCCTAAAATACCTCCAGGGCCACAAGGAAGGGACAGGTATTGCACGCATAGGCATTGTCAAGGTTACTAGAACGCTTTAGGCTAGGACCAAGGGGAGGGACTTGGGTAGAATGGGATATGATGACTACGTGCTAATGTCACATGTAGCCCCTCATTGAGGAGTGTATACCGGACATTGTGTGGGGTGCCTGTAGGCTAACCAGCCTAGGACCCCTCATTTCCCAAAACCATTTTTCTTTACTTTCCTATATGTACACAGTCTTTGTATTATTACTGTCCAACGTGCTTTACTTGCAATTATTTGTTTCAACTACTTATTTGTTAATGGACTGATTTACATATATAAGTTTGGCCAGGACCCACAGTTGTGGACCAAGAGGGGTGCCTAAAACCTTCCCCCTCGAGGTTATTTCGAGCCCTTACCCTAAATCTAATGTAATGCAAACCAATCCAAGAGTTAATCACTCTAGGTTCCCTAACACACCATAATCCGCTAGGTGGCGATTCTTCAAATACCCGATTCCCAAAAAGGAAATGAGTTATTACCCCCATAAATATCAAAACCCGGACCTTTCTTCCTCGTAAAAAGGTAAGGGAGAAAAAGGGGGCGCGACACCATGGCTACTCTATTGGGGATACCTTTTAGCTCTTACCATAACGAACTTGTTTTCACGAATTAGTCCAAGAATGCTTTATCCCGTACCCTTCCCCTTGTTTTAATTTAACTGTCCATTTTCTTTTAAGCATTTATGATTCTTTATCCCTAAAACTGTCTTGTCTCTTTGTTTTCTTTTTCCTGTAACTATCTTTCAATTATTTCAATACTGTATTTTTCCTACGTGCAAATACTTGACTACATGTTATTAATTGCTGGATAAATCATGCTCCACATCATATTCCACTCATGCGTATCAAATCCTATAGCAACGCTTTAATGATTGATTGTGCTCTTCCTATTTACTACCCTTTAATTCGGAAAGGCTTATTTGCGGTAAAACTAGTTGATCAGCGATGCAGTCGACGGTTATGTGCCTTCCCCCTCAAGTTGTCTGCTTGAGGATACTAGTCTAAAACCCCATAGTAGCCTTACTCTGGTTAAAATTGTGCATGCATCATGGTCAAACCTAGTTGGATCAATATGTTGTCTACATAATGATCCTTTAAGATAAACCTTATCCAAAAGCCCATCGGCTTTTCCATAATCTCAATGGATACAACCATGTTTTGTGCATTAATTTGGAGAACTAAATGCTGATATGGTGATCGTAAATGTATAAATAGTCGAGCCTGGTGGGGGTAAGGCCTAACAATTTTGTTTTGCAGAAATGAGGCACGAGGTCCCCAGATTTGGTATGATTAGAAACATCCCACCATTGCTGCTAGATTGGTGGGAGGACATTTCTTAAAGTGACATGAAACATGTGAGAAAGTACCTAGGTAACCTGACTTCCTTGCTAGATATTGAGCCAAACAACAAATTGATCGAGGCTACCACTTTATTCTGGGATAGTGAAAGGGCTGTGTTTCGTTTTGGCGACATAAAAATGACACCACTTCCAGAAGAAATTGGATGGCTTACAGGATTGATTTGGGATAGTCCCGGGCTATTGGTACTAGAAAACCGTACGGGCAGGGGATTCTTAAAGATGATGGGGCTGAAGAAGAATGTCGACCTAGTGTGCTTGAAGGAATCTTAAATACCTTCCGAGTACCTGTATGAGAGGTATGGCTATAGCAAATCTTTCTGTACCTACCATGATGAGATCTCTCTCACTTCTCTGGGTCACATCCACTGTATAGTGTTCGTATTCATTGTATGTTTCTTAGGCGTGATAGTTTTCCCAATGAAAAAGGGAAGAATCCACACTAGATTGGCCATCGTCACCAAGACTTTAATGGAAGGTATTAATGGACAGACATATACAATAGTGCCCATGATCATAGCTAACATTCTACAGAGCTCTGGAGCACTGTCAAAGAGGGGTCAAGCATTTCGAGGGTTGTAATTTGTTGCTGCAGTTATGGTTGTTGGAGCATTTCCAAAAGGGTCACCATCGCCAAGAATTTCCGCGAAGGGTTTGGAACGACCATATTGCCTTCTATCACCCCAAGCGGATGACTTACATTACAGACATGTTTTCTCAACCGAAAACTGCTAAAGATTGGGTAGGGTTCTTCGACAATCTGACTGAGGAACAGGTGCAATGGATGTTTAAATGGTTCCCAATAAACGAATTCATTATCATATCCAGGGATGCACCGCACTTGGTGTTGATCGAGTTGAGAGGGATAGACCATATGTCCCTATCCGAGTTATGAGGCAAGCATGCAGGAAACAGGTTGTACAAAGGATTGTCAAGATGAGTCATTTCAGGGCATACTTTCAAGAAGACAGCGCCCCTTACAAGTGCCAAGCTCAGCACATGTGGCACTGCAAAATCATGTTGGAGAAGAATACCATTGAACCAGATAGGTGTCATGCAAGGTGCGAGCCTCTCCACCTAGCATGGTTAGAGGACAATCTGAAAGGAATGGTGACACCAGGGGCCGGTCGAGGGAATAGAATCATAGATGAAGAAGCTGAAGCTCAAGTCAAGTACAACAGGCTGCGCAAGAGGGTCCACGACTCTGAGATTGAGCACCGGGAAATACATGAGAGGAATGCGAGGTTGATCGAGGAATGAAGAGAAATGGCAGTCACCTCCAACAGGAAACTGGAATACCTAGAGCGAGGAATAGTGGAGCTGGAAGGTAAAGTCATAAAGAGCATTGAAAATTGCCAGAACGCTGAAGGAGCTGAAGGAGGACATCTGGCCAGAGCCTACTTACTGCTGGAACTGCGCGAGTTGGGGGATCTATATGATAGGGTCCGGAGGATCAAATCTGGGGAAGGTCTTTCTGGGATCAAATAGCCTAGATTTATCTGCTTTTTTCTTAAAAGTAATAAGGCCAAGTGGCAGTAGTAACTTATTTTTATTATTATCTTAGTGTCGTTTTAGGATTCATCTATTTTTATATTATGAAATGAAGCATTTATTAGCATTTAAAGTTCTCCCAATGTATTTGTCGCTAGGCCTACCTCGGGCGCGATGAGATTCCCAAATTAAGACACAAATTTATATTTCCGCAATATGTGTTTAAATACTGCAAACATTTCAGCATCCTCACTGATTTGTTAACTTTCTTGTTTTTGCTTATTTTTATTATTTACATCCCCTTAGTTTGGTTCAATCATACTATCCTCATCAGCGTATCATACCAGATCCAGAGGCCTTCCACCTCCTCCTCCTCCGAGCAGCACAAAGGGCAAAGGAAAAACAAAAATGGATGACTAAAGTGGTATCCAAAAGGAGAATATTCAGAACGCAGAAACCTCAGATGGCCGTATTACTCCGGCTCCGAATGATCTAGTCTTGAGACTGGAACAAAAGATACTAGAATTGCAAGGAGAACTTGAGAAGGTTCGTAACTTAGCAAACTTTTCACTCACCCTCAATGTCCCCAACATCCACCAACAAAACACAAAGAACCCAGCACCTCCTCAGAACATACAAAACCAAAATCCTCCAGCACCGAATCAATATGCAACTCCACCCCAAAATATCAATCCACTGCCAATACCAACTCCACCACAATATCACCATCAACCAATTAAGTACCCACCCACCACCACTTACCACACTCCCCAAAACATACCACAACCCATTCCCGATCCCCAAAACTCCACCAATGACCATCATTACACCCAAGTCCCTGGTAACAATCAAAGCAACCCTTTATATGTGGAAACTGTATCTCACTCTACCCAACCAATGTCATATACACCGGAATCCTCAGAGAAGGACTTGCTCATTAAAAACATGGTTGAAGAACTCAAGAAGTTAACAATCCGAGTTCAAGGTGTTGAGGGCGACAGAGGAATAGAAGGCTTAAATTACGAAGACCTGTGCATACAACAAGATGTGGAATTGCATGAGGGGTACAAGCCTCCCAAGTTTGAAATGTTCGATGGCAAAAGTGATCCTAGGGCTCATCTAAGGACCTATTGTGACAAGCTTGTTGGGGTCGGGAAAGATGAAAAGATCCAGATGAAGCTCTATATGAGGAGTCTTACTGGGGATGCTTTTTCCTGGTATGTCAGCCAAAACCCTAAGAATTGCTCCAATTGGGTAAGTATGGCGTCATATTTCATTGACCGGTTCAGGTTCAACACAGAAAATGCACCAGACGTTTTCTACATTCAGAGCCTTAAGAAGAAACCTACAGAGACTTTTCGTGAGTATGCTACTCGTTAGAGGTCGGAAGCAACCAAGGTCAGGCCAACTTTGGATGAAGAACAAATGAAAACAATTCTTCATCAGAGCACATGATCCTCAATATTATGAAAGGTTGATGGTTATTGAAAATCATAAATTCTCTGACATCATCAAACTTTGGGAAACAATCGAAGAAGCAATCAAGAGCGGGATGGTAACAAATTTCGAGGCACTGGAAGCCACAAATAAGGCATTACAAACTCGGGGCATATCAAATAAGAGAGATGTTGGGTCAGTAATGGTGGCCCAAGGCCCAAAATCTCCACTTACCTATCAAATGCCTTCACCCACATATCAAACACCTCCACCCACATATTAAAAACCTCCACCCACAATCCAAGCATCACCGCCTACATATCAACCTTCATCTCCCAGATATTCCCAACCAGCCACTATCTATCACACCTATAACTCCCAACCATCCTAGTTCCAATCACTACCACCTCGCCAAAATTATCCAAGACCAAGACCCAACATCGACCGCAAGCCACCCAGACAATACACCTCCATTGATGAGCCCATCGATCAACTGTATGAAATGTTGAAAGCCACAGGTTACGTCACTCATGTTCCCGCTGTGGCATTAGAAAATCCATCCCAATGGGTCAATCCAAACAAAACTTGTGCGTACCATTCCGGTATGAAAGGGCACACCACTGCTGAGTGCCGAACCTTGAAGGATAAGATCCAGACGCTAATTGACAACAAGGTCATACAAGCAAAGGAAGCCGCACCTAATGTCCGCAACAATCCCATCCCTGATCATAGAGGTGGTGGTGTACATGTGATAGAGATGAATGAAGAATGGGACCAAGAGGGGTCGATCGACTTATTCGAGAAGGCGATGACTTTAAAGTTGCAGTCACACTTACTCCTATTGTGGTTCAGACTCAGGCACTAATCGAGGTTGAGGTAACTGCATCAGTTCCATTCGAGGTGGAAGTGGCTCTTCCTACAGCCATCCCTGCTCCATTTGAAGTAGAAATGGTCACGCCTTTCACTGTGACAATATTAACCACACCCCATTCAACTCAAAAGCAATACCTTGGGATTATGTTGCTGAGGCTCATCGAAAAGGGAAGGCCAAGGTAGAGGAATCTGACGCCATACAAGGGATGACTAGAACCAGAAGAGTCTATACACCTGAACACCTAGGAGGTTCAAGTAAGGAGGCCACTACTAGGCAGCCTATCATTGAGACCATGCTAGATGATCTGTGGAGGAAAGTACAGGCAAAGGAGTACTCTGTTGTTGACCATCTGAACAAAGTCCCTACTTAGACATCTATATAGTCACTGTTGCAAAATTTAGAGGCACACAAGAATGCCTTAATGAAAGTGTTGAGCGAGGCTTATGTACCCAATAACATCATTGGCAGAGAGATGGACAATATGGTTGGGCAAGTACTAGAAAGTCATAAGATCCATCTTCCACAAAGATGAGCTACTACCCGAGGGACTAAATCACAATCGAGCATTGCATATTACGGTGCAATTTGAAGACAAGTTTATTGTTAGGGTATTGGTTAATGGAGGTTCAAGCCTAAATATTTGTCCATTGGACACTATGAAAAGGTCGGACAAGTATGAATGTGAAGGCTTTCCATGGGTCCCAAAGGACAACGATCAGGGAAATCAACCTTTGCTTGAAGATGGGGCCAACTTCGTTCGACGTTGAATTTCAGGTGCTTGACATACCTGCCTCATATAATCTTCTGTTGGGCTGGCCATGGATCCATATTGTTGGACATGTGCCTTCCACACTTCATCAAGCCGTGAAGTTTTAATGGAACTGACAGGAAGTAATCACTCACAGAGATGGAAGTAACCCTATATACACATGTCAAACCATCCCGACCATTGGACATAGAAGAAGGCTATGAGGGGAAACCTATCATCACATTGAACAGGTCAATGCCGTCAAGAAGGATAAATGTTGGAGTAACAAAATAGAAAGCATACTAGCATGGTCTGGATATGAACCCGGCAAAGGGTTGGGAAAGAACCTCCAAGTTATCGCCAAACCAATACAGTTGAAAAATCATAGTACCACTTTTGGGCTCGGATACCAATATAAATGGAAAGAGTACAATGATTAGTCGCCTCCGTGGCGTGGACTGTATTACCCTCTTGAGCAGCCAGTGCCATATTTGGAACAAGCTTTTCACCGGGCTGACACAATATGGGGGAATGCAGAAGAAGAAGTACTAGCTGGGTTGAAGAATTTGTTCTTGGAGGATGAGAACATGGACTGCGGTGCCATAATTAAGGAGGAGGAGGAAGAAGGCCTCACTATTCAAACTGTGGAGAACGGAGTTGTTCTCAGAAACTGAACCACCATACCATCCTGAGCCCGTCGAATCCCTAGGTAGCTTGGAAGAATTTACTTCTATAAGCCATTTTAGGCATTTAAGATTTCCCGTAGTCTTGTTTTATGTTCTACTTGTTTCAAAATAAATGCTCGATTCATTGAGTCGTACATTGTCTGGACAATTTTTCAACTTTTAATCAAATGCATTTGCTCTTTATTATTCACTACTATCTTTACATTTTTCTTTTTACAGCATTATTATTACTTTTCCTGATGAACCAGTGACTGTGACTTGTAATGAGGCAACACAACATGAGAATAGTAATTCAGAGGAAGAAGATGAGATACCGAGGAAATTGTCAGGGAGGCTGAAAATTTTGAGAATAGTCCTAAGTCCAATATGGACAAGACCGAACCAATAAATTTGGGAGATGCCAAGACCGTCTAGGAGACCCGCATCAGCGTTCACTTATCACCAATAGAGAAGGAAGAGTACATTCACTTCCTAAGAGAGTATGAGGATATCTTTGCATGGTCATAGGATGACATGACCTGTTTAAGCACGTCCATAGTAGCTCACAAGTTGCCCACTAATCCCATGTGTCCGCCAGTCAAGCAGAAACTCCAAAAGTTCAAACCATACATGAGCCTGAAAATCAAGAAGGAAGTTACCAAGCAGATCAAAGCCAAAGTTCTCAGGGTAGTTGAGTACCCAACCTAGTTAGATAACATTGTGCCAGTTCCGAATAAGAATGGGAAGGTCAGAGTATGTGTTGACTATCGGGATTTAAACAGAGCAAGTCCCAAGAACGACTTCTCACTGCCAAATATACACATCCTGATCAATAATTGCGCCAAGCATGAATTCCTATCATTTGTAGTTTGCTTTACGGGTTATTACCAGAGTTAGATGGATAAAGAAGATGTATAGAAGATAACTTTTATTACACCTTGGGGTGTATATTGTTACAAGATGATGTTGTTTGCTCTGATGAATGTTGGGGATACTTACATGAAAGCCATGACAACCATCTTCCATGATATGATATACAAAGAAATAGAGGTGTATGTGGACGATGTCATTATCAAATCCAAGAAGGCCGCAGATCACATAGCGGATCCGAGAAAGTTCTTTGACAGGCTAAGGAGGTACAATTTGAAATTGAATACCACAAAGTGTGCATTTGGGGTTCCAGTAGGAAAGTTACTGGGATTCATCATCAGTCGCCGGGGGATCGAGCTGGATCTGTTCGAAGTAAAGGCTATTCAGGAGTTACCACCGCCTAAGAGCAAAAAGGACGTGATGCGTTTCCTAAGGCGTCTCAACTATATCAGTCGCTTCATAGCATAGTCCACAGTTATATGTGAACCCATATTGAAGATGCTGAGAAAAGATGCTAAAACGAGCTGGACAGAGGATTGTCAGAAAACTTTTGACAAGATCAAGGAATACCTGTCCACACCACCAGTTCTGGTCTTGCCTGAACCAGGATGACCTTTGCTACTTTATCTATCTGTGTTAGATGGAGCCTTCGGATGTGTCTAGGACAACATGACGAGACGGGAAGGAAGGAGCAGGCCATATACTACTTGGGCAAGAAGTTCACACCTTACGAAGCATGATACTCTCTACTAGAACGCACTTGTTGTGCTTTGACATGGATGGCTCAGAAACTGAGGCATTACTTCTGTGCCTATACTACATACCTCAAATATAGGATGGATCCTATGAAGTACATATTTCAGAAACTCATGCCTACTGGGATGTTGGCTAAATGACAGATACTATTAAGTGAGTTCATATCGTCTATGTGACTCAAAAGGTGGTCAAAGGACAAGCATTGGCAGATCATCTTGCTAAAAATCCGGTGGGTAGAGAATACGAACCTTTGAAAACATATTTTCCTAATGAGGAAGCATCATTCCTAGGAGAAGACATTACCGAGGCATATGACGGTTGAAGGATGTTCTTTGACGGAGCCGCAAATTTCAAAGGGGTGGGCATTAGAGTAGTTTTGGTGTTAGAAATATGTCAGCATTAACCGGTATCTGCTAAACTCAGATTTCCCTCCACCAACAACATGGTAGTGTATGAAGCCTGCATACTAGGACTCAACATGGCAGTCAACATGAATATTCAGAAGTTGCTGCTGAATGGTGATTCAGATTTGCTCGTGCACCAGTTACAAGGAGAGTGGGCCACCAAGAATTCCAAGATATTGCCATATCTGCACCATGTGCAGGAATTGAGAAAGAGGTTTACGAAGGTAGAATTCTGACATGTGCTCAGAATTCAGAATGAGTTTGTTGACGCATTGGCTACCTTTACATCTATGATACAACATCCAGATAAGAATTACATTGATCCCATTCCGATGAGGATCCATAATCAGTCAACATATTATGCTCATGTCGAGGAAGAAGCAAATGGAAAGCCTTGGTTCTATGACATCAAAGAGTACTTATCAAAAGGAGAATACTAGAGCATGCAAATCACACTTAGAAACGCACACTCCGGAGATTGTCTAATCACTTCATCCACGGTGGAGGGAACTTGTATAGAAGAACTCCTGATTTAGGTTTAATAAGATGTGTCGACGCGAAGGAAGCTTCTAAGATACTTGAGGATATGCATGGTGGGACCTGTGGCCCACACATGAATGGTTTCGTCTTGGCTAAGAAGATACTCAAGGATGGTTACTTTTGGATGACCATGGAGACGGATTGCATCGAGTATGTCCGCAAATGCTTTCACTTCCAAGTGCATGCCGATATGATAAAAGTGCCGCCAAACCAGCTCAATGCAACAAGCTTACCTTGGCCATTCGCCGCTTAGGGAATGGATGTTATTGGTCTAATTGAGCCCACTGCTTCAAACGGACACAGGTTCATTTTGGTAGCCATTGACTACTTCAAAAAATGGGTAGAGGCTGCATCTTACAGAGTTGTAACCAAGAAAATCGGCGGATATTTTGTCAAGGATCGTATTGTTTGCCGATTTTGAGTTCCCGAATCCATTGTTACTGATAATGCCGCCAATCTCAATAGTGATCTGATGAAAGCTATGTATGAAACTTTCAATATCAAACAAAAGAAGTCCACAACATACAGACCTCAGATGAATGGAGCAGTAGAAGCCGCCAACAAAAACATTAAGAAGATACTAAGGAAAATGGTAAAGAACCATAAACAATGGCATGAGAAGTTACCCTTTGCTCTATTGGGGTACCGTACCACGGTTCACACATCAAACAGGGCAACTCCCTACATGTTGGTTTATGGTACCGAGGCTGTCATCCCAGCCGAGGTGAAGATTCCTTCTTTAAGAATCATACAGGAAGCTGAACTCAGCGATGCAGAGTGGATAAGGAGTCGCCATGAACAATTGGCCCTTATCGATGGAAAGAGGATGGACGTAGTATGTCACGACCAACTTTACCATAATAGAATGTCTAGAGCTTTCAACAAGAGATTCAAACCAAGACAGTTCACACCAGGGCAGTTGGAATTTAAGAAGATCTTCCCACATCAAGATGAAACCAAAGGGAAATTCTCTCCCAACTGGCAAGCTCCATACATGGTTCACATGGTACTAACAGGAGGAGCACTCATACTTGCAGAAATGGACGGAGAAGTCTGACCAAAACCAATCAATTCAAACGCAGTCAAGAGATACTATCCCTAAATTACTTTACATTTCTCTTCTGATGTAATTGAACTACGCTTGACCTGATTCCTATTTACGAGGGAATACATAGGCAGCCTTATGGGGTCGGTCATATCATAATAAAATTTTCATTTTTCCCCAAACTCAAAAACTGGGGTAGAATTTTGAGGAGGACCCTCAAAATTTTGGAGCAAGTCTAGCCAACGCCATCGCATGCCAGAAAGTCAGTAATCAGTTAAGAAACTAGGGCAGAATTTTGGGAAGGGTTCTCAAAATTTCGAAGAAGGTTCAGCCAGTCTTATCCGCCAATGGTCAAAAGATCATCTACCGAACTAGGGCAGAATTTTGAGGAGGACCCTCAAAATTCCGACATAAGAGAGCTGCAATGCCTTTGAGATGTGTTACAGTCACCAGTTCATCTAAATGTATCAATATATTTATGAAATAACTCTATTTTTTATCAAATTGCATATTCTCGAAAAACTCTATTTCCATAGCAGTAAGGTGTTACCTAGGGGGACTCACAAGGGATGCCAGTATGAAGTAAAGCAAGGCCAGCAGATAGAAGCACGAACGAACCTCCCCCTCACAAAACTTACAATTTTTCTTTGAACACAGGAACATCCAACGTAAGAATAACATCCACGTAGCAAGATCACTATCAATCAGGCTATCAAACACCGAATATATCCTTGCCTCCATAACTGTATGAGGCTAATCCTTGCCTCCATATCTGTATGAGGCTAATCCCTACCTCCATCCCGCATGAGGCTAATCCCTGCCTCCCTACTTGCATGAGGCTAATCCCTGCCTCCATCCTGCATGAGGCTAATCCCTGTCTCCCTACTTGCATGAGTCTAATCCTTGACTCCATACCTGTATGAGGCTAATCCCTGCATCCATCCTGCATGAGGCTAATCCTTGCCTCCCTACTTGCATGTGTCTAATCCTTGACTCTATACCTGAATAAGGCTAATCCCTGCCTCCCTATTTGCATGAGCCTAATCCTTGCCTCCCTATTTGCATGAGCCTAATCCTTGCCTCCATATCTGCATAAGGCTAATCCATGCCTCCATCCTGCATGAGACTAATCCCTGCCTCCCTACTTGCATGAGTCTAATCCTTGACTCCATACTTGTATGAGGCTAATCCCTTCCTCCATCCTACATAAGGCTAATCCTCTTCTGCCTATTTGAAAAAGGCGAATCCTTACCTTCATATCTACGTGAGGCTAATTCGTTCCTCCATCCTGCATGAGGCTAATCCCTGTCTCCCTACTTGCATGAGGCTAATCCTTGCCTCCATACCCGCATGAGGCTAATCATTGCCTCCATATTTGTATGAGGCTAATCCTTGCCTGCATACCCGCATGAGTCTAATCCTTTCCTCCATATTTGCATGAAGCTAATCCCTGCCTCAATCCTACAGTAGGCTAATCCTTGCCTCCATACTTGCATGAGGCTAATCCTTGCCTCCCTATTTGCATGAGGCTAATCACTTCCTTCATCCTGCATGAGGCTAATCCCTGCCTCCCTACTTGTATGAGTCTAATCCTTAACTCCATACCTGCATGAGGCTGATCCTTGCCTTCCCATTCGTATGGGACTAAGCATTGTCCCTTTCGCACAAAGTTTGCTCTATTTCTAGCACTATTTATTTGATCTTCTGTCGGGCTAAGCTTTGCCCTCCATTTTGCAAGACTAAGCCTTGTCTTGTTAATATCATATTACTACATATAATGGGCTTAAATATCACCAATCTATCCAAATGAATCATATTCTAAAAGGCATCATCCTCATAGCCGAAGGACACCATGCCATGGCCTTAGGATCCCTCAAATTTGCATATCATTATTCAAAGGTGTCATGGTTCGGAGGCACCATTGTCATGGCCCGAGAACATCATTTCATGGCATGTGAATCCCTCACTGAACAATTCATAGCCTAGGATGTTATAGTCTTAGGACATCATCTTTAATTGTCCAAAGACAACCTTCATGCTCCAAAGGGAATTTTCATGATATTTAAATTTTCGCAAATACATGTTTGTAGCCTCTTTTATCTGCAGGTAACCAGTAAGCAACCACTATCCTAGCAGGAGCAATCTCGCTCCAGTTCCTTCAAATATCCCAAGCTTAACCACTCACCATAGCCGCTCTTGCATCCCGCATTCGTTCTTGCAATGATTTCATCGGTATATTCCGCTAATGAATCCAGAACTACACAAGACTTGATTCCTGCAAATCTAGGGATATGTAGGCAACTCGAAGACCAAAGTCCGGCCTCTGTCTTTTAAATAAGTCATCCCGGTCAAGATTGTCCATCATTTCTTTACCCGAAAACTCTTTCATCCTTCCCGGGTAAAGAGGGGCAGTTGTTGATACACTATTTGTTCCTATATATTTTTATAGGCATATATACTTTCAAAAAAAGCATATATAGTCATATATAAGTATGCACAAGGTTTTTATAATTTTTTTCCATAATTTTAAAGATTTTAAATTGATTTATTTCCTCCCCTTTTACTCATAAAATCTCCAATAATTATCCCTCAAATTGTTATTGTGGTAATTTAGTCATCTAAATTCTATATTTATGCAAAAATATTGTTAAAATATTTTTAGTGCATTTTGTATAGTTGCATTTTGTATTTTTAAAGCCAATTTGCATATAATTGCAATATTAGCCATATTAATGTATAATTACATTTATATGCATAAAATTGATCATCTATATTTTTAAAATGTTAAATATCTATTTTAAATCATTTTAGTAGAACAAAATTATTTTTAATAAATCATTTGTTATTTATTATAAAATATAGTGTTAAATTGGCTATTTAAAACTTAGCCAAATTGGATTTCAATTATAGCTTCAATTAAACCCAATACCCAGCCCAATTTCAGGCCAAATTACCCGACCCAGGCCCTAAATACAATTACCCAACCCAAAACCCATCAGATCCTGGCCGTTGATCTGAAAGATCAACGGCCCTCGTTTATTCCTTCCTTTTTTAACTCTAAACGACCCCTAACCCTAAAAATTTTCCACATACTGCCGCCCTAAATTCCTCTCTACTCGCAGTACACTCTCAACCTAACCCTAGCCCTTCAACCGTAGATCTCCCATCTCTGGTCATCTCCAGTGACCTCTCATCATCTCCTACACCTCCAATGGCTTCTCTCATGACATACTTGCCTTCTCTAAGGTCTTCAAGGGCCTAAGGCCATGCCGACTTGCATCTAGGGTTCGTCACCTGTCTATTCTTGGCTACTCCAGTGTGATTTCAAGCAAAATCATGTTGTATTTGAAATGATCCTTGGGTTTTCTAAGCAGGTTCTTCATCCCTATACGGGTTTATTTCGAAACCCTAATTTCTTTTCTACACCTCCTAGATCTGTACAGATCTAAGACGATTTCAGTTTGTTTCTTTAATATTTTACATTGTTCTTGAGTTTCTTTACATGAATCGTTGATTTCAAGTGTTTTTCACCTCCTTCTAAAACTAGGGTTATTGGAACTTCCTTTTAAAAACCTTGTTTAACTGATTCTTTGTGCTTAAACTTCTATTTCTTGTATATTTTGACTGATTCTATGATTTTACTACATCTTCAACTCGTATATGTTGAAAGCCCTAATTTTAGGGTTCTTCGTTTGGTTTTTGTGACTGACCTGTTCTCATTTGAGTTTTTGTGACTATCTAGCCTCGAATATGTTTCTACTGAGTTTCTTAGCCTAACTTACATCAATTCTATGTGCTTGTTTTCATCTTAACTATTCAAGACTTGCATGTTTCTATCAGTGCTATTTAACTTTCATGTTTGCTAGAGTTGTATGTCGACCTTTTACTATCCATGTCTTACTTTATTTATATGCTAAACACTGACTCATGACTTTCTCTTTGAATGATTCAGGATCCCCTGTTTCTTGGTTTGTTTGGAAGACCTTCTTTTAAACCTTCGATTCCTGCTCTTTCTATTCAATTTGATTGATTTTCTTACCTTGTCTGCATTGGTACTTGATTCTTACTGACTATCTCTTTAATTAGGGTTTTTCTAAACTTAGCCCTAATTGTTTACCCTATACTTACTATATTTGAAATCTTTCCTTATTGGTTGTACATTGATTTATTTCCTTATTTGTCATTTACCTCCTTAATTAAAGGAGTACTTGCATTGATTTGATTCTGATTAGTACTTGGTTCTATAATTATTGCTAAACTTTGATTCTTGCCTTATTTTCTGCTTATGTTCAAACTATAAGTACCCTACTTTTATTAACACAAGACACGAACACATTGGTTCAAAATAAAACTCTCTCTCACATACTTAAATGCTTTCTGCTATCTTTTGTGTTACTCACTACTATTCCAAGTTAGCTGACTGCAAGCCAATACTAACTATTGGGTGCTCATTCACTTTGTGTTTAGTATATCTTTACTAGTATGTTCTAATTTCAATTCAATGTCCCCAAAATCATATGATTCTCCTACTACTTCAATTTGTCATGTTTCTAATATGCTTCTATCTATGGTTTTGTTGTTCAACCTGCAACTAACGTTTCTATTTCACTGTCTTGCCAACTACATGCTTTTGAATGTACCCCTTAGGATTAGCCTGCTCATGAATCCCTTTCTATTATACCCCAATGTGACTATGTTTCTCTGATTTTTGGCATGCACCCTCCTGTGTAAAGTAGTTGGCTATCCTAAGTCTCTTGATTCTGTATTAACTATGAAGTTCATGTTGTACCTTAAAATCCCTTGAACCCCTTTTAAGGCTTCTCTGATTCTGTACCCATAGGCATATGTGCTTACTATGTGCCCTATATTTACCCCAAATCCCCCATTAACTCCGAGTGACTGTGTGTACCTATCTGATTCCATGTATTGAAGTGCTGATGAACCTCTTCTGGTTCTGTATTTGGTTTGTTGATTGTTGATCACCTTACCCTTTTCAAAATTGTCATATTTAATATCTCCCTATGTTGGTTTTTAAAAAATTATTTTAAACAAATCCCTTTTAACACTGTTTTCCTACTAAAACCCCTTACAAGCTATTGGAGGTTTGGGAAATCACTTGGTCCTGCTTCAGGCTCCCTATAGTGTAACTTCTTCTTTTTCTTTATCTATGTAATCCATTGATCTAGTTTGTAATAATTTGTAAACGAACAATGGGGATTAGTGAAAAGGGGTGGGTAATTACATATTTGTGGGGGTCGTATGGGTATAAACCATGTTTATAGGATCTTATATTTGCTATGTCTGCCCTACTATGTTAGAAATCATGCCTATAGGATCCAAATGGTTCAAATAATAGAAATCATGTCTATAGGTTTTTAAAAATCAATTTCACAAGTAGATACCATGCCTATAGAATGTGATCCAGTTCAACATTTTTACAACTGGTATTTACATGCGTTTTTATTAGATATCATGCCTATAAGATTCTAACATCAGTTCTTAACAATTAGATACCATGCCTATAGGAATTAAAAAAACCAGAAATTTTACCTATAGAATAAAAGTCAATAAGTCAGTTCAATTCATGTTAGTCTACTTCGGAACTGGCCTAATTAATGGTTTGTTTTCCTTAAACTAATTCTTTCAAATACTGCCTTCACCATCACTAGACAACATGCCTATAGGAACTCGAGAATCTATTTAAAATTGTTCACTGCTTTTCTATATCAACGTAGTCATGTTCTTAGGACATCACTGTTCTGTGTTTAGGCAAGCCTATAGGGATCTTTTATAAATTCTGGAACTCTGAAGTCGTATTTCTACTACTTAAAGTTGTTCAGATTTAACAGGTTTAATCAATAGGCAAGTTAAATAGGATCCTTCACAAATTGGCTTAATTCAGTACTTTATAACCTCTGCTCACTTAGATATCATGTTCTAGGATTAGTTTTCTTAAGTGTTTGAATGTCGTTTGAAGACGTGCACTCATGTGATATGCTTGAGGAGGTAACCGTGAGCCTTTAGCTTGATTTATATGAAGTCCTAAATTGTTCTTGCATGTCGCCTAGAATTTTCTCCTTTTAAGAACCTTAGGGGTAGTCTAGAACTACTCAGATTTAGAGGTCCTAAATACCTACAGGGCCACAAGGAAGGGACGGGTATTGCACGCATAGGCATTGTCAAGGTTACTTGAATGCTTTAGGCTATGACCAAGGGGAGGGACTTGGGTAGAATGGGATATGATGACCACGCGCTAATGTCACGTGTAGCCCCTCATTGTGGAGTGTTTACCAGATATTGTGTGAGGTGATCCTGTAGGCTAACCAGCCTAGGACCGCTCCATTCCCAAAACCATTTTGATTTACTTTCCTATGTGTACACATTCTTTGTCTTATTACTGTCCAACGTGTTTTACTTGAAACTATTTGTTTCAACTACTTTTTTGTTATTGGACTGATTTATAAATATAAGTTCGGACGGGATCCACAGTTGTGGACCAAGAGGGGTGCCTAACACCTTCACCTCGAGGTTATTTCGAGCCCTTACTCTAAATCTCTGGTAATGAAAACCAATTCAAGAGTTAATCGCTCTAGGTGCCCTAACGCACCATAATCCGTTAGGTGGCGACTCTTCAAATACCCAATTCCCAAAAAGAAAATGAGTTATTACCCCCATAAATGTCGAAACCCGGACTTTTCTTCCCCGTAAAAGGGGAAGGGAGAAAAAAGGGGCACAACAGGGTTGTTACATCGTCCTCCACTCCTCGAACGTGCCCGGAGTCGTTCCAAAGCCATCGAACCACTGCATGAGCTCACCATACATACACACGCGAGCGATTTCCCATCACCCAACCCTATGTAGGACTGACAATGCAACTTAACTGAAGGTCTCACCTTATCCTTAGTCCATAACCTTAGAACAGAACCCAAACCTCAACATCTGAAATTCATCATAAAACCCGAATCTTACATTATCACACCGTATGAACCTGAACAAGCGGAATCGAGCCAAAATTCCAATCCAGAATACAATCATAGGCTGTTCCACACAACTCAAATGCCCAAAGATATTCCTTCTGAACACCCTAGCCGCTCAAATGACATCCTGGATGTTGGCAATGCACTTCACATTAAATATAACCTTGTTTCGGACATCAACAATGTTGCCCATGATAAAGAAACATTCGGGGGCTCATAACCACCCATGAAGTCAACAAATCAAGAAGCTCTCTCTCCCGTCAAGAGCCATTGCCCAAATCTTATCAGAAAAAATCACATACTTCCAAACACTCCTCACACCCAATACCACAGTACTAATCTCAGGTTTAAGAACCTCATCTGAGCCACTGCAAGTGGCCCAACTAACAACTCATCACAGAACCGCACAGATACACGCACTACACAGTTCCTACACCAAACCAACAATAACTCAATTATGCATCACAAATAAAGAAAAGCAAAGTATAAGAATTATCTAACAAGTAAACCATGTGTAACACCAAAAGTATAGTCCTACAGAGGGAAAACACAACACCAAATAAACAGAAGGAAAGGATATCCCACATAACATCCGTTGCGGCGTGCAGTCGCTCCCAAATACTCATCAAGCCAAAATGCTCGGGTTCACTGAACATATGAATATTGATATCAAGTAAAACAGAGTGCACAAATAAACTGTGGGAATAATGAATAAAAGTAATAACACATAAAAGAAGCAAGCACAACTAAGGTGAAATGAGCAAATCAACATCACGAGGGCTATCCCGCCTGCATTGCCATAAGGCCTGAACGGAATCACAACATGCATGGAGAATAGTCATACAACCTCACAGCTCATCACAACATAAGAGAGAAGCACATAACATAGGACAGAGGCACAAATAATGTCCATTCTGCCTGATAACATAACCAAAATGACAATCTCACAGGAGCACATAAACTTGATTTGATACAAAATACATATTCTCGATGATCATCCAAATAGTCCCAATCAAATCCTGATCCTCCCAATTAGATAAATATGCTTCAACAGATCTACAACAACTTATCAATAATACATGCTGTTAATTTTCCCATTCTTAACATTTCTTCAAAATCCGCAAACATGAAATAGTCCGCATATGAGGGCATCAAGCCCCAAACCTCAGGAGTACCAAAATTTCCATACCCAACTCAACTACGCAAATCAAATGGCTGATATATCACTATCACCCTATCATTCTGTTGAGGCACCCATATAGGACTTCTGGCTGCGTAACAAAACATGTACCTCGGAAGCCTCAAAACCCAGTAATCAACATGCCACTAGCCACGCACCCACAAACCCAAGCTCAAGGTAATTTCCCAAAATGCACACACTTCATATATGATAGTTAACAATGTCAACACTCTATTAATTTCTTATACTTATTCAGGAGAAACCCACAATGTACAACATATTCCTTATGCCCATAGTAGACAGCCAACTCAATCCATTGCCAAACACTGAGAACCCTCCGAGATCCGCCTGCACACAACTAAGCCATCAGAACTACACCTCCACAGCTCAACCGAGTCACACAAACCGTACAACCCAAGAGTGATACCACAAAAGCCAATAGAGAATTCCTATTAAAGGACCGTTTACTTCATCGCTATGTTGGCCCAACACCACATAGCTGACCCATTTCTTCTGATAGTTGATATGTAATAATCCCAATCAAAGTCCCACATATAGATGATCCTAACATCAACCACGTATCCAGAAGCTCATAAACCACCACATTTCCTTTGAAGCACCTCGTCATGCTGCAACCACGATACCTATGTTGAATTGACCTTTTGTAAATCTAAAGTTGTTCCTCCAACTCCCTTTGATGCTGAAATGTAGATCCATTAATGACGTAAAAATACTGCCAGCCCCAATATCATCCCGTGCAAGATCTCAGACCTTAGTCACATACAAATTCCGGGAACCTACCAATACCACATGTACACATATCTCAGGCCAAAACTGGTGTAGATCTGACTCTGCAACCTGAATGCCGCTAAAGGACTCCTCCACTTAGCACAAAGCCATAGAAAACGATATCGGATGATCTGCAAAACTAACATTCATAGCTCGCACAACACTAGTCACGAGGTACTCCAATACTACCCACTATTCTCAATTAATATCCACATCGTGACCCTGTCACAATCTCGACGACTAGCCAACCAATTAAGCCTTCTCAAGCTGGTACTCATAAACCAGATGCCAGAACCCGCTGCACCTCCATATGAAAAATTGAATAATCTTTCAATACCTCTGTATCTTCAGTTTGGATGACGCATTGAGACAATGCCTGAGCATCCCTGACTCCCTCGTAGCCCGTATCTAGCATCACGAACTACTAGCGTATAGCGGTCACTGATAGCGCAATATGATACACGAGTAGATGTAAAGGAACACAAGTTATATTCTTCGAGTTGAATCAATATCGCACGATAAGGAATGAAAGATGTGGATTTCCTAATAGTTTTGTAGCCTCTCAAAGATAAGTACAGACGTCTCCGTATCGATCCGCAAGACTCTACTAAACTCGCTTATGAATCGTAGCACCTATGAACCTAGAGCTCTGATAACAACTTCTCACAACCCAAAATCTCTCTGAAGGAGTCGTGATGGAACCTAGTCTCTAAACTAGGTAAGCCTAACATTAACTGAAATAACATTGATATTTACTAACGTTAAATTAAATATCTCTTAACACATTACCATCCGCAAAACTGGTGGCACAAGTCATAAGCTTTTCTAAGAGTAGTTATACAAAATAAATATGTCACTATTCCGAAACAAAAGGAATATATGGAAATAAGTACAAATGAAGGTGACTCCGAGGCCTGCGAACGCTGTAGTAGGTTTACCTTGAGTCTCCACCGCAATGACCCGCTCAGCTACTACCAATCAAATACCTGGATCTGTACACAAAAATGTACAGAAGTGTAGTATGAGCACACCATAGCGGTGCCCAGTAAGTATCAAGACTAACCTCGGTGGAGTAGTGACAAGGAACAGTCCAGACACCTACTGATCAAATAAATTGAACATGATATGATGATAAACTATCAACATAAAGATAACAAAGTAATATCTACAGCAGGGAGATAACAAACTACAATCGGTAGAAACAATAAAGGGAAACACGAATGGAAACGAAAGGTAACCAAGTAAATTAACACCAACATAGCTGGAATATAGACAAGTAAAAATATACATAAATAAGGAAGGCGATGTCAGCTCAATAAATCAATCATTTTTGATGCACAATTCCAGCCATATCAAACTCGATGTCTCACATCATAACCTCAATTAGCAAACCATTAGCACACCTGGCACCTTGTGCCCACATATTTCTATCTCACTTTCCACAACAACATTCTCATGTTACCCAGTACACGACATCCATAACTAATGCAATTAAGATGTTCAAGGAGTCTCATTTACATAACCTAAAGCAAAGTACAACTTCTAAACCAATTAGGAACTCAGCAAGAAAAGATGAAGTTATTTTTAGAAATCATTTGAATAAAGAAAGTATCATTTTCAATTAAAATACAATATCGAATGAATTATTACCTTTAACATGGGATTTAATAAAATTACAACTTAGTAGAGATTCCTTTTAAAGTAAAATACAACCTCAAACGGTTTTAGGGAATTTAATTGAGAAACTAATTGAATTAAAAATGTAACAATTATTGAAATTTGAAGTATTGAAAACACTATGGGGTTCCATCACAAGAATCAAAGTAGTAAAGGAATCTAAACAATTTAAACACTTGAATTGATAACCACAAATAAACACAACAAACAGAAAGTGCATGTAAGGCCCCGGAAAAAAAATTCGCTAAGTAATTTAGGATTTTGTGGTGCCAGGTAGGCTAATTATAATATTTTATGTACTATTAACATGATGGGCATCAATTGGATTTGGTAAATAAGTGTATAAGTCTTATAATATGTAATGTAGGGTCTAATGGGATGCCTAAGTCTAGGTCAAGTTAGAAAATTTCATAATGGGCTAAAGTTCCAAATGAGTTTGCACATGTCCACACTTTGAACGAGCATATCTAAGTATATATAAGTTTTTATGTTATGAAAAACCTATCATATGAAAGATCTTTGAGTCTAGTTTCCAACTCTTCAAGCTGTTTGTCATTTGAATATTCCTACACAAAGTTGTGATCAAATTACCAAAGGCTGGAAAAATGCGATCTTGTGTCAGTTTTGCGATCGCAAAACCATTATGCGGTCCGCATAATAGATATGCGATCGCAAATCTGGTCGCAAACTGGACCAGTGTAGCCTATTTTTGGGCACCAGTTCCGCGATGCATTTTGCATTCTTGTTTTGCGGTCCATTATGTGGCCGCAAACCCGATTTCGGAGGCTTTTTTCCAATTTTTATAACCCGGTCCCATTTTAATATATAAACTTTGGGGCTTCATTTGGGGTCATTTTTTTTACTGATTTTAGAGAGAGTTGAAAGCATATAGAGAGACAAATAGAACGTACCCGTAGTCATTCCAAAGCCATTGAATCACTGCATGAGCACACAATACATACACCCGCAAGTGATTTTCCATCACCCAAACCTATGTAGTACTGACAATGCAACTTAACTGAAGGTCTCACCTCATCCTTAGTCCATAACCTTAGAATAGAACCCAAACCTCAACATCTGAAATTTAGCATAGGGCCTGAATCTTACATCATCACACTGTATGAACCTGAACAAGCGGAATCGAGCCAAAATTCCAATCCAGAATACAAGCACATGCTGTTCCACACAACTCAAATACCCAAAGTAATTCCTTATGACCACCCTAGCTGCTCAAATGACATCCTGGATGTTGGCAATGCCCTTCACATTGAATATAACCTTGTTCCGGACTTCAACAATGCTGCCCATGATAAAGAAACATTCGGGGGATCATAACCACCCATGAAGTAAACAAATGAAGACCTCTCTCGCACGTCAAGGGCCATTGCGCAAATCTTATCAGAATAAAACCACATACTTTCAAACATTACTCGCCCACAATACCACGGTACTAATCTCAGGTTGAAGAACCTCATCTAAGCCACGACAAGCGGCCCAACTAACAATTCATCACAGAACCACACATATTCTCACAATACACAGTTCATACATTAAACCAACAATAACTAAATTATGCAGCACAAATAAACACAAGGAAAGGGTATCCCTCATAACATCCGCCGCGGCGTGTAGCCCGCTCCCAAATACTCATCAAGCCAAAATGCTCGGGCTCATTGAACATATGAATACTGATATCAAGTACAATAGAGTGCACAAATAAAAATGTAGGAAAATGAATGAATGTGCTAAAGCATGAAATAAGCAAGCACAACTAGTTGTTCCTCACACATGATTATTCCTCACGAGGGCTATCTCGTCTGAATTGCCATAAGGCCTAAACAGAACTACAACATGTGTGAGGAATAATCATACAGCCTCACTGCCTAATACAACATAATAGAGTAGCACATATCATAGGCTATGGGCACAAATAATATCCATTCTGCCTGATAACATAACCATAATGACGATGTGATGACCCGGCCAGTCGTCCCCTGCGTTACTGCTCAGTTTCCCCCATTTTTGTTTCTTATTTCTTTTTCTAATGGTTCTATATGTGACCGGGTTAATTAGTTTGAGTTCGGAAAGGATTTGGTAAGGTTTGAGGCACTTAGTTTCTTTTGAGGAAGCTTAAGTTGAAAAAGTCAATCGGATGTTGACTTATGTGTTAGAGGGCTCAGATGTGAGATCTGATGGTTCAGATAGCCTTGGGAGGTGATTTTGGACTTAGGATCATGATTGGAATGAGTTTTGGACGTCCGGAATAGATTTAGGCTTGAATTGGCGAAATTAGATTTTTGGCGATTTCCGATTGGTAGGTGAGATTTTAATATAGGTGATGGAATGGAATTTCGAGAGTTGTAGTAGTTCTGTTGTGTCATTTGGGATGTGTGTGTTATATTTCAGGTCATTTGGATGTGGTTTGGTTGGGTTTTTTATCAAAAGCATAATTTAAAAGATTTTGGAAACTTAGGCTTGAATCCGATGTGTTTTGGCTGATTCGGTGTTGTTTGAGGTGTTATGAAGATTGGTATAAGTTTGAATAAGGTTTTGGATATGTTGGTGCTTTTGGTTGAGGTCCCGGGGGCCTCGCAGTGATTTCGGATGGTTGACGGGGAGTTTGAGATTTTGTTGAAGCTGCAGAATTTGCCTGCTTCTCGTATTTCCGCACTTGCAGATTGGGGACCACATGTGCGATCTCACAAATGCGGGGAAGGAAACCACAGAAGCGGAATTAAGCTAGGGAGTCAGGAAACTGTAGAAGCAGTTAATGGACCGCACCTACGATGGTGCAGATGCGGATCGAGGCTGAGCTAATGAAAAATCGCAGAAGTGGTTATTTGGCCGCAAATGTTGTACCACAGAAGTGGGTATTGGGCCGCAGATGCGAAAATCCCTGGGCCAGAAGGTATATATTGTTTTCTTCGCGAAATTTTTCTAAATACTCCATTTTTGAACACGGGAAAGAGGCTAAGACAGTTTGATTTCAAGAGAAATCAAGGGATATTAGTTGGGTAAGTTCCCTAAGCTTCATTATTGGGTTTACGATCATTTTCCCATTGTTTGATCAAGGTATTAGTGGAGATTAAGGAAGAAAAATTGGGGATTAAGGCTTGAGATTAAGAGACTTTAAAATGAGAATTTGAGGGATTATTTGGACTCCGATTTCAGTATTCTTGGTATGCATGGACTCGTGGAAAGATAAGGATTCCGTTGATATAATTTTTATTGAGTTTTGAGATGTGGGCCCGGGGGTCGGGTTTGGCCAATTTTGGGATTTTTGGTATTATTTGATTGTTTTAGCTTGAGCTTCGTTCCCTTAGCATATTTTGATGCTGTGATTCTGATTTTGGATAGATTCGATGTGAGTGGATGCCGATTCAAGGGGCAAAGGCATCACAGGGTAGTATTTTCACCGGTTTGAGGTAAGTAACCATTGTAAATCTGGAACTGATGGTACAAAACCCCGGTATTTGGCTTGTTTTGATAAATGCGGTGACGAACATGCTAGGTGATGAGCGTGTGGGCGTGCACCGATAGGGATTGTGACTTGGACCGTCCTGTAGAGACTATTAAGCCGCGTATTTGATTTGGAATCTTATCATATCCCGTACTTTAGTCATTTATACTGTATTATGGGTTGTATGCTTTGTTTGGGGCCTTGTGCCGACCTGTTGAGACCCTTAGGGGAATTTTACTATTTTTCCTCACTCTACTTCTTGAACGCATATCCTCAGTCATGTTTTACCTGTTTAAATGTTAAAAATTGGTTTTATCAGTCTACTTCTAAATGTGAGGATTGTTTGGACCGAGTTTCCTAATTTCTACTATTGTGCTCGAGAGGCTGTGCGGTTAATGACTGAGAGAGGTTGAGAACCTAATGGTGAGGATATTTATATATGTATGATTTATGGATCGGGTTGCACGCCGCAGCGATACTATATGGATCGGGCTGCACGCCACAGCGATATATATATTGGATCGGGCTGCGCGCTGCAGCGATATGATGCTTGGGCTGTAGGAGCCCCTACGGAGTTTGTACACCCCCTAGTGAGCGTTGTCGACTATAAACTAAGGATCGGGCTGCATGCCGCAGCGGTTTCTATGATTTCTATTATTATGAGATATTAATGAACCTGAGTACTGAGAGTGAGTACGGAGTGACTGAGAGGCTGCTAGAGGCTATATATTGAGTGACACTTTGCCCGAGAGGCCCAGTTATGATTATTTTCACTAATTTCACTCTTCTTTTAAAATATGCCTCTGTTGTTAGCGATTGCTAAGTATATGATTTAAAGTATTTAAACTGAAATTGATGAGTTTTTGATGAAACTGGTTTTAAACTGTGGATGTAGGAGCCCCTCAAGAGTCTATTATCGCCAGTTTGTTCAGGGATTCTTATCTATCGCATCACCCCTGACAAAGTTGACTCAGAAGGGTGCTTCATTTGTATGGTCGGACGAGTGTATGGAGAGCTTTCAGAAGCTCAAGACAGCTTTAACCACAACTCCAGTGTTAGTTTTTCCATCAGCTTCAGGTTGATATACCGTGTATTGTGGTGCTTCGAGAGTGGATACTGGGTGTGTTTTGATGCATGAGGGTAGAGTTATTGCTTATGCTTCTCGTCAGTTAAAGCCCCATGAGATAAACTACCCCGTCCATGATTTGGAGTTGGCTGCCATTGTTTACGCGTTGAAGATTTGGAGGCATTACTTGTATGGTGTGTCTTGTGAGGTGCTTACTGATCATCATAGACTCCAGCACTTTTTCAAATAGAAGTATCTCAATTTGAGGCATCGGAGGTGGTTGGAGTTGCTTAAGGATTATGATATCACTATATTGTACCATCTGGGGAAGGCCAATGTGGTGGCTGATGCTTTGAGCCGAAATGCGGTGAGTATGGGGAGTTTGGCATATATTCTAGTCGGGAGAGACCTTTTGCAGTTGATGTTCAGCCTTAGACAATCGATTCGTGAGGTTAGATGTTTCGGAGCCTAGTCGGGTATTGGCTTGCGTGGTTTCTCAATCTTCCTTATATGATCGCATCAGAGAGCGCCAGTATGATGATCCGCATTTGCTTGTCCTTAAGGAAAAAGTTCAGCATGACGATGCCAGAGATGTAACTATTGGTGATGACGGGGTGTTGAAGATGCAGGGCCGGATATGTGTGCCCAACATGGATGGGCTTCGGGTGTTGATTCTAGAGGAGGCCCATAGCTCGCGGTATTCCATTCAGCCAGGTGCCGCGAAGATGTATCAGGATTTAAGGAAGTATTATTGGTGGAGAAGAATGAAGAAAGACATTGTGGGATTTGTAGCTCGGTATCTCAATTGTCAGTAGGTGAAATATGAGCATCAGAGACCGGGTGGCTTACTTCAGCAGATAGATATTCCAGAGTGGAAGTGGGAGAGGATCACTATGGACATTTTTGTTGGACTCCCACGGATTTTTGAGAAGGTTCGATGCTATTTGGGTGATTGTTGATCGGCTGACCAAGTCCGCCCACTTCATTCCTGTGTGTACTACCTATTATTCAGAGCGGTTGGCAGAGATCTATATCCGAGAGATTGTTTGTTTGCATGGTGTCCTAGTTTCCATCATTTCGGATAGGGGCACTCAGTTCACTTCTCAGTTTTGGAGGTCTGTGCAGCAAGAGTTGGGTACTCAGGTTGAGTTGAGCACAACTTTTCACCCTCAAACGGACGTGTAATCCGAGCGCACCATTCAGATATTGGAGGACATGTTGCATGCTTGTGTCATTGATTTCGGAGGGTTATGGGATCAGTTTCTACCGCTTGCATAGTTTGCGTACAACAACAGCTACCGGTTGAGTATTCAGATGGCTCCATATGAGTCTTTGTATGGGAGACGGTGTAGATGTCTAATTGGTTAGTTTGAGCCGGGCAAGGCTAGACTATTGGGGACAGACTTGGTGTAGGATGCTTTAGACAAGGTGAAAGTTATTCAGGAGAGGCTTCGTACAGCCAGTCGAGACAGAAGAGTTATGCTGACGGGAAGGTTCGGGATGTGTCGTACATGGTTGGTGAAAAGGTTCTGTTTAAGGTTTCACCCTTGAAGGGTGTTATGAGATTTGGGAAGAAAGAGAAATTGAGTCCTCGGTTCATTTGACCTTTTGAGGTGCTTCATAGGATTGAGTAGGTGGCTTTTGAGCTTGCTTTGCCACCCAGCTTGTCGAGTATGCATCCGGTATTTCATGTTTCTATGCTCCTGAAGTATATTGGGGATCCGTCTCATGTTTTGGATTTTAGCACAGTTTAGTTGGATGATGATTTGACCTATGATGTGGAGCCAATAGCTATTTTGGGTCGTCATGTTCGAAAGTTGAGGTCAAAGGATATAGCTTCAGTAAAAGTGCAGTGGAGAGGTCGGCCCGTGGAGGAGGCTACCTGGGAGACCGAGTGGGAGAAGCAAAGCAGATATCCTTACCTATTTGAGGCTTCAGGTATATTTCTTGACTCGTTCGAGGACGAATGTTTGTTTAAGTTGGGGAGGATGTGATGACCCGGCCAGTCGTCTCATGAGATACCACTCTGTTTCCCCCATTTCTGCTTCTTATTGCTTTGATTAATGGTTCTATATGTGATCGGGTTGATTGGTTCGAGTTCAGACAGGATTTGGTAAGGTTTGAGACACTTAGTCTCTTTTAAGGAAGCTTAAGTTGGAAAAGTGAACCGAATGTTGACTTATGTGTTAAAGGGCTTGCATGTGAGTTCTGATGGTTTGGATAGCCTCGGGAGGTGATTTGGGACTTAGGATCATGATCGGAATGAGTTTTGGAGGTCCGGAGTAGATTTAGGCTTGAATTGGCGAAATTGGATTTTTGGCGATTTCCGGTTGGTAGGTGAGATTTTTATATAGGGGTCGGAATGGAATTCCGAGAGTTGCAGTAGTTCCGTTGTGTTATTTGGGATGTGTGTGTGAAAATTTATGTAATTTGGACGTTGTTTGGTTGGATTTTTGATCAAAAACGTAATGTAGAAGATTTTGGAAACTTAGGCTTGAATCCGAGGTGTTTTGGATGATTCGGTGTTGTTTGAGGTGTTTTGAAGATTGGTATAAGTTTGGATAAGGTTTTGGGAGATGTTAGTGCTTTTGTTTGAGGTCCCAGCGGCCTCAGGGTGAATTCGGATGGTTGACGGGGAGTTTGAGATTTTGTTGAAACTGCAGAATTTGCCTACTTCTGGTATTTCCGCACCTGCGGATTAGGGACCGCAGGTGCGATCTAGCAGATGCGGGGGAAGGAAACAGCAGAAGCAGAATTAAGCTACCGAGACAGGAAACCACAGAACAATGAATGGA
Organism: Nicotiana sylvestris; assembly: GCF_000393655.2. Classification (NCBI taxonomy): domain Eukaryota; kingdom Viridiplantae; phylum Streptophyta; class Magnoliopsida; order Solanales; family Solanaceae; genus Nicotiana; species Nicotiana sylvestris. The sequence goes on along the minus strand of NC_091064.1, from coordinate 115,908,671 downwards.
AATCGCAGATGCGAATCGGGGCTGAGTTAATGAAAAACCGCAGAAGCGGGTATTGGGCCGCAGATGCAAAAATCCTTGGGCCAGAAGGTATATATTGATTTCTTCGCAAAATTTTGCTAAATACTCCATTTTTTTAAGACGGGAAAGAGGCTAAGGCAGTGAATTTCAAGAGAAATCAAGGGATATCAGTTGGGTAAGTTCCCTAAGCTTCATTATTTGGGTTTATGATTATTTTTTCATTGTTTAATCAAGGTATTAGTGCAGATTAAGGAAGAAAAATTGGGGATTAGGGCTTCAGAATAAGAGACTATAAAATGAGAATTTGAGGGGCCATTTGGACTCCGATTTCAGTATTCTTGGTATGCATGAACTCGTGGAAAGATAAGGATTCCGTTGATGTGATTTTTATCGAGTTTCGAGACGTGGGCAGGGGGTTGAGTTTGGCCAATTTCGGGATTTTTTGTATTATTTGATTGTTTTTGCTTGGGCTTTGTTCCCTTAGCATATTTTGACGTCGTGATTCTAGTTTTGGATAGATTCGATGCGAGTGGTGGCCGATTCGAGGGGAAAAGGCATCGCGAAGTATTATTTTCACCGGTTTGAGGTAAGTAACCATTGTAAATCTAGAACTTAGTGTACAAAACCCCGGTATTTGGCTTGTTTTGATAAATGTGGTGACGCACATGCTAGGTGACGAGCGTGTGGGTGTGCACCGGTAGGGATTGTGACTTGGTCTGTCCCATAGCGACTATTAAGCCGCGTATTTAATTTGGAATCTTATGATATCTCGTACTTTAGTCATTTATATTGTATTATGGGTTGTATGCCATGTTTGGGGCCTTGTGCTGGACTGTTGAGACCCTTAGGTGAATTTTACTGTTTTTCTTCACTCTACTTGTTGAAAGCATGTCCCCGTTCATGTTTTACCTATTTAAATGTTAAAAACTTTTATCACTCTACTTCTAAATGTGAGGACTATTTGGACTGAGTTTCCTAATTTCTACTGTTGTGCCTGAGAGGCTGTGAGGTTTATGACTGAGAGAGGTTGAGAACCTAATGGTGAGGATATTTATATATGTATGATTTATGGATCGGGATGCACACCACAACGATACTTATATGGATCGGGATGCACGCCGCAGTGATATATATATATATTGGTCGGGTTGTGCGCCACATCGATATAACGCTTGGGCTGTAGGAACCTCTCCGGAGTCTGTACACCCCCAGTGAGCGTAATCGACTATAAACTAAGGATCGGTCTGCACGCCGCAATGGTTTCTATGATTTCTATTATTATGAGATCATAATGAATCTGAGTACTTAGAGTGAGTACGAAGTGACTAAGAGGCTGCCCGAGAGGCTATATATTGAGTGACACTTTGCCCGAGAGGCCCAGTTATGATATTTTTCACTATTTCACTCTTCTTTTAAAATATGCCTCTATTGTAAGAGATTTCTAAGTATATGATTTCAAGTATTTAAACTTAAATTAATGATTTTACGACGAAACTGGTTTTAAACTGTGGAGTTTGATCTATTATCCTGTTGTTTATTCAATTATATGATTTTTTAACTGCTCGTCACTGCTTTCAGACCTTATTTACTTTTGTTACTTACTGAGTTGGCGTACTCATGTTACTCCCTGCAACTTGTGTGCAAATCCAGGTGCCCGAGCGGAAGAGTCAGGGTCCTCAGTCTATCTAGAGTTTGCCGGAGATTGCAAGGTAGTTGCATGGCGTCCGTAGCCCTGCTTCCTCCTTCCTTTCTTGTTCTTTTCCGCATTTTAGACTTATGATGTATTAGACAGTCGGTTATGTATTTAGAAGCTCTAGACTTGTGACACCAGATGTTTGGGCTGTGTTGTCTTATGTTTTTATTGGTTGTCGCACATTTAGTTGTTTTAAACACTTATTATGAAAAATTGGTATTTAAACCTGTGTTAGAAAACAACTTATTAAAAGAAAGAGGGTTGTGATTACATGTTTGGGTTGGCTTGCCTAGTAATGTGATAGGCGCCATCACGACCGGTATTTGGGGTCGTGACAGACGATCTCAAAGGAGCACATAAACTGGACCTGATACAAGATAAATATTCTCATTGAACTTTCAAATAGCCTCCAACCCAAATCCCGATTATTTCCAAATAGGTAATTATCCTTCCCAAAAATCCACAACGACCTATCAATCATGCATGCTATTAATTACCTTATCCACAATGTTCGTTCACCATCCGCAAGCAGGAAATGATCCACACACGAAGGCATCTAGCCCCAAAACTTTAGGGATACCAAATTCTCCATACTCATACTCAATTACGCAAATCAAATGGCTGATATATCACTTACAACCTATCATTCTGTTGAAGCACTCATATAGAGTTTCTGGCTGCGTAACAAAACATGAACCTCGAAAGCCTCAAAATCCCATAACCACCATGCTACTAGTCACGCTCCCACAAACCATAACTTAAGGTCCTTTCCAAAAATGCACAATCTTCACATATAACAGTCAACAATGCCAACACCCTATTAATTTTTTATACCTATTAAGAAGAAATCCACAATGCGCAACATATTCCTTATGCCCATAGCGGCTAGCCGAATCAAGTCGTTGCCCAAACCATCTAGAACTCCCCGAGATCCACCCGCACGTAACTTAGCCACTAGGACCGTATCTTCCCAACTCAACCGAGTCATACAAACCTTTCAATACCAGAGTGCTGCCACAAATGCTAGTAGAGAATTCCCATTCAAAAGAACCAATTACTTCCCTTACTATGCTGACCCAACACTACTGAGATGACCCATTTCTTTGGATAGTCGATATGCAATAATCCCAATCAAAGTCCCAGATACAGATGATCCTAACACGAACCACATAGACAGAAGCTCATAAACCACTACATTTCCTCTTAAGCACCCCGTTCTACCGCAACCACGATACCCACGCTGAATAGACCTCCTATGAATTTGAAGTTGTTCCTCCGACTCCCCTTGATGCTGAAATGTAGATCCATTATTGACATAGAAATACTATAAGCCCCAACATCATCTCGTGCAAGATCTCAGACCCTGGTCATACCCCAAATCCGGGAACCTACCAATACCACATATACACATACCTCAGGCTAAAACTGATATAAATCTGACTCTGCAATCTGAATGCCGCTATTGGACTCCTCCACTTGGCGCAAAGCCATAGAAAATAACGTCTGATGATCCGCAAAACTAACCCTCACGGTTCGCACAACACAAATCACAAAGTACTCAAATACCACCAACTATTCCCAATCAACACGCACCTAATGACTTTGTCACAATCGCGATGACTAGTCAACCAATTAAAACTTTCCAAGCTCACACTCATCAACCAAATGTCGGAAACTACTGCGCCTCCATACGAACAATTGAATAGTCTCTCAATACCTCTGTATCTTCAGTCTAGACAGCACGTTGAGACAATGCCTGAGCATCCCTGACTCCTTATGTTACGTCTCGTACTTAAATATTAGGATAAGTCGTAGTAACCCATATTAGCTTGAAGGGATTAAGACCCTTCATAAGATTTTAGAGGATTTGTGACCATGGTATTATAAGACACTGAAAGTTTAACAACCTTTCAAAAATAAGTAAAGAAAAATAATATTTGGCTAGTATTATCCTTGTGAACATTTAAAACATAACTAGCAAGTTTATTTGTTAGAAATGCAAACTTTCTTAGTTACACTTTTACTGAAAGTTAAATTGTCCTTCATCACCCCATATTTCTGGAAAATTCATATTTACCTATCTTTTCAGGCATGATATTTGTAGTTACATTTTAAGAGTTCTAATGTTGGAGTTGGACATAATTTTAAGCAGCATATGTGTGCTCCTATCCGTATCCCATATTACAAAAAAAAAAAAAAAAAAAAAAAAATCTACGAGACAAAGAGCCCGACTCTCTAATTTGCACCCTTGTATGTATTAATTTTATATGATACTGTTATATACATTTATTATGATATTTTGAGTTAGAGTATTTTTGTAAAAGTTTGAAAATTATAATTTTATATAGTTATTAATATTACTACTTTCAAAAATGCTTTAAGTTATACACATAAAATAAGAAAGCTTATGGGATTTTCTTTATTGTAAAGATAAAAATTATTTTCTCACAAGAAAGAAGGTTATCTTTTTACCATTTTAATAATTAAGCGTACAGAAATTAGGAAAATTATAAGTTAAGAAAATATATGTATTTTTACAAGAATATTTTAATAAAATAATAGTGTATGTATTTATTTTATGTGGTACCATATGACCAAAATAGTAGGATATATAAAGTGTATTAAAAATAAGTAGGATTTTAAGTAATTTGAAACAATTCTTAATTATGTAGCTAATTGATTAATTATCGGGTAGCGGGATATTACCTAATTAACTAATTATTGGATAAGGTTAAAAGAAAATTCTTTCACGTGGCAGCCCTCTTTCCTTTCATTTAGGTGACTCTTATGTTTAATTGAAAGGTGGCATATTTGGGAGGGATTGTACGTTAGACAACTGTTCTTGCCCTTAAACATTTCCCTTAATAGGCTGTCATTTAGTGCTTGAAGGTTAGTTTATTGTTAAGCTTTTGTGCTGCTAGTCGTAGCAGGCTTCCGAACCTATAATGGTGTTGGTTATAGCGGACAGTGTGCTCAATGTGTTGGAGCTCTTTTGTTTGACAAACTTCTCTAGATATTCAATTATTTTCTATATATTTATTTTATGGGTCCCTTATTTTATAGTACAAATAAGGTATTCCTGATAACAATCAAAAGTATTGAGCCAAGATATCAAAGTATCCAATATTAAAGAATATATAAAACACTTTCACCCAAGAAACAAAAGGAAAAAGAAAAGGAAGGCGTTGGTATAGCTTGAGATGATTTGGAAATGAGCAAGACAGGTTGATGATAACAAGATCACGAAATCTGTACCACAGTAGGGTGACCTTTGAGAGTGCTAAATCATTTCTTGAGTTTTCGCTGGAAAAGTTGTGCGAGTGTTTGAGAAAAAGCTTAGATATTAATCAAGAGAAGGTTGTTGATACAAGTACTGGAGCTTACGGGTATGTTAAGGCTGTCCTTTCCTTCTTTTTTTGGTATGATCCATATGATACAACGAAACGAGCAAGCACGTAAGTTTCAAAAATAATTCTATTCTTAGTAATACTAAGGTTGCCTATGTTCCTGATTCACCCTACTACCATATTATCTATTTATTGGTCTCAAAAATACGTAATTTGGTAAAGTTTATTTTATAATCGGAAGATGTAAAATTATGATAGATTTAGAGTTTGTTATTTATTTTAGAATATTTCAAAGTGGAAAAAAATTCCTAATTTCTATAATAAAAGAAGTAGCATTAAGTTTGAGTAGAAATAAAAGAACTTGAACTTTAAGGTTAGCCTTTTCAGTAATTGGAATTTACTCACTTTAAAGTATTGCATAGTAAAAATAAAAGTTTACGATAAAACTTGGGGTCCAAAAGATTTGTTTAGCCGGATTAAATATATTGTTCAACTACAGTAAAGAATGAGTCATGATTAGATACATAATTCAAAGTAATATATATATGAGTAAAGTTTTTTTTTTTCTAATTTTGCTGATGTCTGTTACTTGCAAAATTGTAGGGTGTGAGAAATATATGGTTCTCTTTTAATTTAATATAACCATTTAATTCTAAGTATTCATATTTTAGTTTTTTTTGGTGCGGAATATTGGTCCAACATTAGTCAATCTTTAGACTATAACATGTTATAAATAGTTTTCTTACTTTCCCTTGAGTTACTAGTTTTATCATCTTTAAGAAGTTATAAATAGGATGCAATCTCATTAAATAGGATGCAATCTCATTCGTGCTCTAACTGATTAAAAGTATTAATTCAAATATATTAAGTATATTTTAAATTTGTAACTCATATTAATCAGAGGTATAATGGTATTATAACGTACCGAGAGAGTTTATTAATGTATTTCATATGCAGTTCATGCATTTATAAATGCACATTGACCCATGACCAGATGACATTATATACGCGTATATATATGTATATATATGTATATGGGATATGAGAAAGGTTATGGCGTTAAATACGCATCACCACCTGATTAGCTGGTATTCGTTGATGATTTTGCCCACAGTGGCACCAGATGGTGTAATATACACGTATATATGTATATTATGTGTTTATATGGGATATGGAAAAAAGTTATGGTGTTATATACGCACCACCACCTGATCAGCTGGTATATATTGATGAGTTGCCCACAATGGCCGAGATGATATGATGGGATGCCGTCAGAGTCTTGATGATGTTATGTACATACAGACCTATGCATATCACTTGACATTCATATGCATATGATGACATTATAATTATTTCATGATTTCATCCTAGTTTTATAGTTTGTTTAGAGATCATCTGCTTCCATTTGGAGATTAGTGTCTTTAGTAGTCATTGTTTAGCAGCTAAATGTTGAACCCGGTATTAGTTTGAAAACATGGATCAAAATATACAAACATAGAATGATAACTGGCCTAGATTTAAGTTGGTGGAACATATTTTCTTTGAACCGCATCTGTGTAGCATTGTTCCAAAAAGCAATTTGTACCCAATTTGCCAAATTACCTGTAAATCCTGCATAGTATTGTCCTAAGTTTGTCATGAAGGTATAATCAAGACCCTCATGGAGTTGGTTGTGGATCAAAAAATTTAAGATTCCATTTCTTATACTGGACATAGTCTATAACAATGTTTTATATTATGACGACCCTGTCAGTCATCTCATGAGTTACCGCTCCGTTTCTCCCATTTCTGCTTCTTATTACTT